>NW_028258307.1:11305000-11915884 GCF_053883595.1 Heterocephalus glaber | reverse complement strand
CAAAGCAATGAAATCCCACGCCCCTACTCAGATAAATGTCTCATTCGATATTCTAAATACGTATTTGATAGATTGATATCATAAGATTTTTGATAAGTTTTATAGGCATCATGACCAAAAGCTCTAACTAAAGTATAAATTGGTGATAAAAGTTCATGGAGGCTCTGTGGTAAAGTGACCAACAAAGTCATAATAATAATATGGGAATAAGTAGAAATAATAAAACAAATTTATTTTGTTTGCCTTATTACATGTTCAGTTTATATATTAAAGAAAATCAGAACATGTTACAACACATAAAAGCTGAAAAGGTAGGAAATGTTTATACCTCATGGTCTAGCAGAAAATTTTTTTTAAAAAGAAGGCAAAACATGGAACATTTCTTTGTAAATATATTTTATCCATAACAATGCAATTTAAATTAAGAAGTATTTTAAAATATTAAGAGAAATAACTGGAAAATGTTTCAATGAATGAAATAAAATGAAAAAATCAGTAATAATCAGTAAAATCATGTAATAATTTAGAGAATCTAACATTATTTAAAACAGACCATAAAATTTTTATGTATCACCATTGCTTTGACTCTATTTTGCCATCAGTTCTTGGATTGAGGTTTTAAAACATCTAACCTTCCAAGAGTGGGAACAAATACTCTTTTCAGGTTGAACTGAAATAACTGGATGAAAAAAAAATACTAAATCAAATTGCAAAGAATTTTGTGTAACTAAGACATATTTAATACCAAATAAAACTGATACCAAAATTTTAATGTAATTTCTGTGTAATTACTATAAAATATCTATGTAAGCCATTTTAATACTGAATGCAAATGAAATTCATACACACTTTCAATTTAATTTGTTTCTAATTATGAAAATGAAATAAAGAAAATGATTTATCTGTGCTTTCTTGCAACACACGTAGCCAAGTGCCAGTGACTGGTCAATATGACAATGAATCCTCTCCATTTTGACACCTTCTGTTCCTTGCCTTAAATGCTTCCAACTTATAGTATTTGCAACATAGCATTTGAAGAATGAAATTTAGAATAGCACACTATTAAATGGCTCTTTTGTTATCTAACTTAACTAAACTCATTGAATATTATATTTTCAAATTTTTATTAATTGACAAAAATAAGTGTGTGTATTTATGGAGTATAATTTGTTATTTTGATACCTATATACATTGTGTGAATGATCAAAGCAGGCTATACTCTGATTTCTCTTCAGATCGCATATGTCTTTCACCTTTTACAAAACAGGCTAATATATCCATCACATTACATATTCATCATTTCTTTTTGGTGAAGACACTTACAATTTAGAATATATATTTTTAATAACTAGAGTTGCTTTGCTATGCAATAAATCAGTAGAATTTATTCTTCCTGTCTGTCTGGAACCTTATACCTTTTACTAATATTTCCCCTTTGCCACATCTCCAGCCTTTGGAAGTCAGCATTTTCCTCTCTAATTCTAGGATTTTTAAAATATTCTACATGTAAACAAGATCAATGATACTTGTCTTTTTGTACCAGGCTTATTACGCTTAGCATAATTTCCTCTAGATCCATCCATGTTATTTTAAAAATATCAAGATTTAATTATTTTTAAAAGCTGAGTAGTATTCTGTTGCATATATTCATTTTAATCATCTATTCATTAGTTATCATTTAAATTATTTCCATACTCGTCCATTGTGAATGATGCTGCAGTAAAAGGGTAAAGGTTGACATCTCATTAATACATTGATTTTAATTTCTTTGGATATATGTTCAGAAGTGGGATTGCTAGATCACATGGTAATTCTATTTTTAGTTTTTTGAGAAATTTCCATACTGTTTTCTGAAATGGCTGTATTAATTTACAGTGCCACTGAGAATGCACAAGGGTTCGTTCCCTTTTCTCCACATTCTTGCTAACTTGTAATTTGTTTGATAAGAGCCACTCTAACAGGTGTGAAGTGATATCTCACTGTGGTTTTTAATTTACACTTGCCTGGTGTTTAATAATGTTGAGCATTTCTTCATATGTATTTTGGTAATTTGTATGACTTCTTTCAAGAAATGTCTTGAATAATGATTTTAGAAATTCACTTTAAATAATTTTTATTGCCATAATTATAAAAATGCACAGTCTACATCTGACCCTCCTATGGAGAGAAAAATGATAAGCTTTCAGTTTCAATAGAAGATCATGAATTCTATGAAATTTACGTGAACCAGTGAATTATTTAGGATAAATAATATTGAATAACATAAGTCACCATCAATTACACTAAGCCACCAGCCTTTAAAATAAACACAGTTAATGTGTCTGGTGTTTACTTCAGAGCTTGCCACTATTATAAATTATTTAAAATTAAATGAGCAGACAAGAATAAAATGGGAAACTAAATGCAAATATTAACAATCTGCAACTTACTTTAAATTTTCTGGTCCTCTTTATAAAGTGATTTTTACACATTCTAAGACAATCATTGTCCTCTTTTGACTTCTGAAAAGTTATAGTTCAAATGAAATTATTTTATACTTCAAGATTTAGTGTTTGTTCTTTTCTTAACACTCCTGCCATAGCATAAGATGGTAGCTAGTTTAAAAATATTTAGCTGTCTGGCAGGGAAAGATAACTTTTTAGTTGCTTTTTAATTACTGCTCTGAATATTGCATCACTCTTAATGATTTTCAATGTTTATAAATGAACAGAATCTTAGGAATCATTTTATAAAATTGATGGTGGGAGTGAGGCACAAGAGGCAGTTTGGAATGAGGGAAATCCATGATAGCTCACCACATACCCTACAGAGTGGAGTTAGGGCTTTTCACACATCATAGCTCATGGTTATGCACCTTAACATATTATTGTTCCTTTGACTAGATAAAGCATTCTCTTTTTCTCAGGCACATAATTTCTACATTTTCTTCAAAAATTTTCTCATTTAAAAAGCCTTTTCTTAATATCTAATCTGATTTAGGTATTTCTTAATATGTTAATCATATGCCTGTCTGCACAGATGTAGCATAGAATTCAGTGGATGTATTTTAGTCATTTATTTACTTAACTATATCAATAAATTCAGAAGCCATGTCTTATTTGATGTTGTATCTTCAAAGTCTATCAGTTCCTGGAAAATTGTGGATATAAATAAACAGTCTTTTGCTGGACATAGATGGAAGGATTGCGGAAATGTTTAGAAAAGCTTCTCACTTAGACACTGGAATGCTCAATTTGTTGTTCATTGCAATAGGAAATGGGAAAAATTACAGTGGTACCTTATTTTCTGAATTTATTTTGTTTTACAATTTAGGAGAAAATGGTTATGTTTGTGTCTGTGTGGGGAAGATGGCCATAATCATGTTTGTCACTTGATGGGAAGTTTGTGAATGGAAGAAAAATTTAGCTGAAGGCTTTTCTTTGCTGAATTGTTTGTAACTGAATTGTTTGTAAGCAGAAGCATTTGTGAACTGAGGTGTTACTGTATTTGGAAAAAGGTATAATGAATTTAGTTTGAGATATGTTTGAGGTATTTGGGGCATACCCTGTCTCGTACCAGTTTTTAACAGGTAGCTTGGAAAGAATATGTAGAAGGAAAAGAAAATAAGGTTAAGGATACTACCTTAGTGGAACAGTATACAGTACCTCAAGAAGCCTGAAATGATAAAAAGGAAACCATAAACAGATAGTGTGATCATGTGATATGGAGTGAGACCCACCAAGTAGATGAGTTTTGGGTGTGTCTGTAGATGGATGACATGTAGATCAGCAAACGAACGGGTGAGGATCCAAACCGGATGTAAATGGTGCCAACCAAAAGGCTTGTATCCTGGAGGGAATAAAAAGGGAAAGAAGGAAGTGTTCCCTTTATTGGAGATGTTCTGGTGTTCACAGAACATTGCCTTGGGCCTTGTTCTCTGATTTCCTCAGCCTTCAGTACAGACTCTTTAGCCTTCTAATGCAGACCCTTTGGCTTCCAGTGCAGCAAACTCTTCAGCCTTCTGACACAGACCCACACCAGTAACTCTGCAATAAGCTCCCAAGCCTTCAACCTTGACCTGCTACTGGATCCTCTAGCTCTCCAGCAAGCAAATGGCCACTTGCGTTCTCCACCTCCGTTCCTACAGAGAGCCATGATAGCTCCTCAGTTTCTGACCCTGGAAGCCTACTTCAATAAATTTCTTTGCATAATTATGCATATATTTTATATTGATTCAGTTACTCTTAAGAACCCTAATACATATAGTATCACAGAAGCCAAAGAAGGCAACTCAAGAAAGAAAAAAAGCAAGAAAATAAATGTTAAGATATTTTACTTGACCTGCAGCTAGCTTTGCGATTATTTCTAGGTGTACTTACGATTTCTCACTCACCACTCCATTTTTCAAATATCTATTCAAATTCCTAACAGACTGAAGGGCAAAGGGGCTGACAACCTGAAGCCTCTCTTTTCATTCATCAATCAGATATACATTTACTCATCCAGAACCAGTAAATCCTACTATGTTCTGAGCCCTGTACTAAGAGCAGGGAACACAGAAGTTAGTGTAAAAGACAGGATCCTTGGTACGATTCTGCACTTAGGTATGGAGGAGGATGCTCAGCAGAGCAAATTCATAAAACGTTAACAGAACTCCTGGAACTGTATAATTTCCTGAGATGAAAAAATAATAGCTGTTATCTTCTCAAGGGGGTGTTTACTAACCTTTCATTACATAAATGTATAAAGTTGTATCTGGGCAGGAATTTTTATTAAGATGGAATAAATCCAATCCAGTACATTTCCTTTCACCAACACTGCAGGAAAGCGCTGACCTCAAAATCCATCCTAACCCAGCAACTCAGTACTATGGAAAGGGCTTAGTGACAATGATACACTGTGCATGGGCTGAAAACATGATACCACTGGAAACCTGAGACTCTCAGGTGCAGGCAGTCTGCCCCATTATGGAACTCATGTGTTTAAGCATAATACAGAATGGAACTCAGCTTACAGAAATATTCTTGCCAGGAGGTCAAATTGAGTACACTCTTCTCTAGCAAAAATGCCACTACACCGATGGCTTTCTAGATCTAGCATACTCAAAGTGGAAGCAGGCCTCTGGATTTTTTTCTAGCAGCTCAATAACTGAGGCTACTAAGATTTACAATGTGTGTGTGTGTGTGTGTGTGTGTGTGTGTGTGTGTGTACAAAGAGAAAAAGAGATATAGATCAATATTATCAGAATCTAATCCATTAATTAACTTGCCTTATAATTCTCTAAAAAGCAGTAGTATCTATATTGTCTGAAGATTAAATGAAACTAGTATTAATTTAAAAGCATTAAATAAAATCTATATTATTGTAAAATACAAATATGCTTTTGTTTTATATTTGAGAAATAATAAGTCTACATGTACTAACAATTATGTCTGTTTTGGTTAGCAATTAACTTGCTGCAAACACCTTCTTGCTTGAATAGGTTGTGGAGTAGAAATTAAAATAATGAGCAATTTTATAGGAATACTATGAAGACTACACAACAGAAAGTGAGTTCCAACCCACTGGTAGTTGATAGGTGTTGAGGGAGGATTAAACTAAGCAAGTAAACAACTATGCGCTTCCTTAAGTAACTCAAAAAGAATGAGGTGAAGGAAAAACTTTGGAACATAAAGTGATCTGTTTTCAGTAAAATGATGAGCAGTAATTCTGAGTTTTAATGCAACCCCTGTCTAATTCACATTCACAAAATTGAGAGGTTTTAAAGTGCTATTTCTCTTTTGGAAAAATTTCAGTTCTAAAATTAAGTATATAATGCCTACCATTTTGTAGAAATAGCAAGTGATGTGTGCCATGAATGTAAAATTTAGAGTAATTGCCTTCTAGAGAGAATGGTAAAGCATTTTGAGATTTGAGGGTAAAAATATTTTAAGAAACCATATGTACATTATTTAGATCTGAAAGCAGAGTACCGGAATTATGGGTAGCTTAATTCATGTGTCCCTAAATTATATTGGACACCACACATTGGAAGGCCCTCTTTTATACCAGAATTGATAATGATCTGTGGTCTTTTAATAACAAGAGTGTAAGATTATACTGCAAGACATGGCTAGAGCTGCAAGATAGAAATTTGTAAGTTTTAATCATAGAAATGGCAAGGACCAACACTCTTAAGATTTACTTCTATGCTGGTTTTAAGAAAAAATACATAGAAACTCACCCAATTATAACAAACAAAGCCAGAAAAATCTTTTGTTTTTAAGCCTTTGCCCAAATGTGGTCAGTTATACACCAGCTGGTGATGTTATTTATAATCAGAATGGGACCCTGCAGCATAAGGAAAGGGAACTCACAAGATTTACTGAAGTTTACAGTGTTGTACAGGCAATATAAGATATCATGCTGTTGGGTCAAAACATAGAAAGATCATGCAAAGACCTGAACCTACAACAGAACACACACAGCTTTAGTTTCTTACCATTTCCACAAATGTCCCAAGACAATATAAAAGTACATATTCTAGACATTATAGCTATATTACGGGAGACAAAACAGAATGATGTTCAAATAAACATGGAAATACACAATCAAGCTTCACTCACATCATTTTGGGGGAAATAGAAAACGAGGGTAGTATTATGTTAATTCATAATTATTTGATATGATAAAAATTCAACCCACTTATAAAAATTTACAATAAACATTACATATAAAAAAAGTTAAAATAAGCATGTTTTTAAGAAGCCATTTCCCAAATGAGACCAAATGCTAAACAAGAATTACTTGGTGCCTTTAAGAAAATATTTATAAAATTATTTTAGATGTATAGTAGCAACTACATCAAACACACAAACTGCTCAGTTGAGCAGACTATAAGATGAGCTAAGAAACAAAACATTAATCAAAATACTTTTAAATGGCTGAAACTATTCCAGAATTAAATAAAATAAAGTTGTTTGGTTATATGTAGAGTAGGGTGACTATAATATATATGTACTTCATAAGGTTATGTTAAACTTGAGACACCAATGTGAAAGTGAAAAACTAGAATGCCCAAGAAGAAAGATTACCTATAAGAGAAAAATAGTAAGATTGACAGCAAAATTTTCATACTAGAATGGACTAATATCTTCAATTTTCTAATGTTTTATTACTATCAACCTATCATTATAGTCCAGGGATTTTAAAACATTTATTTTAAGATTGATAATGAAGGGATGGGGATTTACTTCAGTGGTGCCGGCACTTGCCTGGCAAGTGTAAGGTCCTGAGTTTGATCCCTGGTACCAGAAAAAAAAAAAAAGATTCGTAATGAAATTAAGTCATTTCGTGCATCAAAGACTAAGACATGGTGTAAAACACAAATTTTATCTCAAGATTTTGTAGAGTCATGAACAGTATCAGATAAGTTAAAAATTTATTTGTGTTTAATATAAAAGCATATAGAGGCTTGAGACAGGCAGGTCTGCAGACACGGTACCAAGGTCTCGAGTTGCGCAGAACACGCCGAATCAGCCCGCGCCCCGGCAGCAATCCACTGGACACCACCCCCCGCCCGGCCTCTTCTCTGTACAGCCGCCTGGTTCCACACTGCAAAGATGCGGAGGACACCGGACCACTAGACCACTGTACTGGATAAGTTGGTGTCCTCTTCACCTCTCATCAGGTCCCAGACTATCTTAAGGGGAAGGGCACCTGGAAACTGCAATAAATACAACTCTGCAGAGTTCAACACTACAGGAGGACAGGGAGCTCAACTTGGGCTTGCAGCCAGAAATCTGCCTGAATCTCACGGGTCTGCTTGCTGAGACTCATTGACTTCTATCTGCACACTGCTACCCACGTTGTCTATTGTGACAGCAGAGACATTCCCTGAAAGAGGCCCTTCATCTTCATTGTTATTTTTTATTCCCAAAATTAGTACTATTAGTTTGGGTTTTTTTCTCTTTTCTTTTCCTTTGCTCCTCTTATCTTTAATTTTTTTCCCACTCTTTGCAAATATTTGTTTTTCTCTCCTTTTTCTCTTTTCTTTTCTTCTTTCTTTTCTCTTTCCCTTCTTCTCTCTCTTACACTCACTCTCTTGCTCTCCAACATTGTTCATCTTCCTTTTTTGTCCCTGTTTTGGTCCTCATTCAGAGTTCTTCTTTATGTTCCTATTATTCTCTTTTTCCTTCTCACCTGTGTCCTCTGGCCAGACTGCTGACCTTCCCCTATCCTTCTTTCCATCTGTCCCTCCCTCTCCAACCCCTTTAAACTCCCCATCCCAAAGGGTAAAGTTGTTTTATTGAAGAGTTTATTCACTATATGTTGGGTTGGTCCTCGATCTTGATTTAATTCACACAGCTAAAGGTGATAGATTAATAAATACCACAAAATGTCATTTTCGAAGATGTACTTGATGCAATGGTGTTGCTGATTGTATCACTTGGGTTAAGGTGTTGTTATTGATCTAGTCAATGAACCTTCCTAGCATAAGGAAAATGAGATAGCCTTAGAGTCATTAGAGACTCAAAACTTAAAGACCAGCTGTATCTGGAAGACACCTCTAAGAAACAATCATTCCATAAGGGTTCTAATTACAAGAAACAAAGATACCTACAATAAGCAATTTCAAACTATCAACCCAGGAGTTAAACCAAGGACAGTACCAAAAACAAAAATGAGAAGACATTTAAGCAAGGCACAAACTCAGACTTCCACCCAACCAAGGGTAAATCCTGGGGGAAATGAGTGGAAAAGTCTCATAACCAACCACCTGGATACCCTGAACTGATAGCACAGGAAGTAACAAAACAGATGAATGGGGCTCTAGAAAAATCCAAAGCAGAAATAATCTCCCAGATATCTACAGAGATGATGAGCAGAGTGAAAGACATGATTAGAAGATCTAGAACAGAAACAGATAAAAAAAATGGATGAGCTCAGAAACATGCTGGAAGCCACGAATACCCAGCATCCATGATCACCCAACATAGGAAAGAAATGGAATCCATGAAACATATTCAAACAGATATTCAGGAGATCAAAAACTCCATTTAAAGTGTCTACAGCAGATTAAGGGAATCTGAAGATAGAATATTAGATATAAAAGACAGGATCGCGGTTAGAGACCATGAAAATAGAGATTTCTTAAAAATAGTAAGGGACCACGAGAAATCAATCCAACAACTGCTAGATGATGTAAAGAAGAATAACATAAGACTCATAGGAGTCCATGAAAAAACAGGAGAAAGCACAATTGACATAAATAAACTGTTCACAGAAGTAATAGTGGAAAACTTCCCAGACAGAGGTAGAGAATTGGACATACAGATATGTGAGGCATATAGAACTCCAACTAGCCATGATAAAAAAACCCTACATCTAGACATATAATAGTCAAGATCCCAGAAACCCAACAGAAAAACAAAATCCTACAAGCAGTTAGAGAAAAGAAACAAATCATCTACAAAGGAAAGCCCATCAGATTCACAGCAGACTTCTCAACACAAACCCTCAAATCAAGGAGAGCCTGGAGTCAAGTATTTTGAGCCCTAAAAGAAAATAACTTCCAACCTAGACTGTTGTATCCTGGAAAGTTATCTTTCAGAAACGATGGGGAAATTAGATACTTCTATGACAAAGAACACCTGAGAAATTTCATGAACACCAAACCAGCACTACAAGCAATTCTAAACAATATCCTAGAAAAAAGCAATGAAGGCCACAACTCCATGAGGCCCAACAGAGGGAATTCACCAGGCAAGGAAAGACACTAAAGGGAAAGGGCAAAAAATAAGAAATAAAAGAGCCAACAAAAGTAAAACATCATAACAAGGATAAATCAGTACTGATCAATTATAACCCTCAATGTCAATGGCCTCAGTTCACCAGTCAAAAGAAATAGACTGGCAGAATGGATTAAAAAGGAAAATGCAACAATAGGCTGTATACAAGAAACACACCTAACTCAAAAAGAAACTCATAGACTGAAAGTAAAAGGATGGAAAACAGTTCTCCATGCCACAGGAACCCAGAAGAAAGCAGGGATAGCAATCTTATTTGCAGACAAAGTAGATTTCAAACAAAAACTAATTAAGAGAGAAAAAAGATGGTCACTACATCCTTGCGAAGGAAACAATCCAAGAGGAAGAGATGACAAACCTAAATATATATGCACCAAATATGAATGCCCCCAACTATGCAAAACAAATATTAATAGACATGAAAAAAACAAATAAACACTAACACAATTGTAGTGAGGGACCTCAATACCCCACTATCACAAATAGACAGATCATCTAGACAAAAAGTTAACAGGGAAATTCTAAAACTGAACCAAGCTATTGAACAAATGGACTTAGTAGATGTTTACAGAGTATTCCACCCCACAAAATCAGAATACACATTCTTTTTGGCTGCACATGGGTCATTCTCCAGAATAGACCACATGCTAGCTCATAGGACATGTCTAAGTAAATGTAAAAGAATTTAAGTTACCCCCTGTATATTATCAGACCATAGTACAATAAAATTGGAGATCAATAACATAAGAAACCACAAAACTCCCACAAACACCTGGATATTGAATAACACCCTCTTGAACAACCAATGGGTCACAGAAGTAATTAAAGAAGAAATTAAATAGTTTCTACAAGTAAATGAAAATGCCAGTACAACATACACGAATCTATGGGACACAATGAAAGCAGTTCTATGCTGGAAATTAGTGAATGCCCACATTAGGAAAACAGAGAAAACTCAGATAAATAACCTAATGCAGAACCTCAACCTCCTAGATAAGAAGAGCGTAACAAATCCAAAGCTTATACAAGAGAGGAAATTATAAAGATCAAGGCAGAAATCAATGCAATGGAGACTAAGAGAACAATACAAAAAATTAATGGATCAAAGAGATTTTTTTAAAGAATAAATAAAATCAATAAACCTTTAGCCAACCTTATCAAAAAAAGGAAAGAAAAGGCATAAATGCATGCAATTAAGAATGAAAAAGGTGAAGTCACAACAGGTCCAGCAGAAATCCAGAGGATCATCAATACCTACTTCAAGAACCTCTACTTCAATAAAATGGAAAACACAGAAGAAATGGGCAGATTCCAAGGTACATACGAATTGCCAAAGTTAAATGAAGAAGATATAGAAATTCTAAATAGCCCAATTACAATGAGTGAAATTGAAAATGTAATAAAATATTTACCAACAAAGAAAATCCCAGGTCTGGATGGCTTCACTGCTGAATTTTACAAGACATTTGAAGAAGAACTAATGCCATTACTCTTTAAACTCATCAAGGAAATTGAAAGGGAAGCAATACTTCCAAATTCATTCCTGGAAGCAAGTGTTATTTTGATTCCAAAACCAGGGAAAGACCCAACCCAAAAAGAGAACTACAGGCCAATCTCCCTAATGAACATAGATGCAAAAATCCTCAACAAGATACTGGCAAACAGAATACAGAGGGTCATCAAGAAGATCATATACCCTGACCAAGTCGGATTTATCCCAGGGATGCGAGGATGGTTCAACATTCATAAATCAATAAATGTAATACACTATATTAACAGAGTCAAGGACAAAAATCATATGATCATCTCAATAGATGCAGAAAAAGCATTTGACAAAATCCAGCACCCATTCATGATAAAAACCCTACAAAAAATTGGAATAGAAGGTCTTTATCTTAACCTGATTAAGGCTATCTATGAAAAACCAGCAGCCAACATCATACTAAATGGTCAAAAACTGAAAACTTTCACACTAAAATCAGGAACAAGACAAGGATGCCCACTATCACCACTCCTTTTTAATAAAGTTCTGGACACATTAGCCACAGCAATTAGAAAAGAGAAAGAAATAAAAGGAATAAAGATAGGAAAAGAAGAAGTTAAACTGTCATTATTTGCTGATGATATGATACTTATATAGAAGACCCAAAAACTCCGCCAGAAGACTTCTAGACTTAATTGACAGATTCTGTAGAGCAGCTGGATACAAGGTCAACACTCAAATAACAATAGCCTTCTTGTACACAAATAACAGACTCACTGAGAGAGAAATTAGGGAAACAATTCCTTTTACAATAGCCTCCAAAAAATGAAATATCTAGGAATCAATCTAACAAAGGAAGCAAAAGACCTCTACACTGAAAACTACAGCACCCTGAAAAAAAGGGATAGAAGAGGATACAAGAAAATGGAAAGACATCCCTTACTCCTAGGTAGGAAGAACCAATACAGTGAAAATGACCATACTTCCAAAATTACTATATAGATTCAATGCAATACCAATTGAAATTCCAACAATATACTTCACAGAACTAGAGAAAACAATCCAAAAATTCATTTGGAACCAGAAGAGACCTAGAATAGCTAAAGCAATTCTAAGCAACAAAGACATGGCTGGGGGTATCACAATCCCCAACTTGAAACTATACTACAAAGCTACTCTGATAAAACCAGCATGGCACTGGCAAAGAAACAGACCTGAGGATCAGTGGAATAGATTAGAAGATGCAGAAACAACTCCAGACATGCTCAGCCACCTCATCTTTGACAAAGGAGCCAACCATCTTCACTGGAGGAAAGATAGCCTCTTTAATAAATGGTGTTGGAAAAACTGGATTTCAACCTGCCAAAGATTAAAACTAGACCCATACCTATCACCATTTACTGAACTAAGATCAAAGTGTATTAAAGATATAAATATTAAGATGGAAACACTAAACTTGCTGGAAGATAAGTTAGATAGAATTCTTGAAGACATTGGCATAGGAAAAGACTTCATGAACAAAACCTCAGCAGCACGGGAACTAGCAGAAAGAATCAACTACTGGGATCTCATCTTATTAAAAAGCTTCTGCACTGCAAAAGAAACCACCAACAGAGCTAACAGACAACCTACAATATGGGAAAGAATTTTTAGCAGCTGTACCTCAGACAAAGGACTACTATCTAGAATATATAAACAATTGAAAAAAATCAGACCCCCTAAATTGAAAGACACAATTCAAAAATGGGCATCTGAAATGAACAGACATTTATCAGACAAAGAGGTAAAAGTAGCAAACAAATATATGAAAAAATGTTCAACATCACTCGTCATTTGAGAGATGCAGATGAAAACAACACTGAGATTTCACCTCACCGCAGAAAGAATGGCTGCTATCAAGAAATCAACAAATAATAAATGCTGGCGGGGTTGTAGGGAGAAAGGAACCCTTCTCCATTGTTGGTGGGAGTGCAGACTGGTGCAACCACTGTGGAAGTCAGTATGGAGATACCTCAAAGAACTAGGACTAGGGGTCCCATTTGACCCAGCTATACCCCTGCTGGGTATCTTCCCCAAAGAATTAAAAGAATCATACCACAGTGATATATGTGCACCCATGTTCATAGTGGCACAGTTTGTAATAGCTAAAGCTTGGAAGCAGCCCAAGTGCCCATCAACTGGAAACTGGATAAAGAAAATGTGGGGTTTTTTTTTTAATAAAATGGAGTACTACTCAGCTATAAAGAATGAAAAACTAGTCATTTATAGCTAAATGGATGTATATTGAGGCCTTACTCTTAAATGAAATAAATAGGACACACGTGTAAATACTGAATGGTTTCTCTAGTGTGAGAAACTGATAGTGTAAACAAGGGTTAAAATGATTAAAATGAATAATTGATAATTTGAAATAGGAAAAAATGTCCAAAGACAAAGGAGTGAAGGGAAGGGAAGGGGAAAGGAAAAGAGGGAAAGGAAAAACTATGAGAAAAGAAAAGAAAAAGGAAATGAAATCTATGTAAATAAGGAAGGGCGGAAGGGGTGAAGGGTGCACAGGTAATGGGGAAAAAAATAAGAACCAAGGTATATCACGTACAGGTACAAAAACCCAATGATAAATGTAAACGAATTGTATACCTAAAATGTACCAATAAAAGAACTAAAAAAATTTTTTTAAAAACCATATAGAGGCTTAAGAAAGAGGACAGTAAACTCATGAAAACCACTTAACTCATACTAAACGTGTTTAATATATTCATGTTTTATATTGATTATAAAAATGACATTTTATTCAAAATTAGTGAGAATGAAAACTCTAAATTAAAAATTTTAGAGACACAATATGTAATTCAAGAAAGAAGGAAATAAATAATATACTATAAAATAAATTTTAAAACCCACAGTGGAAGACTTGATGTCTATGATCTTGTTACCTGAAGCATTTAATATAATAAATGTCAATTCATTATTTTATGAAAGGGCAAAATAGAGAAAATACTACCTAGTAGTATTTTAAAATGCACAGGGTTGTTATTTTATATACACTTCAGCAATAAAATCCTACTGAATTAAAGATGACCATGTGTTTGCCAATCTGGAAGAGAGTTACAGTTAGCTTTGAAAGGAACCATGAATGGCAGGATGAAGTGGATCACTCCATGAAATGAATGATACTGCAGTGGGTCCCTCTAAGAATGGAGGAGTTAAAAATAATGAGAGGAAAGGATTAATTTGTTTAGGATGAATTCCAGAAATCTTCATCAAACCTAACTACAAACTGGGCATGGTGCACATGCCTGTAATCCCAACACTCTGGGAGAATGAGGCAGGTAGATAGCAAATTAGAGCACTATCTGCAGAAATTAGCAAGACCCTGTCTCAAAATTAAAAATAAAAAGGGACAGGGGATGTAGCTCAGTGCAAAGACCCTGGGTTTAACCAACAGTACCAAATAGATAGATGATAGATGGATAGATAAATAGATGATAGACAGATAGGTAGGTAGGTAGGTAGGTAGGTAGGTAGGTAGGTAGATAAATAGATAGACAGACAGATAGACAGACAGATAACAGCAACATCCAAAAGACCTAGCTACAGTTCAGTGTTTGGATCCAAATCCTCTCACACCAGAGATGCAGTGCAGTGCTTTCATGAACACAGAGGAGAAAGGTGCACTCCTCATTCTTCCTGCCTTTGAGCTTTGAGGAAGCCTCAGATGCTGGCTGGTGATGACCTAAGGGTGCAGCTGTTGTTTCCTCCAAACACCAAGCCTGATTTGTAAGAATAGATCCTTTTTTATTTTTCATATCATACTGCTTTTGTGCCCTGTATTCAATTTCATCAGGGAAAGAGCTGATACTTTTTAGCCTTATACTTTAAAACCCCTCAAGTCAAGGGGCAGGGTTTATGCTCAGAGCTTGGAATCCAGCCTTGCTTGACCTATCTCTGTACTGCTATGGGATGCTCCAGGTACGTTAGTGCTTCTATATCTGATTTTCCCTAATTAATGCTGCTGCTGCAGGAATTCTATATTAAACTTTAAAAGAGATTGAAATGAAAAAAAGAATACTCAAACTGTAGAGCAGGGTTTGGTTCCTTTGATAGGTCTCTACCCTCAAAATTTTCATCCTGGGATTCTATTCCCTTCCAATTTTTTTCCTTCCCTTCTTCTCTATCTTCCTGTCTCTTCTTATCACTTCTTCCTTAAACTGAATATACTTCCATTGCCTCTAAAGTGCCCAAACATGAATGAATCTTACTTTAACACACACATTTAAATATTTAGCTAATATTCATCAATATATGTTATGAACTCATTTTGTAAAAAACTTAAGCCTTATTTATTGCTTCTTGGTCTTTTGGCTAAGAGCAAGTGTAAAACTTAGCCTCATTTATTTCAAATTTCTGGCAAAGAAATATCACTAATTTTATGACTTCCTTGAGAGAAATCTGTAAATGGCAATATTAGACTACCAATAGCAAGTGCTTCTAATACTTTAATCAATTAGAGAAGAAAAAAAATTAAAACAACCATAAATACTCAAAATTATATTCAACCACTAATTTAGTCATCTGTTTTTCTATTCTTACTTCTTAAGTCAATATGAAACAAAGTCTTAAATATCAGACTTTTTAAAATCAGTTAACTCTATGAGGAGACAAACTCTCAAGTTTAATCCTATCCCTTTTGGGGTGGTTTGGGAGCCTGTCCTTGGGCAGTGGGGACAGAACTGAGAAGCTCTGAGGGAGTGAGGGAGTGGGGTGAGACAGGCAACACTAAACTGGCATTAAACAGGTTCAAGATCAAGATAAAAGAGATAGTTTGTGGCAAAATGAGAGAGTTGAGAGAACATGTGGTCACCCATATAAAGAAATACTTATGGATAGAGCAGATAAAGGCTGATCATTCAATGCCGAAATTTAACCAAGCTTCATGTAAAGCATTTAGCGTACAAGAAAGGCTTGCAGGGCTTGAAAGAGAGGGCATCAACCTTAAAGAAATTGTTACCTTTACTTATGGATTTTGCAGGGGCAAATGTAAAAGTATTCTTAAACTTGATTGTAAAAGATGATAAGATTAAAACAAAGTAATGAAAACATTGTGGAAGTCTCAACATATTGTAGATACAGGAGGACAGAGGGAGAAGGAACATCGGAATTAAAGTATATAATCTACACTTATTTAATTGGACAATTACATATGATTTTCTACAGGTCAGGATTTATTTAATTATTTTTTGATGGTTAACTTATACTCAGTCCTAAAATTGATGATATCCTTTGTGAGACAATCTATAAAGAGCTAATTGCCTATAGTGTCATATTAATCAGCTTTTCCATTGCTAGGAAACAATACCTGACCCCCACAGCTTAAAGGAGAAGAGGTTTAATATGGCTAACATTTTAAGGGGATTCAGTTCATGGCTGGCTGGTTCCAAGGCAGAATCATCATGGAGGAAAGGCATGATGGAGAAAAAGTGCTTAGTTCACTGTATTGGGAACCAGAGCAGGGAGCAGTGCCAAGAGGAAGGGGAGCTTGACCCACCAGACACACCCAGAAGTGTGCTCCATCAATGCCCTTCCTGGCTCTCAATCCAAGCAAATTAACACACTCAAGCTTACCTGTCACATGTGTGATACGCGTGATACGCAAACCATTTAAAGAATACACAGTAAGCACAGAGGAGGAGGAAACTTGAGAAGCCATGCTTCACTACAGGGAGGTTATTAAAAATATTCTAAATTCAACTTGAAATGTACTTATTAATATATAAAAGCCAATTTGATGCAAAAAGACAAGTGGGTAAATGTTCTCATTGTGAAGAAAAATTGACTCTATCTGAATTCTACTAACTCTACTGACTTTGGGAAAATGGCAAGGTATTGCTATGCCTTCCTTTCCTCATATACAATAACAATGGTACCTGATGAGTGAGTTGGGTATTAAATAGAGTTAATGATCTATAACAATATATAATACCTCGAACATGACATTGTATGATTATTAACTTGTACTAGTGTTGTTATTATTATTTTATCTATAGGATAGACCACATACCGTATAGAATTATGGATTTATTATTTATAAAATAACTTGCTCTAACATGTACACACACACATATGTACTTCTACAGTTTGTCAAGGGCTACCAGATTGTTTAGAAGAGAACTAGCTTTGGCTTTCTTAGAAATGTGAAAGGAATAGCCATAATAATTTTATTGACACGAGTCTTACAATGAGTACCAGCTTTGGCTTCAATGCTTACTGGTTTATAATCCCATGGACTAGGACAGTATATGCCTTGGTATACAAAATACGTTATCCACCCATACTCCTGTGTTTAATCTACATGAGTTGCATTATCAAGTCATTAATTCTGGCTTCAGATTTGTATTCCAATGAACCAATGTAAGTTTAAAATTCCACAAATTTTGGAATCCATTTATTTCACTCTTTCATCTGTTCTCTGAGGTTAAATTCAGGTGCTTTCTGTTAAAATACTTGATTTCCCCCCAACATATCAGTTAAAAATTGATTTGGATGGTATAACTAAAACTTTGAATAACACAATTTTAAACAAAATAGAGGTTTATTTTTCTCTCATTTAAAAGAAGTCCATAAAGAGGTGGCTACATGTTAGTATAACAGTTCCATAAGCTGTCAAGCTTCCAAGTTCTTTTTGTTCCACCATCCTTGGTTAGCATCTTGTTTCCATCCATGAACCCCTGAACATGCGCCCACTAAGAAAAGGCACTGTGTGCTCTCACCATTATGTTCAAGTTCAGAAGCAGAAAAGGAATGGGGAGAAAGACAACCTTAAAGAGGTTTTGCAAACTTCACTAACCTTTTTCTATTCACATGGCATATGCTACTCCTCTTGCAAATTGTGCTAGGAAATATAGTTTTTGCTGACATAATTCATGAACCCAATACAGGCATTGTGTACGGGAGGTAGGTAGAATGTTATTTCCTGTGCAAGTAGCTACCATCAGCACAGATTTGGTGTTGTGATTCACTTTTGAAATAATAGTGTCATGAATTTTACTTAAAATATGTTGAGTGGTAAACTGAAAATACAGATTTAATTATATTAAGACAAAAAGAATGAGGAGACGGTAATAATATAATTCAACAAACTTTTTCTATGACAAGTCAGTAAATCAACTGTTGACAATAAATCAATTTTAAATAATTAAAATTGACAAATCAAGACATTATTATGTGAATTACTAGTCATATGAAAGACAAAAGGAAGAACAAAAAATATATAATGCAATAAAGGAATCATAGCTGCTGTTGGACAGAAAACTAGGTTTTAGAAAAAGTGAGGCAAAGAATTGAATTCTCTTTCTAAATAAAATTTTATAGGTAATGTATTTTTTTTTTTTTGGTACTGGGGATTGAACTCGGGTCCTTGTGCTTGTGAGGCAGGCACCGGAGCTACTGAGCTAAATCCCCAGCCCCAAAAGGCAAGAGAAGCTTTACTGTATATATTTTTTTCTTTTCTTTTTTTTTTTTTTTTGGTACTGGGGATCGAACTCAGGACCTTACTCTTGCAAGGCAGGTGCCAGAACCACTGAGCTAAATCCCTGGCCCAGGTAATATTTTTAATACAGTATATTGTACTATTTTGTTGGTATTCTATGTTTAGGGTTTAACCAGATTCCATGATTAATTTCCTAAATTTTATTTTGTGAATCCGAATAATTTTCCAAGACTTGTTCAAAGCACATATATTTTTCAGATCTCAGACATTCAGTTAAGATATTATATTAGAATTTAAAAGGTACTATATTACAAAGAATCTTAAAAATTTCTTTCTGTCTTCAAGGGAAATAAAATCTAACCTGAAAGCTAAGACATTATATATGTACATACATATGTATGTATATATATGCATATACCTATACATATATCTATGCTCACATATACACAAAGCATAAATTTTAAAATACAAAGTGCAACAGAAATTTCAGAGAGGAAAAATTCTTTATTATTAAATATATCACAGAAGCAGATGGATTTATTTTCTATAGTAATATTTTACACAACTTCTTCTGTTTTCATTGTCTTTATGTGCTTTCTTAGATAGTAATCTATACATTGGGCAGTGATTTCCCAAACTGAAGGTCCAAAGTAAAGCGGGATTTGGGGATGAAATAGAAGCAACCAGATACAGAAGCTGAAAAAGCAGAAACATTAAATATATCAACACAGAATATCACTCTGGAGAGATTACTATGTTTGGAGATAGAAGAAACACCCGTCAGACCATTAGGGTAATCTGTGAGAATTGCAAAACTGCCAAAGTCAGCAGGCTTTGCTGGTATCAATGACCCAGAGAGCACTGATGTATTCTAATTCTCTAAAATATCTGATGTCTATGGTAAAAATCCTCAACCCAAAACAATACGTAAAATATTTTAGTAAAGTCTGTTTCCTGAAATAGAAATATGTATTTTTTACTTTTAATTCTTTTTACTCACTAATGTTTGAAAATAACTATTTTTATTTAGAAATAGACTTAATAAATCATATGAGAATGAAAAGCCATGCTACACTCAGA
The DNA here is from genome assembly GCF_053883595.1 of Heterocephalus glaber. Classification (NCBI taxonomy): domain Eukaryota; kingdom Metazoa; phylum Chordata; class Mammalia; order Rodentia; family Bathyergidae; genus Heterocephalus; species Heterocephalus glaber. The sequence goes on along the minus strand of NW_028258307.1, from coordinate 11,896,068 downwards.
CACCAGCTAGCAAACAAGAGGTTAGAAGCAGTTTATGCTCCCTAGAGCATCGGTCCACTTTTGTGGCTTGTTGTATTATTTCAAAATCAGAGGAAAACTGGAGATGATGGTTTCTCTTGCCATTAAGTCCCCAGATGCATGAGGTTACTCCACCTAGCTCCATTAATAAAAATGAGTAGACTATTTTCTCTTTTGTTGTTGTTGTTTTGTTATTTTTTTTCTTTGGTATAGGCTGGCACAAACTTTTCCCATAAACATATTTCTCTTTGTTTTTTTAACTGGAGTAGAAGATAGAGTTTCTGTAAAGCTGGTAACTAGTATTTCAGCTAAAGTGTAATTTATCATCACTTTAAACAGATTATCAAGTATACTTTATAAAATAGGTATTACAACATCTCCTTTTATCTTTTGACAGATATGATATGATAGCACGGAGTTTTAGATAGAAAGGAAAGAAGGGAAAATAGTTTGGGCAATTTCCCCAAAATCATCTCTATCAGATTGTTTTCTTAGAGAATTATCCTACCTGCCAAATAACCCATTCCTTGGAATCAGTCTTCTGTATATTTCTCTGTCTTCACACACTGGTAGCATTGGTAAAAAGACACTAGGCATTATATTTAGGGAATCTAATCAGTAAAATTAGTATGACTTTATCTTAAATAATAACGTATGCAATGCCTCCAATTTTCAAATAAAGTCACATTCTGAGCAGCATGATGAACATGAATTTTTGGAGGACACCATTCAACCAATATAAGACCATAGTGTGATATTGCTAGCTCTCCTCAATCTTTAAAGTCTCATTGTAGTTCCTATAGCTCTAGGTCCTCTACTATGGTCCATTTTCCCCATGGAAGCAATCAATTCTGGCAAGTGATTCAAATTGATTTCTGCTGATATCTACATTTTACTTTATTAGGATATTCTGTTTTATATTCCTAACAGCTGCAGGTAATAAGATAATACCAGTGCAGTGACTGTAACTTGAGAAACCACTGCTTTATACTTAGCTAACCCAGTGTCATCTGAGATCTTGGTTTGAGACATGCATTTGGACACATATTAGATAGAAGGTCAGGATTTCATGTTTTCTACTTTCTCTACACAAGACCGGTTCTATGTTAGCATGATACACATCACTGGTTGGAAGTCTCCAAGAGATGTGACAACCAGACTAAAGTATGGAAAAAACTCTGTGGACTTGTGACTAGAATAGATGTCACTAAAAAAATGATAGATAAGAAAATTAACAGGAATCCTTCGTTCTAATACAATCCTGGCACTTCTACCAATTATTATTATTTTTAGTGTAGAAGGTGAATTTTAATTTTCTTTTTCTTTTTTTTTCCAGTTACCTTAGTAACTGAATTCCCACACAAGCCCACCTCCCTTAGGTAAATGGATGCTTAAGGCTAACTAGATCATATACACAAAAATGCAAAGACAGAAGTGCATTGATAAAACAAAACATATTCACACATTTAATTTTTAAACAATATTTATCAATTGCCTAAATGTCACCAAGCGATATGTGTGCAGAATTTCACATACATTATTTATTTGAATAATTTAAAACAGAAGGAAGGTTCTTACTAACCTATGGCAAACTAATTTTCAGTACTTCCTAACTGTCACAACACTTTCTTACATTTTCGCATTTGCAATTCATAGCTTTAAGAATTACACAGCTTATTTTTAGTTGCAAGTATTGAGGCTTAGAAACATGAGGTTATTATGGGAAAAAAGTAAGAAAAATCTTAGATTTGTAAAGCTAAAAAAAAGGGCTCTTCACAGCTATCTCTAGTGAAAAATTATGCAATTCTGCCTTTAAAAACGTCATTGTCTGAGTGAAATTGAAAATATAATTAAAAATTGACCAACAAAGAAAAGTCCAGATCCTGATGGCTTCACTGCTGAATTCTACAAGACATTTAGAGAAGAACTACCACCATTACTCTTTAAACTCATCAATGAAATTGAGTAGAAAGCAATACTTCCAAATTCATTCCTGGAAGCAAGTGTTACTTTGATTCCAAAACCAGGGAAAGACCCAAACAAGAAAGAGTACTTCAGGCCAATCTCCCTAATGAACATAGGTGCAAAAATCCTCAACAAGATACTAGCAAACAGAATACAGAGGGTCATAAAGATCATACACCCTGATCAAGTCAGATTTATCCCAGGGATGCGAGGATGGTTCAACATTCATAAATCAATAAATGTAGTACACTATATTAACAGAAGCAAGGACAAAAAACATATGATCATCTCAATAGATGCAGAAAAAGCATTCAAAAAAATCCAACACCCATTTATGATAAAAACCCTACAGAAAATTGGAATAGATGGTCTTTATCTAAACCTGATTAAGCCTATCTATGAAAAATCAACAACCAGCATCATACTAAATGGTCAAAAACTGAAAACTTTCACGCTAAAGTCAGGAACAAGACAAGGAGGCCCACTATCACCACTCCTGTTCAATATACTTTTGGAAACATTAGCCACAACATTTAGACAAGAGAAAGAAATAAAAGAAATAAAGATAAGAAATGAAGAAGTCAAATTGTCATTATTTGCAGATGACATGATACTCTATATAGACGACCCCAAGAACTCCACCAAAAGTCTTCTAGACTTAATAAGCAAATTCAGTAAAGTAGCTGGATACAAAGTCAACATTCAAAAAAAAATAGCCTCTTGTACACAAATAACAGACTCACTGAGAGAAAAATTAGGACAATTCCTTTTACAATAGCATAGAAAAAAATGCAATATCTAGGAATCAATCTAACAAAGGATGCAAAAGACCTCTACACTGAAAACTACAACATTCTGAAAAAGGAGATTGAAGGGAATATAAGAAAATGGAAAGATTTCCCTTGTTGCTGGGTAGAAAGAACCAATATAGTGAAAATAGCCATACTTCCAAAACTGCTATGTAGATTTAATGTAATGCTGATTGAAATTCCAACAATATAGTTCACAGAACTACAGAAAAAATCCAAAAATTCATTTGGAACCAGAAGAGACCTAGAATAGCAAAAGCAATTCTAGGCAACAGAGACCAACAATCCCCAACTTGAAGCTATACTACAAAGCTACTGTGATAAAAATAGCATGGTACTGGCAAAGAAACAGACCCGAGGATCAGTGGAATAGATTAGAAGATCCAGAAACAACTCCAGATATACTCAGTCACCTCATCTTTGACAAAGGAGCCAACCATCTTCACTGGAGGAAAGATAGCCTCTTTAATAAATGGTGTTGGAAAAACTGGATTTCAACCTGCCAAAGATTAAAACTTGACCCATATCTATCACCATGCAGTAAACTAAGATTGAAGTGGATTAAAGATCTAAATATTAAAACACAAACACTAAACTTGCTGGAAGATAAGTTAGATAGAACTCTTGAAGACATTGGCATTGGAAAAACTTTATGAACAAATCCTCAGTAGCACGGGAACTAGCACAAAGAATCAACAACTGGGATCTCATCTTATTAAAAAGCTTCTGTACTACAAGAGAAACCACCAACAGAACTAACAGACAACCTACGAAGTGGGAAAATTTTTTAGCAGCTACACCTCAGACAAAGGACTACTATCTAGAATATATAAAAAACTGAAAAAACTCAGACCCCCCAAATTTAAAGACCCAATTCAAAAATGAGCATGTGAAATGAACAGACATTTATCAGACAAAGAATTAAAAGCCCAAAGAAACATATGAAAAAATGTGCAACATCATTGGTCATTCAAGAGATGCAGATGAAAACAACACTGAGATACCACCTCACCCCAGAAAGAGTGGCTGCTATCAAGAAATCAACCAATAACAAATGCTGGTGGTGGTGTGGGAAGAAAGGAACCCTTCTCCATTGTTGGTGGGAGTGCAGACTGGTGCAACCACTGGGAAAATCAGTATGGAGATACTTCGAAGAACTAGGACTAAAGGTCCCATTTGACCCAGCTACTCCCCTATTGGGTATATTCCCAAAAGAATTAAAAGAATCATACCACAGTGATATATGTGCACCCATGTTTATAGCGCCACAGTTTGTAATAGCTAAAGCTTGAAAACAGTCCAGGTGCACATCAACTGGAAAGTGGATAAAGAAGATGTGTTTTTTTCATAAAATGGAGTATTACTCAGCCATAAAGAATGAGAAACTAGAGACATATATAGCTAAATGAATGCATATTGAGCCCATACTCTCAAGTGAAATAAATAGGACACACGTGTAAATACCGAATAGTTTCTCTAGTGTGAGAAACTGAAAGTTTAAATAAGGATTAAAATGATTAAAAAGAATAATTGCTATTTGGAAATAGGAAGAAAAGGTCCAAAGGGGTAGGGGAAGTGGGAGGGGAAAGAGAAAGGAAAGAGGGGAAAGGAAATATTATGAGAAAAGGAAAAACGGAAACAAAGACTTTGTAAATAGGGAAGAGGGGGGAATGGTGCACAGGTAATGGGGAAAAAACAAGAACCAAGATGCATCATGTACAGGTACAAACACCCAATGATAAATGTAAATGTATTGTGTACCTAATATGTACCAATAAAAGAATTTAAGCAAAAGAAAAATCATTGTCGAGCTGGAAGGTGGTTTTAATGGTAGGACATTTGCCTACATGTGCAAGATCCTAGGTTCAGTCTCTAGTACTAAAAAAAACAAAAAGATAATCATAAAACATGTCATAGAATATCTCAGCCTGTTTTCTAATGTGTGTCTTAAACAAAAACTAGGGCTAGATGTCTTTCTGCCCCAGGAGTTGTTAAAGAAGTCAAGTATCCAATTACTTACAAAATTTTTGTAAAAATTGAAATAAAGATGTTTTTTATATATAGGTAGGCAACATGATAATTTTTGTTGAATGCTAGTTGATTACCCCAATAATCACCTTACTTTCTTTCTTAATAACACAGTCCTCTATTTTAGCTATGTAGAGTAAATACCACATTTCTCAGACACATTACAGTTGGAAGTAACTATTCGACTAACATCTGACCAGTAAGACATATGGGAAATTTGGTGGGCTTTTAGCAAATCTTTCTTAAAAGACTACTCCTGTGTTCAAAATCATCCTTTTAATTCTGCTCCTCTTTGTTTCTGCTGTTGGAAAGGAAGACATGATTGGAACACAGTTGGATGACCCTGAAAACTGGAAGCATGCATTAGGCTGGTGGAACAATACCATAGAAAAAGCCTAGGACTCCTGCCTGCTGAACATAAGACTACTCTGAACTGGTCAGCTCTGGAGACTTTTACATGAAAGAGAGAGAAATTCCATACTTAAGGCACTGCAGTTTTGAAATATATCTTAACTGGACGTAAAACTAATCATTAAGTAAAATACCATTATCTCATGCACATAAATAATTACTAATGGTGTAGTAAATACTTTTTATATTATTCATTGGGCCCACATAATATTCTGTCAGTATGAATTAAATGATTTATTTTTTATAAACATGAAGTTCAGTAGTAATTCATTATTTATATTTAATTACATATATATATCTTTAATCAGAAAGTTTTTTTAAAACATTTTAATGGAAGATCTGATACAGAGTAATGAAATCCAGAAATTATTACAGAGATCTAAAGTTGAGAACAAGGAAGTTTTAACAAGGAAATGAAGATTTCCTCTTCTTCTCTATTAGAGAAAAAATATATCAAACAAGTATTCACAAATTAAGTATGCAGTATGTTAATCATCGTATACTCTATCTGCTTGGGTGCAAGTATATTATAATACATAATTTTATTAAGCCTACTAGCATTTAGAATGTACCTATTATAATAATCAGACTAGAGTTTTAATCTGCTTAGAGTAAGATGCTGAAAGGAAGGACAATATTTAATTTCTGTTAACTAATGAAGTTTGGAATTTGGGGAGAAAAGAATCTAATATCAACTTACTTGCTCTATAACTTCACATCAGTTACCGATTTAGGCCATTGGATCTTATAGTTATTTATATTTAAAGTTAAAAGTAAGTACCTTTGGAATTGCTAACAAAATAAAAGGAATTAATTCATGAAAAAATTTTAAAATGTGATGAGATAAATTTTAAGGCTGGGAAATAAGAGGAGATGATCTTTATTATGAGTTAGTGAAGTTTATCTGGAATTGTAACACCTTTAAATCATTTTTTTGGTATCCTAAAGTATAAGGAAAATATTTATAGATAATAACAAAATAAAAATACTATTTACTAAACTGAAAGAAACAATACAATATATGAAATCACATTTCCCACTATGAGAAAGTGCTTACTAAAAGAGATTAAATCATTTTATATCTGCAGTACAATTGACTCGCTATCAGAACCAAGAAGAAATATTGATTGAAGATATTCATACTCAGGATTCTCATAGGTTATATTCAGATATAAACTACCAGCGAAAGTATGAACACCATGAAAGAGTGCAGGCAAAACAACAGAAGAAGAGAAAACAACAGAGAAGAGTGGCATCTGGACCCACAAAAACAAATGAGAAAATCAATGCATAAGATAGAAATTATGAAATCTGAACAGCGTTCATTCTATGAAAAAGCTACCAAAGACCATGCTAACATGGACCTCTGCTACAAAACAGAGATGTGCTGCAGGTCTGGGAGAGATGTAGAACTTCCTCCTACCCCAGAGTGTTCCCGGAAACATTCCACTGGCAAGACAGAACTCAGCTCCCATGGGGAGAGATGTCAGAGGTGCTGGGCAAATGCTTTTCCTGAGCCAAGAGTACTTGCAACTCCTCTAAGTCTGTGACCGGGGCAGAACAGGGCATCAGAGTCCCATCTGGTCCCAAAGATAGCTTTGCAGTAAGTAATGCACAGTAGCCATGGACTTCTGAGGCAATATGTAACTTTTGTACCATGCCACACTGTGCAGGGCCTGCTGAAGGCTGAGGGTGCAGCAAAACTGCATCCAGAACTCAGACTAAGCACTAGGGAATGGTGTTCCACCTCCGGAGTGATTTGAAATACATAGTGCACCAAACCCAGCTCACCTTCCCAATAGAGGTCCTCAACCACACCCACTTATGATCCAAGATAAAAAGAAGTCTCTACTATCAATTTAGATGCAGTGCTCGATATTTTTTAAAAATCATGGTTCACTAAAACACATGAAGAAATGGCACACTCGCAAAAAAAAAAAGTAATGCACAGCACCAGATTCAGACTTGACCCAAATGCCAGAGCTGCCAGGGACTTTAAAACAACTGACTGATATATGACAGTTTAATTCTACACAAACAATTTCAAGAGACTAAAACACAGCCACATACTTAGGATATGCAGGAGAATATATTCTAAGTTTTTAAAAAAGAAAAAACTGTTTTTAATATCATTAATAATATTGAAGTTATTGTTTTCAAATGTACATATTATATGGTATATAATATCTACATAGAAACTGTAGACAATGTTCTTTTAAGAATAATAAAATGCATTCAAAGTACTGTACAAAATGATACATGGGTAAAACAAACAAGTATTCATGTTAAAGCTGTTAGGAATCACAAATGTAGGTATGAAACATATAAAAACTTTGGAAAATACTGTAATACTAAATTTTAATTGTCAATACCAATAAACAATGTATGTTTTAAATAGATCTTTAAAAATTGACCATCCAACAATGATAAGCACCCCTAAATGCCAAGATTGTGTCCTGTAAAATGTGCTTTTCCACTAAAGAGCAACAGACAGCTGAAATATCTAATTTCAGATCTAGGATAGAAAATGTGAAAGATGAGTCTGAAATATTTTGTCGAACATACGGGCAAAAAGCAATGACTCATGGGACGTTATCAAAAGGATGTATGTGCCATATTGAAAGCACTCCCACTAGCAAAATACAGACAAATTGGACCACTTCAAAAATGAAAACTACAATAAAGAGAAAAATATGGTAAAACCTATGAATTATTAATAACACTAAATGAAAAATATTCATATTTGAACTTACAAACCACCTCATTACCCTGAAAATTGCTGAGGAAAGAAAATGCAATAAATGCTTACTTAACTTTTCCTATTGAATCTATGAATTTTAGTAAGCTATTAGTTAATGGTAAAGTGTATTCTTTACAGAAAATCTTCAAAAAATTAATGCAGAAGGGATAGGAAAAGGGATCAATGATCTTCAATGGCCAATACCTTTATGTGAAAGATTGCTGGGAAAATTTACATTCAAAGATGCTGGTAACATATAAATTACTGCTCAATCTCAGTTTTACCAGGAGACAGATAATCAGAATCATATTTGATGGGGGCTCTGAATCTCTGAATATGAAGATCATTTTAAAAAATCGAACTTGGATTTGATCTATCTACAATTATACAGGAAATATAGTACATAGGGAAGGGATGCCTTAGGGATACAATTTGCAAAACATTTCCTGAAGCAGGTAATTTTACAAAACTAATGATCTAGTTACTTCAACAAAGGTTTTGTTTCTCAGAAAGTATTTTTTTGTAGTTAAAAAGCAATGTGAAACATGTAGATTTAATGAGCATGTTAATCAAATGATTACATTATTTTAAATTCTAAATTAAATAATTAAAAATATGAAAAATAGGGAAATTTGAAAGGAATGAGTATTTGATGACATTAACTGAGTATTGTTAACTTTTTGTTGTGGTTGTCACAATGTTCAATGTTTTAAAAAGTGTATTCATCTTTTAGAGAGAGTTACTGACACCTTTATAGACTAAAGGTATGATGTATGTTTTTGCTGTATCTTTGAGATGAATCATAACCAAGATTTTAAAATGACCTCTACATGTAAGATTATCTAGAGGAATTATCTAGAGGCTAGATATATGTAGAATAAAATAATTGACTATGAATTATTTGTTGTTTATTTTCAGTTTTAAACCCATAATGGTTCACTATTTGTCTCCTTATGTATAAAAAAAACTCCATTGTTTCTCTTACATGAGAAACCCAAAATATGGTCAAAGAGCAAACTAAAAGATAGGTAATAGCAAATAGGTACATCTGTTGCAAAAGGGAAGGGGACTGAAAGATACAGGGAGGATAAAAGGGATGAAAGAAGAATTAAGATGTGTGAGGTTCACGGACCAACTTTCCATGAGGAATGGAATCATTATGTACTGCAAACATGTATCAATAAAAATTTTAAAAGATAAAATGACACTAAAAAAACTAAACTAAAAAAGAAGCTAAAATTATATCTCTGAACATTTTAAAATTAGATTTTTAAAAAATCTGAGTGAAACAATACTTGAAACTAGATGAACATGAAAATACAAACATAAACTTTTAGGTAGTGTTACATTAAGGAAATTGAATAACTGTGAATGTTTATAATAAATAACTAATTCTACATAATGAAAATGAGGGAAATATGATTCTAGCTGAATTAAAAATTAATAAAAAGAATAAATTCAAACAATGTGGCTGATAATGAGAGTAGATACAATAACAACACTTAAGAAAATGGAAAACAATACAGGGAACATTACAAGCATATAAATATAAGCATCAGTAGATACTTACAATTTTCTGACAAATTAAGGTTGGAAACACATTTCTTTAATCTGATAAAGTGAATCTACTAAAAACCTACAGTATGCATTACTTTAATGTGAAACATCAGAGGAGACCCCTACAAAATCAGAAACAAGGTGAGGACATTTAATATAACTGCTTTTATACATTATCAGGTCAGAAGGTCATAGCTATGCAGTAATAAAAGAAAATAAATGAAAAATAAAAGTGTTTGAAAAGAATTAGACTTTCATTCACAGCTAACATTCTTATCTACAAAGAAAATCCAAAATTAAATACAGAAAAAGTGTTTTAAATAATAATAATATTTAGAAAGATATTTGGATGTTAACTAAACAAAGAATCTGTTTACCGAAATTAACTTCTAACTGTGGGGTTTACAGGTTGTGCAATATGAAATACAATGTCGTTACCTTTTCAGAGTTTGTACCAGGTCACTTGGTAAAGCTGAACTTTCTTCACACTGGACGCAGCTCTTACCATTTCATCTCTAAGATGGGTTGTCGACATCAGCTGCACAAAATTTCTGCTGCTTTAGTAACACTTGCAGAGATTCAGATTTACCTGATCTGTGCTTTGGCTTGGACATCAGGATTTGAAAAGCTCTCCACGATTCTATCATGCTACTAAGCTGAGAACCACTGCTTTAAGCTATGAGTGGAGAAGTAGACAATTTAAATACCTTTAGTGTAGTCTGAATGTGTGAGCACTCCGAAAATTCATATGCTAAAGCCCTAAACCCCAAAATAGCATTAAGAGATAGGGCCTGAGGAGACAATCAGGCCAAGAGAGCAAGGCCCCCATGAATAGGAGTAGCGCCCGGATAGAAAGGTCCCAAGTGAGCTGATTTGTCCTTTTCATTACGTGGGATTACAGTAGGAAGACAGCCATCCATGAGAAAGGTGTTCTTGGCAGACATTAAATCTGCTGGCTCCTTATCTTCTTAGCCTCCAGAACTGTGAGAAATAAGTGTCTGCAGGCTATAAAGCCACAGTTTGTGATATTTTGTCATAGCAGACCCCCCAAAACAGAGATGCCTCTTCTCTTATCTCAGCATTTCTGCCTGGGGTATTGGCTTCTTGCCCTCTCTCCTACTGGTTCGCTAAGGTTTGCGTGTGTAATAACTCAGTTTTCTTCAGTTGTATGGGGGCGTTTGTTTCGTTCTTGGCATATTTTTTAAAAGTGTTAAGCTTATTTGCTTTTTCATGCAGCAAATCCACAACACCTGTTATGATTAGGACCGCTTGTGGTAATTATTAAAACTACACGTCTCTAGACCATTCCCCAGGTTCCAAGGAGGTTGGAGAGGTTTGTGAAGCCACATTTTCAACAAAGGCCCCAGCTTATAATCAAGTAATTTAAAGAAATGATGCAATCAACTATTTATATTTTGTCTTCTATTATACATTTTATATATTTATTTTATTGAAAAAGTCCAAAAAGAGCTCATCTTTTCTATGAATAGACTATGTATACATATATATTTGTTTATTTCATAATATATGTAAGGAGAATAGAGGGGTCCTTATGCTTGTGACATTCTGCAAGGAGAAGATGACCTTGAGCTCATTATAAACTCATCCTGACAAAGACTGGCATGACAATGTCATCATGACCTTAGGTAAACAATGGCTTTCAATCATGGGCTATATAGCAATTATTATATTCAAGCAAAATGCTCAGAAAATAGTTGGCTTAAATAGTATCTTCTGTAAACAACATTCCAAATGAATTATACCCCTAGCAGCAGAAAGTATTGGAAAACCATGACCTACTTAAGCATTTTATTTTAAGAAAGCCTAAAATTGGTTGTCTTTAACTATGAAAGAAAATAGTCAACTACTTTTAGAACAAATGATCATTCAGTTTCTTATGACACAGTGTCAATTACATTGACTTGTTCCAATTTTCACTGTTAGAATAATGTTATGAGATTCACCAATACACCAATACGTTATGGGAGTTTGCATTCTAAAGCAGTAGATTTGCAAATGCTTCATTTTAATTTGGATTTTGTGATACTGCATTCACTAGAAAGATTTCGATATGAATGTTTTAGCTAACATGTAAATCTCATATTTTACAAAAATACCTTCCAACAATTTTCAGGGTACCAGATTTACTTGAAGTAAATTTATATTAAAGTAATTATAGCAGTACAGGTATGCATATATCATGAACAGTATAACACCTCTTGTTTCTTTGAAATATATTTCATAAAATATATATATAATGAAAAAGATTGGAATAGAGTGAAAATGTCACTCACAACATTGAAGATTAGTGTTGCTTTTTCAAAGCTAAACATCTATATATTAATTAATATGAAGGCTTTTCTGATAAAATGTGTCTTTAGGATACAATATGAAAGAAATCTAATTCTTTCATCTATGAAACTCTTAATATCTTTAGCAGGAATTAAATATGTATGCTGGGCAACTGGAAATTTTGATGGACATTTTTTTCTGTGCAAAATGTACTATGAAGATACTGGACATATTTGCATAGTTTTTTTGGTGCAACTATCTACTTTCCAAAAATAGCTCTAAGTTTAGTAGAGCCAATAGGTACTGTACTTCACAAAGCTTCGGATAGGTGTTTTTAATATTGGAAATGAAGTTGGTACATAAAACAAACAAAAAAACAAAGTTGAAAGAAATGGAGAAACTTGCTGACAACTCTTACATAGCTTTATCATTGTTTTCCTTTGTTTGGCAATAGATTTAAATTTGAGAAAGGCAGCGATTTATATCAACCTGACTTTTAAAAGCATTTTAGTATAATTGATCTTAGTTATTTTTGAGTAAAAATGAGTATCAATATTTACATCTTAACTAATTTATAAATATATGCATGAAAGGTTGATTGAAGTTAAAAAAAACATGTAATTTGAAAACTCAAGAGCAAGAAAATTCTCGATAATGATATGCTCCAACTTAAATTAGCTCACTTTCTGTAATGTTCCATTCATTCACATTATGAACTTGCTATCTAACTTAAAGCACATATTAATTATTTGTATTATATATGCTAACAGTGCTTTTTGGGAAAGTTTATTGCAGCACTATTACAAAAATCACAACATATTTTAAAAGGCCTTTTCTTAGCAAAAGGTATCTTTAAATTAGGTGCTTTTAAAGTACATGAACCTTTTAGATAAGAAGCGATAATTATTAGAAAATTAGTGCATAATGCTTTATTGATGGATATTTCAGTGTGTATCTCATGCTACAGTTTTAACCCTACAAGAGACAATTTGACTCCTGAAATAAGGGTGTGTGGAGAAAGAACGACTGTAGGTTACTCAGCTCTATGTCACGGTTATTGACTGACCTGAGAATGAAATAACAGTGCAGGAAAAATGCAAAACAGCCAATCAAATAAAGGTTACTTGCATTGGTCTAACTCACAACCACAGACTTAGCCACATTTGATTTTCAAATGCATGTTTGTCACAAGAAGAGCCTTGTGAAGCTCCATGCTAGGTACTTTTAAACTTTTGCTATAAGTAATGGAAAAAAGAGTGAATATTGCTATGGTTTAGATCTTAAATGTGGCCCAAAGCCCCATGTATTGTAGTTTGTTCCCCAGTCCTTGGCTCTATTGGGAGGCTGTAGAAGCTTTGAGAGTTGAACCCAGTGGGAGGAAGTTAGTTAATTGGGTGCATGCCCTTGAAAGTGAATGTGGGACTCTAGTTTCTCCCTCTCCTCTGCTCTCCTCTCCTCTTCTCTCCTCTGCTCTCCTCTCCTTTTCCCTTCCCTCTCCTCTCCCCTCCTCTTCCCTCCTCTCTTCTTCTACCCTCTCCCCTTTCCACTTCCTCCTCTCCTCTCTTACTGTTCTTCTTCCTCCTTTTTCTCCTCCTCCTCCTCCTTTGTTTCTCTCTCCCTCTTTCTCTCTCTCTTTCTCTCTCACTCTCTCTCTCCCTCCCTTTCACCCCTCTCTCCCTCCCCCATTCTATCCCTCCCTTCCTTTCTCTCCTTTCCCCTCAGATATGAGGTAGACAGGCTTCATCTGCCACAACACACTACCTTGCCACAGGCCCAAAAGCAGCAAAGCCAACTGACTTGGCACTGAAACCTCCAAAACTGAGATTCAAAATAAATCTTTTCCCCCTTTAAATTAATCATCTCGTGTGTTTTGTTATAATAATGGTAAGCTAACACACAAACACACACATGTATTAGTGGAGGGCCTACTGCTATTACTATTCCTAACAATGTGGAAGAACCTTTGGAATTGGCTATGGGAGAGTTTGGAAACATTTGGAGAGGTGAAATAAAGAAACCCTAGGCAATGTGCGCAGAGCTTAATAAGAAATTCTGATGAAGGTTTAAAAGAGCAGACTACTAGGACTGAGGACACTAAAGATTATGTGCATGAGGTTTCAGATGAGAAAGGACTAGGGATTTGGACTAAAGGCCATCATTTATACACCATAGGGAGGGGTTTTCCTTCCTTTGGTCCATGCTGGAAAGTTAAGAGAGACCAAATTTAAAGGCACCGGGCTATTTTAACTGCTGGAGGGAATTTCAAGGCAGCACTATATTCAGGGAGCAGCAGGGATACTGTTGGCTGCTTTTTGTCAGTTTTACAGTGAGAATCAGGAACAAAAAGTAGAAAGAAAGATTTTTTAAAATATGTAGTTGGCAAGAAGGTGTAGCTAAGGAGGTTGTGGAGAAGAACACAGTTGAAAAGAAGCCAAAAGATACTTTACATCTCAGTAATTGGCCAGATTCCAAGTAAAAGTCATAAAAGTACACATTTATCTCAAAAACATTCCAAGCCAGAAACTTTTGAAAGATCTCTGAGTCCCCTGCTCACAGCTACAGACCAAGCCAGAGGTAGACCCTGGCATCATTCATGCGCTGCTAGTTTTGCAAGAATGCAGAATGCAAGAAATTTGGTGTCATAGAGACTTCCACTGAGATTTCAAGGAACAGCCTGAAAGGTGAGCCACTGTAGGGCATAATCAGAGTCCGTGCAAGCAGCCCCCATAGGGCAATAAATAGAGCAATAAAAGGGAAGCCGAAACTGCAGTGAAGACTTCACGAAGATGGAGATGCCAGGGAGATGGAGCACCTGCTGAGACAAGCTGCAAGTGACCTGCAAAGTCATTTCAAGATCATAGCAATGTTGCTACAACCAGAAAGGCCATAAAGGTGGAGCTGTCATAGTGTGCCTCGAATGCTGGACATGGAGGCTTAGGATTTGGCATTTTCTGTGCTACTTTTTGTGGTGCTTTGTTCTGATCCCTCCTGGCTATTTTCTTGTTCCTCCTTTTTGGAATAGAAATGTTTACCTTGTGTCATCATAATTTGAAAGTTTGTATTTTTTATTATTTTTACAGGGGATTACAGTTGAGTTTGCCATGTGTCTCAGGAGACTTTAGATTTAGACTTTTGAACAATGTTGAAGCAGTTAAAACTTTGGGGAATCTTGGAGATAGACGACATATTTTGCACTGTGAGATGAAAGTGAGCTTTGGGGGCCCAGAGGTTGAATGCTATAGAATGGATTAGTGTCTTTCAAATGTCTATGTATTAAAGGCTTGGTTCCCAACCTACAAAATTATTTGGAGATAAGCCCCTATAAGAGGGGGAGCATAGGGAGGCAAGCTTTGAAGGGGATTGTCAGATGGTTCTCTGTTCTCCTCTTGGTTTTTATTTTATTTTCTTCCAAGGGATGAGATGAACAGAGCTCCTCTAGCATGTCTTTCCACTGTGAGGGGTTGCCTTGCCACTGGCCCAAAAACAAGAGCAACTGACCACAAACTGAACCTCTAAAACTATAAGCCAAAATGAATCTCTCCTTACAAATTGGTTATATCAGCTATTTTGTTACAGTGATAAAAATTTGACAAAATCTCACCTGATTTTTCTAATATCTTAGTATTCACCATTTATGGACTAAGAATGGCATTTATTCTTGAAAGAATAAATGGATTGCTAGGAGAAACAGCAGGTGCAAGGAACTGTTGTGTTAAGAGAACAGAAATGCATGTCAGGGTAAACAGATGGGGGCTGAGTTCTAAAACAGGAAAAGAAATGTGAGTGAGAATCCAGAAATACAAGAAGTAATGGCAGTTTACTTGATGTAATAATAGATGCCAAAGAGAAAGCAATTGAGATAAAATGTACTCATTCAGTTACAAAGAAGATGAAGTACAATGAATGGTTTATTCTACTTTTCTGAGAAATAGATACTTATTCTGATTTTAAAGAAACAAACTCATCATACAAGTTTGCTGGATATATCACTTGAATGTGAATTACTGAGTAATTTTGACATGAGCTGATTGGGTAGGTTGGTGAGATGACATATAGTATATTTGAGAACAAGTTTGCTATGCTAATTAGATATTCTGTTAATGCTATTAATTGGGTGGTCAATGATGGTTGATTTTTAATGTCCAAAAAGAGGCAGTGTAACATGAAGGGTTGAAGTGTTTGACACCAGTGCAGACTCTGAGTAACTTAATACTAAATATAGTCAGGAATCATCAAATAACCACTTCTGTGTTCTTTATCTCTGTATTTCAGGAGTAAGATTTGAGTATAGGAATGTAAAAACAATGATTTATTTGTATATAAGTAAACTTTGATTAGTGATGAGATTTTTTTACTGATTGCAAATCATTGATTTCAGTGCCCATAATCTGCTGTTTTACTGATCCCCAACAGAGACTCCACTCTTCCCACCAGATGGATTCATTGATATCCTCTTTCCAATAATTTTTATTTCTAAGTTTCAGAGTGTTTTTTTTGTATTGTACTAAAAGTCTTAACTCATGTTGTTCTTTTAAATGTAAATTTAAATTGTTGCATGCAAGAAGCTATGTTATATTAAAACAACTGAAAGAACCATAAGTAATTTCAATTGAAAGAGTGACAAAATCCAAAAAAGCTGTGATAGGAAAATCCTAAAATTAAAAAGAAATTAGTTGAAGTTCAAGGAAAACTTTTTTCCTTTTTTTTGAAGTGTCTTTAATATTAAAACATACTGAGGATGACAGAGGTCCCAAGGCATGCAGAAGATGCCGAATCACCCCGCTGCAGACAGGCAGCCACCTGGTTCCACATTTCAAAGAGGCAGAGGACACCAGATCACCAGACCAAGGTACTGAGTCCCGCTGCTCCCAGCGCAGAGGTAGGGGCTTCTGAGCCACTGACCCACTGCTCCTGGTCCAGAGGAAGGGGCTTCCCAGCCACCATCCCTCCAGCTGCTCCCAGCCTACAGGAAAGGGCTTTTGGGTCACCATCACTACCGCTGCTCCTGGACCCTGTCCCACCTCTCCCAGCTCAGAGGAGGTAATCCGTGCAGGCGCTAACAGCTCCCCGCCCCAGTCGAAATGAGAAAACATGTAAATAAGTCTCAAAACCAGACTTCCAGATCACCTACAGCAACCCCAAAGGGAAACGACATGGAACACTCTGGTACTCAACCACCTGGACCCACTGAATGGGCAACAAAAGGGAAACTGGGAAAAATGAAATCAGAAATAATTTCTCAGATAACAGGAGAAATTGTGCCCCTAGTGCAAGACATGATTAATAAATCTAGAGAGGAGCTCAGGAACATGATGGAATCCCAACATAAAAAACAAATGGAATCCATGAAACAGATGCAAATAGATTTCCAGGACATGAAAATCTCCATTGAAAGTCTACACAGCAGAATGAGCCAATGTGAGGCCAGAATTTCAGATAGAGAAGATAAGATTGCAATTAGTGAGGAGGAAAAGAAAAATTGCTTCAAAATTATAAGGGAACATGAGAAATCAATCCAGCAGCTGCTGGATGATGCAAAAAAGAATAACATAAGACTGATTGGGCTCAGTGAAGAAATAGGAGAGAGTAGAGATGACATAAAAAATCTCTTCACAGAAATAATGGCAGAAAACTTCCCAAGCAGGGGTAAACAGCTTGACATACAGATAAGTGAGGCATATAGGAATCCAAATAGCCATCATCAAAAAAAATCTATACATAGGCATATAATTGTTAAGATTCCAGAAACACAACAGAAGAACAAAGTTCTCCAAGCAGTTAGAGAAAAGAAACAAATCACATACAAAGGAAAGCCCATAGGAATCACAACAGACTTCTCAACACATCCATCAGGGCAAGAAGAGCCTGGAGTGACATATTCCAAGCCCTAAAAGAAAACAGCCTCCAACCCAGATTGATGTACCCTGCAAAACTATCCTTCAAAATAGATGGAGAAATAAGATACTTTCATGACAAAGAGCACCTTAGGAATTTTGTGAATACCAAACCAGCACTCCAAAGAATTTTACACAATATCTTAGGAACAGACATTGAGGATCACAACCCCAGGAAGCAAAACAGAATGAACCCATCTGGCATGACAAGAAATTAAATGTAAAGGGGGAGAACCCAACGAAAAGAAAAAGTCATGGCAATGTCAAGTCAAAACATTTCAGTTATAACCATCAATGTTAATGGTCTCAATTCACCAATCAAAAGATATAGACTGGCAGAATGGGTCAAGAAACAAAATCCAACAATATGCTGCATACAAGAAACACACTGAATTCAAAAGGAAAATCATAGACTGAAAGTTCAAGGGTGGAAAACAATACTGCATGAGAAGGGGAACCCGAAAAAAAGCAGGAGTAGCTATCCTCTTTGCAGATCAAGTAGATTTCAAACCAACACTGATTAAGAGAGATGAAGAAGGACACTACATCCTTGTAAGGGGAACAATCCAAGAGGAAGAGATGACAATCATAAATGTCTATGCACCAAACACTAGTACACCCAACTATATAAAACAAATACTAAGGGACATGAAAAGTCATATATGCACTAATACAATTGTAGTGGGGGAACTCAACACCCCACTGTCACAAATAGATAGATCAATTAGACTAAAAATAAGTAATGAAATACTAGAACTCAATTGAACTCTTGAACAAATGAACTTAACAGATGTTTACAGAGTCTTCCACCCCAAAAAATCAGAATACACATTCTTCTCAGCTGCACATGGGTCATTCTCAAAAATAGACCACATAATCACACATAGAATATGTTTAAGTAAGTGCAAAGCAATTGACGTTATCCTTTGTATATTATCAGACCATAGTGCGATGAAATTGGAGATCCATAGCAAAAGAAACTCAAAAACTTTCATAAACATGTGGAAAGTGAACAACACACTTCTGAATAACCAATGGGTCACAGAGGAAATTAAAGAAGAAATCAGACAGTTCCTTCAATTAAATGACAATGACAATACACCATATCGGAATCTATGGGACACAATGAAAGCAGTCTTATGAGGGAAATTCATAGCAGTGAATATGCATATTAGGAAAACAGAATGAGCCCAATTAAACAACCTGATGCTGAACCTCAAGCTTCTAGAAAAAGAAGGGCAGGACAAACCCAATGCTCATACAAGGGAGGAAATTATAAAGATCAGAGGAGAAATCAATGCAATAGAGACTAAGAGAATGATACAAAAAAATCAATGAAGCCAAGAGTTTGTTCTTTGAAAGAATCAACAAAATTGACAAACCTTTGGCCAATCTTGTCAGAAAAAGGAAAGAAAAGGCCCAAATCCATGCAATTAGGAATGAAAAGGGTGAAATTACAAAAGACCTACCAGAAATCCAGAGGATCGTCAATACGTACTTCCAGAACCTATATGCCAATGAGATGGACAACACAGAAGAAATGGACAGATTCCTAGATACATATGAATTACCAAAGTTGAATGAAGAAGACCTAAAAATTCTGAACAACCCAATATCAACCAATGAAATTGAAAATGTAATTAAAACCTTATCAACTAAGAAAAGCCCTGCCCTGATGGCTTCACTGCTGAATTCTACAAGACATTTAGAGAGGAACTGTTGCCACTACTGGTTAAACTCTTCAATGAAATTGAAAGGGAAGCAATACTCCCAAATTCATTCCTGAAAGCAAGCATCACCTTGATCCCCAAAGCAGAGAAAGACCCAACTGAAAAAGAGAACTATAGGCCAATCTCACTAATGAACATAGATGCAAAAATCCTTAATAAGATACTGGCAAACAGAATGCAGAAGATCATCAAGAAGATCATACACCCTGATCAAGTGGGATTCATCCCAGGGATGCAGGAATGGTTCAATATACAAAAATCAATCAATGTAATACACTATATCAATAGAGCCAAGGACAAAAACCATATGATTATCTCCATAGACGCAAAAAAAGCATTTGACAAAATCCAACATGCATTTATGATAAAAACCCTACAAAAAATTGGAATAGATGGTCTCTACCTCAAACTGATAGAAGCCATCTATGATAAACCAACAGCCAATATCATACTCAATGGTCAAAAACCGAAATCCTTCACACTAAAATCAGGAACTAGACAAGGATGTCCACTATCACCACTCTTATTCAATATGGTTCTGGAAACATTAACCACGGCAATTAGACAAGAGAAAGAAATAAAAGGAATAAAGATAGGAAATGAAGAAGTCAAATTGTCATTATTTGCAGATGACATGATACTGTATATAGAAAACCCCAAGAACTCCACCAAAAGTCTTCTAGACTTAACCAAATTCAGTCAAGTAGCTAGTTACAAGATCAACACACAAAAATCAATAGCTTTCCTCTACACCAATGACAGACTCACTGACAGAGAAATAGATCAAATAATTCCTTTCACAATAGCATCCAAAAAATGGAAATACCTAGGAATCAACCTAATGAAAGAAATCAAAGACCTCTTCTCTGAAAACTATGGCACTCTGAAAAGAGAGATTGAAGATGATATCAGAAAATGGACAGACATCCCCTGCTCCTGGGTAGGAAAGATTAATAGAGTGAAAATGGCCATACTTCCAAAACTGGTATACAGATTTAATGCAATTCCAATTGAGATCCCACCAGCATACTTCATTGACCTTGAGAGAACAATCCAAAAATTCATTTGGAACAAGAAGAGACCCAGAATAGCAAAAGCAATTCTAGGTCACACAGACATGGCAGGGGGTATCACAATCCCCAGCCTGCAACTCTACTACAAAGCTACTGTGATAAAAACAGCATGGTACTGGCAAAGAAACAGACCTGAAGACCAGTGGAACAGATTAGAAGATGCAGAAACAATGCCAGACACACTCAGCCATCTCATCTTTGATAAAGGAGCCAAACACCCTCACTGGAGGAAAGATAGCCTCTTTAATAAATGGTGCTGGAAAAATTGGGCTTCACCTTGCCAAAGATTAAAACTAGATCTATATCTCTCACCATGCACTAAACTAAAATCAAAATGGATTAAAGATCTAAATATTAAAATAGAAACTCTGAACCAGTTGGAACAGAGGTTAGGTAGAACCCTTGAAGACATCGGTGTAGGAAAAGATTTTATGAACAAAACCTCAGTTGCCCATGAACTAGCACAAACAATCAACAAGTGGGATCTCTTCTTATTAAAAAGCTTCTGCACAACAAGAGAAACCACCAGCAGTGCGAAGAGACAAGCCACAATGTGGGAAAAAATCTTCACCTGCTCTTCCTAAGACAAAGGTCTACTATCTCAAATCTATAAAGAACTTCAAAAAATCAGACCTCCCAAATTTAAAGACCCAATCCAAAAATGGGCATCTGAAATGAACAGACATTTCTCACACAAAGATGTAGAAATAGCAAATTGATACATGAAAAAATGTTCAACATCACTAGTCATTCGAGAGATGCAAATGAAAACAATGCTGAGATTCCACTTCACTCCAGAAAGAATGGCTGCTATCATGAAATCAACCAATAACAAATGCTGGCAGGGCTATCGGGAAAGAGGAGCCCTGCTCCACTGCTGGTGGGAGTGTAGACTGGTGCAACCACTGTGGAAATCAGTATGGAGATACCTCAAAGAACTAGGACTGGAAGTCCCATTTGACCCTGCTATTCCACTGCTGGCGATCTTCCCCCAAAATTAAAAGAATCATACAACAGTGATATATGTGTGCCCATGTTCATAGCAGCACAGTTTGTAATAGCTAAAGCTTGGAAACAGCCCAAATACCCATCAACTGGAGACTGGAGAAAGAAAATGTGGTTTTTTTTTATAAAATGGAGTACTACTCAGCCAAAAAAAAATGAGAAATTAGAGACATTTATAGCTAAGTGGATGCACATTGAGGCAATACTCTGAAGTGAAATAAATAGGACACACATGTATAAATACTGAATAGTTTCTCTGGTGTGAGAAACTAAAAGTGTAAATAAGGGCTAAATGTATAATATGTAATGTGAAATAGGAAGAAAAGGGGCAAAGAGGAAGGAAGTGGGAGGGATATCGGAAAGGATGGAAGAGAATGGGATTAATATGAGAAAATGGAAAAATAGGAACAAAATCTTTGTAAATAGGGAGGAATGGAGGGGTTGAAGGGAGGACTGGGCAAGGGTGAAAACTAAGAACCAAGAGAGATTATGTAAAGGTGCAAATTTCCTATGATGAATGTCATTATATTGTATACCTAAAATGTACCAATGATTAGAATGAATAATCAATAATGTAAAATGGGAAGAAAAGGTCCAAAGGGGTAGGGGTAGTGGGAGGGGCAGGGGAAAGGAAAGAAGGGAAAGGAAAAATGATGAGAAATGGAAAAATTGGAAATAAAGTCTTTGTAAATAGGGAAGGGTGGAGGTTGTGAAGGGAGGGCTAGGAATGGGGAAAAAATAAGAGCCAAGATGCATTATGTAAAGGTACAATTCCCAATGAGAAATGTAATTGTGTTGTATACCTACAATGTACCACTAAAAGAATTTAATTAAAAAAAAACATACTGAGGACATAAGAATAAGTTAATCCATTGAAGTAGAACAAGGTTACAAATTTTTTTAAAAAGGTCAATAGGGCCAGGGATTTGGCTCAGTGGCACTGTGCCTGCCTGGCAAGCACAAGTACCAAGCACAAGTACCAGGGAGTTCAATCCCTGGTATCAAAAAAACAAACAAACAAACAAAAACAAATAGAAAGGTGAACATTTCATTTTGTTTCCATCTTCTGTGCACAAGAGAATTTGTCTTTGAATTTGGAAATATGGTAGAATGAATTTAATGAATTCAAAGTAAGAACTGCTCTCTGCA
Source organism: Heterocephalus glaber (assembly GCF_053883595.1). Classification (NCBI taxonomy): domain Eukaryota; kingdom Metazoa; phylum Chordata; class Mammalia; order Rodentia; family Bathyergidae; genus Heterocephalus; species Heterocephalus glaber. The sequence continues at coordinate 11,873,397 of NW_028258307.1, read as the reverse complement.
ATGTGATGAGGTATTAGTAGAGATCACTGGTAGATTTTGAAGTTAATTCACCTAAGTTTGTTAAATTTACATTACATAATCCAGGAATAACATACATATTATCTATTCATTGTTCAACATCCTAGACAAATCCTAAAAAGGAAGAGAAGTTCTAAAGTATGGGAAATTCCAATTTAAAATTCTATATTTGTAAATAATATTTTGTGTTGGATTTTTGAAAGTATAGATAAGTAAATTTGATGTAAATGTAGTGACTGATTTTCTTATTCTTTGCATTTTTTATTGTGGAATACTTGTAGTTTGGATTATGAAGAGTGTTCTATTTATGTATTCTCTTAATATTTTTACTCTATTACAGGAATAGAAAAATATTTTTATTTCTTAAAACCAATATATGTTCATGCATATTGCCACCTTTGTTTTTTAAAGTATTTGGTAGGGAATAACTTTTATAACTGTACCTCTGTATGTAGTTGTGATTAATTCCAGAAAACTTCAGAAATGCAAAAAGCTACCTATGGATATTCAAATCCTTGTATAAAATGGCATAATATTTCCATATTACCTATACACATCATCCTATACCCTTTAAATGACTTCTACATTCCTTATAATACCTAGTAATTAGTTGCTGTACTCTATTATTTAGGGAATAATGACAAGAAAAATATATGTACATGTTCAGTAAAAAAGTAATGAGTTTTTTTTAAAAGTTACTTATGCTTGGTTAAATCTGTTGATGCTGAGCCTATGGATACAGAGGTCTGACTATGCAGAGAAAACTTTACAAATAAGTTGTGCAGTGTAATCTTTTAAAATTCTGTGTAGTTGCACAAGTATAACTAGAATAAACAATTATCATCATTTCAGAAGAAACACCTTCCAGCATTTTTCCTCCCTAGAATGATCAAAACCATGACTTCTACCACCAAAGATTAGTTTCAGCTATTTCTGAACTTTATAAAAATACAGCAACTACAATGTGGGAAAAAAATTTAGTAGCTGTACCTCAGACAAAGGGCTACTATCTAGTATATATAAAGAACTCAAAAAAATTCAGACCTCCCAAATTCAAAGACCCAATTCAAACAAGGGCATCTGAAATAACAGACATTTCTCAGACAAAGAAAAAAAGCAGCAAATAAATGTATGAAAAAATATTCAACATCACTGGTCGTTTGAGAAATGCAAATGAAAACAGCACTGAGATTCCACCTCACCCCAGAAAGAATGGCTGCTATCAAGAAATCAACCAATCACAAATGCTGGTGGGGGTGTGGGGAGAAAGGAACCCTACTCCATTGTTGCTGGGAGTGCAGACTGGTGCAACCACTATGCAAATCAGTGTGGAGATACCTCAAAGAACTTGAGCTGGAGGTCCCATTTGACTCATCTATTCCCCTGCTGGGTATCTTCCCTAAAGAATTAAAAGAATCATACCACAGCTATATATGTGCACCCATGTTCATAGCAGCATGATTTATACTAGCTAAAGCTTGGAAACAGCCCAAGTGCCCATCAACTGGAAACTGGATAAAGAAGATGTGTTTTTTTAATAAAATGGAGTACTACTCAGCCACAAAGAATGAGAAACTAGAGACATTTATAGCTAAATGGATGCATATTGAGGCCATACTCTTAAGTGAAATAAATAGGACACACGTGTAAATATTGAATAGTTTCTTTAATGTGAGAAACTGAAAGTGTAAATAAAGATTAAAATGAATAATAGATAATGCGAAAGAGAAAGTAAAGGTCCAAAGGGGTAGGGGAAGTGAGAGGGGAAGGAGAAAGGAAAGAAGGGAAAGGAAAAATTATGAGAAAAGAAAAAAATAGAAACAAAGTCTATGCAAATAGGGAAGGGTGGAGGGGGTGAAAGGAGCACAGGTAATGGGGAAAAAATAAGAACCAAGATACATCATGTACAGGTACAAGCACCCAAGGATAAATGTAAATGTATTGTATATCTAAAATGTACCAATAAAAGAACTTAAGCAAAAACAAATACAGCAAAATCTCTTTACCATCTATATTTCATTATTTAACATTTTGATTGTGTGGTTTATTCTCATTAATGAAGAAATTTCAAATATTTTCCATAGTGTATCATATTCTAATATGTTGATATATCATTGTCTATATAATCTTTTTTGATTGGATAACAAGAACATTTAATATTTGGCACTACTAGCAAAAGTTTTCATATGCACATTCAAATCTAACATGTGCATAACTGGTGAAAGGAGTGTGCTTTTCAGTTGGCTGTACACCTAAAAATAGAATCACTGTGTAATAAAGTTCACATGTTACACTTGGATAACAGATCAAAGTAATTATATTCAGATAGTGTATGGGAGTTTAAATAACTCTAATCTTTACCAACACTTTGATATACTCCTCAAGTTCCTTAAAATTAGGCACTTTAGTGGGTATATAATTATTAGTTCATTGTGGTTTTATTTTTTAATTCACTGATGAGTAACTTTCCAATTGTTTATTGTCTATTTATGTATGCATTATGATAAAGATCCTGTGCAGGTCTTTTGCCCATTTTTGAAGGTCTTCTGACTTTGTTCTATTGATTCAAATGAGTTCTTTATATGTTTTATGTTTAACCAACAGGACAGTTTTGGGAAGAGTGATCCATAATAAAGAATCTCCCAGTTCATGAACATGGCACATGTTCCTTATCTGCTGCTTTATTTTCTCCATTTTTAGTTATTCATAGTCAACAATATTCTGAAAATACAAGTGGAAAATCTGAGAAAAGAACAATTATGAGTTTTAAGGTATTACTACCCTAGGTAGCATAATAAAACTGTGTGTCATCCCACTCCATCTCAAATGGGATGTGAATTATCCCTTTGACAACCATAAATAAGCAGTATATGCAACCCAGTCATTAGTCACTTTAACAGCCATTCTGGGCTACCAGATCACCTAGTATGGTATCACATGATGTGATCAAGGAATGCTTATGTAGTAGCCTAACGTTAAGTCACAGTGTCTTCTTCATTCACATTGTACTATCTCAAATCATCCCAAAAGAAAGGTGAGTACAGCAAGATATTTTGAGAGAGACTACATTCATATCAATTTTATTATTTATTTTTATTATAATTATTATATTTGATTATTGTTACTTAATATCTTACTGCACCTACTTACAAATTAAAATTTATCATAATATGTATGTATAGAAAAATATTTAATAAATGGTTTTGGGAAAACCAGCTATCCACATGCAGAAGATTGAATCTAGGCCCATATTTCTCACCATGTACTAAACTAAAATAAAGTACCAAATGCTAAAACAAAAACACTTAACCAGCTGGAAGATAAAATAAGTAAAGCTCTTGAAGTCATAATTATAGACAAGGACTTTCTGAACAAATCCCCAATTGTACCGTAAATACTACTAAGAATCAACAAATGAGATCATATCAAATTAAAAAGCTTCTGCACACCAAAATAAATAAAAAACAGTGTGAAAAGACAACCTACAGAATGGGAAAAATTTTTTCAGCTGTTCCTCAGAGAGGACTAATATTTAGAATATATAAAGAACTCAAAAATTTAGATTCCCCAAAATAAAAGACCCAATTAAAATGAGCAAGTTAAATCAATAGAAACTTCACAGAAGAAGAAATACAAATGGACAATAAATATGTGAAGATACGCTCAACATCACTGGCTCTTAGAGAAATACAAATTAAAATAAAACTGAGACATCATCTTACCCCAGAAAGAGTGGCTATCATCAAGAAATCAAATAATGACAAGTGCTGATGAGTCTGAGAGGGAAAAAAGGAACCCTGCTATATTGTTGATAGAAATGTAAACTAGGAAAACACAGTGGAAATCAGTGTGGAGATTCCTACAGAAGTGTAGGAACAACAGTGATTCCTGTAAGTGTAAATAAGGACCAAAATGTGTAATAAATATTGTGAAATAGAAAGAAATTGTTCAGATGGGAAGGGGGCACAAGGGAAGGGAAAGGGAGAAAGGGGGAAAAACAAGTACAGAAAGATAAAATGGAAACAAAGCTCTTGTAAATAAGAAAGGGAAGAGGGGTAGGATGGAGGGGAGGGGAATAGGAAAAATGTGAATCAAGATATATTATGTAGGGGGCTGAGCAGTTGCAGCCTGACTGGAACCTGCTTCCTCCGGCTTGATCCACCAGCTTGCGAGCAAGACAGGGTGAGGAAGACCCCCCCCCCCGGGCATGCCCACTAGCTGACAGCTTGGCTGCATGGGCGCCTCGAACAATGGGCCCCCCCATGTGGCTGCCTCTCGCCTTCTGGCTGTGCAGCTACTTGGTTCCACACTGCAGAGGCACAGGAGGACATAAAAACCATTGTCCTGAGCTGCAGAAGTGAACAACAGAGAGAGGGCCTCTCTCAGGCTCCATGACAAAAACAAGCCCACTGGAAAAGTGAAGAGAATCTCTGCAATAAAGGCACACCAGACCACTATACTTGGTAAGTTGGAGGGATCATCAGCTCCCATTGGAACCTGGGCTTTCTTCAGGGAAAAGGCAGCTGAAACCTGCAATAGAAACTTGCAGAGTGCAACCCTGCAGGAGGACAGGGAGCTCAACTTGGGACTTGCAGCCAGAAATCTGCCTGAATCTCACAGGACTGGGACTAGCTTACTGAGACTCATTGACTTATAACTGCACACTGCTGCCCACATTGTCTATTGTGATGGCACAGACATACTCTGAAGGAGGCCCTTCATTTTTAAAGGTGATAGATTAATAACTACCACAAATTGTCATTCTTTAATGATGTATTTGATGCTATGCTGTTGCTGATTGTATCACTTGGGCTAAGATGTTGCGATTCATCTAATCAGTTGTGATTCCTGGTATAATGAAAATGAGATAGCCCCAGAGTCATTAGAGAAATAAAACCTAAAGACCAGCTATATTTGGAAGACACCTCTGAGAAGCAATCATTCCATAAGGGTTTTAAATACATCAGCAAAGATACTTACAATAAGCAACTTCATAGTATCAACCCAGGACCTAAACCAAGGACAGTAACAAAAACAAAAATGACCAAAAACAAAAATGAAAGAAATTTAAGCAAGTCACAAACTCAGACTTCCACTCGGCAAAAGGCAAATTCTGGAGGAAATGAGGTGGAAAAGTCTGATAACCACCTGGACACCCTGAACTGATAGCACAGGAAGTAAAAAAACGGATGAATGAGGCTCTAGAAAAATTCAAAGCAGAAATAATCTCCCAGATAACTACAGAGATGGTGAGCAGAGTGAAAGACATGATTACAGGCTCTAGAACAGGAACTGATAAAAAAATAGATGAGCTCGGAATCATGCTGGAAGCCATGAATGTCCAGCATAAGAAAGAAATGGAAACCATGATTGCCCAACCTAAGAAAGAAATGGAATCCATGAAACAGTTTCAAACAGATATTCAGGAGATGAAAAACTCCACTGAAAGCAGGCATAGCAGATTAAGAGAATCTGAACATAGAATATCAGATATAGAAGACAGTATTGTAGTGAAGGACCATGAAAACAGAGATTTCTTAAAAATAGTAAGGGACCATGAGAAATCAATTCAGCAGCTGCTAGATAATGTAAAGAAGAATAACATAAGACTGAGAGGAGTCCACGAAAAAACAGGAGAAAGTACAATTGACATAAAAAATACTGTTCGCAGAAGTAATAGTAGAAAACTTCCCAGACAGAGGTGGAGAATTGGACATACAGATATGTGAGGCATATAGAACTCCAACTAGCCAAGATAAAAAAAAACCCGACATCTAGACATATAATAGTCAAGATCCCAGAAACCCAACAGAAGAACAAAATCCTACAGGCAGTTAGAGAAAAGAAACAAATCACCTATAAAGCAAAGCCCATCAGAATCACGGCAGACTGGAAGATAAGTTAGGTAGAACGCTTGAAGATATTGGCATAGGACAAGACTTTATGAATAAAACCTCAGCAGCACGGGAACTAGCAGAAAGAATCAACAACCTGGATTTCATCTTATTAAAAAGCTTCTGCACTACAAGAGAAACCACCAACAGAGCTAACAGACAACCTACAGTGTGGGAAAAAAAATTTTAGAAGCTGTAAGTCAGACAAAGGGCTCCTATCTAGAATATATAAAGAACTGAAAAAAATCAGACCCCTCAAATTCAAAGCACCCAATTCAAAAATGGGCATCTGAAATGAGCAGACATTTCTCAAAGAAATAAAAGCAGCAAATAAACAAATGAAAAAATGTTCAACATCACTGGGCATTCGAGAGATGGAGATGAAAACAACACTGAAATTCCACCTCACCCCACAAAGAGTGGCTGCTATCAAGAAATCAACCAATAATAAATGCTGGGCATGGGTGTGTAGAGAAAGGAACCCTTCTCCAATGTTGGTGGGAGCGCAGACTAGTGCAACCACTATGAAAATCAGTGTGGAGATACTTCAAAGAGCTAGGGCTGGAGGTTCCCTTTGACCCAGCTATTTCCCTGCTGAGTATTTTCCCAGAAGAATTAAAAGAATCATACCACAGTGACATATGTGCACCCATCTTTATAGCGGCACAGTTTATAATAGCTAAAGCTTGGAAGCAGCCCAAGTGCCCATCAACCAGAAACTGGATAAAGATATGGGTTTTTTTTTTAATAAAATGGAGTACTACTCAGCCATAAAGAATGAAAAACTAGAGTAATTTATAGCTAAATGACTGCATATTGAGGCCACACTCTTAAGTGAAATAAATAGGACACACGCGTAAATACCGAATAGTTTCTCTAGTGTGAGAAACTGAAAGTGTAAATAAGGATTAACCGGATTAATAACTATTAATTGATACTTTGAAATAGGTAAAGGTCCAAAGGGGTAGGAGTGGTGGGAGGAGATGGGGAAAGGAACGAATGGAAAGGAAAAATTATGAGAAAAAAAAAGGAAACAAGTCTATGTAAATAGGGAAGGGTGGAGGGGTTGAAGGGCAGACAGGTAATGGGGAAATAATAAGAACCAAGACACATCATGTACAGGTACAAGTACCCAATGTAAATGTATTGTATACCTAAAATATAAACGTATTTTACACCTAAAATGTACCAATAAAAGAATTTAAGCAAGAAAAAAAAGATGTTTCATGTACAAGTACAAAGTCCGTATGATGAATGTGATCATTCTGTACATCTAAACTGTACCAATAAATTTAATGATAAAAAGAAAATTTTCTCCAAATATAAAAAATCCAAAGTAAAAGCAGAGGTTAGCAAATATTGGTCTTCCCTGTCTGGGATCCTTCCTACTCTATTGTACTACTCCCTCATCCTCGCTTTATCCTGTCACAGCTGTTTGTGCTGTGACAGCTTCAGGTGAGTGCCAGCTTAATTTCACAGTACGCAAAATGATCACTCCATTCCGTCTCGTTCTTTTATGCTGTCATCATCACAAATTACATCCGCATACCTTTTGTGCCAGTCAACATTGATTTATGTTGCTTTTTTACGGTTTCATCTTAAATCAGGAAAAAATGTACATGTGGAAAATATAGTTTTGCTGTCTTTCATACTGAAACTGACTTTTAACATTGGGCAGACTTAGAGATTTGTTAAAGATAAGCTTTTTGCACAGCTTGCCAGAAGAACCATGAGGCATGTAAGATAACGTGAATTAAATCCACTCTGTCTTCTCTAGTAGTGCATGATTATTTTTATTGTGACCACAGGCTGGGGAGGACGAAATTGGAAATTGAGGTAAATTACAGTGTTATAAAGCTCACTGTTATTGCTGAGTTCTGCCATTTCTATGACATAAATGCTTCACAGCTTGCTACAAACTTGTGATTAATTTCCAGAGTTTTGAAAAAGTTTGCTCTGTTTTTTTTTTTCATTGCTTTTAAAGTAAGGCAAATTATCAGACAGCCTTACTCTATCTTTTTCCTGATGTCATCTAACCACGACATGTTAATGCAACAATTGAGAAGCAAGAAGAGGCAACAAGGTCCATGGCTCCTCTAAGGACATTTCAAACATGTTGCACACTTTGCTTTTTTTCTATATCATGAGACTAAATGTATTACATGCCACAACTAGCCCAAGGCAAGCTATGTAATGGATTTTTTTTCTCACTGGCCTTATACTCTGCTCAAAAGTAGCCAAGCATAAAAAAATGGTTATTGAAGCAGAAAATAACAACTTCATTATTTTCTCAAATAAAACGTATTCCTTATTACCTAAAGAAACTTTGTAATTCTACTCCTGTAGTCAGCCTTAGCATTCTACTTTATGACAGTTCAGTGTGGAAAGTGTCTGAGTGTTAAACTGACTTGTCCATTCAGGTCAAATATAAAGCATTGAAAAAAAAAAAACACAATCAGAAAAATGAAGAAAAATGAAGAAATGCATCAATGATTAATCAGACTTGCTTGTCACGAATTGCACAGATTGCTTGACCTTCTCCACAGTAAATTCCTTTTGGAGGCTTCCTAAAAGATCCTGAGTTTCCCATCATCATTTCTCGTCCAGAATTTTGCTACAAACAGCAAAAATGATGCAAAAAAATACCAGATTATTTTTTCAGAGTTTGTCCTATTACGATCCCCTTAGCTATCATGTTTTCATCCTTCCCATGTACTCTTTGTGATCTTGGTATTAATATTTTCACCTCTGGAAAACAGGGAACAAGATTTCCATCCTTCAATATCTGATTCCTGAAATTCACTTCTATTATAATCTGGACCTAAGGAATCCATGACACAAGCCTTCCAGCTTGATAACAAAATAGTGTCCATTCCCACTGTACCAGTATGCTTCCTGGCCCACAGTTACCCCCACATAATCAAAGCTGAAAGTAACAAACTGGGACTCAGCTTCAGCTACTGTACAGGAAGTGCCACACCTGGCAGCTGAAACGGTGGTCTCTGATTTAAAGGATTTGCTCTGGCTTTCCAGGGTTCTCATATGGATATATCTGTTAGGTAAATATTAACATGAAGAACTATATCATGTGGATAATGTACTATTTTGTTATCCAGGTTTTATCATGCAATAAGGTCGTTACAGGGATTCAAGTGCTATTGAGTGAATTTATTTTTATTATCTGCCACAAATCCCAGCAATCAAGTATTGATACAAAATATAGACCTTATGTCCACTGGCAGCAACAGCCTTAGCGCAAGTAGTACAACAGAGGAGGGCATGAAAGGTCAAACAACCATAAGAATATTGTGTTTGGGGATAAAATTGGAAAAGTGAGTGTTATGGGGTCCCAGGACAGGTTTCCAGATTGGTTTGTGTGACAAAGAATTGGGTGTAGCATCCAAGGGTAAGGAAAAACCAGCTAAGTTTAATGAAGCTTAAAGGATGAAGGTGCACTCAGAGTGAAGTGTGGAATATGTAGGGTTTAAGGATTTAAAATGTTTGCCAGGTCTAGGGCTCCTCTCATTGGGTCTTTCAGAGCATGACCGATAACAAGATTTAAGAGGTGCTGAGTCATATCAGTTATATCTACTTGTATCTAATACACATGTCCTTTCCCACAATTTACTCTGTTTTAATTGGCTGTAGGAGATGTACAGTAGTTCATATGTATGAGCCCTTAAAAACTCCAAGTGAAAAAGGTAGCTCATGCCAACAGGTCTAGCACACATGTATCCTGCTTTGCGATTTTGCACTTTTTCAAGGGTGTTTGTTATTCTTATCTCTGCCTCCAGGTAGTGGGCCTTAGGACAAAGGTAAGCAGAGCTCAGGTAAGTGCAGGGAGTAGTCCCATAGTCCCGAATTGTACTAGCTATATTAAGAGAATGGTGAATTGTTGTAATTATTTAATTAGTCCAAATGATTCATTGCAAGAAAGTCATTCGCTTTTTTCTTTTTCTCCCCCATTTTCCTCTCTCCCTCTCTCTGCTCTTCCCTTCTTTTTCTCTCTCCACTTTTTTCTTTTTCTTAAATAACAATAGACATACTATGTGTGTCTCATAAGCTCTATGATAACATTTCAAATTGATTTGTTAAAAAAAACACAAAAGGGTATGAATAATTTATGGACAGTTATTGAGTTAATATGAAACCCAAAGTAGGCCTTGGTCTTAATAATTCAATTTGGGGGGTATTTTACCTTAACTGAATTGTTTATGGTTTCTTCATATAAAAGCTACCCACTAGGACTTCATGGAATACTGGTTTCTGGCTTTTTTCTTTTAGTTTCGTTGAAGAATAATTGACAAAAGCTGTGTTTCTCTAAGGTGTACGATGTGTTGATTTGATGTCTTGATATATGTACACATTACCACAAGCAAACTCATAGCTTATCCATTATCGTTGTGTGTGTTTGTGTGTGTGTGTGTGTGTGTGTGTGTGCATGTGAGTTTGGGGGGGTTGGCAAAGGAAATATTTAAGATAGGAAATTTTTGGTAGGTAATGTATTACTATTAACTACCATCACCGTGCAGTACATAAAATCTCCAACACTTATTTTTCTTGCATATCTGAAACTTTGCACCCTTGATCAGCAGCTCCCAATTTCCCCTGCAGGACCAACCCCTGCCAACTACCATTCCATTCTGCTTCTATCCATGCAATCTTTCTAGATTTCACGTGTAGTGTCTAGAGACGGCGCAGTAGATGTCTTTCTGGGCTTGGCTTATGTCACTTAACATAATATTCCAGATTTGTCCATGTTGAAAAAGACAAGATGTCCTTGTTATGAAGGTTAAACAATATTCCGTTCTGTGTGTGTTTGTGTATATCACATTTTCTTTATCCATTTATCTGTTCCTGAGACTTAGATTGACTGGGTATCTCAACCATTGTGAATAATGCCTCAATGAGCTGCACAGTCTAGGTATCCCATTGAGATATTGACTTCTTTGGGGTTTTTTGATACACCCAGGAGTGGGGTTGCTGAATCATTTCTAGTTTTAATTTTTTTTGGAAATTCCATACTTTTTTCCATAATGATTGTGCTTATTTACTTTCCTATCAATAATGAGCAATAGTTTCCTTCTTCCCACATCTGTATTTCCACATCCTTGACAATACTTATATTTCAATTTTTTATTGTGGTTACATGAGCAGATGTGAGGGGATATCTCATTGTGATTTTGATTTGCATATCCCAAATAGTTAGCTGGGGATATTGCATACTATTTAAATATATGTGCTAGACATTGGTGTTCTTTTGAGAAATATCTCCTTAGACCCCATACACATTATTAAATCAAATTATTTATTGTTTTGCTCTTGAGATGTTTGAATTCCTTATATGCTTTAGAAATTAGTTCCATATCAGATGCATGGTTTGCAAACAGTTTCTCCCATTTTTTAGGCTATTTTTTCACTCTGTTGACTGTTTCTTTTTCTGTGCAAAAGTTTGTTAGTTTAATATAATCTCATTTGTCTATTCCTTTTGCTGCCTATATTTTGGAGGTCACATACAAAAACATCCTTGCCCAGACCAATATCATATTTTCTTCCCTATATTTTCTCTATATTTTTTTTCTACTTAGGTTTATAGCTCCAGGTCTCACACTTAGTCTTTAATCTAGTTTCAGTTTATTTTTGTATATGGTGTGAGGTAAGGGTCCCATTCTAACCTTCTGCATGTGAACATCCAGTTTCCTTAGCAGCATTTATTGAAGAGACCTTGGTTTTGTTCTTGTGCATTTGTTACGTGTTTGTTCAGGACCAATTGAGCATTAATGGTAAATTTATGTCTGAGCTTTTAATTCTGTTTCATTGTTCCATGTGTCTGTTTTACACTGATAGTATTTTGACTACTGTGGTTTTGTCATATAAAATCTGACTTTGTGATGCTCCCTATGAGTTCTTGCTCAAGACTGATTTGTATATTTGGGGTCTTTTGTAGTTTTATTCTGGCTTTTATCTTGAAAGTTACCAACACTAATTTTTTTCTTTCCTCTTCTCTTGTGTTTTATCTTTTTTTTCATGTTTAACACATTTGCAGAATTAGAAGAAGGAAATTTTTTGTTTTAATATTTGACAGCATACCTGAAAAGTCAGTCAGCCTCAATTAAGAAAATTACCCTAGTCTTTGGGAAATGCACTCCAATGCAAGGGTATTGTGGCCTTTTTCTGAGCAATCTAATGTAAATTAATTTTTTTCACAGAAGTGAGATTTTTAATATTTCCTTATTAACACTAGCTTGTATTACATTAAAATAAAAAACAAGAAAAATATATATCAAGCATTTCTTATATTCTAGAATATTTTCAAAAATTAAACTTCTTAAGATGCAGACTAATTATACAATTTGATTTCAATAAAAATCCTTTAAAAAGACTGTCTGTAATTCATTACTCATTTTAATTTAAAATGTACTTTTGACTCTTATCCCAAAGGTATTGTCTTCTCAGGCAAGTGTCTCACAGACATGTCATTTGGCAAACAAAGTTAGACTTGTAAAAAATTCCTTATCTTATAAAGTTATTTTCCTTTAAAATTCATTTTTAACTTTTTGTCCTCAGACACAAAAGACAGAGCAATGACATGAAATAATATATTGCTCCTTGGAGAATTACTCATTATCCATTAGACATTCGTCAAGTGCTATTAAGCATTTAAAAATGCAAAAAGCATAGCTAGTCTGTGACAAAAGCATTTATGTAATTAGTAGAGTGAGTATAATGAGCTGAAAAAAGTCCCTACAAAAAAGAAAGATGAAAGTCTTGGGCAAAATGCAAAAGACTGAAAGAAGTAAAATTACCTTATTATTCTTTTAACAATCTTGTTTTGAACAAAATGGTGTTTTAATAAAGCCAAGGTGCTTCATATTGCAATACTAACATATCAAGTATCATCAAGTAGACACTGACAGTCTACAAGAAATCCTAGGTTAGAAAAATATTGGTATTTGAAGTGAGTATGCTCTAGCCACAAGCTTGAATTACAATAAGAATTTACCAGCTAATTTTGTGTTCTATAGCAAAATGAGAAAATAAAGCAATAAAAGTATTAGATGGTAAAGAAAAGAAGAAAAGAGAAGATTGTTCTTTTGAAGATATAGAAATGTTCTTTTTTAAAAAGGTCATTCTTTTTTCTGGGAGAGTTTTTGAGATATCTCACCTCATTTCTTTTTTTAATGTTTGACATTTCATAGTGATATGGCTTAGGTTTATTTGAAGATGCATTTTCCCTCAGAATTTCAAAATTGCATAAGGATATTTTTTCTTTCTTTCTTTTTATAAATGCATATTACCAAAGAAAGAAATCAGAAATAATTGAGAAAATATATAGTTTCAGATAGCTTGGGGGCAATGAATAGTTATTATACATAATTATATTCCAGGAGAAAACCCAGGTTTGAAGACAGAAAATATTTCATTTAAATCCTGCTTTGTTTCTTAGCAGATATGTAACATTTGCCAAAGTGCCTGTGATTGAGTATGTTCAGTTAAACGATTGTTCAGTTAAAATGGAGATCATGGTATCCCTGTTTCAAAGTTGTATTAATGATTAAAGGTGGCAGTGTAGGAGAAAGTACCTAACACACAAATGGAGAATATGTTCTCAAAGAAGAGTTTCTCCCTTTGTGTCATTAATTTGGTTCTTGATTTTCATTTGCCCTAACCCTTTAGAGCTGCATTTTGGAGTTGAATATCGAATACTTTTTAAAGAAGTAGGGATTTGAGAGACATAAAATTATACATAGCATCTTATTCAATGAAAGGTGTCTTTAATTCTGAATTATTATTGCAAAAGTAGAATATATTTATATGATTCTTGAGTGATAAACTTTATCTGGGGATGTTTGTACTGTATAGTCACAGCTCTACACAAGCTAAATGCATTTATATATTAATTATTTTGTCAAATACAAACAGTAACCTCCTCTTCTACAGTGGAGCATAAACATTTTTCATCATGAGGGAAACTGTGCTGTCTTCTACTGTCCCACTCTATAGATTTTGAGTCCCTCTGCCTGAAGGATACGGTATCCTTTCCCATATATTCTTGCTATCCAGCTTGAGCCTTAGGACTTTGGAACTATTGATTTGCTATTTATAGCAGGTGATAAAATACCCCATAAGTATTTTAGTGCTTATCCTGCAGAGCAACCAGTTTTATCGGAACCCATGTTTTACAACTAACAAACTATTATTTTCATTTCTATTGACATTATAACTCAAAATAAAATTTAGAGCCCATCTTGCTCTGTTTTGTGCTGCTACACCAGAATACTACAGACTGAATAATCTACAATGAACAGAAATTGATTGGCTCACGGCTCTGCATTCTGGATGCTGGAAAGACCAAAACTAAAGGCTGACACATGACAAGGGCCTTCTTACTGTATCATTCCATGGTGAAAGGGCAAGGAGAAGGCAAGAAAGAGACAGAGTAAAAGGAAGCTGAACTCCCCTTCTTATGAAGAATCCACTCCCAAGAAATCTCACTCCCATGATAGTATTAATCCATTCACCCTGACCTTATAGTCCAATCACCTCTCATTAGACCTCATGTTCAAAAACTGTTACACTGGAAATTGTTTGCAACATAATGTTAGTCAAACCACGGCAAACATCACTCAAGACCTTTCTTCTTTCCTGTGATGGATTTTCTATCATTTTGTCTACTACTGGCAAAATTAATTTGAGAAACAATATTCTTGACCAAGACTTTCATCCTATTGTGAGCATAAACATGACCCTTGTTTGAGGATTTGTTTTACATTGCATTGCCTGGGATAAAGTCAAACACATGACTTAATAGTGTGGCTCGTTTGGAGGATGCCTGCTATTGTCTGGCATGCGTAGAAGGGTTAGTCAAATTACTTCTAAAAGTCCCAAGGTTCCCAGGCCACACAGACTCCTGACCAATGGTCTGCAAATTCCATCATTCTCAGATTTGATAATACACTTGAATGAATGACTCACAGAACTCAGGAAGCACTGTAGTTATTATAGGGTTATTATGAAAGAATTGATTCAGGACCATTTCATTCTCTTAGGTCTCCTTAGAAAAATCAACCTGTCATTACGTAATGTTATGATGGTTACTTTTATTTATCAACTTCACTGTCACAGGATGCCCAAATATTTGATTAAACGTTATTTCCGAGCATCTCTTTGAGGGAATTTCTGGAAGAAATTAGCATTTGAATTGACAGAATGAGCAAAGCAGACTATCCATATGAGAGTGGACAGTCATTGTCTGGTTGCTGAAATCCTGCATTGATCTAAAAGAACTGACTGAAGAAAGGGGCAGCCCTGTCTTTGCCTCTCTGAATGAGCTGAAACCTGTTCTGGGTTTACAGGGCTTATGCTATCAGTGGTTCTAGCTGTCAAACTGTCAGACACAAACTAGAAATTGCATCTTTGGTTTGTCAGCTTCCAAATAAGTCTGAAACTCCACAGGGCAAATAACATTAAGTCTCATAGCGTTAGAATTATTTTCGACTTCATATTGCACCTACCAGACTGGGAGGTGAATTAGGCCCCCAGTGCTTCTGATGGCCTCACTCCCACATCTCTGCCAGGCAAAACCCACGTGGCATTTCTCAAGGGGCCGAGATCGTCTACCTGAGGCTCTCCTGGGCTAGAGGCACACATTAATGACTCCACAGTTCTGGGGTCTCAGGGGTGGCCCGCACCCCGAGGATCCCTATATCCCCGTCATGTTAGAATTTTCTCTCTGTTTCACGAGCATGCAGCGTTTTTTTCACACCTAGGCCCTTCATACATGTACTTCCCACATCCTAGAATGTTCTAGCCACTTTTGAGAAACCCCATTTTTCCTTATTTAAGAGGTCTCAACTCACGTGTTACTTTCAAGAAAGGTCTTTTCTAAGGACATCCTCTGAAATGCTTTCTGGCTATTCCCTGTCCTATGTGCCTGCTCAATTTCCTTCGTAAGTACCTATAATTATCATTTGCATTTGCTTATTGTTCATTCTCTCTCTTGCTCTCTCTACATTATAAGCCCTGGGAGAGCAGGGACTATGCCTGTCTTGTCCTCTATCCCTACAGCCTGCAGTAGTATCTGATAAATTGTACAGTCTGTTAGGAAAATGAACCAAAAGTAGCAAAATTTGCATATATTTTAAAATACCAGTTCAAAATGATAGTAGTTTATAGAACAGAGATGAAATCTAATATTATGCATCTAAGATTTGCAGGCCAAAATCATGCATTTGAAATTCCCTTTGGGAAATAACTTTGCTTACCTTATTTAATAATTACTTAATTTACTGATATGTATCACTGTCATTCATTTCCCATTTTAAGACCTTTTTTAAGAAAAAGCAGATTCCTTTTAATGAGAATTTTATTACATATTTTAACGTAATACTTGGAAGGGAGAATGTCAATTATGGATTTATATATTCCAGACCTGCCCTAAGGTATATGCAAAGCTATGTAAGCATGATTATATGCATGTTCAGTTTATCTGCAAAAAGTCTCCAATCTTTTCATAAATTTCAATGAAGTGATCTACATGGAAATAATCGTTCTGTTGATGAAGCAGTAATTTTTTTCTTTAACACATTTCTAGACAACTTTACTTGTTTCAACTGATAAGTTTAGAGATTAATGACATCCTCAAAATCAAATTATATGTTTCCTCACTATTTTAATTTAATGTTTGTGTGCTAGAAATTTAATCACCAACACAATGGTGTTGAAAGGTAGGACATTCAAGATATGATTAGGTCAAGAGGGGTCTGCCTTCCTGGATGAATTGATGCTATTATTAAGTGAGTAGATGCATTACTACAAGAGTAATTGTTATACAACCGCATTTGGCCCCCTTTCTCTCTCAAACTCTTTTGCCCTCATGACTTTTACCATGGAGGTGGTGCAGCGTGAAGGTCTTTGCCAAATGTGAGCCCCTCAGTCTCGGACTCCCCAGACTTCAGAATGGTAAGAAATAAATCTTTGGTCTTCATGAATTACCCAGTCTCTTATTTTATTATAGCTGCACACAAAGGGCTAAGTCAGTCACCTTCATGGCATTCTTTAATATTAAATCATCAGCATTTGTATTACAAAGATGTGATTTTGAAGTCACAAGTCTACTCACAGAAATCTGCCGACATTTCCATTTTTTTTCTAGGTATGTATTTTGAGCACAGGCATTAACTCAATTCAGAAGATAAAACCGTAAAATTCTTAGGTTCTGGAGAATACAAACACTGCAACTGAGATTGCTTCAATGCTAGATGTATGTGACTTTTCTTAAATTACTTTGACATCACCCACTTCTACATAAATCTCTTTAAACTAACTTTAAATTAATTTCTAAAATGAAAATGAGCCTATCCTTTTCTTTTTGTTGTTCAGCACTCTTGGCTTAAATGTGTGTCCCATTTCTAGAAAATTTATTTTGTCATGCTTGAAGATTCATGATCTATTTCTTAATGGCTACGTAACTGTCAGTTGTTATCATCTTCATGTAGCTCAGATTATATTTATACCAACATAAATAGCAATATATTTCCAGAAGTATCACTCTTGGTAGTAGAAAATTCAACTGATTACGTGGCATCTTAGAGATTTTCTCATTCTTAAGGTTTCCTGTGTTTCTTAAAGACTTTATCATTTCTCCTTTCTGAGCAGACTGTTTTGGTCTAAATTTTCATAGCTCGTACTTTTAAAAATCATAGTTAAGTTAATTATGGTTTTCTATGGACAATTTTCCTCTTAATTTAACCATTTTATATTATCTTACCAAAACAGCTTTCCCAATAACTACAGTGATTGGGAATACAGAGGGATTATATTGTTAGGTCACAAGTTTTCTGAAATTATAATTAAATCTAAAATAATATTAAGACTTAATTATCTGAAAATATGTTAATAGTGATTAATTCTCAGCAAAGAGCTGAGATGCTCACTATTCTTTGAGCCTCTAATTAAGTTGTCAGTGATTAGAATTTTTTATCCTTTTGCTTCAGAGGAATTTTGGAGTAACTAGGAGGTTAGTTAACTCACTGCCTAAATCAATTTCAAATCCCTAAGAACCCATGGCTGATGAGCTGGATTTCTCATTTGAAATGTAGGTAAGAAGGTTCTTGTTGCCTGGTCAGTCCTAATTACTGTTAAATTGCCAAGCCATAATTCTGATATGAGATTATCAATATCAATAAAATTCCTAACCAAAACCAAACTACTTACTAGTTTCTCAAATTATATCTACATATTTTCTTAGGTAGTAACAAGCTATTCAGAATTAAACTTTATTGGAATAGTATAATTGAAATTAATACTTTTTAATAAATATTTTTTGTTTTTATTTTGAAATAATTACAGCTTCATAGAAAAAAAGTAGTATCTTACGTAACTACTCGTAATAGTAGCATCTTGCAAAACTACAATACAATACCAAAACTAGAAAATCATTGATACAATCTCCAGCCCTTACTCAGATTTTGTGCTCATGTATGTATGTGTATATGTGTAATCCTACAGTTTTATTGTATAATATTATAGTATTGTATTATATTGTATTGTTATTGTCTAGTAAATTTTAAAAATTGTTTTCCCTGTTAGCACACAATCAAATTATCACAGGAGAAACACATGCTATTTGCTAAACATTTTCAACTGCCATTTATACTCCTAGAGGAGGTCAAGGAAGCCCTCAACTTTCTTCTAAAATTTTATTCAGATTTTGTTTTATAGATAAGCAATTTGTAAATAAGCCAAAAAACTGCTAATAAAAAACAACACTTAAATCCTTGTTAAGTGGTTTCTGTCTGTTATACACTGATCTCATTCAGGATTGGGGAAATTTCTTTCATAAACAATACAATTTTTATATTATGTTCAGTTAATCTGTATTGCAGTGACACTCTACAAAGATCTAGAGTCTTACTCAAAAACAATATATACTTTGAAAATTTAATTGAACAACAATATTATCTTGGTGTAAAAACACTGTTTCCACAATAGCAATCAATAACAACAACTGTTATTTTAATTAAGGAAGTGTCAGAGAAGTACAAGTCCAGCCAGAGGACAATCTTGACTCACCCCTTGAATTTGAATTTAATGAAATCTTGAATTTAATGCCAGACAATTGTCCTCAGAAATGTGGACTCAACATAAAGTACATTTTAGGAACAAATTTTCCCTGTCATGGAATATGTCCAATAAAGACCATCACTTTTTAAAATATCAAGGTATTTGTGGGTTTTAGTGAATAAATTTGTAAAATGAAAGAAAAATTACTAGGAACATGATCCCCTACTTAGGTGTCACAGTCATGTCAAATTGCTATTAATGTTTCTAAACAGGGAAAGAGTTAGAAGTTTGGGCACATATTTCTTTAAAGGGCTGGAGAATATTTTGGGCACTTTTGGTCACATAGTCGGTCACAACTACCAATTCTATCATTGCATTTTACAAACAGCCACAGATCATATGTGAACGTGTTCTAACAAAACTTTATCAAACAGGCTTCAGTCCCTGGGCTTTAGCATACAGAAAACCACTTAAAATGCTGGCCTTCTCATTTTCTGTACTTATTTTATTGTAGATTAGGCCCATTTTGCAGACAGGCAGTTATCTCCAGACCTCACATAGAGTGACGTCAATCAACAAGAGCTGCCAGAGCCCAGACACTTATTAGCAATATTTTTGTGTACAAAAGTTTCTAAGATTCAAGTATATTGGACAAAAAGAGGCACAGTGCTGTCCTAAACTTTATGCATTCTACAAATAGATGAATGTTTTGGTGTTCTGGGGTGGAAGAGCCCTCTCGATCTTTACTCTTTATCCCAGCAAATACCCACCACCCCATTTTTCCATCTGTTTCTCTCTTCTTTCCTCCAATAATTTAGATTTGAGGACTTTCCTAGTCTTTGTCCTGAACAGTATATATCTGCCTGCGTATGTGATTATGTTTCACCATGTAATTTAAGTATATTCATTTTTGTCTTTGCTTTTAACTTAATTGAAACAAACTTTTCACTACATAAATGTACTGGACAATATAGAACATTTTTACTTTCTTCTATATTTGTTACCTCTCAAAAGGAGTTGAAAAAGTGCAAATAATCTATAGGGTGTCATTTTTAGGCACACAAGTTTTTCCACTGTGATCTAGTGATTGTGAAAAGAATGGAACTGACTAGCCAGTCACATTGCTGTGATGGGTAACTCTAGACATGTCATTATTATGAGCTAAAGAGAATGCTCCTGAACATCACAATGCATTAGTGATGACAGATGTTAGGGACTGATTGAACAAATGTACAGTATGGTCTCAGACGTTTTCTGAAGGGTTTTACAATGTGTGAAATTAAAGAACAGTGAACAGTGGATTATTTCAGGAAGAAAAAGGACAGAGAAGGCTTTGAGTTTTGAGAATCCAAGATTACTGAGTATGGATTCTACCTTCTTATCTCTGGGGAAGAAACTCTAAATAAGATCAGCAAGCTGCTAGTGCAGCCAGGTCTCCATTCTGCACCTCACCTGTGTCTGGTCATTTGCGCATCTAAGAAAGTAGATGTAAATACGTACTGTATCTTGGTCTACATAAGTCATTATGTGTAGCTATTTAGAGTCAACAATCCTGATTAAATAAGCTGTATAAATTAAAATCTTTCTTTTTCAAGACAGTCTGATCATCTTCAAGAGAGCTGTGCCCCCTTTTGCTCTTCAAGCTGAAGTCCATTCCCTATTTTCTCTTACTTTCTGCTGTGCTGAATAAATCTGCCTATGGTTCTTTAAAAACAACAAAAACCCTTTTTTCTTCAATATTGACATGTTACTTAGGTAACACTAATCCAGCCCTTGGATAAACTTGCCCGAATTCTCCAGTGAGGAAGAAAGCACAAAGAAAAAACAAATAGAGCTAGAAGCTACCTGGATATCTGTGATATAAGCCATTACTTGGATATCAGTATGACAAGTATACCTAGGAAAGACGTAAAAATAAACTTTTTCTTCTCCCACCAAGAGAAGTAAAAGGATCAAGGTATACTCAAAGGATCAATGTCTAGGCAAAGAACTTAGACTGTGAAAGCATGAAAACACATCATACAAAATTGAATTAACTCAAAATGAGGCTCTGAGAAATTTATCAGTACTTTACTTGCTAATGACCATGAAAAATAATTGTGATTACAATTTTATTTACATGATTATATGTTCCATTTTGCTGTAAAATTTTGTAATATATCATCTTTTCCAGACACCTATATGCATACATACATGCTCTCCAGCATGAACATATATATTGTGGTGTGTGATGCATTCACAAACACACAGCACACACGAATGCAGCATTTTTAATAAGTGATTTTAATAATTACTTGGGAACCAGTGAACTGTCTGATTGCTTCTCATCGAACTCATAATAGGATAGATGAAAGCAGTCTAATTCTTTAAGCATATCAAGAGACAGAATCAAGATTCTTCATTCTTAGAAATTGTCTTTTGTACACTCCTCAAGAATTATACATCTCAAAGAAAATACATCTCAGTGATGCAGAAAATAGTTTGGTGAGGTTTTCTGTTAATACAATTTTTAAGTGATTTCTGGGAATAATTGCACCAGTGGTGCCATCATATAGATTTCAAGAGTGAAATTATATATACCTTATGACTTGGCTCTACTAATAACAACTATTACCAGTACCCAAGGTGTTTTAACGTTTCTAAAACCAAGTCAGTTAATGTTACAGTTTCCTCTTATTCTCATTTTACCAAAATTTTCATTAGGAAAAAAATAATATTTATCTGGCAACAGTCATCTCTGGAGACAATTTGTAAAGAGCATAAAAATTAAAGGTAGAGAGACACTCCATTTCACTGTTTTCTCCCTATGGAAAAAATTACATTAACAATATCAGGCAAATAAACTTACTAGCATACTTCCACTCATTATACTAAAAGGGAATATATTGAAGGACAATATTTGTGAAATAAAATATTTCCAGAAAATATAACCATAATCATTATTTATAATCATAATAACAATAAATATCTATAAGAAAAGTATATTTTCATTAAATGAGTATTTTATTTCAGGCAGTTGAAATTGCTTGCTGATAATATCCTCTCAGTCATTATTTTTGTTCACAGTTTTATTAAAAATCAAATGTTTTGTTCTATCAATTAATTTACAATGTCATTACTCTTTACTATAATAGGTTGTATATAAAACACTATAAAGAACAGAAGAAATATGTGAACATATACACATATACATGATATATTTAATAATATTAAATATACCATATGTTCAGAAAGAAAGAATGGGCATAAACTGAGTAACTATAACCTGGAAGGGAGCCTGAAACTTTCATTATCAAATTATTCACATCCACCTTTAATTTTTTAAATTTATGCACAGTATTATGCTTTTAAGACTACAATATTAGGCAAATACGCATTTTTGTTATGTTTTTCTGATGAATTGATCCTCTTATCATTATTAAATATTGTTTCTTTGATAATACTATCTTAATGTCAGTTTCATCTGGTATTAAAATAGCCCCTCCAACTTTCTTACATGTTCCCATATTAGACCTTTTGCACCTGTTGTGTTTCCATTTATCTGTGTTTTAATTTCAAGAGTGTCTTGTTCAGTCTGTAGTTTTATCCTTTCATCCATTTTATTAACTTTTAATAAAAGTATTTAATCCATTAACATTTACTATAATTATTCATATGATTGAATTTTGATCTATCATTTTATTACTTGTTTACAATTTTGACATAAATTATACTTTATATATAATATTGCAACTTGGTTTTTAAACTTAGTATATTGTTACCATTTTCTGTTTCAGTAAGAGATTTTCTTTTTTTTTTATAATTACAATACACTGTTCCTTGACTAGTATTGCCTAAGTATGAAGTCTCATATGGCATGTTCAAACTGTCCTAAACTTAGCAAGGCCTGGTGATGCAGGCCTGTAATATCAGTACTCTGGGAGGCTGATGCAGGAGGATCTTAAGTTCAAGACCAGCCTGAGCAATGTAGTGACTTAGCAAGACACTGTCTCAAAACAAAACTAAACTATACTAAAAAAAGAGAGCTGGAGATATAGCTCAGTGAGAGGTGCTAGGCTCAATTCCCACTACCAATAAAAAGAAAAAGAGAGAGAGTGGGGAAGAGAGAAAAATAGAGAGAAACGAGGGAGGGAGAAAGGGAGGGAAAGAGGAAGGAAGACAGGAAGGAAGGAAGGAAGGGAGAGTCTAAACAGGCTGAGTCCAAGTAAAATACCCCATAATTAAGTAAAGAAGGAGGTGGTGATAACAAAACAAAGACAAAAGATAAAGGCAAGGTCACAGAAGGAAGAAAAAGAACAAGAGAATGCAGGCTCCTAAATAATGACAAAAAAAGACAATCAAATTGAGTTTGTAAGTAGAAATGAGGGAATTCTAAAGTAAAAAGCATGACAGAATAAAGGTAATCAGAGTATTTGAATGACCACAAATGTCTAATATAGTCACAGAGGCACAATTTTTAATGAAAATATATCAGAGAAATTTTAACTATAAGTATCCATGGAAAGAACTATATTCAGAAAGCAGAAGAACATTAAGAAAAACATTAATAAATTCTGACCGTATCATGCTTTAGATACATATTTATTTTACCTGAGCAAACTTTAAAAAATAATTTTACAGTTGATATTTTAAAAATAGGAAGTGATACCCAAGAAGAATTTTATCAGGAAACACTGTATAACACTTGATTGAATTTATTAGTACTATATAGTATTTCTACTTAATTTATTAGCATTTATTCTGACCATTTTCAACATTTTTCCTCTATGAGAGTAACCAGTGTCTTCTCTATCTTTCTCATAGTTCCAATAGGGAACAAAAATGAATTTTTCTGCACTAATATTGCTCCCAGAAAGATTTATTTCATATGAAATAATCTTCTCCCCAAGATGGAGCAAAAAGATTGATTTTCCCCCTTCTGTCTACTTTCTGAATTGAAGTTTATTCAAGGACAGAGTAACTCAAGGAAAGAGTGATTTATGTGAGCTAAATGTGATTTATTATTCTTACAGAAACATGGAGACAACTTCATGGAAAATTATTGTGATTCAGATTTTATTTTATCTGTGAAAATGATTATTTATGTAGGATTATAACGTAATAAATCTTAAGTTTCAGAGTGGCCCTGACAGTTGCAAAACTGTCAGTGTATGAAGATCATTTCTGGGGTCACAATCCCTTTCATTGATACTTAGAAAAAACTGGCAGAAGTTAGGTAAAATTTGTCCTTTTGGTTCCATGTATTGTATTAATCATATTTTCTTCTACTTTCTGTGTTTAATTAAGCATTGACTATTGAGGTGCCTTGCTGGCAGGCCTGGGAGAGACTTTCCCCTAGGATTAGCGAATGCCTACAGATAGTGAACAGCTTCCCAGGTGATGTTCCTTTCCTATGCAAGCCAGTCAATCCAAACCCCTGTTTCCAACGACCTCTTTTACAGGACATTAATACACCAAGCCAATATTTCCCCTGCACTAGATCACCCCAGAGCCAAACACTGGATAATTAGAGCTCACCACTACTGCCCATAGCACAAGGAAAGTACTCTAAGTAGCTAGTCCTGAATTTGCTCACCCTTGCCTACTCTGCTCCATTCATTCCTACCTGTGGAAGCCACGACACAGACTCCATGCTGTGAAGTCTCCTTTGCTCCTGCTCCTGACAACCTCAGTGCTTACTCATGTGCACAGCTGTAGTGTGGCCAGAATCCTCTCCTTGGAAACTATAAGGAATAAACTCCTTTCAAAAGCAGTCGTCTGCAAGCCTTGTCACCCTACCACACTTTTTCAAAACAAATTTGGGATATATTTTAATAGGAGTATTAAGTATTTGGCATCTAGGTGAACATATTTTGTGTGTGAAGATGAAAATGGAGCTGTTACCACTTGGACTCTTCTGACTGCCGTCCTCGACATTTGCTCTAGGGCTGGACAAGCTTGGTTGTATATTTATAATGAAAATAGTAAGCAATGAATAAAAGATGAGAGTCCCTTTCACTCCAGCATTTGGAACTACAAATTGGAAAATATCACATATGGTAGCATCAGTCCTCTAGATCTGGGGGCTGTGCTTTCATTTCATGTTACTTTTTGATAGTTAAAATTCAAAGAACTAACTGGCAAACATTTAAACAATAAAATTTGGGGCACTTGTCTTTGCCAAGAACATGGATTCTGCCCACTAGAGACTGCACTATTATTAAAATTAACAAGCACAATTGATTGCTAGGAAACAGTTCTTGCCAATTCATAGAACATCCCTGAAATCTGTCTTCTTAGATTTTTGTAATCTATAATGAATCGATAAATTCTAACTTCACCATACAGTCAGATAAGTAGAAAATATCTTATGAATACTCTCTCTGTTTTCAAGAGTATTACTTGAAAGGGTTTAGCTTAAAACGGTGTTATAATTAAGGGATGTGAATGCTCCTGTGTGTGTGTGTGTGTGTGTGTGTGTGTGTGTGTGTGTGCGCGCGTGTGTCTTTGTCTGGAAACATTTTACATGAAAAAAAGAATTGGATCGTTCAACTTCTTGTTAATATATAAAACCAAACTACTCTCAAGATCTCAACAGTTTATGGGTGTCACCTCTAGATCTCTGCTCCTCCTAAGTGTGATCTGGGGACTGGCAACATTCATAAGATTGGGGAACGAGTTAGAAATGCAGAATCACAGGACCCATTTTAGACCATTGACTGCATCCGCATTTTAAGATGTGGTGTTGGTATAGACATTAAAATTTGAGAAGTTCTACACTAGAATAAATTGTATGCGATTCAATTAAGAAAAATTCAAATTTTGTATTTCCTACTTACATTCCTCGGAGAGTAAATATGACAGAATCAACTTGAGTTTCTACCTCCCCCTTGTCTTGTACCCTTCCACTTCCTGATACACACGTACACAAAAAGCGTTAGGTGATGGCAGACGTACATGTTAAATGGACAGTCATGTCTTGTCTTCAGGTTATGGCCTGGGCAGATAACAATTTATAGCCACCAAAGACTTTTGCACTGAAAGTTCATTAATATGGTTTATTAATTTTAAACATGATCTCATTTTCTACACAATCACTATTTGAATATGTAGAAATCCCCAGAATTGGGGATGTATGGAGTACCTAAGAAGGAGACATAAGACCTGAAATGAAATTAATGGTCACTTTGTATATGCATATTGTTGTGAATAATCATGCCTGTGTCTTAATAGTTCTTGAAAAAAATGTATAAGTGAATTAACAAACAACATATTTTTAATTGACTTCTAAAAGTTATAAGGTATAATTGAAAAATAAGGTGAATATTTAAATTTTCTAAAATTTATCACAATAAGACACATTGCCTTTAATTCCCCACAAAATACTCCCCTTCACTTTGGAAACATGTATCCCATGGCTCTGGCCACTTCCTGAAGCAGGTCTGGAAGTCCTGTTTCGTGAGTGTCTCTTTAGTTGTGCCATTGTGGCTGCTCAATGTCCTGAATCAATTCAAAGTGCTTACCTCTCCTGGTCATTCTGACCTTAGGGAAGAGCCAGACCATTCCAGATATGATAAAGGTGAACAAGGACTTAGAAAATGTTTTTAGAAGCCTACCTTTCTGTTGGGCGGCACTCTGCACAGTATTCATTGTATTTGTTTAATCAAACTTCATAGATATTCAAGGAAGAGAACTTCTGGAACTGCTTCAGAAAGTCACCAAAAAAATGATATAAGTATATTTGAAGCAAGGGAGAGTATTTTGTATCAAAGTGTCTTTTACTGTAATAATTGTTTTTTTTGAATTTGAATAATATTGCTTTAATTTGCATTTCTCTAATGGCCAGGGATGTTGAACATTTGTTCAACATATGTTTGTTAACCATTTGTATTTCTTCCTCTGTGAAGTGTCTGTTCATTTCTTAGCCTATTTCTTGACTGGGTCATTAATTTTTGGTGGTTTAAAGGGTTTTTTGTAGCTAAAAAAAATCTGTAATACCAAACCAACCACTGTTTAATAAAAAAGTTATATTATTATTTTTTTATTCTTAAATTCTTTTTTGGTAAATTTTAGGTATGCAATACATTTACATTCATCATTAGGAACTTGTACCTTTACATGGTGTATCTTGGTTCTCATTTTTTTTCCCATTCTCCTATCCTCCCTTCAACCTCTCCATCCTTCCCTATTTACAAAGATTTTGTTTACATTTTTTCCTTTTCTCGTATGTTTTTTCCTTTCCCTTCTTTCCTTTCCACTACCCCTCCCACTTCCCCTCCCCCTTTGGACATTTTCTTCCCTTTCACATTATCAATTATTTGTTTTAATCCTTATTTATACTTTCAGTTTCTCACATCAGAGAAACTATTTGGTATTAATACATGTGTGTCCTATTTATTTCACTTAATAATATTTTAAATTTTTTGAGTTCTTTGTATGTTCTAGATATCAGTCCTCTGTCTGAGGAGTAGCTGGCAAAAACTTTTTCCCATTGTGTAAGTTGTCTCTTCACTCTCCTGATTGATTCTTTTGCTCTACAGAAGCTTATTAGTCTGGTATAAGCCCATTTGGTAATTCTTGCTGCTATTTCTTATGCAATTATGGTTCTGTTTAGAAAACTTTTTTCTCACCTATGTCTTCAAGTTTTACCTATTTTATGTTTTTAAAAGTTTAATGTTTCCATTTTAATCTTTAGATCTTTGATCCAATTTGATTTTAATTTTTACATGGTGAGAGATAAGGATCCAGCTTCATTCTTCTACAAACAACCAGTTTTCCTCAACACCACTTGTTGAATAGGCTATCTGTCCTTCAACATATGATTTTGAACCCTTTGTCAAATATCAAATAGTTGAATAGGTCTGGGAAAGTTTCTATACCTTTAATTCTGTTCCACTGATCCACATGTCAGTTTCTCTTCCAGTACCATGTCATTTTTATCACTATTGCCTTGTAATATAGCTTGAAGTCAAGTATTGCTGTGCTGGCTGCTTTGTCCTTATTGACCAAAATTACTTGTATTATTTGGGGTCTCTTCTGTTTCCATATGAATTTTAGGATTGTTTCCTCTAGGTATATAAAGTGTGCTGTTGGTATTTTGATTGGGACTGCATTGAATCTGTAGAAAAGTATTAGAAGTATGGACATTTTGACAATACTGGTTCTACCTACTCAAGAGCAAGGGGCATCTTTCCATTTTCTGATATCCTCTTCAGTCTCCTTCAGAGTACTATAGTTTTTTTGTAGAGGTCATTCACTTCCTTTGTTAGGTTAATTCCTAAATATTTCTTTTCTCTTGAAGCAACTGTGAGTGGTATTGTTTTAGAATTTCCTTCACATCCTGTTCATTGTTGGTATACACAAATGCTAATGAATTTTGTGTTGATCATGTATCCTGCTACTTTGCTGAAATTGGTTAATTCTAAGAGTTTTTGGTGGAGTACTTTAGGTCTTCTATATAGAGTATCATACCAAATAATGATAATTTGAGTCCTTCCTTTTTATATATGTGTCCATTTTATTTATTTCTCTTGTCTAATTCCTCTGGCTAGTGTTTCAAGTACTACGTTGAATAGCAGAGGTGATGGAGGAAATCCTTGTCTTGTTCCTTATTTTAGGGGGAATTTTTTTAGTTTTTCCCCATTTAGTATCATGCTGGCTATTGTTTTGTCATAAATAGCCTTTATCATATTCAGGTATAGTCATTTGATTCCTATTTTCTTTAGAGTTGTTATCATGAAGGGGGATTGGATTTTTTTCAAAAGCCTTTTCTGTGTCAATTGATATAACCACGTGGTTTTTGACCTTGCTCCTCTTTATGTGTTGTACTACATTTGTAGACTTATGTATGTTGAACCATCCTTGCCTCTCTGAGATGAAAGCTACTTGATCATGATGTATGAATTTTTTTATAACATGCTGGATTCTACTTGCTAATATCTTGTTGAGGATCTGTGTTCATGGAAGAGATTGGCCTATAGTTCTCTTTTTTAGTTGGGTCTTTATCTGGTTTTGGGATCAGAGTGATACTGGCTTTCATTAATGAATTCAGGAGCATTCTATCTCTTTTGATTTCTTTGAAGAGCTTGAGGAGTATTGGTGATATAACATTCTTAAAGTTTTTGTAGAATTCAGCTGTGAATTCCATCAGGTCTTGGGCTTTTTGTAGTTGGTAGATTATTAAGTCAATTTTATTGTTTTTTATTGGGTTGCT
The DNA here is from genome assembly GCF_053883595.1 of Heterocephalus glaber. NCBI lineage: Eukaryota > Metazoa > Chordata > Mammalia > Rodentia > Bathyergidae > Heterocephalus > Heterocephalus glaber. Next base: position 11,844,228 of record NW_028258307.1, on the reverse strand, counting down.
AAGCATATTTATGTCTTCTTGGATTAGTTTTGGTAGTTTGCATGTGTCTAGAAATCTGTCCATGTCTTCAAAATTTGCTAATTTGTTGAAATACAATTTTTCAAAGTAGTTACTATCTTCTAGATTTTGACAGTGTGTGTTGTGATTTCATCTTTGTCACTTCTAATCACATTGATGTGACTTTTCTCTCTTTCTCTTGGTGAGTCTTGCTAAGGACTCATCTATTTTATTTATTCTTTCAAAGAACCAGCTCTTCAATTTGTTGATTTATTTACAGTTTTTCAGTCTCAATTTTATTGATTTCTGTTCTCATCTTTATAATTTCCCTTCTTATTTCAAATCGGTCCTGATTTGTTGTTGTTTCTCAAGTATCTCAAGATTTCTCATAAGGATTTTTTGTTGTTGTTTTTGGCACCGGGCCTTGAACTCAAGTCCTTGTACTTGCAAGGCAGGTACAGTGCCATTGAGCTAAATCCCCAGTCCTCTCATAAATTATTTATTTGAGCTTGCTCTGTTTTCCTAATGTGAATATTGATTGCAATGAATTTTCCTCTTAGAACTGCTTTCATAATTGTCCCAGAGTTTTCATTGAGCTGTATAGTCATTGTCATTAATGTCCAGAAATTTTAAAATTTCTTCTTTGGTTTCTTCTGTGACTCATTGTTTGTTTAGGAGTATGTTGTTATTTCTCCAGGAGGTTTTGTCTTTTCTAAAATTTTTTCTATCACTGATTTCTATTTTCATGCATGGTGTGATTGCAATTCTTTTATAGTCACTTAAGCAGGCTTTGTGGACTAGCATGTGATCTATTTTGGAAAAAGTATCATGTGCTGCTGAAAAGAATGTGTATTCTGTTGTAGAGGGGTAGAATATTCTGTATATATCTATTAACCCCATATGCTCAAGGGTGTAGTTCAGCTCTGAAATTTCTTTTTTTTTTTTTTTTCAGTTGACCTGTCTTTTTGCAAAAGTGGGGTATTAAAATGCTCTACCATAAGGCCGGGGATTTAGCTCAGTGGTTTCACTGCCTGCTACGCAAGTGCAAGGACCCGAGTTCGATCCCTGGTACCAAAAAAAAAAAAAAAAAATCCCTACTGTGATTGTGTTAATGTTTATATGATCTTTTAATTTCAGCAGTTTTTGTTCTATGAAGATAGGTGCTCCAGTATTCAGTATATATATGTTTATCTATGTTATCTTTTCTCCTTGGATTGTTCCTTTAACTAGTATGTAGTCACCTTCTTTGTCTCTTCTGACTTGTTTTAACTTGAAATTTATCGTGTCATATATTAAAATTAATACCCCTGCTTGTTTGGGGAGGGGGGTCCTGATGCATAGAATGTTGTTTTCTATCCCTTAATTTTTAGTCTATGGACATCTTTTTGCATTAGATGAGTTTCTTGAATGCAACAGATTTTTGAATTCTGTTTTTTTATTCAGCCCACCAGTCTGTGTCTTTTGATTGGAGAGTTGAGGCCATTAACATTGAGAGATACTAGTGAGATATGTTGGTTATTTACTATCATTCCCTTTTTTATCTGTTGGTAAACCATTTCTTTTACTTTTCCTGGTGTTTTTGTTGTTTTTGATTACTCATTGACTTAACTAGTTTCCTCTGCATTTTTAAGAGTGTCCAATCCATGGTGAAAACCATGTTCTTAAAGATAATAGGAATTGGCAGTGGCCTAGATAGAGGGACAGAACAAGAATCAACATTTTTCTCAAAAGATTGCCAAGACTCTAGAAAGGAGAACACTGGAATAAATATATGGCCAAAAATATATTCTAGAACCATGCAAACTTGGAAATATTTAATGCTGGAGATTGTGTTCTAGTATTCATATACTTTGAGGCTTTTAGATTCTGGGAAACACGCTCTAATTTATACAAACTGTCCACCTTCCACTGTCTAATATTATGTAGTTTAGTAAAGTGAGGACCCTATGGGACATTGAAAGATAGTTACTCTTCCTTGACTATATCAAGACATGTTTTCTCACTAAGATGACACTGCATATAAATGAGTTAAAGTTGATATTGCAAAGAAAGTAAAAACTTATTTGTAATCTAGCAATATAATATGAAAATTTGTGTTGAAATTGAAACTTCATTGTATAATTCAACAGTAATGATTTTGTAATTTCTCTAATATGAGCTATAAAATTATAAAATATTGAATATTTTAATTGTAATGAAGAGTGCTATGGAATTGCTGTCAATAGTAAAAGAATTTTAAAGAATGCTTTATTGATTCTGTAAAAGGAAGCAATTTTTTGTTTTTTATAAAAATAATTTGGTATATACTATCCAACAAACTACAAGCCATAGTATTATTATTTTAATGAGTTTTGGAGGATTGGAGAAAAATTATTTTATAATTACATTTATATCACATTTGTAATATCATTACATTTTTGGTGTTCAGTATTCTTTGTATAAATCTTTATTTCCATCTGTTATCCCTTTTCTCTGCTAAAAGGATTTTTCTTAGCATTCTTATATTGTGTATTAGCTTTCCTGTTGCTGGGACACAGTAACCAACACTCACAATTTAAAGGAGAGATTTAATTTGGCTCATGGTCTCAGAGGAGTCATTCCATTGTCATCTGGCTCCAAGGCAGAAGCATCATGGTAGAAGGGCATGGTAAAATATGCTTAGTTCATGGCATCTGGGAAACAAAACAGGGAAATAGTGCCAGAGAGGAAGGGCCAGGGATCAGATATAGAGCACAAGGTCATTGCCTTCATATGCCATCCAGTCACACACAGAGGTATGGTTTGCTAATCCCCCAGGTAGCTCCCAAGTCAATCAGGTTGACACAATTAAGTTCAACTCTCACATAGGGCAGTGATGGTGAACCTATGGCATGCGTGTTATTTTTCTTTTAAGACAAAAGATGTTAATGTATGACTTGTTTTTGCTAAACTAAAACTTCAATGTTCAGGTTTAATTGCAGTTGGCACTTTGTGAAAAATAAGTAGAGTTCGGTTTGCAGTTTAGGTACTTGACTTTAAAAGGTTCACTATCACTGACATAGTCCAAGTCTGTTGTAGAAATCTTTCAATAATTTATGTCTGAAAAAGTCTTTTAGCCCAGTTTTGAAAGATTTTCCCTGAGTAATAAATTCTAAGTTCACAGTTTGACATATTATTTAATTTTTTCTTTTAGTACTTTAAAAATGTTACTTCAAGATATGTTCTCAACTTTAACTTTGTTCTTCTGTATATAATTTTTTCTGACTACTTTTTCTTCTAATTTCTTGTGGATTAGGGTACTTAAATATCTTAGATCTGTACTGTAATAGTTTTCATAAATTTTGGTCGATATTCAAATAATTTGTCTTTGCTCATCCCATCTAGAATGCCATTTAACATATATCTCATTACTTGAGTTTGACCCAATTCTCACAGGTGTTTTATTATTTTTCCAGTGTATCTGTTGTTTATTTTGGGTTTTTTTTCCCTTTGTGTTTTATTGTGAACAGTATAAGTTGTGTTCTTCAAGTTTATTAGCCTTTTCTTCTTATAATCTGTATATAATTCCACCTTTAACTTTAAACATTGTAATTTTTCATGTATAGAATTTCTTTTTGAACTTTTTCATATCTTATGTCTATCTTCAGTATGTTTAATCTACCTTGGTGAAAATAAAATAACTTTTAATCTCTTGTCTACTAATTTTATTATTTATTTTATTTTTGGTTCAATTGGTTGACCAATTTTTTTCATCATGGGTAATATTTTTATGCTTCTTTGCATAGTCTGTAATTTTTTTATTTGTTGCCAGATGTTTTAAATTTTATCTGTTGGGTTCTTGATATTTTTACAGTCTGAAAACTATTGTTAGGGTTTATCCCCAGAAAACAAAACCTTTTGTATTGCATTTTTCTGTTTCTGTTAAGCAAGACTAGAGCAGAATTCAATCTGAGATGAAATTTCTCCACTACTGTGACAATTTCTTTGTGGTTCTCTCTGATATCCTCTCAATTATGGGGTTGCCCAATCTCACTGTTTGAACTTTGGAACTACTTCCTTAATTCTTTGTCATGGTTCTTTCCCTGGCTCAGATAGTTTTCTCACATATGTGTGTGTTGAACAGTTCTTGATCAAATACTCAAGGCAGACTTTCTGCATATCTCTGAAGATGTCTCTAATGTGCTATTCTGTGTTGTCCCAACAACTGTTTCCTACAAATTCTACCCCACTCAGCTTTCTTCAACTTGTAATCTCCGTAACACAGACAGAATATCTGGGTCTGCCATGGTTCCCCTTTCTTTTACTGTAGCTGGGAAATCAGGCAGAAAGTTGGGGTGACCACAGGGATTGCAGGGTTGTTTCTCAGCTCTTGGAGATTGCTGCCTTCCATTCCCTGTTGTCTAATATCATGAGTCCTATAATTTTATATATTTTATCTTTTTAAAAAATTTTAAGATATGGGCTAGGGATTTAGCTCAGTGGCACCGCCTGCCTCACAAGCAAAAAGTCCCAAGTTGGATCCCCAGTACCAAAAAAAAAAAAAAAAAAAAATTAAGAGAAGGGGGTAAATCCAGTCCCTGTTCATCTAATTTAGACCAAAGTAAAACTTCAACTACTTTTCTAAATTAGTTTTCCTTAGTCCTTCGCACTGTTCTTGGAGTTTTAAAGAACAAAATAAATGCCTGCATTTTATAATATTTCCAGCTCTGAGAAGTCACTAAGCTGATACTTTATCTTATTAAATTAGTACTGTCTTAACAGTACTAAGGATAATAGCATTTTGGGTATCCATGGTCCCTTCTACAAATTATAGACTTGTCACTTTTCCCCCCACCCTCTATAGATTGACATTTTCCCCATATATACTCTCCTGTGAATCACTCTCAGGGAGATAAGTGATAACTCTTGAAAACAGTTTCTTTATCTTTCATTCTCTATTTTTCTTATATATACTTACATCTATTTCCAACAGGCCTCAAAGAAAGCGCAGTATACCCATTCAGACTAGGACAAAGAAAATGTCAAGAACTGTATTAGAGCAATGCATTGCTAATTCTCCCATTTTGAAGGTATTCTTTACCATCCGGAAAAATTTCCAACATCAAAATACATAAAGAAATAAAGCTTTAAATATTTAGATACCTAGCTAGGTAGATATAGCACAGTCACTGAAATTTGCTAACACAGTCCACATAAATCAAGCCCTAAAATTAAATCACTCATACCATCTGACATTCTACAGGTTTTTAAATTTTATTTTATTTCATTTCACTTCAGTTTTAAACCTTTTCCCACATTCTGCTGGAAAATTATATTCTTTCTTTATAATATCAAAGCCAGCTTTTAGAATCTTCATTATTTATTAATGCCAATTTTTGGACAGAATCTCACAGACACAGTCAAAGGGATTAAATCCATCTACTTTAAACCCAAATTGCTTAATTAACCAGAAGATAGTGATAATATCAGCTATATTGTGCAATTTAATCATCCCTTAACTAAAAGTACCTGACAAGCCCTCAAAGAAAATACAAAAAAGAAATGTACAATTGATGAGAATTCTCCAATTATGGTCTTAAGTCTAATTCCTGGGAGTTCAAATATCCCCAAGGTTGAGATTGACTAGCTCATTAGTTCTTTTGTTTTACAAGAGAAAGTAAAAGGAGATGAGGAGGAGGAAGAAAAGAAGGTGGTAAAATTAATCAAGTAGATTATTAACTAAAATTTTCTTGGGTATTAATTTTCCCAATTCCTGTCAAATTTCCTTAAATTATCTCACAGTAAAAAACAGTTAGAGATGGCTTATTACTAGATCTTAATCATTTCATTAAAAACTATTTGTATACAATTTTTAAAATATAGTTTTTGCTGATCTTTATGAAATTGTTTAGACAAATAATCTTTTAAACTAGTTATTCACTCCAGGTATAAACAATGAAAAGATCATATATTTATTTAAATAAATCAATTATATAAGTACATTATATGCTAAACTGCATTGTAGCATACTATAATACTACCAAATTTCACTGCTTTTGGCAGAGGTATTTTATGTGTGTATTCTATCAAGGATCAATTAACTATTTGTAAAAAAAAGAAAAGAAAGTAGGTCATGGAACCAATTAGAATATGTAACATTGCAAAATATTATGTTGTCACTGAATATATTAATTTATTAAATATCCTTTAATTCAGAAAGAATTTCAAATGTCACTTTTAAAACTTTTCATATATCCACATCAATGTATCAGCAGTTATGTGCTACTGGATGAGACATTGATATGGTTCCAGTTAAAATACTATTAATCAAATATATGCTTTTGCCAATAGCATTTTTCCTGAAAATTAAAATCATTTGACAGTTAACTTGCTCTCACTGAACACATTAACTTATTTACTGAATACAGCTAAATAAAAAAATAATTGAGATTGTTCAAATATCAGACTATCTCAAGGATAACATGCTATTGAAGAACACAATTTCTGACTAAATTGTACCAGACTGTAAGCTTGTATATCAGTATGGCTACATGTGCCAGGTTCTAAAGATAAGACCTTTTCCCCCACAGCCCCACCAGCCTTTGTTGTTGGTTGATTTCTTGATAATGGTCATTCTTTCTGGAGTGAGATGGAATCTCAGCATTGTCTTAATTTGCATCTCTCAAATGACCAGTGATAGTGAATATCTTTTCATATGTTTATTTGCCATTTGTACTTCATCTGAGAATTGTCTATCTCAAGTGCCCATTTTTGAACTGGGTCTTTAAATTTGTGGGTGTGATTATTTCCAGTGTTTTATATATTCTAGATATCAGTCTTTGAGGAACAGCTAGCAAAAATTATTCCTATTCTGTTGGCTGTCTCTACTCTCTTGGTGATATCTTTTACTGTGCAAAAGCACTTTAATAAGATGAAATTTCAGTTGCTGATTCTTTGTAATATTTTCCATGCAATTGGGATTTTGTTCATAAAGTCTTTGCCTACATCCATGTCTTCAAAAGTTCCCCCATTCTCTCTTCCAGCAGATTTAGTGTTTCTGTTTTAATATTTAGAATTTTGATCCATTTTTATTTTAGTTTAGTGCATGGTAAGAGACATGGGTCTAGTTTTAGTCTTCAGCGTGTGGGCAGCTAGTTTTTCCAGCACCATTTATTAAAGAGAGTATCTTTCTCTCAGTGAAGGTGTTTGGCCCTTTTGTGGAATATAAGGTGACTGAGTATGTCTGGAGTTGTTTCTGCATCTTTTATTCTGTTCCATTGATCCCCTGGTCTGTTTTTCTTGCCAATATGATGCTGTTTTTATCACAGTAGCTCTGTATTGTAATTTCAGGTCAAGGATTGTGATGCCTCCTGCCTTGCCTTTGTTGCCCAGAATTATTTTTGCTCTTCTAGGTCTCTTCTGGTACCAAATGAATTTTAGGAATGTTTTCTGTAGTTCTGTGAGGTATACTATTTGGCATTTTGATTAGGATTGCATAAAATGTGTATAACAGTTTTGGAAGTATGGTCGTTTTCACTATGTTGGTTCTCCCATGAGCAAAGGATATCTTTCTGTTTTCTGATACCCTCTTTGATATCCTTTTTCAGAGTACTCTAGTTTTCAATGTAAAGATCTTTTACTTCCTTGGTTAGATTGATTCCTAAGTATTTCATTTTTCGATGCTATTGCTTCTCCACTCTTGGTGGGAGAGTGTAGACTGGTGCAACCACTTTGGAAATCAGTATGGAGATTCCTCCAAAAACTAGGACTACAGGTTCCATTTTACTCTGCTATTCCCTTCTTGATATCCTCCTGGAAGAATTAAAAGCATCAAACCACAGTGATATATGCACAGCCATATTCACAGAAGCACAGTTTGTAATAGATAAATCTTGGAAATGACCCAAATCCCCACCAACAGATGAATGAATTTTAAAAATGTGTTTTTATTATATAATGAAGTACTACTCAGCAATAAATAAGGATAAATTTGAGACACTTATAGCTAAATGGATACACCTAGAGACCATATACTCTTAAGTGAAGTAAATCACACACATATGTAAATATCACATTGTTTCTCTAGGGTGGGAAACTGAAAATGTAAATAAGAACAACATATATAATACATACTGTGAAATAGGATGAAAATGTTCCAATGGGAAGGGACACAAGGGAAGATGAGAGGGAATGAAGGGAGGGAGAAAGAAAAAGGAAAGAAAGGAATGAAAAAGAAAAAATGAAAAAAGAAATAAAATGGAAATAAAGCGCTTGTAAATAAGAAGGGGAAGAGTGGAAGGAAGGGGGGGAGAATAATGGGAAAAGTATAAATCAAGATATATCAACTACAGGTACAGATTCCATATGATGAATGTGATCATTCTGTGTATCTGAATTGTACCGATAAACTTCATTAATGATAAAAAGTTTTTTTAACAACAAAAAAATTTGATCTTTTTGTCAACAGCAGACCTCCTAAGATGCAGTCTTTGGGAAGTAGTCTTACCTAACATGGTCATTTATGAAAAAGATACAATTTACAGAAATTTTTAAATATTGAAAAATTTCCGGAGAGTTACTACAGAATTTTTTGTGAGAGGAGCTTCTATTTGTTATCTTAAAGAAAACCACCCCCCTTGATGGTGTACCTGTCCACAGGTGCAATCTCACTGCCTGTCTCTGATCAAACTTCACCTCTGATCCAGCTGCATTGATTACCTTGCAGATAGTCAAGCGTTCCAAGAGCTCACCTTTGCTCCAGTGTCTTTATAATCTCTAATCTCCCAACTCAGAGTGCTCTTCCCAAAGGGTCCCTTCTCAAATGCCATCCTCTTTCTATGCCTTCCCTACCTTCCACATTTAATTAGCCCCCCTCCCCACTCCCAGTTATTCTCTTGTCCTTACCCTGCTTTGTGTCTCTTCAGAGTGTTGACCACGAGTTCATAATCATTTGTCTATTTGTTTATTAATGGTTTCCTCCCACTACAATGAAAGCTTTAGTACAACATGAACTTCAGTACAACTGCTGAAACCTTATGTTCTAGCTGTCCCTGGCTCTTATGGGAATTAGTCCACATTTGTTAACTGGAGCAAAAATGGACAAATACGTGAATAAATGAGTGAAATGAGTGACTGAATGTTAACTGCTATGCATTACATGCCAGATCCTAAACTAAGAGTAGATGTTCAAAGTTTCCAGAAAGCTGGGAGCCTGGCACATACATAATTCAATGTGTTCACTTATAAGATTTAAAATATGAACAAAATTGTTAATATCAATACCTGAGAATTATTATGACAGCAATCACTTTTCAGAGGAAATCCTTGTCTTTGTGTTACTTCCTTTAACCGTGACCTGTCTCTGAGATCTCCTACCTATGCCTCTCTCCCCAGCTTGACTATAGGTTCCATTCATTCTCTTTTCCTCAAACACTAGTCGTAAAATATTACATGAGTATAAAATATCTTAAAAAGTAAATATTCTGTAGCATTTGCTCTTTAGTAGGTGGCTCCCACAAATCAAAAACTTCAGCTCAAGGAATTTAACTTGATTGTGGATCTGCACATCCAACTAATTGTAGAGAAAGGTCTAATCAAAAACAATGCTGCTATCTACATTAACTAGTTTAAAGATACATTTGTAAATGTAGTTTGTGTGTAGGTGTAACCTTTCTTGAATGTAGACACATCCTCTCTCAGAAAGCCCCCCTCTATTCACTTCTTCAGTTGAATGATGTGCTAGCACCTAATAAATAAACACCAAGATCCTTGGATTAAATATGCAAAAATAATATTGAATGAAGTATCCTTACAACGGAAATTGAAGTAGGAGCGGGTGGAGGTTGGACAAAGAAACTGCAATACAAAACTGACCCCAGGTGAAAAACAGGAAATGGATTAAGAATGTTTCAGATTGCCTTGGAAAGCCCCCAGCATCTTTGAGGAGTCATAGAGACAATGTTGGCAGGAATCTGCTTCCATATCTTAAACACACTCACCTGTTGGCCACACACAAATGTAGAGAATGGGCATAGGATAAACACATTGATAGATTGCAAAGGGCATTAGCTGGGGATTTCTGTCATGTTCTCCGTAGCTGGAGATCAAAAGGGTATATTCTTATGGATACAAAATGCTCTGTCTATCAAATTATTCATATTTTGGCTTCTCAGTTTGGACTTTGCATTTCTTTATACTAGGATCCAGTCCTGATCATCTTTGTATTGTAAAACCTAGTTCATGTTAGATCAAATGTTTTCTAACTGAATGGTTTATGTCTGTAATCAGCAAGATACTATCCCATCCTTGTTTGTATTGTGTTCCATGGAATATTATTATGAATGCACATGAACAAATGCACATAAACAGAGAGAAATGTACACACAAAGGCAAAGTAGCATGGTGATTGAGAACATGAATTTTGAAATCAGAGATGTAGTTTCCTCCAGGTACTGCTGAGTAATCTTGTAAAGTTTCTTGATCCAAATAATCTATTTTTATTTTGCATCTTTGAAACTGACTTGATGGTGGTTCTTTAATTAAGTGAAAGCTATAGGAACTAAAAAGTTAATTCATTGTCATAGCAGCAAAAAATATATCTACTCTCATTATCTAGTTTAGCATCTTACTGAAGTGAAGCGTGAAAGGAAGAAAACAGATGTAGCTATGAGAAACATTCTTTGGTCAAGCAGAGAGCTTATTAAGAAAATCATACTTATGCTGAATTGATGTGGGTACTACTTAAATTTTTCATGTCTATAACTTTGTTTTAAATAACATAAACTCATCATATATACTAGTAAACTAATGTTTGCAAGAATGTGTTCTCCATCTTTGGTTGAGATGTAGAAGCCACATCCATGTACCGTTTTCTTTCTTGCCAAGCCTTGTGGGAAATTGATGACTTCTTCAATGGGTCACAGTTTGAGCCTTCTATCCTTCTCTACCACCACTAGTACTGGCTTGATTCAGTGTTGCCATATGTTTTATGGTTTTGCTGTTTTCAAACATAATAACCCCTAAACTTAAGCATAAACCAGCTGACATCTGTTCTGTTGCTGCCTTAAAGATTTCAATATCATTGCTCATCTATTAGGAACCATTTTATATCCATATTTAATATTAAGCATAACTCTATGGAGTGAATCATATTATCCCATTTTTATTACTTATTGATTGATAATCATTAATATTCTTCTGACTTTAGATTATATTGGTTTCATATAAAACAAATAAGCAATGTAAAAATACAAGATAAATAAACAAAAGAACTAAAAATCTACAAGCCCTTTCAACTATGTTTTAAAAAATATATACAGTATCAAGATAATTCCTTTTTTAAAATAGATCCAACTTTTTACTAAATCATTATGCATGAATCATTGCTAAATAATGTGTTATTTTTTCAGCCCAATTTACAAGTATGTTCATATAATTTTCTAATATTTTGATATAGATAGTTTTACTTCCTTACAAAATATCATATTATATCACTGTATTAGGATAATGTGACTCAGGTAATAGCCAACCTCATATATGACCATAATATTCAAGTATAATAAACACGCTTGATTTAATCTGTTTTTCATAATAGTTAGATTTTTCATTTAAGGAAAAAAAAGCAAATCAGTGGATGGCAACTCTACATCAAAAGGTACTATAGGAATGTTTTCATCTATAGCATAATATGAACAAGAAATTAAATATTTAATATAACTTATTTTCAATCAAGATAGATGTGTTTCAGAGATACTAGAGCTAAAATAATCAATCCAAAGACTAGTAAAGAAAAGTAGAAAAATGAGAGAACTTTTCAGATTTATGGAATATATATATAAATTGAAGATCAAAGAGGAACATCAAGGAAGAAGGTAATAAATATAAGAAGTTGATGGCCATTTCAGAACAAAAAGGGAAAGTTAGCTAATCAATGAAGTGAGAAGAAAACAAAGAATGCTTTGAAGAGACAAATTTGAGTTGAAACCAAAACAAAATTAGAGAGCTTCTTTTGCACACTATATTGATAAACTGGCTTTTATTTCATACATTTTTCATCAAAGGAATTTATCCCAGTTTAATCAGTCACCCTGAAATCTTTCAGATCCTACACATGGGTATGTCAATATCGATGTGATTTACATTCTTAAAAAATGAAAATGTAAGATGATTCTTAGGTCTTATTGTGGATAAGTTTTCTGGATTTCAAGAAATGACTAGCATTGAATTATTAGTTAAAGGAAAAGAAGCAAAATTTTAGGACTGAGAATGTTAAAGATAGAAGTTTTACATTAAAACATTCAGAGCAAACAATAGCTTCAATAATAATAAAAGATGCTTTTTAAAGAATATATTTTATTTATTCAGTTTTTGACAGGTAATGTATTTCTAAATTATAAAAGAACTGAAGGAGAAACAAGAAAAAAGTCTTCCTCACAATACTTTTATCATAATTCCCCAGCAGTGCTATTCACAGGCAATTAATAAAGGCTTCCGGTGAATCATCATTGCATCTATATTCTGTGCATGTGTAATGAATGATGTGTCCTCTCATTTGGATATATTTGTGTATTTCCTTTGCAAGCTATTTAGCTCAGATGGATCTGGGTAAAATATTGTTACAAAAAGAGGTCTTGGTCTCATGATGCTTCCCTGGTGCTTATTAATCTCCAATTTTATTCTTTTTCTATCTAGATAAATGATAATAAATGCTTTTCTTCTCTATCTACTTTTAGTCTCCTATTTATGACAAATTTAGATTATATTCTATATTAGTTTTGCATGACTGCACACAAGACAGATTTAAATGTATTTAAAAACATTTAGCTCTACCATTTGCTTGCTGATGAAAATGACACAATAGAAAAGATAGATGATTTGAGAGAAAGAGTATATAGACTTTGGACAGAGGTCTTCAGGAGCAGAGAGGCAATGCACATATAGAACATTTGTCTTAGATAAGAGAGGAAATCCTTTCTCTGTAATAAAATGGAAAATAGAAAAGAATAAGTACTGATTTTAATGATGAAATTCAAACATCCATCAGCATAAGAAATACAGAAATAGTTGAAAACACAGAGGGAGAAGGCAATAATCAGTGGAATTATGTGTCATGGAAGAATAATTTTTGGGTAAGTGGAAATAATAGAAATGTAACCTGTCAGAAAAAGAAATAATTGGTGGGTGTTGAGCTTTGTGACTTAGTTATTTGGTTTGGGGATAATTGCTGATGAGCCTTAGGATATGAAAGGAAGAGGGAAATGCTGTTGGACAAGGGTCATTACAAGTGAGGTCAAAGTAAAGAAAAAACAGGATGCTGGAAAAAAAATTGAAAATAATGTTTAGAATGAAAACAAATGTTATGAAATTGGAAGCTGTAATCCATGTATGTGCATATTTATAAACGTGGTAGAATTAACAGGAAGTCAGAATTTTTTTTAATGACAGAGTAAAGGAGAGAAGGACCTGATCTTTCAGAGAAGCAGGTTTTATTTTTGATTCTGAAAAGAACTGGAAAATGATCTGAACAGGAAGACCCTAACCTTATAATCTGATCCTAAGGTACAGAGACATAAAAGAAAAAAAATAGCTTTAGCTTTAAAGGATACATAAAAAATGATAATTTTAGAGTCTAGTCATTACCAGAAAGTAGTAGTATATCTTCAGAAGAATTTAGAAGCATTAGAAAGTTTGCTACAATGAAGCAGAAATTTTAGAGAATGTATTAGAAAAACATCATTAGAAGAGCTGAAGAAGGATTTTGTTACAAAGGGGAGCTAACATCTAGGAAAAATAACAGACTTTTAATATATCCTTTTCTTTATCTTGTCTTGTAGGAGGATGGTAGCCTGTTTCTTAGATTGCTACTTGCAAATTAAGTGATTTAGTTTTCTTATAGAAAACTTCAATAAATCTAACCAATAATGTTATAAGAATACTACAAATTAACTTCATGAACGCTAACTGTATCATTAGAGGTAGAAGTCCACAAACCTTTAATGGTTTTTCATTAGTACATCTTTATCATCAAATTAGTTCATTCTGTGCTCACAATAAATCTTTTATAGCTGACCTGGAAGGGCATTCAGAAAAAATTAAATCCTGCTTGAACAATATTTCAAACAATTATAACAGTATTTCACAAATTGTACTAGATGTTTTGACCAGTTAATTCAGTGGTTACTTAAAAGGCTGTATAGAAGGTTAAACAGCTTGTCCAACGTCAATACCCAGTAAATGATAGAGCTGAGATTTGTATATAGGAGTTCCCACTCCATCCCTTAATTCCTACATGTTGCTGATGTGGAACTTCATTTGGGAATTGCTAGGCTAAAGCCAAAACATTAAAAAAAATGCATTTTTCCACTTTGAAGACAATCAAATTAGAATCAATCATGCTGATCAATTATTTATTATTCAGAAAGTAAGAAAGTCAGTGGTAAACATAGGTTCCTCCAATTATACCACCTTGTCACTTAACAGATTAAGTTGGATATTTTAATCTTTCTGTGTTCCAGTTTTCTTATATAATAACAGTAAAAAAGTATAAACTTATGTGACTTTGAAGCTTGTTGTGAGGATTACACTGTTTAACAAATGTAAAGCATTCAGGGTAGTACCTGATGTGTAATAAATGCTCATATGTCAGCAATTATTACTGAATACTGTTTAGAATATTAATTTGAAGGATGTGAGAACAGGTCCAAAATTTTTAATTCCTTGCAAACAAACAAATACACTGGACACTACAATCCCAAAAGATTCTTGCTCTAAAAGTTTGAAAGACTGATGTTTTTCATTTAAAATTTGGCACAATTTTTAAATTACAAAGATGAAATCCTTTAAAATGTAGCTTCTTTATTAAGAAAGACAGCAAAGCACTGGAAAGCAATCTTGTACTTACAACTGGAAGCAATTCTGGTGGTAGAACAGTGTCACCTAGTGAGAGCATTAGGTGAGAAAATTCCCTGCTCCAAATTAAAATTCCTAAACAGTGCATCTGCAGGGTTTTGTATTTTGCTCTATTGGAATGCTACAGAATGAAGAGACATCAAGGTTGAGCAGAAGCAGTACCCATTTGGAAAAGGGTGGTAGGTTTTGCAGGCGGATGCTGAGTGGGCTATTAAAGCTTTATTTTCTTCTGTCTAAATATTTTCTCAGCAACTGAGACTGCCTCTGCCTCAGGTAAAGCACACATGCCTTTTAGAAATGGCTTTTAACGTTCAGCAGTATTTGTGTCCCAGGAATGTCAGTATATTTTCCACAAGATACTTTAAAACAAAATGATGAATGAGATGATTCTTCATAATTTTTGACACTGTTGAGGGTAGAATTTTAACACAATAATTAGAAATTCACAAGAAAGAACAGCTAATAGCTGAGCAGGCAAATGGCTCACTGTCAGCAGTCAGTAAATGGTTCTTGTGTGAAGGACCAAGCAACTTCTTTTTTTTCAGAATTGTATTTCTTCCATCTGCTAATGATTAGATGGCATCCTTTTTGTGTCAGGTCTGAGAGAGGATCCCACATTCCTCTGAGACATTAGCACTGTTCATTTGCATGAGTGACTCAGTCAATTCACAATATGAGCTCTCTTCTTAATCTGGACTAGAATCTCAAACATTCATCAACTAGCACAGCATTACTGTAGCTAAGTAAAATGAACCAAAGCCTTTAAAAATCTTAGATTCTAAAAATAAATGAAAATCATCACCAAAGCTCAAAATACTACATCAATGAATGAATAATTCAACTGAGCTTATTAATTAAGTCACCGAATAGCATGTTAATAGGCTTAATGCAGTCTGGTTTAAAACTAGCTTTAAAGGTTTATATTAAAGATTTGTTAAAGTCTATTAGTTTTCTAATACAGATCTTTATCTAAAGTCAAATGCAGTAAATTTCGGTTCTTAGTTGGAAATCTTTAGTTGGTTTTAACTTTTTAATGAAATTTAAATACATTGTTTTTTAATTGAGAATTAATTCTTAGCATGTTTTGCATGAGAATTTGCATATAATTTATACTTTCACTGCAATTAAATTTTCTCCTAACAGTCATTTCCTCATTTGCCGCTAATAAAAATTTAATTTTGTACTGTATTGGCTTTTGAAAGTAAACACCACAAGGCCACCCTAATCGCCACAATTTCCTTAAGGTATGCACACCATACATTATACATTTTAGTCCTTATTTCCACATTTTACCTGTGTCCAGCTCACCAGCAAGAACCCAAAACTCCCCAGCCATATCTACATTTTTACAAATCCATTTGTAGTTCTCTGTATCCCCCCACCCCACCTGCATTACACACTTCTAAAATCTCCCACTTACACACATTCTTTGTCAACAAAGCCCCTTTTGCATATTCATCTTTCTACAAGTTATCCTCACCTTCTCATTGGAACTGTCCTGCTGGAGAACAGAGCTTCCACACTTGAAGGTATTTGCCTCAGTGAACCCACACTATGTCTCATCCACAGCCCAGGTGTCCTGGGCCATGAGGGAGGTTGCTGAGAGACAAAAGAAAATACCCACCAACACCTTGGGAGAGATAAGGTTTATTAAAGTAAAAACAGGAATGGATAGAGTAACTGAGACTTACTAGAAGAAAAGGAGAGTCTACAGTGGCAACAAGCTGCACAGGACAGGCACCAGCAGGTCCAGTGGCAGTGGGCTGGACAGGACCCAAAGTCACCAGAGAAAACTGCAAGTGTCTCGTTGTGGCCAGCTGGACTAGTGGTGACCAGCATCAACAGTGCTCTGTTCCATAGCTAGCTATTGCAGGAAGGGGGTGTTATAGAGTGAACTGCATAATATTGATCCCTTTGGTGTTCTTTATTCTTGTGTATGAGCAGTATTAAAAGGACAGCTGATTGAGTGAACTGGTGGTTATGCTTAGTACCCAGAGTCCCTCAGGTAATTCTTACCTGGACTTTCAGGTCCTTGTCTGATTACAGAGCCTACCTTGACCTGCAGGAACGTTGGCAACACAGAACGGGTGTTTTGGAAATACTGTGCCAAATGCCCTAGTTCTTCTCAGGGATGATACACACCATTAACCTGGAAGTGTGGTAGGTCTCCTCAGAATTCACTTTTTTGTGAAGGAGGGGGTTCAATCCCGTACTTTTTCACTGAGATACATCTCCAGCCCTTTTTATTTTGAAACAGGGTCTGAAAGTTGTCCAGACTGTGATTAGAATTGCAGTCCTTCTACTTCTGCCTCTCAGAGTGCTAGGATTACAGACATGTATTAGCACACCTGGCCTGGCTTTGCTTTCATAAGTCCAGGCGATTTTCCAGTTCTCTTAAAAATATCACAGGTTTTAAGAATTTGGCCTTGAATTTTTGTTGTCATTTCTCTTGAGGATTTTAATATCCACAAAAGTGATCTAAATTGGTTTTTCAGCCTCAGTCACCTTCATTTATGTTCATGCATAAAAATCATTACCGGTAGTTATAACTCTCATAATATAATCAAGTTAAGCTGCTCTCTATCCACTGGTCTCTCCTTTTCCTTCAATTTATAAACTCTACTACCCACACTGTAATGATCTTAGTCCAATTCAGATATGAAATTCATTAATTCTACTATTATTTTATTTTATCTCCATCTCCTCACCTCCTTTAGTTACTGAGATTAGATACTACTGGTCATAAATATTACCACTCTATTTTACACCCCTTCCATGAACCTGCAGAACTCTGGATATTTTCTTTCTTTATCACATGTACCTGGAAGAACTCCACCCTTTTTTCATCCAAATCTCTTCCCTGGGCATGCCTGCCAAGAATTCTTACCACATTTGGTAGCCATAATATTCTCCTACATGACCATTTTCTTTTTTAAGCATCCAGTGTCAGATCTTGATGTAGTTGTTTATCTTGATGCCCATTTCACTTGTAAATAAAATAAATCTGTAGAAGAATTATCCACAAGCTCTTAACACGAAATCTGAGCACAAATTATCTTCCAGCCTCCTATGTAAGCTGGATTTCTCCATATTCTAATAAAAACCAACTCTTTCTTCTATCCAAAATCATCTTTCCAACAATTTCTATACTAAATTAGCATGAAAGTACTGTTTAATAAATCTAATTTAAAATAAAATCAAGCTCTTCCTTTCTGTTTGGCTACCTTGTTTCTTTGTTCTCACTTCAGAAAACTTCACAAAGAAGTTGTCCATACTATCCATCTTATATTTTCTAATTTTCTCTTATTACAGTCCATCCAGGTTTTTATTCCTACAGTTCTACTTATTCATCTTTTACCGAAGTTGTGCATCATTCCTGACATATCAGTTGAACAGTTTATCAGTTCTTTCCTTAACTTCTCTCAATTCTTACAACTAATATAGAAAGTAGGGATCAATAAAAATAACTTTTGAAGAAACATAACATAAATGACTAATCCTACCTTCATGGACTTTAAAGAGCATTATGAAATGGTAATAAATAAGATATTGAGTCCACCCTGTGATGCAGTTGTGTAGAATAACGAGGCAGATAAAGAGACACACTTGAGGCAATCTCATGTGACATTATAGATCAAAGAAAACTTATTATTGGGTATTCCTTGGATAGTGGTTATGCACAATGAATGAACTCATTTAAACCATTCACAAAATTGCCATCAATTAAAAAGAAAATGTAAAAGAATATCTAATCGACTTGAAGAGAGACGGTTTATAAGTAGAGTATGCACATACAAACACAGGAACATAAGGGGAAGATAAATGTATCCACATTAAAATTAAATAATTGTATTCACTAGAAGATATCATACAGAATAAAAAGACAAGGCAGAAACATGAAAAAGAAATTTACAGTACATTTAATCAATAGGAAGCAATGCTATGGTTTAAATGTCTATGTCTATCTACAAATTCATATGTTGCAAACTAATATCCAAAGCATAAATATTAAGACATGGGTCTTTTAAGAGGGGATCAGTTCATAAATGAGATTAATGCATTTATAAAAGAGACCCTAAGGAACTTATTCTCCCCTTCAGCTATAAGTCTGTGAGGACACAGTCAGAGGCACCATCTTTGAAGTACAGTAAAATGTAGAATCCTCATCAGACATCAAATCTTCTACTGTTTTGATCTAGGGACTTCTTGGCCTCTAGAACTGTAACAAATTTCTGGTTTTTATAAAAGATCTGCTCTAATTTATTTCATTATAGCAGCCTGAATGGACTAAGACAAATAGTATTTATAACATATAATCCTATGCTTCTTTAAGAAAAAGACAAATATTCCTGCAGAAAAGTCAAATGATATTGACACATTTTTCATAGGAAAGAGGTTATTTTATTATAGCAAATCAACAAGTGATGACATGCCTGTTCTAATAATTAGAAATTATACAAATTAAGATGATAATGAATACCATTTCTAACATATTTGATTCAAAAAATTAAAGTTTTGATTCATATTCTTTACTTACTAGTTTATATAAAGTTATATTTTGTAAATGACACTTTTTCTAAAAAGTGTAAACTTTTTATAAATTGGTTAAATTTTATGAATTGGTTTTGTAGAACAAAGCTAGTCTTCCCTACTTATTTATACTGTTCTAGCAATATTCTCAGTGACTTTCATACCTTATTTCTTTGAGTGATAACAAGGATTTGGAGATGCATGTAATTAAATCCTTATTTTAGAGTTGAAGAAAATATTCATGTCTTTATTGGAAGCATACTTTTTGTATTGTCAGTGCCAGGAGAAGTGAATAATAATTATTACACATTCAGTATATTCCCAAGTTTTCAACATATGCTATCTTACTTGATTACTACAACAACTTTATACAGTGAGTATTATTGCTACTTTCCAGTCAGAAAATAAGATCAGAAACTTAAGTAACTTGTTCAAGTAAATTACTTGTCTGATCATTTTTTATATTCCCTAGTGAGTGTTGTGTGTTTTCTGGATGCCATGGTTATTGTCTATTAGATGGGAAAGCACTCAGACAACAGTTCTACTAGAAACACTGCTGTGATGTTCTCTAACACACACCCTTTCTGAATAAACAACAAAGAATGCATGACAGCTGCATACACGTGTACCATTATGAAAACCTCAGCTAACGCAGCAACAGCCTTAGGTACAGGAGAGAAGCGTGTTAGGAACACTGAAATATACATTTAGATGATGCATGCAGTATATTGGCAACCCTTCCTTATTTTGGATTGCATATTAGTAAAGCCACCAGTGTTAATTTGTGACAGTATTTCAAGTTAGAGCTTTAGAAAGGAAATTCATATACATTTACAAATTTTCTGGAGACATTTGACGTCTTCAATTATCTAGTTTAAAAGAATTATAAGAATTTTTCGAATTTTTCTATAGTATAATTTTCTCTTCTGCCTTAGAATTCACTAATTGCATATATTTCCTTGCCTAGACTATTATGTTACTTACCCAACAGTAATAGTTTATTAGTATCTTTTATCTACTTAGAATTTATAAGTATTACTTGGCTGTTAAGAAAACATTCACCAGTTTCTCTTAATTTCCTCTACTTTTCATATGGTGTTTTAAACATTAAAAGTGAATTTATTATTTTTTATGTCTCAAGATTTCTCTGATTCTCAATAGAAGAAAATAGTGACATGGCCCTTATCTTCTTGCAACATTTTTCAAATTAGAGATATTTGATATAATTTACATTATTTTATCTTCTACTGAGGAAATCTTTTTCGATTACTTGATGAATTGATCATTTTAACAATATTTTAAAATATGTTACATATGTTCCATCTAGAAAAACAAAAGCCGTTTTTTGCTTGCCTTGTTTACACAGAATTAGACATTAGGAAAATAGAATTTAATCATTAAATACTTTAACAGAAAAGCATTCAACATGCAGGAAAGCAACAATACAGCCTGCACTTATAGTGATGGAGCATTTTTAGAAATTATTTTTTATTAATGGCGGTGTAATTATTCATAATTTACTTTTTCATAACACACTCAATGTAACCATTTACAGTTTACCGCTTCTTGCTTCTTCAACTGTTATGGTTTATATCTGGATGTTCCCTCCCAAAGCCTCATGCGTTCATAGGTGGGGCTTTGTGGAGGTGACTAGATCAGGAAGACGTGGTATTCACCAGTGGTTCAGTCCATAGATGAGTTCATAGTGAAGTGTGATGTTGGAAGTTAAGCTTGCCAGGAGGAGGTAGGTGCCTGAGGGCCTGGAAGGGTCTATCTCCCTCTCTCCTCCCTTGATCTCTCTCTGCTTCCAGCCACTGTGCCATTTGCAGTTTCTCTTCTGCCATGCCACCCTGCCTGGGAGCCAGCCAAGACTATGGACTGAAGCCCCTACAAACTGTGAGCAAAAATAAACATTTCCTCTTTAACTTGTGGGTGTCATGTGTTGTGTCTCAGCAAGAAGAAAGCCCCTAAGATATCAACTATGGGACTTTTGAAGACAGTGTATCTTAGGTTGGTGTCTTTCCATCACCAACAAATAGAACTGTACCAAGAATGTAGAATATAGATACATAAAGTGTCTATTAAACACGTGGTTAAATAAGCAATATTCATGGCTTTCTTTTTCACTTTGTATTCTTTTTAAATTTTAATTATACCTTTTGTTGTTATTTTGTTGTATGTATTTAGGGTATTTTACTCGATGACTACATATATGTGTACATTGTAATATGATCACCTCAATTAAGTTGATTAACATAATGATCACATAGTTACTGTGTGTGTGTGTGTGTGTGTTTGTGTATGGCAAGAACATTTAGAATTTACATTCTCAGCAAATTCTCATGTACAGTATTCTCATAGTATAGTATAGTGACTTCTAGTCCCATGTTACATATTAGGCCTTCATATCTTGTTCATTTTGCATTAATGAAACTTTATATTCCTTCACCAATTTTTAATTTTTAATGCCAATAGATACTCAACATGCTAGCAATCTCTGTAATGAGACAATAAATTAATTGAACACAATATCCAATTTGATAAAAATTTAAAGTGCTATTTAGAGTAATATTTGAAAAATTGTTTTAATGTGGCATATACTTACAATATTCTAAATGATGCTTTTATTATGATCTTCATAATCTGTATTTTTTCAAAAATATTTTCAGTTTATAATGATTTAACATAGTATTTTGTAGATTAAATAATGACAGGTTTTAATATTTTATGCTTTAAATATAAATTAAGGTTGAGTAGATTATTACTGAATACATTTTGTCACAGCATGCAAAGACAATTTAGTACTTCACCTTTCCATTCCATGTTATTTGTTTAAAGTTATTTTAATTGACACAGAATTACACACACACATATATATAAAGTACATTATGATAATTTAATACATGTATACAATGTGAGATGATCAAATCGGGACAATAAATGTTTTCATCTCTCTAAACATCATTTCTTTGTGCATATAGTGCATGAATTCTTTTGTTCTAGTTCATAATAAAATATATGATAGGTTGTTTTAAGTCATACTTCCCTACTGGGCTATACAACAATAGAATGTATTCCTCCTGTATAATTAAATTTTGGTTCCCGTTATTCAAATTCCCTCTATGCCCTTTCCCCCTGCCCTCCCTAAGTTCTAACTGCTCTACTCTTCAATTCAATGAAATCAACTTTATTGGCCTCCACATGTGGACAAGAACAAGTGATATTTGTCTTTCTGTTTCGGACTTACTTTGCTTAACATAATGCCCTGCAGTTTCACCCATGTTTCCACAGATGATAGAATTTCATTGTTTTTGTACCTGAATGATATTCCATTGCATGCATGTAAACCATTTACTTTGCCCAATTATCTGTTAATGGACACCTGGGTTGATTCTATAGCTTGGCTGTTGTGAATAGTGCTGTAATAAATATGGGAGTGCAAGTATTTCTCTGGTATGCTAACTCCATGTCCTTCGGATATATATTCAGAAGTGGGATGCTGAGCTATACTTCAACTCTATTTTTATTTTTCTGAGGCAACTTCACAATTTTTTATAATGGTTGTACACAATTTACATTCCCAAAGGGACTGTACCACAGTTCCCTTTTCTCCACATCCTCCTGAGCATTTGTTTTTGTTTCTTTCACAGTAGTCATTCTTCCTGAAAGGAAGGAAGATAGTGGCACAAAACCTGACAGCCAATCACAGTCTCTCCAGGACTCGGACTTATGACACATGGAAAACAACTCAGCTTGGGTCTTTCAATCTGGGAGGTCTGATCTTTTTAAGTTCTTTATAGATTCGAGATAGTAGACCTTTGTCTGAGGAAGAGCAGGTGAAGATTTTTTCCCACATTGTGGGTTGTCTCTTCACACTGCTGGTGGTTTCTCTTGCTGTGCAGAACCCTTTTAATAAGAAGAGATCTCACTTGTTGATTGTTTGTGATAGTTTATGGGCAACTGAGGTTTTGTTCATAACATCTTTTCCTACACCAATGTCTTCCAGAGCTGTACCTAACCTCTGTTTCAGCTGGTTTAGTGTTTCTGTTTTAATATTTAGATCTTTAATCCATTTTGATTTTAGTTTAGTGCACAGTGAGAGACATAGGTCTAGTTTTAGTCTTTGGCAAGTTGAAACCCAATTTTCAAGCACCATTTATTAAAGAGGCTATCTTTCCTCCAGTGAGGGTGTTTGGCTCCTTTGTGGAAGATGAGGTGCCTAAGTGTGCCTGGAGTTGTTTCTGCATCTTCTAATCTATTCCACTGGTCCTAATCTGTTTCTCAGACAAAGAAGTAGAAATAGCAAATAAAAATATGTAAAAATGTTCAACATCACTGGTCATTTGAGACATGCAAATGAAGACACCACCAAGATTCCACCTCACCCCAGAAAGAATGGCTCCCATCATGAAATCAACCAATAACAAATGCTGTCAGGGCTGTGGGGAAAGAGGAACACTGCTCCACTGCTGGTGGGAGTGTTCACTGGTGCAACCATTGTGGAAATCAGTATGGAGATACCTCAAAGAACTAGGACTGGAAGTCCCATTTGACCCAGCTATTCCCTTGCTGGGTATCTTCCCCAAAGAATTAAAAGAATCATGCCACAGTGATATATGTGCACCCATGTTCATAGCAGCACAATTTGTAATAGCTAAAACTTGCAAGCAGCCCAATTCCCCATCAACTGGAGAATGGACAAAGAAAATGGGAGGGGGGAGGGATAATAAAATAGAGTACTACTCAGCCATAAAAATGAGAAATTAGAGACATTTATAGCTAAATGGATGCACATTGAGGCTATGCTCTTAAGTGAAATAAATAGGACACACATGTGTAAATACCAAATACTTTCTCTAGTGTGAGAAGCTGAAAGTCTAAATAAGGACTAAAAGGTATAATAGTGAATATAATATAATGTGAAATAATATAATAATAAAGTAATATAATGTGAAATAGGAAGAAAAGGGGCAAAGGGGAAGGGGAAGTAGGAGGGGTAGAAGAAAAGAAAGAAGGGAATGGAATTAAAGAAAATGAAAAAAATGGAAACAAAGTCTTTGTAAATAGGGAGGGATGGAGGGGTTGAAGGGAGGGCAGTGAATGGGGAAAAATATAAGAACCAAGGAAGATTATGTAAAGGTGCAAATTTCCAATGATGAACGTCATTATATTGCATACCTAAGATGTACCAATAAGATTAATTTAAAAAAAGAAAAGAAAGCAACTTAGCAAAGTGAAAGGGAAGAAAATCTCTGTGAAGCAAGAAAGAGCCAGCAAGAAAACTAGAAATCACAGGAAAACTTGAGGATCTGAAGACAATGCAGGGAAAATAAGAAAACAGGCTGGAATGCTAACTGAGGCTCCTGGAGTTGGGGGGCCTTTTCCATAAACATAAGGTAAGATCAAAGAGGGTCAGCAGCCTCAGGGAAAAACAGCAGACCAGACTGGCAGCGCTAGCCACAATAATAGCCCACAGATACTCCAAACTGCAAAAGCAATGTGGTTTTTATTCCATATGCAACTCCTTCCGTGTGGCAGGCTAGCACTGGAGAAGAAATCTATTGTGATGCTGGCCGTATCTGAAAGATCTTAACCAAAAACTATTTGCGGGGGGGTGGGTTTTTTTTTTTAAGACTGATTAACACTAAGTTATTCCAGGAATGGGAAACCACAAAACAACTAAATGTCAGGATTGCTGAGGTCACCCTACCACTGAGTAGGAGATGGCCACAAGAGTTACTCACAGAGAGAGTGCAGGCAATACATAGATCCCTCCGAAGAAATTTAAGCTCAGGACAGGAAGGGCATAGGATCTGTCCTCTGTGGTGAGAAACCTGGCCTGTTAGGTATGGTTTTCTCAGGTGGCTGTGTCCAGCAGACTTCTGGCACCCCATTCCTGGCGTCCAGCAAATAGCTCAGTAATCTCTTTGCCCTCCCCATCCATCAACATGATCAAGGACACACCAAGTCTCAGACAGTTGCACAGCCAAGGGCATAAACACAGAGGAACCCCTGGAGCCAGGGTGGTACTCCTCAAGCCCACAGACTGGTAGAGAAAGCAGTGACTTGGGTACATAGAAGGACCCAGGAAATGGAAGCAGCTGGAATGAATGCAGTCCTAGGGCAGACACCACTGACCAACCACACCCACTGGAAAGGCAGAACAGTTCACACACACACACACACACACACACACACACACACACACACACAGCTACAAACAAAATAGAACTTAATAGACTCACTATGCCTTCCCAATACCTGGTGGTTTCCAATACCGCAGGCCCTGGAAAGGAACCATTCATTCAAACATATGAAGTCATTTTTTGTCTCATCTCTCGTTTTCTTTGTTAGTTTTTTTGGGAGGTTGAATTGTTTTCTATCCTTTTTTATTTTTTAATTTCTTTGTTCTTGTTTTCTTTCCTCCTCTTCCTCCTTCTTTTGGTGTTCCTTTGTGTCACTTTATCTAATTCTATTATCTCAATTTATCCCCCCTTCTGCTTATCTTCTTTTTCTATACTTTTCCAGTTTCACTTCACTCATTTTACCATATCCCACTACCTCCATTCTATTAGTACCACTATTCAGCTTTATTAATTTTTATATATTTAACTGAATCTATAATAGTATAGAACCCTTTTCTATTGTTAATGGTGCTATACTTGTTCCATTTAGTAGTTATTTACTGTATGTTATTATTTGGTTTGTCTTTGTGTCTATATTATTATTACAGCTCTCTTTCCTATTGTTAAAGGTGCCATGTTGGCAGCTCTTATGGTATGTTAAGATTTGGTTTGTTGTTGAAACTGTTATTGTTGATGATTTCTTTGCTATTGTCAGGGGGAGCATAGTTACTAGTATTAACTGGTTTCTACTATATGTCAATATCTTCTTTGTCTTTCTGTCATCAACTTTATTGCAGTTCAATTCCTGAGTACTAGATGTTGCACCAGTTACACTGTACACTCTCCTCCCCAATTAGCCGAGGTGGTCAGATCTTTGGATAGATGCAAAGACCTATAGACAGTAAGGACCAGAGCACATCACTGGAGAGCAGAAAGTAGCTAAAGAGGTCTCCAAACTAGCAAGAATGCCATTTCACTGTCATGGATGCTCAACACTTGGCCATCAAAAACGATACAAACATGAGAAAACAAGGCAACAAAATGTCTCCAAAAACTCCCTTTTATTTCTTTCTCTTGCCTGAGTGCTCTGGCTAAAGTTTTGAGTACTATATTGAATAGGAGTGGTGATAGTGAGCATTTTTATCTTGTTCCTGTTTTTAAAGGAAATACTGTCAGTTTTCCCCATTTAATATGATGCTGAAGTAGGTTTGTTGTAAATGGCTTTTATCAGATTGAGATAAGGTCCTTCCATGCTAATTTTTTCAGGGTTTTTATAGGGTTGAATTTTGTCAAAAACTTTTTCTGTGTCTATTGAGATGATAGTGTGATTTGTTCCTTCCTTATGCTTATGTGATGTATTACATTTATTGATTTGTTTGTTGAACCATTAGAGTATCCCTGAAATGAAGCCTATGTTATATTTTAAATGATTTATTGCATTCTTTCTGCCAGTATCTTTATGATAATGAGATTGGCCTGTAGTTTTCTTTTTTGGTTGTTGAATCCTTGTCTGGTTTAGGAATCGAGGTCATAATAGCCCTCAGGAATGACTTTGGCAGTGCTCCCTCCTTTCCTTTCAATTTCATTAAAGAATTTGAGGAGTATTGGCATTACATCTCCCCGAAGTTCTTGTAGAATTCTGTGATGAATCTACAAGCCCTTGGGATTTTCTGTGTTGATAGAATTTTATTACTTCCTCAATTTCATAGCCTGTTATTGGAATGTTTAGAGTTTTTATATCTGCTTGGTTCAATTATGTTAATTCATATGTATCTGATCTATCCATTTCTTCTTGATTCTCCAATTTGTTAATATATAGGTTTTCTAAGTAGTCACTAATAATCGTCTGGATTTTTGTGCTGTCCATTGTCATTTTGCCTTTTTCACTTGTAACTGCATTTATATAGGTCTCTCCTTCTATCTCTTGATAACATTGGCTAAAGGTTTGTTCTTTGTTTAATATTTTGCAGAAGGAGCTCTTCATTTGTTCTTCGTAAGTTTTTTAGTCTCAATTTCATTAATTTCTTCTCTGAACTTTGTAATTTCCTTCCTGTACTAACTTTGCATTTGTATAGTTTCAGGTTTTACATTTAGGTTGATGCATTTTAGTTCATTTTCAGATGTGGTAAAAGATAGGTGTCTAATTTTATTCTTCTATATATAGAAATCCTGTTTTCCCAGCACCATTTAATGAAGAGGCTGTTCCTTTCTTAAAGTTATGTTTTTGGTAACTTTGTCCAAAATTATCTTGAGTTGGCTAATGTGGATTTGTTTTCTGGGGAGTCTACTCTAGTCTATTTTCACATACATCTGTCTTTATGCTAGTATCATACCCTTTTGATTATTATAGTTTTGTAGTATGTTTTGAGACCAGATATTCTGGTGTCTCTAGCTTTGTTCTTTTGCTCAAAGGAGCTTTGGGGTTCTTTAAGCTCTTTGGAGGTTCTAATGAATTTTATAATTGTTTTCTCTTCTATGAAAAATGTCATTTGGTATTTTAAAGGGAATTGCATCAAATGTGTAGGTAATTTGGGGTGGCATAATCATTATAACAATATTAACTTTTCCAATCCATGAACATGGGTGTCTTTCCAAGATTTTGTGTCTGTCTTCTTAAATTTCTTTCATCAACATTTTATAGATTTCATCATAGAAATCATTAACTTCTATGGTTAAATTAATTACTAGGTATTTTATTATTTTTCTGTAGCTACCAAAAATGGAATTGCTTTCTTGATTTTTATTTTAGCAATTTTATTATTGGTATATGAAGTGCTCCTGAGTTTTGTATATTGATTTTTTTGTATCCTTTAACTTTACAGAATGTATTCAGTATAAGTTGTAAAAAGTTTGGGTGGAGTCTAACTTTCTGAATATTTAAAAACATTTCATTGGCAAACAGGGACAATTTGATACAATTTTATTCCTTTCTCTTGCCTAATTGCTGTAAGACTCCCAGTACTGTATTGTATAAGAGTAGTGAATGTAAAAATGTTTATCTTGATTAGATTTTAGAAGAAGTTCTGTAAGCATACCACTTCATTATGATGTTACTAGTGCTTTTGTCATATATATTTTCTATGATGAGAGACATACTTCTCATTCTTGATATTTTGAGGGCTTTTTGTCATAAAAGGGTGTTGAAATATATTACATGCTTTTTTTTCATCTGTCGAGACAACCACATGATTTTTGTACTTCATTCTGTTGATGTGATGAAACATACTTACTGATTTGTGTATGTTGAACCACAACATACATAAATTTCACTTTATTGTGGTGGATGATCATTGATGTGTGGTTAGATTTGATTTCCTAGTATTTGTAGACAATTTTTTTTATCTCTTTTTATCAGGAATATTTATCTCTAGTTTTCTTGTTGTAACCTGGTCTGGCTTTAGTATTAGGGTAATGTCAGCTTCATAGAATGAGTTTATAATGGTTCTCTTTCTTTAAACGTTTTATCTATTTTGAGAAGAATTAGTGTTCTTTAAGTATTTGGTGAAATTTAGAGCTAAGGCTATGTGGTTCTAGAATTTATCTTGTTCTGAGACTTTTGTCTCTGACTCAGTATCATTATTCATTTTTGGACTATTCAGGTTTTCTATGTCTTTTAGTGGAACTTTGGAAGGTTATATGTATCCATTCAGAAATTTACTCATCTCTTCTAGGATTTCCAATTTTTTTGTTTTGGGGGGATTTTTGTGTGTACTATACTTCCTATTATCCCCTAGCAAACCCAGGTGTTTGTGTGGAAACATCTCCTTTTTCATCCCTAATTTTATCTGTCTTCTCTCTTTTTTTGTTGTTAATTTAGCTAAAAATTTGTCAATTTTGTTTATCTTTTCAAAAAGTCAGCTCTTCAATTTTCTAAACTTGTAATTTTAGTCTTTTATTTCTCTTGTGAATGTTTCTTATTTTCTTCTACTAATCTAGGGTTTGATTCATTCTTGCTTTTTCAGGTCCTTGAGATAGATCTTTAGGTTATTTTTTAATGTTTTTTTCTTTGTTTTCAAATTTTCTTTTTTCACGTTTTTTATTTCCTTTTTATGAAGCCCATTGTTGGTGTAAACATCCCTCTTCATGCTATCTTTGAGGTATTTCATAAATTTTGGCATGCTGTGTTTCTATTTTCATTTAGTTTAATCAATTTTATAATTTATTGATTCATTTTTCCATTGTTCTAAGAGCACAGAGTTTAATTTCCATACATTTGTTCAATTACTTAAGTTCCTCTGGTTGACTTTTAGTTTTATTCTATTATGATTAGAAAAAAGATAATATTTTGATTTTTTTTTTAATTTGTTGGGAATTATTTTGTGGCCTCACCTGTGGTCTATCCTAAAGGTTGTTCCTGTGCTGATAAAAGCATATATTCTGTAGCTGTTGGGTAAATGTCAGTTAGGTCCATTTTATCTAGAGTAGAGTTTAACTCCTTCGTTTTTTTGTTGCTTTTTGGTCTCAGTGATCATTCCATTGATGAAATTGTTGAGGTCTCCAAATATTATTGAACAGGAATTCATATCTACTTTTTAATCTAATAACGTTAGCTTTATATATAATGAGTAGCTCTGGCATTGGGTACACATATATTCACAATTGTTTGTTCCTTTTGTTGAATTGATCTGTTGATCCTTACACAGTTACCTTAAAATGTATTTTTCTATCATTTCACTTTTAAATCTATGTGTGACTTTACCAGTAGAGTGAATTTCTGTAGGCAGCCTATCATTGGATCTTTTAAAAAATCAATATTACCAATTAAATTTAAAATTTAATTAAATTTTTTAATTGAGAGATTTAATCTATTTATGTTGAAGGGTTTCTTTATTAATTATATTGGTACATTTAAGGATTACAATACAATGGCATTCATCATTGGAAATTTGCACCTTTACATAATCTCTCATGGTTCTTATTTTTTGCCCTTTCCCCTGCCCTCCCTTCAACCCCTCCACTCCTCCTTATCTACAACGACTGTGTTTCCATTTTTTCGTTTTCTCATATTAATTCCATTCCCTTTTTTCTTTTCCCCTACCCCTCCCATTTCCCCTTCCCCTTTGCACCTTTTCTTCCTATTCCTCCCTTCAACCCCTCCACTCCTCCTTATCTACAAAGGCTGTTTCCATTTTTTCATTTTCTCATATTAATTCCATTCCCTTCTTTCTTTTCCCCTACCCTCCCATTTCCCCTTCCTGTTTGCACCTTTTCTTCCTATTTCACATTATCTATTATACCTTTTAGTCCTTATTTACACTTTCAGTTTCTCACACTAGAGAAACTATATGGCATTTACACATGTGTCCTATTTATTGAACTTAAGAGTATAGCCTCAATCTGCATACCTTTAACTATAAATGTCTCTAGCTTCTCGTTCTTTGTGGATGAGTAATACTCCATTTCATTTAAAAAAAAAACCCACATTTTCTTTATCCAGTCTCCAGTTGATGGGCATTTGGGTTGTTTCCAGTTTTAGCTATCATGAATTGTGCTGCTATGAACATGGGTGCACATATATCACTGTGGTATGATTCTTTTAATTCTTTGGGGAAGATACCCAGCAGGGGAATAACTGGATCAAATGGGACTTCCAGTCCTAGTTCTTTGAGGTATCTCCATACTGATTTCCACAGTGGTTGTACCAGTCTACACTCCCACCAGCAGTGGAGCAGTGTTCCTCTTTCCCCACAGCCCCCACAGCATTTGTTATTGGTTGATTTCATGATGGGAGCCATTCTTTCTGGGGTGAGGTGAAATCTCAGTGTTGTTTTCATTTGCATGTCTCAAATGACCAATGATGTTGAACATTTTTTCATATGTTTATTTGCTATTTCTACTTCTTTATCCGAGAAATGTCTGTTCATTTCAGATGCCCATTTATCGATTGGGGCTTTAAATTTGGGAGGTCTGATTTTTTTTTTAAGTTCTTTATATATTATAGATAGAAGACCTTTGTCTAATGGACAGCTGATGAAAATTTTTTACATTGTGGGTTGTCTCTTACACTGTTGGTGGTTTCTCTTACTGTGCAGAAGCTTTTTAGTAAGAAGAGATCCCACTTGTTGATTGTTTTAGTTCATGGAAAACTGAGGTTTTCTTTATAAAATCTTTTCCTACACCAATGTCTTCAAGAGTTCCACCTAACCTCTCTTCCAGCTTGTTTAGTGTTTCTGTTTTAGTATTTAGATTTTTAAACCATTTTGATTTTAGTTTAATGCATGGTGAGAGATACAGGTCTAGTTTTAATCTTCGGCAAGTTGAAATCCAATTTTTCCAGCACCATTTATTAAAGAGGCTACTTTTCCTCCAGTAAGAGTGTTTGACTCCTTTGTGGAATATGAGATGGCTGAGTGTGTCTGGAGTTGTTTCTGCATCTTCTAATCTGTTCCTCTGGTCCTCAGGTCTGTTTCTTTGCCAGTACTATGCTATTGTTATAACAGTAGCTTTGTAGTATAGTTTCAAGTTGGAGTAGGGGGATTGTGATACCCCCTAACTTGTTTTTATTGCCTAGTATTGCTTTTGCTATTCTAGGTCTCTTCTTGTTCCAAATGAATTTTTGGATTGTTTGCTCTAGTTCTGTTAAGTATGCTGCTGGGATTTCAATTAGGATTGCATTGAATCTATATAGCAGTTTTGGAAGTATGGCCATTCTCACTATGTTGATTCTTCCTACCCAGGAACAAGGGCTGTCTGTCCATTTTCTGATATCCTTTTTAAGCTCTTTTGAAAAAACTTGAAATAGATGGTCTCTACCTCAAACTGATAAAAGCCATCTATGAAAAACCAACAGTCAATATCATACTCAATGGTCAAAAACTGAAATACTTCACACTAAAATCAAGAACAAAACAAGGATGTCCACTATCACCAGTCCTGTTCAATATGTTTTTGGAAACATTAGCTTTAGCAATTAGAGAAAAGAATGTTTTAGAAGGAATAAAGGTAGGAAATGAAGAAATCAAATTGTCATTATTTGCAGATGACATGATAGTCTATATAGAATACCCCCAAGAACTCCACCAAAAGTCTCCTAGACTTAATAACAAAATTCAGTAAAGCAGCTGGATACAAGATCAACACACAAAAATCAATAGCTTTTCTGTACACAAGAAACAGAGTCACTGAGAGAGAAATGGGGCAATCAATTCCTTTCACAATAGCATCCAAAAAAATGAAATAACTAGGAATCAACCTAACAAAAGAAATCAAAGACCTCTACATTGAAGGTCATTGATAGTTGACAACTTAGTCCTGTGATTTTGTTCATTTTTTGCTGATTGTTTTACATATCCTTTTTTTCTTCCATGTCAATATTTGTGTTTTTCTGTTTTATATTGATAACATTTGATTCTTTTTTCTTTTGTGTATCTGCTTAACTACTAGAATTATACTTTTGTGTGTTTTCATGATGATAGTTACCTTCTTTTCTCTTACAGATGTAGAACTCCCTTAAGCATTTCTTCCAAGGCTAGTTTGTGATGATGAATTCTTTCAGTTTTTGCTTAACATGGAAAGATGCTATGTCTTCTTCATGTCTGAATGATACCTTTCTTCATTATAGTATTCTTAGTTGTCATTTTTGTTGTATTGTACTGAATTGTGCATTGTGTTTGTTTTTCTTTCAGAACTTCTATAATGCCACACCATTCTCATCTGTCCCATAGGGTGCCTGCTGTGAAATCTGCTGTTAATCTAATAAGATGTCTTTCAATGTGACTGGACACTTTTCCTTTGATTTTCTTTTTTTTTTTTACAATGCTCTCTTTGCAGTTTGACCCCAGAGAGGGCCATTTTCTAGGATTTCTAGCTTATAGTCAATTGAATGCTGAGCTCAATTATTTGAGTCATAGTTTTGACTTGTCCTCAGTGAAGAATGTGAGAGTACTTTCTCTGTATCTGGAAAATAGAGGCGTCTCAGCATTAACATCTACTTGAGACAAATTGATAGCCTATGATAAAAGTTCAGGCTCATGAGGACATGTCCATCTCTCTTGTTTTTTAAAAAATGAATAACACATTTTAAATAATCTACACTTAAATAATTACATAATAGTAAAAGTGAAACCAAATATTTCACCTTGTGCTTACATGGGTCAAGTAGAAGTAATTTACTAAAAACACAGGAACAGTGTAAACAGTGTCAGAATGCAAATTAATATATACACACATACATATTGAAAAGAAATTCTCCATCTTTTCTTGCATTTCTACATATCTTATAAAAGTGGGGTCATTGACAGTTTTCATATTAGATTACAATTGAAAGAACTTTTTACAGCAAATAAATTTCTACAAACATCTTTTTTTCCCAAGCAGAGAACACGTGAGTATCTTGACTGGCTTAATAAATATAATATAAATATGATGTCTCCTTCGTTGGCCAAGTCTGGCACATTTGTTAGAAGCTTTCTTCCAAGGTTTGGTGCTTTGTAATCTGGGAGTTCCCTGCTGTGACACAAGCTGTGCAAACAACTGTGTGTTGTGAATCTATGAATCATGCTCATGAAGATCAAGCTTTTGTGAAAAGTATATTATCCAACATTCAATGAAATGTAGAGCATGGAGTATAACAAAAGAAAACATTTCTGTAGACAAGC
The DNA here is from genome assembly GCF_053883595.1 of Heterocephalus glaber. Taxonomy (NCBI): domain Eukaryota; kingdom Metazoa; phylum Chordata; class Mammalia; order Rodentia; family Bathyergidae; genus Heterocephalus; species Heterocephalus glaber. The sequence continues at coordinate 11,810,114 of NW_028258307.1, read as the reverse complement.
CAATAGCACTTTCTCCTATCATCAAAAGAAAGCCCTCACTTTAAAGTAGAATATCATATTAACATTGATTCTGTGAGTAAAATCCTATACTATGACCAGTTTTGAAATTCAAAACCAAACATTCAAAGTAAATTATCAAACACAGCAGACTTTCCAAAAACTGAAGAGCAACAATATAATATTAAATATCAGTGAATGTGAAATCTAGGACTTCAAATTCACCCATCAAAAATAAACTTTTACTTTCTCTGCACACTCCACTGACATGGGTGAGTTTGAAAGCATGTCCAGAGATTCCAAAATTGAATTACTTACAATCATTTCACAAGATAAATCCCTGCAAAAAGAAAGGTAGCTTTGATAAAAATCACTATTCCACAGAGCATATCAATCTGAAAGCACATCAATATGATAGGAAGTCTTCTTGGAGAAAGAAGGAAGAGGTTTTGATGAAAAACACAAATTTTATAATTCTGTACCATAGCAAGGAGAAATGTCAAGTAACTCTTATTTATTCTCAGGGAATAAAGTCTCTATTGCAATGGACAATAGAATATAACATCACTCCATGTAGAAATAATGAAGCAGTGACGAACTTAAATTTTCTAGAGTCTTAGGCATGTGTCGATTAAAAAAAAGAGTAAAATCTCATTGTATAAATTTGCATCTCCTAAAATAACATAGAAAGAGATCTCATGCCTACCCTAACAACAAAAACAAATTAGATAAGAAAAAGCTATATATATAATTTTAGAAGTCCATTGGAAGTCTGGGAAAGTAAGGATAACCTGTAAGCTAAAATTCTGGAAATCAGCCAGCTTCTTTGTAGAGATGAAATAACTTGGCATGGCTAAAATATCAGGTGGCGCTAAGTCATCCGAGACTAAGATCTTGCTGATTTTTTAGTGTTTATTCTATTTATGGTGGCTTTATTTTATTTTTATTTATTTTATTTATTTATGAATTTCATGTCTGGGCAGAACATGAAGAGAAACAGATGGACCAGACAAGCAACCATCAGTTTAATTCTTTTGGCAAAAGCAGAGAAAAACTAAGAGATTTCTATTTTTATCAATAGAATATCTTGAACTCATTATACTCAACTGTCCTGTTTTTATTATATGGCTGCTTAGAATCATAGATTTTTTTATGTGCCTTAATTAATTTACAGCTAGTGGATTAGGTGGCCTTGTGTACTCTGGTGCTCAGAGCCCCGTGGTGTCTGTGGTACTTATGGGTGAACATTTACTCAGTTTCCATTGTTTTCCTGTCACACAAAATGCTGCAGTAAACATACGTGTAATTATATTGCTTTTCTCTATGAGTGTGCAGAAAAGAAAATGCTAGATCAAAAGATATATACCTAATTAATTCTCAGAAACTGAAATTTAGGCCTCAGAGTTATAACAGCATAGCATTCCTATTTCTCCTCACCCTTAAAAACAAAGTATCACCTACTTTATCATTGCTCTGCAAATCTGTATTTTAAATTTCAATTTTCTAATAATGAAGAAAGTTGAGGATTTTTCTAGCATGTAAATACCTACATAGGTTTCATGTATTACTGAGAACCAATCAAGTATTGTATTATTTCTTTGTCCTCTTTTCTTGCCCATCCCCCTGCTTTGCTTTCTTCCTTCTTTTCTTTCTTTCTGTGATTTACTTAATCACTTTTAGAAGTTCCTTATTATCTTTATTTTTTGAAAAAATTTATCAATATTTACATTTATTCATATTGTGTTTTCAATGCTAGTTTCTAGTTACTAAATCTAGCAATTCTTTAAAAATTTTATCTGTGAGGATTTCATTTTGTAAAATGACATAAAGTAGAAGTGTCCATTTATATAGGCAAAATTTCTTTAAGAATATTGAAGTATTACTTTTTCATTGAATATGAAAAAAGGTATGCTACACACTAAGATTTAGAATATAGTGTCTTATTTTTTGCAGTGGACATTCATCTCGGATAAATAGGCAGTAATGCTTTACTGTTAAAATTGTAATTTCTGAGGAACATTACATTTTTTAATCAGTACTTTGAACTGGCAGACAGAAAAAGATACCAATTTATCAGTCACATCTTTATTGAAAAGAAGGATATAGCCACAAAAATTATGCTCAATCTGAAATAAAGACAGAGAAATGTGGAAAGGGGCCTTCTTTCCTTTCTATGTCTACTGAACACAATAATGAGATCTTATGTTATCTTTTAATGATGCTGTTTTCTTATTTCAAATAATTTTTGTATCTTAGATGGAGAATAAATCAACTACTCTTCTAATTTCAATAGCTAATTTAGAGGCCATTTCACAATAATAAGATTATAAGTGGTTCATTATTTGTTCAAGAAGGAAAAATTACAAAAATTAAAAATAGCAGAGATTAACATCTTAGTTCCAAATAATATGTTTTTATGCATTTGTTCTAATATGTATTTCCTAGACAGATATATACTCAAATCTTTTCCATAAATTGTTCATTTCAGTTTGATCTATTTTACTACATTATCTATAGTTTCATGTGGCATGGACTACTTACTCGAGTCCACATGGAATGCACTATAATTCGCTATCTCTCTCATTCTTTACAGCTAGGGGAAAAGGCTAAGGAAAAACAAAATTTAAAGCATGATATGAATAACAACATCTTCTCAAGGCCTGCTGAATTCTGTAAAGTAATAATAGAAATTAAGGCCAACAACCACTCAAAACTATTTTATTTATGCTACGTTTTGTTTATATTTTAATAAAAGTAATATCTTTATATAAGAAATGTCTACTTTTTAAGTAAAAACAATAATTAGCTGCAACACCACCACAAATATTCCTATATATTAGTTCAGGTCTTTGTTATGCAGAAATTTTTACACAGATGTGAGCACATGCTCATGCACACCCTTGCACAAGCATATTCTTGAATTTTTTAATTTGTTAATTTCATGGGTAATACTTAAACATATTATTATACAATTTTAAACAATACAGACAAAATGATTTTCTTTGTAAATGCACCTTCCTATTCTTCTTCACCCTCTATTCCAATTCTTTTTCCTTCTAATAAAGGAGATAATTGTAACTATTATGTTTTATAGCTTTCTTCACATTTTGACTTCAAGCACACACACGTACATAATATTTAAAGAAGTTAGCTCTTAAAAATAAATGATATCATATTATATATTATTGTGTAATTCCAATTAATACTGTATCTCGGGTATTTTGCCTTCCAGCATATTCATTCTATCTCCTTTTGCAAATTACTAGAGTATTCAATTGTTTTAGTCATTTTTTATCTAATCAAATTCTTGTTCCTATACTTTTAGTTGTTTTTCTTCTCTATCACAAAATATGACAACAAAAACCATTATATCGATCACTTGATGGGCCCAATTCATTATTTCTTAGTGATATGTTCCAATGATGGTTTAATTTACCCACAGTTTTTCCCACTAAAATTTCTCAACATTATCAGAGAAAGAATATTTTTCTTACTAACTTAATTTGTGTTTTATTTCTAGAAAAGCAAAATATATTTTCAAACCTTCTTCTTCTAGTAAATTCTCTTTATATAATGTGACTCATTACTTTATTACCTTATTTTATCTTTTATTCTTGATACTATGTAAGATTTTCTTTTCCAAATTAATATTATAAATATATATCTTTTTCCTGTTGTAATGTTGCAAATATTTATTTTTCAGTTGATATCTTGAATTAATATTTACTTAAGGTTGTTTACATAAAAAGGAGGAAGATCTTTCAACATATTATTGTGTGCATTTTTGTTGTTATTTCATGATATCTAGCAAAATTATCTCACCTTATAAACATATTCTCTTATTTGTATCTCATACATTGTAACTACTTTTTTATATGTGATTGTTCAATTTTTCTGAAATTTTATTTTGAGAATGATGGGAAAAGTGATATTAACTTTATTTAAAGTTTGTAGCTAGTTATCAGTTAAATATATAAATCAGATATTGACCAAATAGTATGAACTAAAGCTTTCAGCTTGCAAATATTTTTTAAGTATTTTAATAATAGAAAAGTTTCTTTGTTTCTCATTTTATTTCATATTTTTCTTAATGTTATATTTTTAATGAACCCTGAATTGAATAAAATGTCTGTTTCACTTTGTTTCTTGTATATTTCTGTCTGTGGATATTTCCTGCTTTTCAATCTTTTCCCTTTATATTTTTAGAATTATAAACCTTTTAAATGTTTTTTGATTCTAAAATCCCATCATGGTCAACTTTTCAATATCAATACCTATGTGCCTCAGGTGTAAAGGCCAAAAAATCAGTGTAATTTTTGTAATTTTACAATTCTTGCTACTTTTTTATAAAGTTGTACATGCAACTAACTTATGATCCAAAAATTTAACCCCTAGGTTTTTCCCAAAAGAAATGAAAACTTATACACATAATAAGATTTAATTTATTCTCAAAGAAAAGAATCTGAAACAACTCAAATGCCCATTTTGATATTTGAGTGGACAAATACTGAAAAATTTATAAAATGAAATACTCCACAGCAATTAAAAAGAAAAAATTACTGATGACATGAAACAACATTAAAAATCTCAAAAACATTATTTCAAGCCAAAGAAGCCAGACACAGAAGAAAACATACCATAGGACCTACATGAAGCTCAAGAAAAGGAAAATTAGCTGTACTAACAGGAATCAGAATGATGTTTTTCTCAGGAAGGCAAGAGGTTGGTTAAAGAAGGACATGAAAATATCATCATATAGGATGGAGAAAATGCTCTACACGGTATACAGCATATTGGTTGTACGAGTTCTCTTTTGTCAAAGCTCACTAAACTAGGCATTTAAACTTTGTACACTTTATTGTAAAAACTAGTTGGTTAATAAAATGATCATTATTAGTTACACTGTGAAAGATACATATGATTACATACTATTCAGTGACTAAGAAGAAACAAATTGTCAATGAATTAATCTTCACACAACATCTTCACAGAATATGAATTAATTTCCTATCTATCCTGATTGACTTTGCCTTAGAGCAATTTTTCCATGCTTATTCAGGCCATTTACAAATCTACTTTAGCCTTCAACATCTGCTTGTGCTGAGACTAGAAGTAGAAGCAGTGAGTCCTCTCAGGATTTTTTTCTAACCATCCTTCCCTGAGTGCAGGCGGTTTCTCTTCCTTACATCTGGCAGGGTTACCCCACATAATTGCAGGTCAATAACTCATCCCTCTCATGTTCTCATTCTAGAACTCAGCCCATCTGTTGAGTTCTGTATCTCAGTTATTGCTTTTCATAAATAATATCCCATTTATATCTTATGATTTCTCATGTCTTCTTCCATATTTTCCCTTATCTCTTTCTAGATATTTAAAATACTCATTTCAAATTATTGTTCATTGCATTTCTTAATTCTGCCTCATCTGCTCCAGCTCTTCTTTCTCTTTCAGCTGCACAAGTATTTGTTTACTTTTCTGTGAGGCCTTTTGCATTTGGAACTATCTTCTTGGCAGCTGATAATGTGTACCACTGGGGATCAGCTAAAGCCACATGATAGCTTGTGCTTTGCTTGATGAATTTGAAGTATAGATGCTAATGGTACTTTTACAGCTATTCTGCTATAAACTACTTTTACCTTTGCTTTATAAGGTAATACTTAACGTCAAAACTGTTTTGTTCACTGTCACTTTCATGCCTTCATTTTTACATTTACATTTTTCTGCTCTTTCCTTTGTTACAAACGCCTGGTACTCAGAATGTGGGCAAACGGGGGAGGACTAGAGTGGACTAGGAAGATTTGTCCAGGTTAGTCTTAGCCACCCACATTATATTAACCTATTACTCCTGGTAGTACTGGTTTGGCCACTAGTCTTCTGCCTTTTTAAGTCTACAGAGTATCTAGGATAATATAGAAGAAAGAAAATGAGACACATTTTTAAATTCTCTTATTTTTGTGACCAAACCTATTTTACTCAGGCTAATGTTTCCATTTCAGTCTTGTGCTCCAAAATGATTTTACAGAGTTTTCTCATATCTTGAATGTTAATGTGACACATTCTACAATCTGTACCTAGTTTCTGAGATGTCTCAAAGATTGGATTAAGAGGAGGAAGCCAGCAACCCAAGACAATTATCATCTTCAGAAGAACATGAAGTGCCCCAGGAAAAATATCTCACATAAATGCCTAAGATTCACAATGCTAGTCATTAAATAATATTATAATAAATAACACTTTTCCATTTCACAAATCTAAAAGACTATGTTTGCAATTATGTACTTCATCTTATTTTGAAAATCACATTCTTTCAATTTTTATTTCCTGGTTTCCATTTTATTTTATTTATTATTTTATGGTTTGGCATGTGATGGATAATTTGATGAGGCAACTTGCCTATACTATATTACCCATTATTTAGTCAAGCATTAGCCTGTATATTATTACAAAGGTGTTTTGAAGATGTGATTGGCATCTATAACTAATCAACTTTAAATAAAAGAGATTACCCACCATAATATGGGTGGTTCTCATCCAACCACTTGAAGGCTTTAGAGCAAAATCTGAGGCTTCCAAAGAGATAGTGTTGCCTTAAAACTGTAACATAGGAGCATTTTCTGCATTTCCAGCCTGTTGTTGGAATTTCTCACCTGAGTGTTTGGCCTGCCCAACCTTCCCTCTGGATTTCAAACTTGCCAGTTCTCCTCCGTGCTCCAGAGATAGGAGAAGATTAGGGCAGGACTAACTGGCAGGACAATCAGGTATGACCTGTGAATTGCAGAGACCTGCCAAATCATGACCAGGATGCATGCACAGAACAGCTTCCGCAGGCTTGGATCCGAGGTCAGAAGAAGGGTATAAAAGAGGGTGGTCATCGGTCCACATTGCCACTGCCCTCTTGATCATTCATGGCCCTCTTTGCATTCAGGGTATATCATTTCTTCAGGGGATGTCTTTCTTTCAAGCACTTCTTTTCACACTCCTTTCTTTTTTTTTATCTTGAATAAATGAATTGGTTATCGTGTGCAATACTTCAGATGGTACCGCAGGAACCTGGAAGGACCACAGGCCGCCTCACCATCCAGTAATACTCCCATATCCCATTGGATCTATTTCTCAGGACCATGACTGGTGCAGGGCTCTATGCCATCAAAGAGGCTGTATCATTTCATATGATTTAAAACTATATTCACAAAATCATCTTTTAATTTCTTTAACTTTTCATTTAATATTAGTTGTGACAAACTGAGAATGAAGTGACAGTATTTTGTGACTCATTAGAAGATTTGAAAACTTTTCCTTTTACAGAACAGAAAAATAAGACAATTAAAATATTAATTTAATTTACAACAATAGACTTGTTGAATAAAAGAAAAATATACAAACTTCAGGATTGAAGGTTAAGTATTTTTTCAATCTTCATACAATTTGACTTTTATAAAAAAATGCTCTTTTCTTTTCAAATATAAAGGGGCTATTTTGTTTATTGTCACTTTCATGCCTCGTGGTTGCATTTCAGCACATTCACAAAGCTTCATTGTTCCCTTTTCTTCTTCCCTGACTTTTATTGCATGACACAAGGTGACTACTGCTTTCTCTTTACACCTGACTCCTCATTTTCACTTCCCTTTCATCCACTGCCCTCTTAAATGTGAGCCCTTCCTACCTCTGGATTGTTGACCTCAATTTTTTCTGTTCAAGGTTTAATGTTTCTAATTCAATTAGTTTTTATTTGTTGCGATATTTTTAGAGTCATATTCTATTTAAGAAAAACAAATATAAAAAGGAATTGTATTTGACAAGAGGGAGCGCTAGTGAAATGCTCTTGACAAAGCAGCAATCCAAGTACTATGAACTAAGGGAGCTGGCAGCTAGCAAAAAAGGAGGTTTTAGACAGACTCCAAGTAGATCCACCGTAAAATGGGAAAATAAATGGTCATGGCCCATACCTGTTATTCCAGGACTCTGGGAGGCTGAGACAGGTGATTACAAGTTGGAGACCAGCCTGGGCAACTTTGTGACTTAAAGAGATCCTCTATCAAAAACAATAAAAAGGGCCGGTGTTGTAGTTCAGTGCACAAGCCTTCGGTCCAATTCCCAGTATTGTTAAACACAGAAGAGAAAAAATTACACATTTAAAGAAGGGTGAGAATTTTCGAGAGATATGCATTACTATTTTGTATTGTTTTTTAAATTTATTTCTTTTTTATTAGTACATTCTTCCTAGGTAATATATTGTTTCAATATGCACATGTGCTGACTCCCCATGATAATATTTGTACAAATTTTAATGTAATATAAATAGATATTAATAAAGAAAATATAAACATGTCATGATTCTTTTGGAAGAAAGGAAAGCAATTGGTATTTTTAAAAATATAAAAGTTTTTCTTTAAATTTGCAACTATGGAATTCCTATAGAAAATGAGAAATAATTTATGTATTTCAAATTCAAAAATTAATATATTTCTCATGCAGCATAATTTTAATTCAAAAATTCATTAGACCTAAAGTTAGAGTATATGAAAGAATAAATCTTATGAGCCCTTTAACAAGTAGAAAATTTTAATCTTTTATCAGAGTAATCAATTTGAATGATACTAAACAAAGTATGACACAGAAAGACAGATGACATTAACTTGAAATTATAAGGACATAGAAATGTTAACTACCTTGACTTGATCATTACATATCATCTATACTATTGAAATATCAGTGTCCCACAAATATTTACGATTAAATGTTATTCAAAAAAATTGTTTAAATGCTTAAGAAGATGGAAATGTTGACTACTTTGATTTGATAATTGCACATTGCATACATAAATCGAGTTATCATGTGATACCACATATAGTAAATTTGTACAATTAAAATAATAATTTTTTAAATGTAAACAATTTATGTAAGACAAATATGTATTTTTCTATGTTTCAAGGAACTGAGGAATATTCCTGATAAAATACGTAATAGCTAATTTTTTTTGGCAGTTCCACCAGGATTTTATTCAGTAGGTAAGCTATGGTAGTGTTCTTGAGCAGGCTTACATACAGGCAGCCAACTAGAGCCTAGGGTGGTCCTTTGCAAAGCTGCTAAGGAAACCAATCAGGTGAGGGATCCTTTCTACCTTTCCAGCCTCCATCTGAGTCCTTGTCCATACTAGTCTCCCTGGCATGATTAGGGACATTATCAGAGAAATGTCTTCAGGGGTACATCTGGGTACCACTCTGCTTCAGATGCATCCATTCCATCTCCAAATTCAATTTTTGACTCAATACAAGACCTTTTAAACCAGATTTCTTCTTGCAGGAAAGCTGACTTGGAAACATAGGAGTTGGAGAGGGAGGAGCAGTATGAGGGACCCTGGCAAGCAGACTTGGGGAGAATTGTCTGCTGCCCACAGTGAAGAACACTTGGCCTGGAAGAAACCGTGCACTGCAGGTCCTCCCCCTCTAGGAACCAAGCCAAGGGACAGAAGCAAACTGCAACTCCCTGTCATCCTACCCACCTCAGACATGCACTTATAATTAGGAGGTAACTTAGAGAATTTATACTATTTACAAAGGCCATGCTACAAGAATCAGGGAAAGTGAGACAGCAGGAATAGAATGGAAGTGATCTAGGGGATTCCTGATCCCTCTCACTACTGCTTCTGCATCTCCACCCTCAGCTCATGGCGGGAGAGCAGAGGAATCTCTCTCCAGAGACCAGGTGCACATCCTACTCTTGCAGAGGTCCCAGCAGTGGTTAGGGTGTGACTGCTGCCTTTGCATCACCAGGTGGTGGAGTCCTGGCCCGCAGTCCTCTCAGAGGGTGTGGCATGCGCCGAGCCTGGGCCTGCCCAGCCACACGACTGCCTGGGAAGGTGGAGAGCTTGAGTGTAGGGTCCAGGCCCAGCCTCTACTGTAGCTCAGGAATGAACTGAGACCATTTGATGTTGTCGGGGCCCAGGGGGTCCTCCTCCAGGCCAGGGAAGCTAATGCCTAACAGGATCTTGCTCAGGCTGTCATTCATTGTGTCTAGAACCAGGCCTTCTGTCAGAGAACGGTTGGCTGAAAGGCTGAGGACCTGTGGCTCTGGGGATCCCAGCTTGGGGACTTGCAGATCTGAGGGGCAAGAGCTGCTAAAGGGATCAGAGGCAAGGTCAAAGCTTTCTGAATTGAGGAGCTTTCGGGTGAGTCAAAGAGGGGAATGCTTTGTAGTGGCATGGTGCTCACATCCATTAGCCCTAGGGAGTCAGGCAAGGGGTCAAAGGTGCCCTGTGGTGTTTGTACCAGGCTGAAATCCAGCCCCCTCACTTTGGCAGGAGGTGTGAGTCTCCAGGATTCAGGGGTTTGGGGGAGGAGAGATTTACTTGGGGTAGAGGAGATGGACAGCATCTCCTTAATGGGTGTCTTGAAAGGTCCTCCCTCCTCCTGGGGACAGCCAAGTGAAGGGGCTGGCTCCGCAGACTCTCCCAGGAGGCAGGCAGGGTGCTCCACAGCTTGTCCAGAGGTGCTGGGGCCCTCTGAGAAGACAAGCTCGGGCTCATCCACACAGAGAGGCAACAGGTACTGTTTCCTTTGAGACTGGCTCATCTCCCTTCTCTCTCTCTCCATTTCTGAGACACACCGTGCTGGGGACTTGAGCTCACTGTAGGACTTCTTGGGCCTCGGGGTGGGAGAGCAGGATGAATCCTCCCAGGAGTGAGATGACTCTTTTTTGAAAGATCGGCATGGAGAGGGCCACTCCTCCAAGGAGGGCTCTCCACTTTGAAGGGTCTCCCTAAGGGGAGCATGTCCTCCCCAGGCTGGGTTTCTTCCTCCTTGATAGACTGAACCAGAAGCAAAGGTAACAGCCCTTCTCCAATCAGAGATTTCTCCTTCTTCACTGGTCCAGCAGCAGGTAGCGGGGCTATGCCCTCATCAGCCAGCAACACCTTTGGGGCGATGCGGACTCGCTTGCTGCGGCAGGCTAGCTCTGAACTCATGAGTGAAGCCACCAGGGGCAACGGCACCATCACTGTGGACTGCAACACCAGGGACTGGTTCACTGGGAACTGGATGGGCACTAGGTTACAGGTTGACCTTTGGCAACAGTGGCTTCATCTTCCGCGGTGTGCCCACTGGGAGTTCAGTTTTGATGGTCACATTCCGGCAGAGCTCAGCATTGGGCCGCTTCTGCTGCTTAAACACCTGATCCAAAGTCAGGAATCTGTTCGCACTGGGGTGAATGGTCCAAAAGGAGACCTTGCCATTGGCAGATGTCTCCCGAACAAACATGTTGTGCAGGGAAAGGTTGTGGTGAATGGAATTCTTCCAGCCTGGCTTGGCAATGTCCTTAAAATAGGGGAAGTGATCCTCAATCCAAGTGCAGATGTCCTTCAAGGTCACGGGCTTCTTCTTGGTGCTGTTGATGGTGAACTGCATCATGGCCATATAAGAGTAGGTGGCCTCTCAGACACAGAGTCCTGCCAGGCTGTTGATGCTCCCAAGGGCTCCTCCACCTGACTCTGCCCCAGCTGACCATTCTCCTTCTCCTCTACTTCCTGCTTGATGCTGCAGGAGCCCAGTCGGTCAGAACTCATCTTCCCAAGCCACTGAATGTCAGGTTGCTGTCCAGAATGCAGCCTGCTGCCTCACTGCTGAAACAGTGCTCCCACTGGTGCCCTGGAGGAGCTCCGGGTGGCCTAGGATTGTTCACATCCCTAGCTGCTGGCTTTGGTCCCAACTTCTCAGTGAGCTTTTCTGTGCTCTTGGAATCATTGCAGCTGCGGTCCTGGAGAGCAAGCTGGGGCTCCCCCACAGCTGATGAGGATGAATGTGTTGGGCCCACTGCTGCCGGTCTCTTTTCCTTTGTCAGTCAGTACTGTGAGGATGCTCTGGACATCAGCATTGTTAGGGATGGCCACCACTTGCTGGGCATGGTAAGGTGATCAATAATCTTGATCCCAGCTGGAAACTTGCAGGAGCTGGATTCTGCCACCTCCTTGGAGGCTGAGGCTTGACTAGGCTCCTTCTGGGCAGGGGGTTTCTTAGAATCCTCTTCAGAAGTTTCAACTGGAGCATTTTGAACAGGAAGGGGCAGGCTCCTTCTTTTGAGAATCAGTGGCCGATGGGGGCTGGTTTTCATTCTGAGTCTCTGCTTTCATTCTCCATTGAGAATCACAAGTATGGACCCTCAGACCGTAGTGACCTCGCCCGGGACGGGAGCCCAGGTGGAATGGGCCCCGCCGGGCTAATAGCTTATTTTTTAATTACAAGGAGAAATTCAGATAGAAATTTAGAATCAAGAATATCAGTCTGGGCTGGGGATTTAGCTCAGTGGTGCCATTACCTCCCTCGCAAGTGTAAGGTCCGGAGTTCGATCCCCAGTACCAAAAAAAAAAAAAAAAAGAATATCAATCCTTGCTGGACATGCCTGTAATCCCAGCACTCAGGAGGCTGAAGCAGGAGGATCTCTGCAAGTTCTAGGACAGCTTGGGCTATACAGTGAGTTCAAGGCAGGCCTGAATTATACATAGTGAGAAGTTGCCCCCCACCGAAGTAAGAAAAAAAAAGAAATGTCAGTCCCAATTGTGTGTATATACACATATATTTGTTATCATTACAGATTTGACTTGAATAATTCATATTGAGTAAAACATATTTTTCTGGTCATACTTTGCATTCTGAAATCAGCATATTCTCACTGAATTACCTTCAATACAAAATGTACTATTTTAATAGTATGATACTATAAAACAGCTATTTAATTTCAAGGACTTATGCATCTGACTTGGTAGTACATTCTAAATTAAACAGATAACAAAATTTTTCTTCTTTGCTTCCAACATAAAAAGAGGCCAAAACATTTGCATATGAAATATATTATCTGTCATGAAATAGTTATCTTCACAGCCAGTTCTAGTAGACAATATTTATTCAATCATGCAGTCAGAATTTGAAAGGAAATTTAGTGACAATTTTATTTAAGAACATTGTCATCCTGGTTCTGGAAAAATAATTGGGACACTATTTATGCCAAGGAAATTTAGGAAGTTCAAAGTTGCCAGTTATGCAAATTCATTCCAGGTAACAACTCACAACATCACTCAAGGACACTATGTTTATAATGATTTTCTTCTACTGTGACTATCTTTGTAATTGTGTGTTTACAAAGGAAAAGTTATATTTTCAATCGATTTAACACCAAGGAGAAGATAATGAAATGCAAGGGTGATTGTTTTGATGATAACATTGAATCATTAAAGATTTTGATAGACAAATGCTATTTCCTCATTGGGCACTTTATTTTTCTAAAAGATTTATTATTCAGTTGTCTTGGTTAGCAGTACATGTAAGATAATGGTAATATGTTTTTATTGTGTAATAAATGGAAGCGTTGTAGACTTTGAAGTTTGTAAACATCTATTAAAAATGTTTATTTCTTTTCATGAAATTAACTCAGAACTATAATGGGAGGGAGAGTCAGGATTTACAATAACTAAGATCTAAAGTTTACCTTTATTATTAATAAAGCTGTTGAAGAACATAGTTTTATATATGTGAGAGAATATCTTCTCAAATATACTTGCTACTAATATTTCTCTAATATATTTGCTACTACTTATTCTCTGTCCTGAGCTTCTTAACTTACTTAATGGCACAGTTAGTAAAAAGCACAGGATTTCCTTCTAAGAAGGATCTTGTGCATTTTGTGGTCAGGAAATCTCCCAGAGAACAGAGGATTGAACAATACCTTCTCACTGGCATCTTCCACACTTAGTAGCTTGCTAATTGCATTAGCTTGCTATCACTGCATAAAAATTACCACAGCTTTTGCAGCTGAAGTCAATAGTGTGTTATCTCACAGGCAGGCCAGAAGTCCAGGCATGACTCATTGGGACCCTGTGCTCCTGGGTAAGTGTCAGACCATTCCTGAGGCTGAGGGTCCTCTGCCAAGCTCCTGTGACTACTGCCAGAGTTTGTTTTCTTGCAGCTGTGGAACACAGGCAGCTTGCTTGTTCAAGACTAGATGGGTAGTCTGACTTCATCAAAAGCCAAGGGATCTTGTAGGGGCTCACCTACAAAAATCAGGAATAACTCAAAGTCTGATTAGAGACTGCACTTACATCTCCAAAATCCCACCACCTTTGCCAGATAATGTAACATCATCACAGAAATGAATCTACCACCTTCAGAGATTCTGCCCTCAATCAAGGCAAGGGGAATGGCAGAGTTATTTAAAGCAGTAGATGAGAATCTTTGGGGCTGCCTTAGAATTCTTCCTGCTATCCTTATCAACCATAAAACACCTTTTCCTTTGAGCAGTGAAGATGAGGAGAAGAGAGAAATTAACAGTTCTCTCCAATTATATTTATCCACAGCAAAACACCAAGCTAAAAATAAAAAGGTCATCACTAATGGTTTGTTACACTTTATTTCAAATGTTCATTGAGTCAAATTTTAAAAATCATATTTCAACATTGTTGATTACATATCCACAATTTCTCCAATTAACACTTTACTGAAGAGGGAAAAGTTAGATTTTAAAATTGTCATCTACCCTGTATGGGAGCTTCAACATGGTTTCTGCTAATAATGTGTAAAAGTTAAAATTTTAGAAAAGAGAAGCTATTCTAAAGCATTGTGCTTCACTTTTCATTTTCCTGATTCCAATTTTTGTATTCTATTCTCTGCGTCTTCATCTGCTTTTTCCATCTCTTCCTCAACTTCCTCCAAAACACGGAACATAAAATATTATAAAATTATTAGCCCCCTCCAGAAAAAAGAACCTTATTTGCTGTCCGTGGTCATGGTGGCACATGCCTGTAATCCCAGCACTCGGGAGGCTGAGGCAAGAGAAGTGCCTTGAGTTTTAGGCTAGCCTATAGGCAGTTTATGGTGAGTTCAAGAACAGCCTTGTACTGTCTCAACTGTACAGAAAGACCCTGCCTCAACCAAAAATAAAAAGGTAGAGATTGGTCTTCATTAAAGAGAGTTTATCCTTTCCTTGGTGAGGAACATTGGACCAACAATTGATGAACTTAATCTATTTCTAACTTGGTGGGTGTGGATGGGCTAGAATCACTTCTAAAACTGGTTTGCACTCACTTCTCAAGTATGGCCCTGCAGTGATTACACTCAAGGAGCTTGAGATACTCATCAAGGTTGGTCCCCAGTGGATTCTAAGCTTCAGAGTCTTTGTTTATTCAGCACAGTGAGAATATGGAAAACTCTGCTCTCCTTTTCAGAAAGTTCTGGCTCACCTTAGCCTCTTATCTACAGAGCTGCATAATTCTGAAAATATTCTACAAGAAAAATCTGCATTCATGGCTCACTTTTATGACCTTTGTTTTTATCAATCATTCCTACCTCCATATTTTGTATCTTCAGCTGCAAAACAAAATACATGCTGGTTTCTCTGATTCTCAATCATAGCCCTCTTCTCAGGCTCTTTGCCCACAACTTCAGCCTCTTTCCATGGACATAGAAAGAGAAGTATCTTCAAAAATAAATCTCAAGAAAATCTGCTCTCTCTGCAGCTCCCCCTCAGAGGAAGAGAGATCTTCCCTCATTCCCTTTGCGTTTACGGAAGTGCCTGCCACCTTTACAGAAGAAAACACGAGGAAATAAGTACTACATAAATTTTCATCTTTGTCTAGCTTTTCTCCTTTACTCCCAGGGAAGGATTGTTCTGTCTTTGCCAGAAACAGGAGTTTTCCGCTGACCCAATTTTTTGAAGAGCTTGAATATTTGCTTTGAATTAACCAACAAGGTAATGGCCACATTGAATTGAAGGTGTACTTCAACTATAGAATTATAAGGAGTGAAGTGGATATATTTACTGCTGCTGCCTACATTTCTTTTTCTCTATCACTGAAGTTGCAGAGATTATTTTATAGATGATTTGTACAACCAAATTTCTAGATCTTTAAAAATCACATGAAGTTGTCTAGTATGTGCCAAAATGTTCTTAAGGAATATTCTTTAGTTAGCAGGGGAAGAATTTAAAATTTAGAAAAGCTGTAGAAAATTATTGAATCACCTCCAGCATAATTAGGCATTACCCTATAAATATAAAAGTTATTCTTTATCAATTACACATTCTACAGTGTAAGAAAAAAATGACTGAGAGAGTTATCTTATGTTTTTTATTACCCAAGCATCATAAATCTAATGTAATCTAAATTTTAAGAAAATCTCTAAAGCTCAATTTTAGGACTTTATATAAAAATAATATACAGAGTAAGGTTTTACTTAGAAGGAATTTCATTCAGAAATTCACCAAGAAATTTGAATTCAGTCACCAAGAGGTTCATACAATCACTTTCTTTAGAAGAATAATTACTACCTATCTGGATTTGTACTTAAGTTTATTTACTTCTTTTTTTTTTTTTTTAGTGTTCAATAAATGTGAGCTTTTATTATTACCATATTTCCTCCATTCTGAGACATTATCTATCGGAAGCCAAAGCATCAATTTAATAACTTTTCAGGGGGAAAAACAATATATTAAACACACATTCTTATTTTAAGACATCACAATTTCAACAATATTAAAAGGTGAAAGAAAATGTGTCTTAGAAATCAGTGATATATAATCTTATTATTGTCATATTTTGGAACCATTTTAAGTCATTTGTTTACTTGCTTCTTTCATGTTTAGTCTGGTTTCCCCAGGAGACATATAAATACCATGAGTGTAAAAAAAATGGATTCTTGTTCACCGTTGCTGTCTCAGTGTCTAGCACAGGTGCCAAGGGAATATTTGCTGGATAAGATGGTTTAATATCATCTTTTTTTAAGGGGGACAGGGATTTAGTTCAGTGGTTTTGCCGCCTGCTACGAAAGTTTATCTCCTTCTTAGCATTTGGTCTGGACCTGTTATTTTATGCTATATATATAAGAACCCACATAGTAAACAGAATATCTCTTTGTTCACATATATGTATATAGATGTACCTTATACAAGGTAATAAAAATACATCCCATTTTAACTATATTATATAAAATTTCATATTTATATGTTTGTTTCACTATACACCTATTACCTTTTTACATACTGAAACGTTATTTAATTTTCTCTAGCTGTATAGAGTCAGATCTAAGGCTGAAGATGAAAGTGTCTTAATGCCATGTTAGGATTAAGAGTACTGTCACAGATTTTACTCTTCACTGATTATTCTCAACCAAATATGTTTTAATGACTACATGATAATGTTAATTTCAATTGCTTACTAAGAACAAAGGTCAATAACCTATTTCATCATTGATAATTTTATGTCATGACAGCTATCTCCAGCTAACTTTACTTATAGATATTATAGAGGAAAAAGGAGTAATATACTGTTTAAATCCCCTATCAGATGAGCTCTTGCTCATGCCTTTGTACTGCAAGGGTATAATGAGTCCATATTGGTATATTCACATTAATATAACTATCAATAGTTACTTTACATTTTTAAATGTAACTCATTTAAAAACTGTAAATAAATATGAAGATCCTAAAATATAGTACTATATTCATCCTATATGAATAGTGACTTATTTCTGACAGTGCCTAATAAATATTGAATCAGATTTAAATAAGATAATTGTTCATATGTTCATCCTATATGCTTCACCAAATTACAAACATGGTTAGCAAATATTTCAAAGAACCACGATTATGGCAAAAGATTTGCTATTCATGGTTAAATAATCTATTTATATATATATTTGTATATTCATTATTTTCAATAATTGACCAACTCAGCTTCTTTTAAAATATTCTACTTCTTGTCTTTCTAAAACATACCATGTGTGCATAGGTACAGAGGTATTGACCTCTCACCAAGGACTTTGGAATAACTTGTCACAGCTTCTCAATGATTCTCTTATTCTTAGAATTATATTCATGTGGATTGTTAACTAAAAATAGTGAATCCAATCTACTTGCATCACCATGGGATATGATAGTTGTTAAGCTTAAAAACAAGGGAATTTATATTATACATTTAAACGAGAAGTTGGAGAGTAAGACACACCTCTTGTTACAGGGTTTGATATGCCATCAAAATATACATGTGACAATAAAATTTTGTTGCTCTAAGAAGCCAACAGTCTTAGGTTTGGTTGAAAATTTGTAGGAAACTAAAAGGCTTTTACATATGTAAATATAAGCTTTCATGGAATAAAAAAAAAAAAGAAGGTTTTCCATAGTCATGAGAGTTATGAGTGCATAGAAAGGAATGTATTATTGCTGTGACAGAGAGTATTCTTAAGGGAAAGGTTCCAGTAGACCTTCTATTTTATCTAGGCATGAAAGAACGGGTAAGTTCTCATTTTGCAGGGAAGATAACGGCACTTCGGGCCTAAGCAGAGCTGTAAGAAAACCTTAAGTGCATGAAAGAAAGTGTGTGTAATGAGGATGAAAGAATGTAGTCAGGTCACAATAACCTGGAGCACAGAGAAGGGTTTTGACATTCTATGGCCCAAGAAGAATCATTAAAATCATATATTATTAGTGCTTTTGTTTCAACAATATAATATTTTTAGGCCGGGGATTTAGCTCAGTGGTTCCGCCGCCTGCCTCGCAAGTGCAAGGACCCGAGTTCGATCCCTGGTACCAAAAAAAAGAATATAATATTTTTAATCGCAGTCTTCAAGAGTTCAGTAATATGTGGAAGATATATTATATTGAGAGACCATACAAACTATCGTGGAATCTGTTCCAATGGTCCAGGAAAAATGGATACCTGAACTGGTGCAATAGAAATCAGAATGAAAAGGCAAATATACCATGACTGATTAGATAACAAGTTACTTTTACACAGTGTCTGCATTTCCTAGTTTTCTTAGAAATTTACAGTTACTCACGGTATAAAAGGAAATTACTAAGTATTTGCTATGTTGCAGACTGCTAACATTGAGTAGTTTATAATCCTTAGAGGACATTTCATTTAATCACACACATTTTTAAACTGAGAAAACCAAGGCACAGGGATGGAAAATAATCAAGCTTTGATTTATGTTTCCATGAGCTGTAAGTATACTACCTTTAACAGGCCTGTATGCACGATGCTCAGAAACAGCTGTGAAATATCAAAAAAGAAAATGCATTTTTAGAGTTCATGAAATGCTCAATTCCCTGAGAAAACACAGTGTAAAATGGATCATTTAAAAATATGTACTAGCTTAAATATCATATGGTTTCTCTTATTTGAGAAATTCAAAATATAAATAACAAAATAAAAGATAATACGAAGTAGACTCATTTTATTTAAATGGGAAAAGGAACAAGAGATGGGGAGAGGGAAAAGGGAAGGAAGGGAAAGCAGATGGAAATAAAAGAATTGAAAGAAGATATGGAAGTCGGGCTTTTGCAAATGGGAAGGGAGCCAAGAGTTAGAAGCATCAGGGAGGGACGGGAGAGGTAGGGGAAGAAAGAATTGAGATGTGTTATCTATCATTATGTACTCCAAATAAGTACTAATTTAAAAACCAGAAAGAGTAGAAAAAATAAATGTTTTCTAATTCATATTTCCAAAAGCTGTATCTCTGCCGCTTCTAAAATGCCTGTATATGCAATGCTGAGTAACTTGTTCCGAGTTTCATGGAATAGGAGTTAATTACAAAGGTGCCAATTTGGTAGAGTGTTCGAATCACTGGCAAAACAGATCGGAAGGCATCTTTTAAAAAGAAAGTGCTGATTCATGTTTCTGAGTAATAGCTCTATATTGCTTTTAGCCCAACGCACAATGCTCAGAAATCACTGCAGGCCAACATAGACAAGAACTTAATTAGAGAGTTCTCAGTTTGGTATTCAGTTAACTGAGAAAACAGTCAAGAGTGCAGCTTTTGTTGTGTTGGTTATGTTTTATTTTTTACTGTTTTTGCAGTCCTGGGGATTGAATTCAGGGATGCTGTACACTGAGTTACATCCTCAGCCCTTATTTTCTATCTATCTGTCTGTCTGTCTATCTATCTATCTATCTATCTATCTATCTATCTATCTATCTATCTATGAGACAGGTCTTGCTAAATTGCCCAGGCTGGCTTCAAATTTGTGATACTTCTACCTCTTCCTCCTGAGTAGTTGGGATTATAGGCATGAGCCACCAGATCCAGAAAGAATGCAATTCTTAAGATATTTGTACTATATTTATTCAGTTTTACGGATATTCTCTGTATAAATGCTTCAAAAGGACCCATAGGCAAAATGCTCAGAATCCATTTAAAATATCATGGAAAATAAAACTTTAGAGAGTTCCTGATATGAAAAAGTATTCAGTTAATTGGAAAAATACAACCCAAAAAGTCATCTTTCAAAAATCATGCTGTAATCTATTTTTCCTAGAATTTTCTGTATGCTGCTTCTCATTTTCTCACATGTTCTATGCTGTGAGATATTTACAAAGCTCTATGGGAAAAGTTCTTTAGAAACTTCACGTTTGGGAAAACACTAAATTTACTTGAAAAACAATGCAGAATGCATCTTTTAGAAAGTATGTTTTGACTCATGTTTTCCACAATGTTAAATTCTACTAAATATTTAAAGAACGACTAACATCAATCATTCTCAAACTCTTCCAGAAATTGAAGGGAAGAAATACTACCAAATTCACTTTATGTGGTCAGTAATGAACAGACACAAAGCCAGAAAAGGACACACGAAATGAAGATTACAGGCCAATATTCCTGATGAACATAGATGAAATAGATGAAAATGCTAGCAAGCTGAATTCAATAGCACATTTAAACAATAATTCACCACAATCAAATGGAATTCATCTCTGGGAGGCAGAAGTAGTTCAATATATACAATTCAATAAATATGACATTCCGTATTAACAGAATAAGGGCTAAAACTACTTCAGTAGACAAGGAAAAATATTTGATAAAATTCAACATATTTTTATGGAAACAATTCAACAAATTAGATATGAAAGAAATTTATCTCATCAAAATAAAGTTTGTACATCACAATTCCACAGCTATCATATATAGATACATCAGTTAAAAGTTTAATATATTTTTCCTGTAAGACCAGAAACAAGACAGACATGCCCAGCATGGAAATTTCTCGACCCAGAAGTATGAAGAAAGTCCAAGCCAGAGCAATTAAGTGAGAAAAGGAAATAGGTATCTAAAGAGAAAAGGAAGAATTAGAATTATCTCTACTTATAGCATGTGTTAGTTTTACTGTTGCTGGACAAAATACCCAACATCTGCAACTTTAAAGGAGGAGAGGTTTAATGTGGTCCGGCTTTGGAGAATGCAGTCCACAGTTGGGTGGCTCAAAGGCAGCAACAACATAGCGGAAAGGCGTGCTGCAGCAAAGATGTTTAGACCCTGGCAGCACAGAAACAGAGCAGGAGAAGAGCACCAGACAGAAAGACCCCAGGGGTACACCCTGAAATTCGTATGGAACCACAAATGACCCCAAAGAGGCGAACAACCTCAAATATAAAGGAGAAAGCAGATGGCAGTATATTGCCTAATTTCAAAATACATTAAAAAGCTGTATTAATCAGAATAGCATATATAAAACAATGGATTCTGTGACTACACTGTAGTATGTTTAGTAAAGTGTTAAAGTACATATATAAAAGAAGTTTATAATGGTGCTCCTTTTTCACTACTGAGAATAGTGTTAGTTCCATGAATGAATGTGATGACCACACTGCAATGCATGTAATTTTTTAAAGACATATATATTAAAGAATTTCCTCAAAGTTATACTTGTTGGCTAAGTTGTACTGGCTTAAAGTCAGACACACTGACTATGTAAAAGTACTCCACAATTTCTAAATGTACTCCACAATTTATACAGGTATCAAAATATCATATTCCACCCCACAAATATATACAATTATGGGCTAAATATGTGGCTCAGTGCTAGCAGTTGTCCAGCATGCAGTTTCATAAGTTTGATCCTCAGCACAAAAAAGAAAACAAAAAGCAAACATATATGTATATACATATATAAACATGTATACATGCATATGCATATATGCATATATGTATGCATATATGTGACTATACACATACATATGTGTATATATGTGTATACATATATATGTGCATGCTATTATTGCCAATTTTTTAAATGCACCTTACACAATATGTTGAGAAGACTCTATTTCAGAAAATGGATATGATCCATCTAATGAAAATAATGATAATAGGAAAGGTTTTTTAAATGTTTCTTTGAATGTTCTCTATATACCTTTAAAGAAAAGGTGTTATTTTAGCAAATGATGTAGTGACCACAGTCTAACAAATGTCAGGAAGCCTTAACATTTTTTACACTGCTACTTATACACTATGTTAGCTAGATTTTAATCTCAAGTAATAGCTTGGCTAACCATATTATAATGTATCCAATGAAGTACGTAAAAACACATATAAAACAAGGATGGTTTATTAATACTACATCACAACACATTAAGAACAATGTTTTTTTCAAAAATGGATTTGATCATCACAATTTACTGCATGTAGTAAAGTACTTAAAGATACATGTCTTAAAATGTTTCTTAGAATGTTACTTATAAACTGCATCAAAAACATGACATTCCAGAGGGAAGATATGATGCCTAAACTGGAATGCATATAGTGAAGCATTTAATGATATCTCTTTTAATGTCTCTTAGAAGACTGATTTTACATCAAGTTATAAATAGTGCTATTACAATGAATGGATGTGTCTACAAAGCTCAGATGCACATAATGAAATGTTTAAGATGCAAGTTTCCAATGATGTTGTTTATTCACTGCATTGCAAACAGTATTATTTCAGTGAATGAATGAGATGAACACACTAAAGCAAGTAATAAAATGATAATAAACTATTTTTGTATTATTTCTTAGAATGCTCCTTCTACATGGCTTAGAAAAGTTATTTCAGTGAATGTACATGGTAACTATACTCTAATAGGTTTCATCTCCCCAAGGAGATGGAAAACATAAATACAGGTAGTTCTCATCAACTGCAACAGTGTTGAGAGGGCTCAATGGAGATTTTAGGATTTGTGGCAACAGAGTGGGAAAAACGGGTTGACAGTATCTGCACAAAAAACATTATAGCTGTCACGATCACCTTACATAGATGCCTGGAGGTGGCTAGGAACAAGAAGAAAGTTGAAGACTATTGGTATTAGCCACCATAGTCCCCAGGAACCTCGTTTACAGAGGACAGAACTGTCTTTTCCACTAATAACCAGCAGCTGTTCTTGCTACAGTATCCCAGAGGTGAAGAGGTGAAAAGCCACCCACCAAGAAGCAGTCATAGTGTAATATTTCAGATGCAAAGCTACCACATCTCCCAAAGGTGTGCATGTTCCTTACCCAAAGCCACTGGATCTTACCAACTGCTCGCACCCCAATCTCCAGCTGAATAGCTGCACTGTGTCTTTCCATGCATCAGACACCAGATTCATTGCCATAGCCAGCTCATTTGCCCCTGGGCCTCAGAGCCAAGAAGTCTGCATGCATACTTATGCTCCAGACACAAGCTCAGCCACCATAGAAACCTAGCTCATGTGCAAGACCCCAGCACTACTCTTTTCCTGTGCACTTCTATACTCTGGACCCCAGCTACCAGGCTGCTATGCACATATACACACCTCACACCCACAACTCAACACCATAGTGATCTAGTTTATAGTCTGGACCTGTAGCCAAGGTGTCTGTTAGCATCCCATGCCCAGATACAAGTTCTGCCACCACAGATATGTAGCTTTCACTCTGAACCCTGTAACTACTATAGCTCTTTGCATAATTGCTGTCTGATTGTAGCTTTGAGCTTGTGCTCCATGCACAAGCTAGCTCACATCCCAACTCTCAGTCTAAAGTCTCTCTGCAAAAGCTCATTCTCTAAACAGCATCCCAGCATCTACTGGGAGCTAGTCCATACCTGCAGGTCCTCTAGCTCTGTGCTTGCCCATACCCTAAGGATTCATTGTGAACATCTGTACACCCACTCCTAAAATGCCAGTGTTAGCACAATGGTGCGTTAGCACAGATACCAGTTGCTAGAGCTTCAGATTTTCTGCTGAAGTCACCAGGTCCGCTACCATAGACAGCCAAATCATGCCCTGGATTCCAGAGACTGCAACTCTACATATACCCATCCTTTTGTCTCTGAGTCCCTGATTGCTTCATGAGCAACCACGCCTTGCATGTTGTTAACTACATGGAGCTGGCCAGCCAGAAACCTGGGCACCAATGCGATTGCAAATTCGGACCCAATACTCATGTTCCCTCCATGTAGTCCCATGCTTTAATGATGGAAATTAAAATGGAGTAGCATAGTTTAGGGCATTTAAAATGGAATTGCAACCCCTTTGTTAAATCAGGCTTCAGATACAAGCATCTTCAGGTCAATCCTCAAACTGGGCTCCCTGTGAATATGCACCTTGATGCATGTTGATTTATAGACTGGGCCAAACTACAATCCTCTAGCCTTTGTAACCATTTGTAAAACCACCTTTTACCCCTAAGTTACCTAGAGGTTGAGACAACACTGAATCCCTTTCTTGTAAGACAGCCTGACCCTCGTCAGTACCAATCACAATTCACAGACAAGCAAGTCATGCAACCACCACGACCCTTGCAATTTTAGCTTTAAATATGGCTAATATGTTGGAAAACCTCAGCTCACATTTTCAAGACTACTTACATTTCTTTTTCCCTGATTGGAGCCCTAATTAGTCCCCATTTCAATCTAAGTTTTTTACCAGGTGGATTATATTCTTGGTCAAAATTCTTGGGGTAAATTGGCATAATGCAGAATGTTCTTCCCTAGGCTGCCAGAGTTTCCTTTGAACTTTGTGCCCTGTACTCACCTGGACCTATTGTGAGTCTCCCTCTGTCTCCTTGGGTGCACTGCTGCTGTGGGCTTAAGTCTTGCTGGATTCAACCTCCTGGCTTCATTTTGGTCAAGTCTGATGCTTCTTGACGTCACTCTCGCTTTCAGACTGGCAATTCCTTCTCTGCTGAAGATTCAAGATTTAGTTTAAATTCCATCTTCACCACTAAGCAGAAGTGTCTGGCCTCTGGTTAAGATGCCATCTTTTCCCCTAGGCAAAGATTTGGGGTCTTGGGTTTCTGTTCTCTTCTGGTATACTGGTCTTATACTCTATAGATAAGCTCACAGTGACATCTGGTGACCATTTTGAATTTTACAATTGGACTTTGCTCGATAAAATAGATTTTGAGTGCCCTCTAAAGAAACAAGGCATTTACGTCTTTTAACCGCTTTGAGGTGTTTTGACAAACTAAAACCTTGTGGAAATATTACAGCTCAAAATACTCTATTTCAAGGTCCAAGGGAATAATATGGGCTCATACAGGGAATGGGATGTAAAGTACTAACAAGCTCAACATCCCAAGCCTTCCTTCCACCTGCGGGGAGCGGCCATGCCTAGCTACATAAGAGAGTGGCTACTGAGGGGAATGACTTTTTAGAGGAACAGCCCTCAAAACACATCACTGTACATATCACAGCCTGAAGTCCCTTAGTCTTGGGCGGCGCAAGTAATCTTTCTAGAGTGGTAACTCATCCTCTAAAAGTAACCTTGGTGGACAAGCCCATTCTGAAACTCCAGCAGCTTTATCTATACTACCTATGTATCCTCCTCATGCAAACTTACTGGTGCAGGGGCCCAAGAAATCTAGGAAGAGGTAAAAATCCATAAGCCAAAATGGGGGAATTACAAAAAATTCATTAGTATGTGTTTGTGATACATAATAAGTACATACAGTGGGAAAATTATATTATTCATATCTCATCTTGGTCCTTTTTACTTCTGCTTTCCCATATTAGTTTATGTGCATGCATAATAGGAAAAGGCTAGTTTTAGAAATAGATAAGAATGAAAGGCTTTTTGATGGTACTGAGAAGCTATGCAATGCAGCTCAGAAAATATCACTTCCCTCCAAGCAGTAAATCAGACATTACCAGAGACTGTCTCTAAACAAACAAAATACCAAAAAAAAAAATGCCCTTCCATCTTCTAAAGCTGCTTCTTTATCAATGTCTTCTGCTCCTCTCAGGGATTTGCCTGTGTCCTCACTTCCCTTCCCTTCCATTTCTGGTCACTCCCTGCCATTTTTTCTTTATACTTCCACTCTGAACATCCTTATTTTCCTCAAAAGCTTTCCTCCAAACCCCTTGCTGATAATCCAGTGATTACTCTTAACCTTAACCCATCTACCATTGCCAATAATACATCCAGCACTAACCCCAGTGTCCCACTAGATTCTTTCCAGTCTTTAGAGTAAGCCCATAGGTCAGGGGTGCCCTGAGTCACATAGACCCTTGGAAATAGCTGAGTTTAAAGGCATCATTAAAGAAATCCCTAGTGCTGTCAGCAACACCATAGGGTTTGCCAAGGAACTTATTAATTTATTAGTTATTAGGACATGTGAGGCAGGTTGCTGTGATCTTTACCCACTTGTAGACATCCATGTTGGAGAAGGAAAAGCTACAGAGTGTCTCACTAAAGGCAAGTGAGCAAAGCCTATGAACAACTTCAATGAAAAGACAGCCAAGGACCAAGGAAGGCCACAAAGATTCCCTCGGGTCCTCATCAGGATCAAGCCATCCCCAAAATTTTAATAGAGAAAGAGTCAACAATATGTTCCAAAAACAGTCAAATCAGCTTTTGATGATTTAGAAAAGTTTTTTAAAAAATTTTTATCCTGCTTCTTCTTTTTTTCCATTAAATTATCAGTACACTTTAGATACACAATACAGTTACATTCATCATTGGGAACTTGTACCTTTGCATGATGTATCTTGGTTCTTATTTTTCCCCATTCCCCTGCCCTCCCTTCACCCCCTCCTCCATTCCCTATTTACAAAGACTTTGTTTCCGTGTTTTTCCTTTTCCCTTCTTTTCTTTCCCCTACCCCTCCCACTTCCCCTACTCATTTAGACATTTTCTTCTTATTTCACAATATCAATTATACATTTTGAATCTTATTTACACTTTTAGATTTTTCACACCAGAGAAATGGTTTGGTATTTACACATGTGTGTCCTATTTATTGCACTCAAGAGTATGGCCTCAATGTGCATCCACTTAGCTATAAATATCTCCAGTTTTTCATTCTTTATGGCTGAGTAGTACTCCGTTTTATAGAAAAATCACATCTTCTTGATCCAGTCTCCAGTTGATGGGCACATGGGCTGTTTGAAGTTTTAGATATTACAAACTGTGCTTCTATAAACATGAGTAAGCATATATCACTGTGGTATGATTCTTTTAATTTTGGGGGGAAGATACCCAGCAGAGAAATACTTGGGTCAAATGGGACTTCTAATCCTAGTTCTTTGAGGTATCTCCATCTTGATTTCTACAGTGGTTACACCAGTCTGCATTCCCACCAACAATGAAGAAGGGTTCCTTTCTCCCCACAACCCCGCCAGCATTTGTTATTGGTTGATTTCTTGATAGCAGCCATTCTTTCTGGAGTGAGGTGGAATCTCAGTGTTGTTTTCATCTGCATCTCTCGAATGACCAGTGATGTTGAACATTTTTTCATAAGTTTATTTGCTGCTTTTACTTCTTTGACTGAGAAATGTCTGTTCATTTCAGATGCCCATTTTTGAATTGGGTCTTTATATTTGGGGGGTCTGATTTTTTTGAGTTCTTTGTATATTCTAGCTAGTAGACCTTTGTCTGAGGAATAGCTGGTAAAAAAATTTTCCTACATTGTAGGTTGTCTGTTAGCTCTGTTGGTGGTTTCTCTTGCAGTGCAGAAGCTTTTTAATATGATGAGATCCCAGTTGTTGATTCTTTGTGCTAGTTCCCGTGCTACTGAGGATTTGTTCATAAAGTTTTTCCAATGTCAATGTCATCAAGAGTTCTATCTAACTTATCTTCCAGCAAGTTTAGTGTTTCTGTTTTTATATTTAGATCTTTAATCCACTTCAATTTTAGTTTAGTGCATGATGAAAGATAGGGGTCTAGTTTTAATCTTTGGCAAGTTGAAATCCAGTTTTTCCAACACCATTTATTAAAGAGGCTATCTTTCCTCCAGTGAGGATGGTTGGCTCCATTGTCAAAGATGAGGTAGCTGAGTATGTCTGGAGTTGTTTCTGTATCTTCTAGTCTATTCCACTGATCCTCGGGTCTGTTTCTTTGCCAGTACCATGCTGTTTTTAGCACAGTAGCTTTGTAGTATAGTTTCAAATTAGGGATTGTGATACCCACTGCCATGTCTCTGTTGCCCAGAATTGCTTTTGCTATTCTAAGTCTCTTCTGGTTTCAAATGAATTTTTGGACTGTTTTCTCTAGATCTGTGAAATATACTGTTGGGATTTCAATTGGGATTGCATTGAACCTGTGAAGCAGCTTTGGAAGTATGGCCATTTTCACTGTACTGGTTCTTCCTGTCTAGGAAAAAGGGATGTCTTTCCATTTTCTTATATCTTCTTCAATCTTTTTTTTTTTCAGAGTGTTGTAGTTCTCAATGTAGAGGTCTTTTGCTTCCTTTATTACATTGATTACTAGATATTTCACTTTTTGAATGCTATTGTGAAAGGGATTGTGTCCCTAATTTCTCTCTCAGTAAGACTGTTATTTGTGTACAAGAAGGCTATTGATTTTTGAGTGTTTACCTTATAACTAGCTACTCTACTGTATCTTGTCAATTAAGTCTAGTCTTTTGGCGGAGTTTTTTTTTGGGTCTTCAATGTAGAGTATCATATTGTCAGCAAATAATGACAATTTAACTTCTTCTTTTCCTATCTTTATTCCTTTCATTTCTTTCTCTTGTCTAATTGTTGGGGCTAATGTTTCCAAAACTATATTGAACAGGAGTGGCGATAGTGTCCTTGTCTTGTTCCTGATTTTAGCATAAAGGGTTTCAGTTTTTGACCATTTGGTATGATGTTGGCAGTTGTTTTTTCATAGATAGCCTTTATCAAGTTGAAATAAAGACCCTCTATTCCAATTTTCTGCAGGGTTTTTATCATGAATGGGTGTTGAATTTTATTGAATGCTTTTCCTGCATCTATGGAGATGATCATATGGTTTTTGTCCTTGACTCTAATATAGTGTATTACATTTATTGATTTAAGTATGTTGAACCATCCTTGCACCCCTGGGATAAATCTGACTTGGTCAGGGTGTATGATCTTCTTGATGACCCTCTGTATTTTGTTTGCCAGTATCTTATTGAGGATTTTTGTATCTATGTTCATTAGGGGGATTGGCCTGTAGTTCTATTTTTTGGTTTGGTCTTTCCCTGGTTTGGGAATCAAAGTAACACTTCTTCCAGGAATGAATTCGGAAGTATTGCTTCCCTTTCAATTTCATTGAAAAGTTTAAAGAGTAGTGGCAATAGTTCTTCTCTAAACGTCTTGTAGAATTTGGCAGTGAAACCATCAGGACCTGGACATTTTTTTGTTGGTAAATTTTTAATTATGTTTTCAATTTCACTGGTTGTAATTGGGGTGTTTAGAGTTTTTATATCTTCTTCGTTCAACTTTGGTAATTCATATGTATCTAGGAATCTATCCATTTCTTCTATGTTTTCCATTTTATTACAGTACAGGTTCTCAAAGTAGGTATTGATGATCTTCTGGATTTCTGCTGGATCTGCTGTGACTTCACCTTTTTCCATCCTAATTGTATGTGTTTGATTCTTTTCTTTCCTTTTTTTGATAAGGTGGGCTAAGGGTTTATCAAATTTAGGCCACTGTAAAACCCTGATCTTATCAACATGGTTTATCAACTTTCTAAATCTCTTGAAACTGTCTCTCCTGAGCTCAGGGTTTGTAATTATTCTTTTGTCAGTAATAAGTGCCTCTTATGTTTCTACTTTACTTAAATTGTTTGCCTTTTGTGTATCCCAATGTTTCGAAAGTACTACAAAAATTTTCAAATGATAGCCCAACATCTAGAAAATATTCACCAAGCCATGGCCCCATGAGACTTCTTGTTGATCTCAGAGACTATGAACCATTTGTGATCTACCTGAGGCCCTGGATAGATGGATAGATATCTTGGTTCACGAAGCCAATTTCTTCCACAATCATAGAAAGGATGGCTACACTTGTGTTTGTGTGGGAAAGACAGCCACGGCTGTGTTTGTCACTCATTGTAGTTTGCAAGCAAAAATAAAAGTTTGCCAAATGCTTTTGTTTGGGAACCAAATTGCTCAGAACAAAAGCATTTGTGAACCAAGCTACCACCACATATAAACATATACATATACATATTATTGGGTTAGATTCCACATTTTAAAATTATGGTAGGAGAAAGTATATGTTTATAAAACTTCTACAATGGTATGAATCTACTGAACACGGGTTCACTTTTGCTAAAGATAAATGATTTATATTTCTTAACTAAAAACAAAGAAGAAAAATTCTCTATGTGAAGAAAACATGTGTTTAACAAAGGATGCTATGAATTATATGGATATGTCTTTGTTGATAGAAAAACTAAGTAACTTCTTTCCCTAACTTAAAATGACTGCTTAATAAAAAGAAAGGAAAGAGCTGTAGGATAAAATTAAAGATTTGGACAAGTTCTGATAGGTTTGAGGGGCTTATAAAAAGACTTAATAAAAAGGAGTGGATTTTATGAAAGATACTACTTGTGATCAACTAGGCAAAAATTTGTAAGTTTCTCTAGTGCTTGCTTATCAAAACCAAAGGTACACTGGTGCACATTTAAAGTTTGATAACTTGTATTCCAGTGGCAGATGTTTTGTTCTTAATAGGAAATTGTTTTTCATTTTAAGGTAATCAGGCTAGAAAACAAATGTTCCGTAATTTTTGTGTTTTGTGCCTTTGGGAGTTTATTTGTTGCTGCTCATCAGATGTGGTCTAAAACACCCAAACTTTCCCCATCCCCACCACTAGCAAATACACTTCCCAGTGAGGGACAAATCTATCCCCGCAATAAGGGATATAGCTTCCTAGAAAAGTGGGATGTTTAATTCTTAGATTACCTGTCAATGCCCTCCTAAGGAAAGATTTTTTCAAAAAGAGAAAATTTCCAGAAAAAAAGTAATGGAATAGCATTGGTTTAAAGTGTTTAAAATGCAATTGGGAGACCACTGTTGAATTAGGTTTCAGACACATCTTTGAATTAATGTTTGAACTAGGGTATCTCTCCATATACACCTGCAGGCATGGTGACTTTTGAACTGGGTCAAACTGCAATTCTCTGACTTTTGTAAACCATTTGCAAACCATTTCTCTTAAATTAGAGATTTAGACAACACTCAATCCCTTTTTTATAAGATAGCTTGACTCTTTTCAGTACCGATCACAATTCTAGACAAACAAATAATGTAATCATCACCCTCTTGCTATTTTAAGTTTAAATATGGCCATCATTTTGTGAAACTGGGAGGACATTTTCAAGGCTGTTTGCACCTATGTTTTCCCTGATTGCAATCCTACTTAGCCCCAAATCGAATTTTCTTTGTTCTCAACTAGATTGATTTTATTCTTGTGATCATCACTGTGTGACTACCATATATCAGACAATTGTACCGTATCTACCAAAAGTGGGTACACAACCCGTACACTAAGGGAGATCCCCTCAGCCGTGACTAGCTTGTGGGAGAAGAGAAGCCATAACCTATGAGCCATAACCCTAAAGACCCCAATAGACTTAGCCACTGCTGCATAAATACGTAGTCCTGGCCACCGATATCCTAATAGTTCCTCCTCACTGATCTTAGCTAACAGAGCTGCACAGAGACTAGGCTTCTACCCCTTCAGCAGAGCCAGTATTTCTTTTTTCTTTTTCTTTTTCTTTTTTTTCTTTTTTTTGGTACCGGGGATCGAACTTAGGACCTTGAGTCTTCAAGACAGGTGCAGTGCCACTGAGCTAAATCCCCTGCCCCAGAGCCAGTACTTCTGTTACCAGCCACCCACTACCTTTATCCAGCCTCATCATCCACCTTGACTTCCAGTGCTTCTCCTAAGACTTCTGTGTGCTCCACCATATGAGAAGAGGCCACAAGACAGCTAACTGAGGAGGAGAGAGAGAGAGAGAGAGAGAGAGAGAGAGGAGGGGGAGGCAAAAGAGAGGAGAGCTGGAAACATGACAGAGAAGAATTGGCTCTAAAATTGACTGAAGAGGGAACTCACAGTGAGGACTCATCCCAATGGCTAGAAGCTGAGCAGGCAGAAAGAGGCCCTGAAGAGACAAGCAGAATGAAAATGCTAGAGTAGGAGAAGACAGAGCACAACCAGAAACAAAAAAGAAGAGTGACAAATAAGCTTACATTCTTAAAGAAGTAGAAATAAGTTGGCAAGAATGAGAGAACCATATCCAGAGAGATGTGTAGGAGCATCTAGAGAGAAAGAAGCAACATGAAGAGACAATGAAACAAATAAGAAGAGAAGCTACAGATAAGAGAGCAGTTGATCAGAGTCGTGATGATATAGCCAAGGGAGTTCCCATTGGAAGAGCAGAGGTATCTACACTTCTTTGTGTGTCAAATTCTCTAGAAAATGGAGAACCATTTTCCACCCCACTTGTGGTCACCTAAACTCTATCAAAAATAACTCTAGAGATTACTCTCTATTTAGAAACAACACCCTAATAAAAATGGGGTATCTGTTCATATTGAAAATTTTGAAAATAACTGTAACATTACCCATTAGATCAAAACCATCCAGATTAAATGTCACCAATAGTAAATGCCTAGAAATGCCTTTGAATCCACTTTTGGCCTTGAATGATATTATAGGTTGAATCTGGAATCCCGCAAAAGCTTGTGTTTTGAGGACTTGGTCTCAGGCTGATGGCTCTACCTGGAAGAAGTTGGTCACTGGTGATATACCTTTGAAGGATGCATTTTTTTCCTTGAGGCCCTTTGATTCCTCTATTTGTCTCTCTATCCTTCCCATTCTCCATGAAGGGAGCATCTTTCTTCCACCATGTTCTTCCACCATGACTGGCTGCTTCATCATAAGCCCAAAAGCAACTGGACCAAGAGTCATGAAGCCAAATCTCTGAAACTGTGAGCCAAAATAAATTTTTCTTCCTTGAAGTTGACTTCCTCATGTATTTTGTCACACTCATGGAAAGCTAATACAGATAATGAAGAGACCCTCAGGGTCCTGCCTCAGTTAGATGATTGTCAAACACAACAGAGCACAGAAGTTATAGGAACAATTCTTCTGGAACAAAACTGAAAATGTAATAAGAATTTCTGTGATTAACAGAATTTCTTTCATGCTATAAAGGAACATCCTCCTCCTCCAGTTTTCCAAAGATTTCTAGCCCATTGTTTCAAAAAGACTTCATTAAAACCAGCTACAAACAGCAGAAAGACTAAAGACCAGCTAAAGATGACATTTTCCTGCTTTCTTTAAAAGACAAGAATGTTTGGTTATAAAAAAATGGGCTAACAGCCCATAAATTTTTCTCCTGGATAATTTGGACTTAAAAGCTTAATATGTAAAACCGGCAAAAAAAAAACCAAAACTTTTTACACAATAATACTTAAAAACTTAGCACACATTTACAAGGACAGTAAATGAGTAAGGGTGTTGTTTAAACTGAACCTATTTTGAAAATATTATTGCAAAGAAATCTATTTGTAGAGAGAAGTTACAAGTACATTACCATATTTTTTAAAATGCAACTTGTATATGGACATTCTTCAAATGCAGCAATTTTATTTATTGTGCTCCTCCTTTTATGAAAGCATACTAACAAAGTTTAGGTGTGAAAAAAGCAATATTTCTATAACAACAAAATTATTTACTTTCCTCTCCAATAACGTACTGTATTTATACAGTTTTTTTCAATACGTTATTAAATGATTTTTGACAGCATCAAAACCATTCAATAGGAAATGGCAATCTCTTCGATAAGTGCTCCTGGAAAAACTGAATATCTATATTATTTGATAAACTAAAATAAAGTTGAGCCTTTACCTTACACTATATACAAACAAATTAAACTAGGTCAGAAACCTAAATCTAAGCATAGAAATTGCAAAAATCTTAGAAGAAAACAGGCAAAATCTTTACAACACTGGCTTTAGCAATTATTTCTTGGATAAACACCAAAAACATAAACACCAACAATAAAAAGACAATTTGTACCTGTAAACATTAACTTATGTGCCTTAAAGGACACTTTAAACAGAATGAAAATGCAATCTCTAAAAGGAAGCAGTGTTTACAAATCATATGTCTGATTAAAAGCAAATATCCAGAATGTACAGAGAACTCCTCAAATGCAACATAAACAACAAAACTTAATTGAAAATGGGCGAAGGACTTGAATAGTCATTTCTACAGATGATATATAAATCTTCATTAAGTGCATGAAAAGATGGTAAGCATCACTAATCATTAGGGAAATATGAATTAAAACTATAAGATAAACTTCATACTAGCTAATATAACAGGACAGAAAATAACAAAAGTTTTTGAAGATGTAGAGAAATTGGAACACTGTAGCACTGGTAGGATGAAAAAGAATGAAGTCTCTATGAAAAATGATATGGTTGGGGCTGGGGATTTAGCTCAGTGGTTTCACATCTGTTGCACAAATGCAAAGACCCGAGTTCAATCCCTGGTACCAAAAAAAAAAAAAGAAAGAAAGAAAAGAAAAATGGTAAATCAGTCCCTCATAATCTCACAAATATAATCTACATATTACCCAGAAATTTCATGTCTAGGTACATGAACAAAAGACATAAAAGCAGGATCTTGAAGACATATTTTAGTTCATAACAGCACTACTCAAAAAAGCCAGGAGATGGAAGCAAGCCATATGTCCGTAGATATATGAAAAGATAAATCGAGTTACACGTTTTCTACACAATTTCTGACATGTGATACAACATAGATAAATCTTATCTTTAGTAAAATAAGTTAATGACAAGAGAAAAACTATTACACAATTTAACTTACATGAGATACCTAGAGTGGCCAAATTTATAAATACAGGCAATTAAATAATAGTTGACAAAGGAGGAAGGATGGCAAGAATGGACAGTTGTAATTTAATGGCTTTAACTTTCAGTTTGGGGAGATGAAAAAGTTCTGTAAATAGAGAGCATTTGTTATGATTTCAGTATGAAGTGTCCCACGAAGACTTGTGTGGTGAAGGCTGGGTCACCATGCAGCAATGTTCGGAGGGGTCCTAGAGAGCTGACTGCTAAGAGTTCATAGCTGCTGGAAAATTAGGAGGTGGGACCTAGTTAAAAGGAGTGAGTCCTTGGGAGCTATGTCTTGTCTCCAACCTCTCTCTCTCTCTCTCTCCCCCCGCCCCTTTCTCTCTCCATGAAGTGAACAGCTTTGCTCTCCCATAGTCTTCTGCTATGATGTTTCTGCCTTTCCACATGCCTAAAAGTAGTGGAGTCGCTGACCGTGGACTGAATCTCCTTAAAAGTCAAGCATCCCTTTCCTCCCTTAAATTGATTATGTCAGGCATTTTTGTCACAATGAAGGAAAGCTAACTGAAACAGTGTTAGTGGTTGCATAACAATGTAACAGTTCTTTGTGCCATTGACCTCTGCACTTCAGATTGTTACAATAGTAAGTTTTATTTACATATATTTTACTGGGATAAAAAGTGCTTATAGAAGATAATTGAAGAAGTTTAATTTTTTCCAAAGGAAAAGAAGGGGAGAGAAGGGTGAAGCAACATGCATGTGACTATTTAAAAATTAAGTTTTCTTCAAATAAGAAAGAGAAACAAATGCCCACTGATTATTAGTTTTATGATTTTCATAGTTTGAAAATGGTTTGCTTTGAAATTCACATGAGACCTAGTTCCTCAATGTGGCAGTGCTGGATGCTGGGGCATTTGGGGGGTAATTAGGTCACAGAGCCTTCTCCCTCATGAAGAGATTAGTGCAGTTTCCACAAGATGGGGTTGGCTTATCACAAAAGCAGTTTGTTAAAAAGGGAGCCTACACCTTTCCTCTCTCACACATGCTCTCCTGTACGTCCCCACTTGTGCTTCCACTTTTCTGCCATGAGTTGATGCAGAATGGAGCCCGCACCAGAAGACAAGCAACTGCTGGTACCTGATCTTACACCTTGCAACATCTTGAACTGTGAACCAAAATAAATCTATTTTCTTTATAAATTACCCAATCTCATATATTCCACCATAGTAACAGGAAACAGACCAGCCAGTGACTTTCTGCGAGTGTTAATTTTGAACAATAAAAATAAAAGGGGTAATATTTTCCTTCATTATTATTCTTCTTGTTTGGGCACCCCTCAATCGATCACATAGCCTACGAGTTAGTGCTGTTTGTGGGAATACTTAACCATCCTCTCACTTCCAAATAGTTCCACCCATTCCACCATAGAATTTATTAATTAGTTCATTGGTCTGATTGATCTATTCCACTTTCTTTCTATCCAGTGTTTTCCATCTATCCACCCCATGGGCACATATGCACACACGCATGCAAACACATATAAATACAAAGTTATACAAATTTTGTCTCTTTGCTCTCCTCCTACAGTAAGATTCATCAGATTTATGTTATTGACTTTTTATGGCAAATTTTTTTCCTAGCATTTTAGGCAGTTCTCTTAAAAAGAAGGAAGTATGCATTTGTTGCCAGGCAACATGTATCTCCAGAATATGCATTGCTTTTCTTAGATGGAAGAGGGAGTGCTTAATTTTTGCAACTGAGGTTCAATTTAAGTTCTTGAAAGGTCACTCAAATAATTCAGAGTAATAGAGAGTTCCTCACCAGGAACTGTAAACCTGGTCTTTTCTTTAGTTCCCAGAATTAGGACCAGGAACTTTTAGCCAAGTTGCCCCTGATCAAGAACTCTCACCCCTACTCTAAGTGAGATATTTACGTCTACAAATAGAAAAAGGCCTGGCAGGTCTTTACCAAAACACAGATTTAATCTGAG
This sequence comes from Heterocephalus glaber, assembly GCF_053883595.1. NCBI lineage: Eukaryota > Metazoa > Chordata > Mammalia > Rodentia > Bathyergidae > Heterocephalus > Heterocephalus glaber. Next base: position 11,773,292 of record NW_028258307.1, on the reverse strand, counting down.
GAAGTACATACAATGAGATGGTATGCACCAGAGAAAACTGCTAACAGTAAATCACTATAAACAGATATATTTTATAAGGAGGAAGAATTTTATGGTAATTGCAAGAGGTGAAAATATTGTTGCAGGCTAAGAACAGAGCAACGTAGTCACATGTCAACTATTCTACCTTACTTTCATTTAGTCATAAATCACATAAGCTCAAATGCAAGTGACCAAGATACTTACTGTTTTCATTTTTTAAAATTTTCATCTTACTCTACAAAAGTGATGAATAAAAATTTTGATCTAATAAAAGGAGAGAGTAGAATGGTATTTATCATATTTGACATGATTGGGAGGGAAGATTAGAGAAATGTTGGTCAAAGCCTGCATAATTAAATTAGGAAGAGTAAGTTCAACAGATGATAGTTGATGATATACTGGAATTTGAATCTTCTCACTACAAAATGATAACTGTGAGCTGATGCATTTGTTAATTATCCCCGGACATGCCTCATTTCTTCATGAGCATATTTGGCTCACTTTGACTGGCAGAAGAATGAGTTGGTTAAAAGAAAATTAGACTACCCAAGTAGTTGGCAAATAACTTAATTGCAGTTGATTCATTTCTATATTACCCATGATGTTTAGCATATAAATGGATACTCCATGCTTGCATAAATTAGTATGAGGAACCATAACCAAGCAAATTTGTCAACAGAGATTTCACAATATTCCCATAGTGTAATGTGGCTCAGAGTTTCTGTAGTGTGAAAGTTCAGTCATGATTCAAAAATATCTGAGAAGAGTTTCAAGAATCTCTTCTAAAAGAGAAAACATCATACCCAACACTATTACATTGCCTAATGCATCATTTTCTAATCCTTTACAAACCAATACCTTTTGTGGGGTACAAAATAAATAAATAAATAATAAAAATGTTAGATTAACCAGAGCATCCTAACTTAAAATTCTATGGAGCTTCAGGTGAAAGGAAAATAATACCTTATATAGTACAATAACGCTGACAAACAAGTGTCTTTTTGTTTTTTCTTGATCATCAGGTAAGTGCTAGGTGCTATAATCCCTTTCTCAGAATTTATTTCTCAAAAAAAATGTTCACTTTACAAAATACAAATATTCACACTGGTCCTTTAAATAGTAAAATGTACCTGCCATTTAGTGACCTGTTGGCTAGCAATGCTGCAGTAAACCTTTTGAGTTGGAAAGCTTTTCTCATCCTTTGTCAGAAGTGAAGTATTTCCATTTTTCTTTAAATCCATTTTCCCAGCCTTCCTTTTTTAAAGCTGTTACCAGATCAAATAATTAATAAGTTCTGAATTTTCAAGCTCAGGCAAAGGAAAGGGTAAAGCAAGAGCTCCACAACCATAAAGATCTTTAACCATAAACCAGAAGCCACCCAGTGATTCTTCATTTGCCCTTGTCATAGGAAAAGGAGTGACACAGATTAGGACCGAGAACAATTTTTTAAGCAGGGAGTGACTTCTGGGAGCCTTCCGGATCCCATTCAAAAAGAGAAGGACAACTAAAAACGTTCAAGAAACAGTAGGGTTTTGTTATTTTTTTAGAACTTCTTTCTTTTTGATTGAAGAGAATTAATACACATAGTTGATAAAAGTGGATGGAAATGTTTTTGTGAGAGATAATTGACAAAATTCTTTCGTGATAAATTTTGTCAAGGGAAAAATTCAAGATGGAGTAGTATTAGTTTGGGGCACTTAAAACAAAGTTGAGCAGGCACTGTTAGTCAGATCTCAGGCCTACCTGCAACTGGATTTGGGGGCTGCACTTCCAAGCAGAATGCACGTTGACCTTTGGCCTAAGCCAAACTGCAATTCACTACCTTTTATGAATTATTTGTGAAAACTCCCAATTCCCCTAAATTATCTAGAGGTTGAAACAACTTCCAATCCCTTTCTTATAAAATAGCTTAACTCCCACTAGTACCCATCACAATTCCTGACAAACAAATGATACAACCGCCACCCTAGCTATAGTTTCAAGCTTTAAATATGGCCGATATTTTGTAAAACTTAGGAGGGTATTTTCACAACTGCTTGAGTCTGTGTTTTCCTGCCTTGCAGTCCTAACTTATCTCAGCAAATGTAATTTTCTTCCTTCTTGACTAGGTTGATTTTATTCTTGGTCAATAACTTTAAAACTTTGCTAATTAGTGCCATTAAATGCTTTCAAATAAAAGTCAAGAAGAAGCTAATTGCGTTCAATATGTGACTAGTAAGTGATGGAAAACCCATTACTCTGAACTCATAGAGAATATACTAATTAGAAGTAAACTCACATGGAAATATAAAATCCCAGGAGCACAAAATGTTGCATAGGCTTCAGCATGCCACGACTTGTCCATTCCGATATTCTCTTTTGTCTTACATTCAGAAGTGATAGAGGTGATCATTTCCACTCTTGTGTTTCTGAGTGGGGAAGAAGCATGGTCTGGCAGAGAGCGGTAAGAGGTTGGATGTTGTCTCTAGGCTACTAAATGAACTGGAATGATACATTTTCCAAATCTGGGTTTTGTTGTCAATCAGACCAACTAATCAAGATTCTTTCTTCTATTCTAAATTTCTTATTCTGATGTTGATCTTATCAGCTATCAATTCTGGAAGAAACATAACTTTTCTGATTTTTATGCCTCTAGCAGTGGAAAGGCCAGAGGTACTGGAAGCCATGATTCTAAATTCTCTCCAGTTCTACATTTCAATAATTCATTTTCATTTTGTTATTGGTCCCTTAGGTCTATACTCCGAGATTTGTTTGCTCACCACTGACCAAACCAAAGGATGCCTTTAATTTTGGTGAAAAGGAAAAAATTTTTACTCAAAGATAGCTTGGAGGAGATGGAAGGGCCTCAACTGCCTCCAATCACCATTTCAGCATGTATAGATGTGCTAGGGTCTTTACAGCAAGGAACAGAAGGAGAGAAAATACAATGAGACATTACACATTTTGAGGCCTTTTCATCACCCTGCCAACTCCCACTCCCTCCCCTCCTGTGGAATCACTAGATCCAACATCCTGGGGTCAACATCTGCATATAGTGTCCACTTATCCAGGCTGAGAAGAGTTAATTCTGCATGCAGCAAGAGGAAATTTGCAGAAGCAACTTGTCTCTAAGAGAAAAAGAAGTCTGACTTCTAAAGTTCCATTTTACTGTGCTGGTTACATCTTCACTCGGGAGATAGTAGAAGTATTAGTATTTGAATGAACAAGACTACATATATTAGAATGGGCCTGGGAAAAAGATGGACAAGATGTACCAACTGAGATGATTAGGCTCCAGAAAACTAAGCATTAAATATTTTCAGAAGAAATTTCCTCTCGTAAGCAAATCAGGCCCAGGCACAGCACCACCCGTTTCTCTAAAGCTTTCTGTCCAGTGTTATTTACAAAGCAGAGAAAGGCAAAAAATAATAACAATGATGACACCTCTCATTTTGTACAGAAATCTAAGCATTGGAAAACTGAAACCTGCAACGGCGTTCCATGGATAAGTTTGTAATACTCAGATCTCCAATGGTGATCTTGCAGATCGTGTAGGTGTAAACAACTCAGCACAACACTAGATGTCAGTAGATATAGTAAAAAGAGGAATTTTCGTCTAGCAATTGGAAAATTAGGGGAAGAAATTCCCATGTGTAGCACAATTTATTTCTGCAAATCTTTTGAACCTATTATTCTAGTTTTCAATAGCAACAAATCTTTTTTAACCCAAATGTTACATGAAATTGGAAATCATGGCTTCTAATAGAGCTTTGAATGATGCCTGATTAAGTCATCCTGATGGTTTCCAGATGAGAATAATTTTTTAAAAACATGTTAATGGTGAGGCCTTGGGTCCTGAACTCTCTGTCTCTGTCTTTGTCCCTCCCCCTCCCTCTCTCTCTCTCTCCCTCTCTCATTGAACTCCTTGCATATCTTTTTCCTTTGAATACTATATATATATATATATATATATCCATTTATTCATACATTGCGACTTATGCAAACATCCAAATAAGTTCATGTAAGCAACACACTGGACCCAGCTGCTTGATATAATGAGTCAAACACAAGACTAATTCAATAGACAAATGAGAAATATTCAATGTCGCTCATACCACTCCATCATTAGAGGCTTCAGTTTTAATAACATAAAATTAAGAAGTGAGATTATGCCACACTGACAAAATCTATTTCAGTTCTAACATTTCCTAATTCCATTATTATTTTTAAGAACAATTTTAAACCACCTCAGTCAGACAGTATCCTAGTACTAAAGATACCAGAAACATCTTATCTTAGTTATGTAATTATCTTATTTTTCTGATAACTCCTGGAAGAAAGAACCTGAAAGTAAATGGACAAGGACCAGGGATCAGATCTTTATTTTATTTTTTAGCATATCTTTATAGCAATTCTAATTTTGTTGCTATAACATTGCTGTTACTAGAACCAAAATGCAACAATTAAACAAAATACCCTGACATAATTCCTGGACAAATGCCTTTTCCTGGTGTCTGTGGCCATGCTGTAAGAGTCATTCATCCAGAGAACATGTGGAAATTCAGGTAGTGAAGAAAAATCACGTATAAATGTTTGCAAATACTAGTACTACATTAAAAAGTATTGGTTGAAGTGAAGCGCTTTTTCTTACCTGTGGACAAACAAAACACATTACAATAATAAGTACTTTTTCTGGTTATATGTACCTAACTGTGGGCCATTTACATTCTTGGCAAGAAAAGAGAGGAGAGTACTGAGATACACAGCAGCTTAATTCTTTTGTTTAGCCATCAAGAAGTAATTACCTTTTAGTTTTCCAGATACCTGATAGAAAAATTTATCAAATTACTTAAACAATCCCTAGGAACAAACCCAAAGGGGGCCTAGAACCTAGAAATGGATATGGATGGCTGGATCCCAAAGGCATGAGGGAGAATTTTTAGCATTCTGCACATAGCCAGAAAGTCTCACATAGCATCAATACCTCTACATTTATCTTGTTACTAGAAAGCATCATAGAAAAGCTGCTATTTACTAGCCTACGAGTGTGCATTGTTTTATGTCAGCATTTTTTCCTAATATCTAGCATACTGAGGCCCTGGGGAATAGAAATTATAGAGGTATAGAGTAAAGACAATGTACTGTGGACCCCCAGACAGAAATCTCTTCTACAGAACTAGTTACATCAGCCTGTTGGGTTTGTACAACCTCCAAATCCCCAGCAACTTTTTATAGCTAAACACCCATTTGTCAAAGTATCCCCAAAGTCATGTTTCAGAATTAAAATGACTCAATCATCCATCTAATGGGAGAGATCAGAGGCTGCTATGTGCAGGCCCATGGACCCTAAGAGAAGAAAATCGAACAGACGGGCTTCACTTTGGGTGTACTTTGTTTGCTGCAACTGTAACCAAATTCAGGAGTTCTCCCCACAGTGGGTGCAAAGCTAATAAGCACAACGAGGAGATGAAAGAGTCCAGAGAAGCTTACTACTTGGAATAGGTAAGAGCACTGGCAATAACCTTTGGAGGCAGTGACTCCAAACAAAGAAAGAAAGGGGCTTTTATTGAGGAAACTTACACCTGTTCATATAGAAACTGAGCACTACCATCGCATGTTGAAGTAGGCACATATTAAGCATGCCCATGTCAAGGTCATACTTCAAAGGTAGACAGGAATGCCTCTGGGCAGACAATTTACTATTTTCATGACCGAAGTTTACTCTAGGTCACCTAAAAAGAGAAAGTCAGAGTGACTCCATGACTTTGGCTGGTTCCTTGAAAGTTTTTCTGGAGGAATTGATTTGGGGGGGAAAGAAGTCTTTGAAGGAGGCTATCAGTCACTAAAAGTGTGATTAGCTCTACAAGTTACCTATTCAGTGGCTAACACAATCAGATATCTAGCTCTGACTACCTATATCAACTCTGCTTATTTAAATTGGGAAATAATTTCTTTGCATCGTAATTTTAGAGTTCAGAAAATGATACCTAAAGACTGGTGCGTCAACATGACATCCCGCTATGTTTCAAAACTGCCTTATATTGATGCCCTCTCTAATTTTATCTTGCTTCTTCCCCATTCTCAAGCACAGAAAGAGGCTCTCTCAGGAATTCTCTTATCTGCACTAAAACCTGACCACAAAATGAAACACAATTGCATTCTATCCTCACCTTGAAATATCATTGTCTACTGCAGAAAAGAAGACTGAGGAATATAACCTGGATGAATTTGTAACATAATAATGCCCACCAGTATGCTTATTTAAATTCCAGGAATGATCATTTAATAAACTAGTTTCCATTTGGGGAGGACGGTTCACTACCACATAATCATTTATAACTCTTTAAAATTGTCTGCATGACCCATTTTCCCCCTATACAAAAGGAATAAATAAGCTTTAGTATCATTTGGGCAGGTAGAAAATTACACTATGTAATTGTCTTTAAATTGTAAAATTGACAGGAAGGTTTGGTAACAAGGCAAGAATACAAAGAGATAATATTTAGCAAAGATCATACCATAGGAAGAATTAACTCAGGTCACTGAACACTCAGTACCACTCCTGCTGGACCATATCCCCCTCCCTCTCCCTGACAGTCTTCCACATTAGGAACCCTAGACCTACCATAGCCACCCCTGGAAGGCACTCAAATCCTGTGTGTCACTTATCAGGATTCAGAGTTCTTAATGGAACATCTGATTGGCTGAGCCTCTTTCTTGTATCTACATTCCTGGTTACCATGGAATCCTTAACACAGAACATTTGCCCCACCTTCAGCTTCAAGTGTAGCATGTTAAACCTGCTGCATCATCTCGGCATTCATTGCAGGCGGAAAATGTGATCGTATGCTGAGAAGCTCAGAGCAAATGTCTAATGGTTTAGCACAAACGAACTAAAGACTTGGAAGTACAGCTGTGTTTGAGATAGGTCACGTTTTTGTTTTCTCTAATTTCATGATGTCAGATACTGTGTAGAGTTCTATACTTTTTCAATTCTGTACAAATCAGGATACTATATATACTTATCTAAAAACAAAGAATCCAGTGCTCTGTCACAGAGCTACACTCCCATCCCACCTCCATTTTCCTGAACTATATCATTGTGACTCAACAGGGTGTCAGAGAAGTCACAGTTCTCACAGCAGTATGCATTGTGTGGGCTAGAAGGTGGCATCTAATGGCTCCACCATCAAGCACAGAGTAGATACAGATGAGCGTTTACTACAACTATGATGGCAGTAGAAGTTCTGAAAATGCACTTGAATGACCCAGGGGTGAATCATTGCACTTTACTACGATATTACTTCTATCCTCACTCCCTAAAGTTTGGGATCAATATTCCAACAGTGCTATCCAATATTATCTTTATTATTTTCATTTTGCAAGAGACAATTTTTAGCAAAGTCCGTAGATTATTGAGGTGAGAAGCCAGAGGTAGCCTGTCATTCTGGTTAGTAACAGAGAAGAAACTTAAATCACTTGTCCTTGATTCTGAATCATGAACAAATTGACTAAGAGTCTAGGTTGACTGAGGCCCAATCTTAAAACTCCCACTATCTACCGTGGAATGTAGCCTCCATATGTGCAGACTCATTATTCTGTTGCAGTGAGTGACAGCCCTAATTTATGTCTATTTTCAGTGTCCTTTTTAGGGGAGGCAAATGCAAGTATGCTTGGGTCTGCAGCCCTACACAGCTTGAAGAAAAATAAAGTTATTGTGGGAACAAAGATCATAAGAGCAAAGATGATTTCAACTAGACAGACATGTGAAGTCTTCTCTAATTTATTACTACAATTACAGTGAAGCAATAAATTTTGAAATATGTCCTTTCCTTTCTGAGTCCATTAGAGATTTGTCTCTTCAACTCCCAGCAATTTTTGGCCACTAAAACTAGACCATAAGATCAGGGCCCAAGAACAGAAAAAGAAAAATATTCTCTAAGGAAAAAAAGATTTAAATAGAAAAAGCTAAAGAGATTTGATTGAGAAATAATTCGAGGACAATGATGTTAGTACTCAATTTGCTTTTACTTTGATTTTTGTTTGTTTTGTTTTTGTGGTGCTGCAGATTAAATCCAGTGCTCTGTCACAGAGCTACACTCCCACCCCACCTCCATTTTCCTGAACTATATCATTGTGACTCATCATGGTGTCAGAGAAGCCACAGTTCTGATGGAAGTATGCATTATGTGGGCCAGAAGGTGGTGTCCTATGGCTCTACCATCAAGCATACAGCAGATACAGATGAGCGTTTACTCCAGTACGATGACAGGGGAAGTGCTGAAAATGCATTCAACTGGAAGATGTCTGGTGTCAGGCTACGGAGGCTGCAAAGTACAGGAACCTTGGGACTGGAGGTAATAGCAAGGCCCACAGTCATTAGCAGCACATGCCAGCATTGTGCCCAAAGTACCAGGTAGAACCATCCATATTATAGGAGATGCTAGCACAGAATTTTCAAACATAACTTGGATGCTGACGTGTGTTCTCAGAGATTTATCAAAGACAAACATCAAACATCAAAGCAAATATCAATAGCAGTGCACATGAAGACCAGACACCCTCCTGAAACACCTATGTTAAATGTATGTTTCCACTACTCCTGAATATTCAATAATGAGGAGGAAAAGGAGAAAAGAAGAATAACCTAAAAGGAGAGTTAACTTTTCAAATGAACTGAGTCAATTTGTTGTGAATCTGTCTAAACAATTGACACAAATGAGATAAAATTTTAAGTCAAATTGAAACACCTAACTTAAAAGATCTATGTCATTAGAATTAATAAATAATTAGTACAACCATATGGAGAAAAAAAGTTTCTTCATGAACTAAAAATAAAACTGCTATATTTTCTAGCGCTTTCTATACTGGGCATACAACTAAAAGAAATAAATAAAAATAAGATGTCAGGCTGGGGATTTAGCTCAATGGTTTCGCCACCTGCTGTGCAAGCTCAAGGACCCGAGTTCGATCCCCGGTACCAAAAAAAAAAAAAAAAGATGTCAAAGGTATATTTGCTCACATATGTTTATTATAGCCCTATTGGCACAATGAGCAAAATATGGAATCTATTTAGGTGTGTCCATCAACAGATGGATATATAAAGATAATGTGGTTTATATATACAATAGAATACAATTCAGCCATAAAAATGAAATTCTGTCATTTGCAGCAACATGGATAGAATTGCAGTGTATTATACTAAGTGAAGTATGGTACAGAAATCAAAAGCCACCTGTACCCATTTACATAAGGATATGAGGCCTGAGTCAAGTGAGCCTCCATGCCTCCATTTTTAGTAAAATCTCCATTTATGCACGGCACTGACCTCTGCCTGAACCCCCAGGTAATTTGTCAAGATAAGTGTTATTGTCAAGATAAAAACTGCAAAATGTACTCTTCCCATAACAGCCGTTCTGCTTCTGTAACTGCGCTTGCCACCCGCGCCCTCACGGCTTACCCCGCTAACCGATTGCGCCACTGGAGCTCGGGAGAGAGCCAACTTACTGGTTCTAAAACGGCTTAAAAACTGCAGCTGAAAGAAGTCGGGGGTCCTTCTCGGAGGCTGTGTCCTTGAGATTGGACTCTGGCCGGCAAAATAAAAACTTGGCATTCAATCTTTTGACTCGCTGCCCATTTGTTGGCACAACAAGGAAACTAAAAAGTTGATCTCATACAAGTAGAGAGTGGAATACTGGTTACCAGAGCCTGGGAAATATGTGGAGGCAGAGACTGGTTAATGGGCACAGGGGTGCAGTTGGGTAGGAGGAATAACTTCTAATGTTCTATAACACAGTAGGATAATTATGGTTAACAACAATTAATTGTGTATTTCAAAGTAACTAGTAGAAAAGCTTTTGAATATTCATAATACAAAAATATGTTAAATGTGTAAGATGATGGATAAGCAAGTTACTCTGATGTGATCATTGCACATTGTATATACATGTACTGACAGGTCACACTGTACCCAATAAATGTGCAATTGCTGTATTCCAATTAAATTTTAATGTTAAAAATCTAGCTTTTTTAGAATATCCTAAGTCTAAAGTGCTCAGCAAATGAGCTGTACAAGAACATTTTTGTGCCAGTATTGAGAGCAGTGATCATCTGTCTTCCTGCCTTCATCCCACAGACCTGTGTGTCTAAGTCTGGCTGGGGAAGGCTATGAGATACTCCTCTCAGACTTCAAGAATCTCTCCTAAGCTTGCTCAGAAGCAATTATGAACCAGTTGTGACTTATAGTGTCAGATTCCAGTCATGGATTTTACACCTTCAACACCAGGGATAAGACTCAAAATCATGGAAAGGTTAGGTAGGTTAGGAAGAGATGCTTCTAGGGTAACAAACTCATCTGTCTTCCCTGGATTTAGCACTGAAAGTCCTATGGGCTGGAAAGGCCTTAATGTCAGGCAAACTGAGATGTTTGGATACCACACCCTAATTACTCAAGATAGGCAATCTCCAGATCCTATGATAAATAATGCAAAGCAAGAAATTCTCAAGGGCTAAAACTAGTGCCCATAGGTAACACAGGGCTTAAAGACCAAGTGAAGCACTGCAGCTGTACCTTCTCCAGGCAGGAACTTTAGATGCACTGGATCAGTGCTGCTCCAACTTTAAAGTACATACAGATCATCCTGGGAACTCATTAAAGACAGGGATTCTGATTACTTAGGTCTGAGATGAGGACTCAGAGTCAGTGTTTCTGGTCCACAGAGCACACACTTAGACCAAGGGATTAGCGCACACAAGTGTGATACAAGGCAAAGGACAAAAACAACAACAAAAAATAAGAGAACCAGGAGGGAAGTAGTAAAGCAGGCAGAGCAGAAAGAGTATTGAAAATTAGGAGCGAACATGATCAAGGGCCGAGTGATCATCAGCACAGCATTGCCTCAGCAGCTTCATTTCATTAAGAAATTTATGCGCATGGTAATGATGCTGCCTTTGCAGAGACCCTTGAATACAGTAGGCAAATAAAGCCCCATTTCCCCCATATGAACACCAAAAAAGCAGCATGAAGGAGGAGAGCTGATTGACTGTGCTCAGGGATGTCAGTTCTAAAACGCATCCTCTAGTGCGACTCTCAGTTGCCCAAGACAACCATTTGAGAAAGCCCAGCGCTCCACCATTACCCCTACCCAATTCTGAGTTACAGATTCAGGCAGAGGTAAATGGAAAACACTCTGGTCACCCTGCCACCTACAAGAGAACACATGGAAACGCTTCCTGTTCCATAATTCATTAAGAACAGAGGCTCCAGGTTGTGTTCTCTGGTTTTGGCTGAAGTAGCCTCATTTTTTTCAAAATACCACCCCCACTGGGCTTAGTCATATTTCCTTGTGCAAAACCAAGTAATTCCTGTGTTCTTGATGAAATTATTCTCCAAATACCTTGCTCTTTTCTGATTTGTCATCTTTTCTTGCACTATTCTCCCTATTAGAAATCCAGTTTGGATTAGCACTGACCAGCCCAAATGCTATCTCACTTTGTGTCGACCTGTGGAAACAGCCTAGCATTCTAGCATTCTAGTTCTGGGTTCAAGGTCTAAATGGGGTCAAGAAAGATACTTCTTTCTTCTAGAGTAGGTGAGACTACTTTCAGTCTCGCTATAGAAATGGTTCCCTTTACTTCCAAACACATACAGATTTTATTGTCTGTAGTACTCACCAGGGGAATTTACATTTGCAGCTTTTTATTACTATATACCTATGCCTTATCTTTCTGACTGGTCTGAATAAGAATCACAGCTTATATTTATTTTTTGGATCCTCCACAGCACCAATTCATTGCAGTCTTTATCATGGTTATTTACTGTTAGATTCCATAGCTCATATACTAAAAGCCTTGTGGAATATTTTCTCCAAAATGTACGGCCTTTTCTCTGTTTCAGTGACAGTTCCAGCTATCTGCAATGTCCCTGCATCTTTGCTTAATTTTGACTCATTTCTTAACAGTTATTTCCATTTTCATCACTCCAAAATCCTCCCAGCCCAGGCCAGCCACCACTGAGCTTACACTTTCTTACTTTAAGACTCATTATCTATGTAATTCCTGTAGCATTTAAAATGCATTGTTTTGTAGTTTTGTCCAACTTTTTCTTCATTTTACTAGCATCACTAGCACTATTATAGCATTCACAGTATAACAGAAGATTGTCTAGGGCTGAACCAAAAGTCCCCTGCTAAAAGCAAAATCTCTGGATGGGAAATTTTGATACCCAAGTGAATAGTAGAAAATTGTATTTCTTTAATTTTTCAGCTAATTTTCTATTGATGAGAGATTTAGCTCCTAAAATGAGGACTAAAGATATAAAAGTTGAGTTTGCTTTGATCAGTAAATGAAGAAAAGGTATAAAGTGATGCTGGCAATATAAGTGTTGTCTTAATGTTATTTAGTCACAATTCTTAGTTTATCAGTGCTTTTTTCTCTTCTTGTGGGTAACATTACACGGTAACTTCTCAATTCATTCTGAGGAGAAGAGAAATTTCTCTTCTTAAACCAACTTGTCCAATTTTTAGACCTGTGTCTCTGTCCCTGATTAAATTCTTGGGAAATATAAGAATATATTCTGCCTGTAGGGAGGATATTAAACATTAATGGCTGGAGAGGGGCTAGAGTAGGCAGCCCTCTAAAATGTTTCCCAATGAGCTCCACCTCCCAGCATCAATGCTTCTGTATAACTTCTGGTATAGATGCCTTTATATAATCTCCTCCTTTTTGAATATAAGATGGATCTAGTTTATTTATTTTAATGAATACAATACCAGAGAAAAGGAGACTTCCAACATTAGATTGTGAGACTGTTAGTTTCTCACTGTCTCCCACTTTTGCCCTCCAGTTTGTTTATTTTGATGAAACCAGCTGCCACGTTGTGAGATTTCCTATACAGAGGCCTACGTGGGAAGAAACAAGCTACCAGCCAAGGAAATGAGAAACTGAGGCCCTCATTCTAACATCCTGTGAAACCCAATCCTACTTACAGCTGCATATGTGAGACTGGGAGTGGAGTGATCAGATAATTATAGCCTCAGATAGACCCACCAATTACATGATGACAGCTCATGTAAGAGCACAGGAAGAGAACATAGTTAAGTCACACTTTCATTCTTGACTTACAGAAACTTTGAAATAATTAATACTATTATTGCAAGCCACTAAGTTTTTGGAGCAATTTCTTACACAGTAAAGGATATCTAATGAACCAATGCACAGAATTTCAGTACAATGCCTCCATTTTGCCATGACCTAACATTTTCACTTTAATTTTAAATAGTTTTGTAAGTGAAAACCATCACTCAAACACATTTCCAAGACCTTTCCATAACTCTTAAGCAGCCTTGAACTGCAATGCAGCACCACAGCCTCCCTTCTTGGACTTCCTGATTAAATACTTCAAGGAAAGTCTGTTCCTAAAATGACCAATTGTTCCTATACCTTGATGTGAAAAGCTAATCTTGATTTATTATATTTTCATCCTGGAGACATAGAATTGGCAAACAGGAAAAAAAATCAATTATCTAAAGGATCTCCAATGAATATATAATTGTGTGAGTGTGCATTTGTGAATGTGTATTTGTATGTGTGCATATGTGTGTGCATATGTGAGTGTGAAGAAAAGGAGACACAGACAGACACACTAGAAATAAGCATCCAAATAAGGATTAAAATGATTAAAATGAATAATTGATAATTTGAAATAGGAAAAGGTCCAAAGGTGTACAGGTGGTGGGAAGGGAAGGGGAAAGGAAAGAAGGGAAGGGAAAAATTATGAGAAAAGAAAAAAAAATGGAAACAAAGTCTATGTAAATAGGGAGGGGTGGAGGGGGTGAAGGGCGAACAGGTAATGGGGAAAAAATAAGAACCAAGGTACATCATGTAAAGGTACAAGCACCCAATGATAAATGTAAAAGTATTGTATACCTAAAATGTACCAATAAAAGAATTAGAAAAAAAGAAAAGAAATAAGCATCCATGTGAATTTCAATGGGAGGACAATGAAATCTAAGGGTAATCAAAAGAAACCAGCTTATATATATTTACAGAAAGTACAACAGTTGGACACTGTGGCACATGCCTATAACCCTAGCATTCTGGAAGCTGAGTGAGGGAGGAGGATCGCTGAGAATTTGCGGCCAGCATGGGTACAGAGTGAATTCAAGACCAGTTTGAACTACATAGTGAAACTCTTTCTCAAAAACAAACCACAAAACCTACAACAGATGAGCAAAAAGAAGCATATGGACCATGAGAAAAGAGATATAAAATGATAAACCAATAAACCATGTTGGATCCTGAGGACTATTCATCAGATTAGCTCTATAATAGTTCTTATCACTAATAAACTCACCTCTAAGTTTGCTTTAGTCAATCTGTTGCTTGTAGCTAGAAGAATCCTGATTAGTGTAGGTAGCTGCCCACATATGAAAATGTTCATATTCTTTTTGGAATTCAAATCTCCTTTAAGATGCATGAACATTAAATATAGTTAAATCCCTATTAAACTGCACATAAAATTAGTGATTTGAGTATGTAGAATTAAACTTAGGGTATGCTTACAATGTTAAAGATTTAGGGTGAACTATTATGAGATTGAAAGGAAGCTTGGTTAGGATTATTGAATATCTAAATTTTTCTTTGCCTTCACATATTATTTCTCTAGCAAAGTTCCAAGGAAGTTCTGTGTAAAGAATAATACACAAATAGGAACAAATATATCTTTCTCTCTCTAGCTCACTTTAACTATCTCTCTCTTTTCTTTTTGGTGCTGGGGATTAAACTCAGGGCTTCATGCATTCTAAGCAAATGTTCTTACCACTGAACTACACACCCAGCTAAAATCTTTCCATTAATACTTAGACAAGGGTCAGTATTCCAATAGTGTTCTGGCAAAAGTGAACAAACACATAACTCAGTCTCAAAGTATAACAAAGGTACTCTTCTCTCAAAGGCTATAAATTATGGAATTAGCATAAACAAGACTCTTAAGAAAAGGAAGAGAAAGAGAGATAAATATCGAAGCCCCTGGAGAGTCCTTATGTACCAAACTGCTTACAGTAGAAGAGGGAGAAATCATCCACATGCCCAAGGTAGCAAGTCTGGCCTAGCTTTGTCCATACCTTGTGCTACAGTTTCGATCTAGATAGTGATCCGCCAGACCTATTTACAAAAGGCTTGGTTCCAGTCTGACACTGTTGGGCTATGATGGAAACTTTAAAAGAAGTTTTAAGTCACTGGGGAAAGTGACATCAAAGGGGATTGTGGGTCCCTCTTATCTTCCTCATGGTCCTTTTCATGTTCCAGCTTTGAGCTAGCAAATTGCCACACTCTCCTGGCCATGTTGTGTGCCTCACCACAGACCCAAAAGCAAAGGGCCAAGTCACAAAAGGTTGAAACTTTAGACACTATGAACCAAAATAAGACTTCCCTCTTCATAAGTTGATTAAGCTCAAGTATTTCGTTACAACACAAAGCTGAATAACACAGAAAATTGGTACCAAATATTTGGGTCATTGCTGTGACTATACTTAACAGTTTGGTTCAGAAATCTTTGCAATTTGTTTGAAGGATATCAGCAAAATTTTGGAGAAGCAGACTAGGTAAAAGAAAACCTACAATAAATTGAATTTAACGGGTGATTCTGATGAGGCCTCAGGATATCAGAATGTTAATAGGAATGCAGAAAATAAAGATTGTTCTGATGGGTTTCAGGTGGTAATGAGGACTCTATTGCCAATGTGACTGGAGGCCACCCTTCTTACACTGTGGTAAAGAATTTAGATGCATTATGTTCATGCCCTGTGACCATGGGGTACTGGGCTTAAAAGTGCTGGACTATTTTTATCTGGTAAAGAAAATTTCATGTCAGCACATGTTCAGGCTGTAGCATGGGTATGGGTGTTACTGGCTGGTTTTAGCCAAATTTTCAGTGAACACTGTCAGTAAAAGGAAGTAAAGTGAAGACATGAGAAAAATTCAATTTGGTCAGAAAAGAAGTATGAATAAAGGTGCAGCTGTGAAGGCTGCAGTGTCTGATGGATTACAGTTATTAAAAAGAAGCCAAGCACTTTGCTTCAGGACAATAAAAACATGTCTGGAGAGGATCTGAGAAGTTGGCAGACTGCAGTCATCACAGGCCCAAAGGTGTACAAATGTAAATTAGTTTCAGAGACTTTCCATGGTAGGCTCTTTGAGAACAGAGTCCCATAGCAACCCTGCTCACTCAGTACCTCATAAGCTACCATGGCAATCTCAGGTCACTGCAGCTATGGTTCAAGTGGGCCCAGGTATAGCTTGCGCTAGTGGCAGACTTTGGTCTTGTCCATGTGACACTGTTATGGTTTGATCTGAAATGGCCCCTGAAAGGTGTACGTTGAAGACCTAGTCCCCAAGGCAGCAGTGTTAAAGATGAGCCTTCAGAAAAGGGATTAGATCATGGAACTCTAACCTCATCGGTAGATTAACTGATTTGATGGATTCATACTTTGACGGCATTTTGGGAAGTATTGGAAACTTTAGGAGGTAAGACCTTGTTGTAGGAAGCAGATCACTGGGGAGGGTCTTGGAAGGGGGTATGTCTTATCCCTGGCCCCTTTCCCTTCTACTTCTGCTCCCTGGCTGCCATGAGGTAAGAAGCTTTGCTCTGGCACACACTCTCCACCATTATACTCTGCCTCACCACTGGAGGACAGCAAGGAGCCAGCTGACTGTAGACTGAAACCAGTGATATCATGATAAAAATAAATACTTCCTTCTTTACATTGATTTTCTCAGATAATTTGTCACAGCAACAGAAAGTTGACTAACATAGACACTGGTTTTGCAGGCATGCAGAATTCAAGAGTTATAGGGATAGAGGCTTCCACTCTGATTTCAAAACAAAACCCAAAAGGCCAAAAACTATATGCTAGGATTAGAGCTCCTAAAAGAAGCTACTGATAAGGTAATGCATTGAACTTTGAGAGTGAAGCTAAAGTTGCAAAATGAGACCCTATAAAGTTAGAGGCATCAGAAACATGGAATGCCTGCCAAACATGGAATCCTACGGGCCACACACAAAACCTCACAGGTCGTGTGGGCTATAGCCAGCAAGGATGGAGGGGCCAGCTTCCTAAACCCTTGGGAGTCCACATCCCACCAGTGTGTTAAAGAAACTAAGCAGGAAACTATGTATTTAATGTTTTCCCCACTGCTTGTTGTCTTGCTTTGATCTGATCCCTCCTTGCTAATTTCTTTTTCCTTCTTTTAAAAATAATAATTTTTACCCTGTGACACTTTATCTTGGGAGTGTGTAACCTCTATTTGACTTTAACAGGGACTCACAGACAAGTTTGCCTTGGAAGTCTTGGAAGATACTGGACTTGGACTTTTGAGCAATGTTGAAAGAGCTGAGACTATGGAGACTCTTGGAGTCAGATTGAATGAACTTTGAGTTGTCCGAGGGATATGAGCCTTTGGAGCTAAGAGGAGAATGCAATAGTAGAGATCTAGAATGTCATCCAAAGGCCCATGTGTTAAAGGTTTGTTTCTCAGGTTAGTCCTATTGGGAAGTGATGGAAACTTTAAGAGGTGGAGGGAGTTTAATGAGATGGCCTAAGGCATCAGGGAAATTTCCTCAAAATGGATTGTGATAGTCCAGTCCCTTTCTGTCCTTCTTTTTCTGACCCAGAAGTGAAGAATTTTTGCCACATGTTCCCTGTCACGAGGTGCTACCTTGCTACAAGCCAAAAAGCAATAGGGCCAGCCACCCGCAGACTGGATCTTCCAAAACATTCTAGACCTTTTCTCTGTATAAGTTGATTGTCTCAGATGTTTATTACAATAACAAAAAGGTGAAACATTTACAGGAACAAAGAAGTTGAAAGGTGGGTCATGAGTAGAATTGTATAGCACAACACAGCGGTAACCTAAAAAACCTTCAAAATGACCACCCTTGGCTCCAATCTCAGCTCTGCCTCTTAATAGGTTTCAAGAAAGTTACCCAAACTCTCTGAGTTGCCTCCTTCTGATTTGAAAAGTTGAGCAAATAATAGCATCTTGTTAGGGATGCTAAGAAGTTTAAATGAATCAAAATATGTAAAATTCTTAACTGAGCACATAGCAAGTAGTTGATAATTTTGTTGCTGTTTAAAGAGATCACCTGATACATAGCTTGTTCCTTTTTCTACAGACTCCATTCATCGGCAAAATTTTGTTATTACCAATCACAGAGGAAGTATTTTTCTTAAGAAAGGAGTTAGGAAAAATGTGTAAATATGAGAGCCTGGATGTCAGGAATGTTATGACCTTGGATGGCTGACAATCTGGTGCTTGGAGTGCTGAAGGCATTGAGTGGCAGGTGAAAGAAAGGAGAAGTTAGACTACTAGACTCAGAGGATGGTTTGCTTCTTTGTTTGTTTGTTTGTTTGTTTGTTTGTTTGTTTTTATGGTGCAAGGCATCAAACCCAGAGCTGCCTAACACATGTTAAATAAACACTGCACCGTGGAGCTATATTCCCAACCCTCAAAGGGAGTTTAAAATGTATGATTGCCTTGTTCAGAGTACTTATTGACTATTCTGAATAAGTCACAAAAAGACCGTCATCCTTTATCTTGTTGATGAAAAGAAAATGGGACTGCTGGAAACTCACAGAAATGTTCTGAAGCACAAGTAGGAATTTTAGACATGTCTTGCCTCTAAACAGAGCCTTCTTTATAAATAACAATTGTCCTTTGAAAAAAATGATTCCCATTGAAATAGCATGCACACTAAAGAAAACACAACCTTCCCAAGTAAAAATATGCCTCATTCCCCCTACATTTCTCTTATTTGGGAGTGAGTGGGAAGCTGTGTTCTGAAAAAAAAAAAAAAAAAAAAGAATAAAAAGACAAACATACCCACTTCCTTTCTCAAATACCTTCTTACAAAAATAGGCACAATTCAACAGTTTCAATGTTACTATACTCTCATGACTTGGGGCAAGTGTTAATCAAGAATTAGATGAAAGAAAATTTTAAAATTTTGTATTTCATTATACAAAAATTTAGCATGGTAGCATCAGCTATATGAAATTTCTGAGTCAAAAAATTAAAGCTTATTTTAACATTCCATTTTTAAAATTACCATGCTTCTTAGCTATGTGTTGCATTCAATACAGTTCCAACCATGAGGCAGGTGTGTGTATGTTCATGTATGGGTATGCACGTCTCTTTGTTGTTTCAGCTGGATCTACCTGCTCCTTAGGAAACTCCAGCCTGGAAGGCCACAGAAACATGATGCTACTAAATTTTTTATAAGATCACAGGAATAAAGTGAGGTTCAGACCAGTATTTTCTAATACATGACAGTGTAAAGTGTTTTGACTTTGATTGTTTGCCACCGGTTCCTAAATTGAGTTGGTTTAAGTTCAGACAGACAAACTTCTAAAGTCTTAA
Organism: Heterocephalus glaber; assembly: GCF_053883595.1. Taxonomy (NCBI): domain Eukaryota; kingdom Metazoa; phylum Chordata; class Mammalia; order Rodentia; family Bathyergidae; genus Heterocephalus; species Heterocephalus glaber. Next base: position 11,753,876 of record NW_028258307.1, on the reverse strand, counting down.
TGAAATCTATAAGCTATACCTTTTTAAATCACAAGAAATATGTTACATATATTAATATTTTGTCCCAAACTCCTCTCGTGGAGAGGAAATCAGGATTGGAAGGGACAATTTGATAATCTAGAAGGCCATCGAGGGTAAATGATGAAAGTCCCAAATGGAATACCCTTCCAACAGAGTGGTATGGATAATTCAAGGGTTTTTTATTACACTAGACAGAATATAAATTGGGGGCCAAATATACACTGTTTCTGGGTAGAGTTATTGCTTATAGCAGAAACTGAGCTTGTCTATTGTCCTTCTTTCCACTGTTTCTCAAGTTTTATCTCCTAATAAATATTAATTAACAAGGAAGGAGGATCATAAGATCAAACCCAACCTAGGCAACTTGGTGAGACCCTGTTTCAAAATAAAACATAAAAAGGGGTGAAGATACAACTCAGTGCAAGGGCTCTAGGTTCAATCACCAATATCGCATATATATTAAATATTTCAGGAAGTTCCAAGTTTATTAACCTGCCCATGTACCTATGCTTGCATCTCTCCTGAAATATCTCGTTTGATTTCAATATGGTAGTAAAATTTCAAAATGCTCCCAAAACACACCTTATATTCACTAATAAAAAAACAATACTAATAAAAAACATAAGTCTGTGTTTTTTCATAGTGATTTTGGGGAAAATATTGATTTGGGGGGAAAATCAATAAATTCATAGTGTTTGACAAACAATATCAGTCCTTGAGGAAGTAGGCTAGATAAGTATGAAAGTAATCATTTTAAACTTTGACCATATAACCATGTCTTTGTCCAAATTTCTAAAGCTTTTAGATCTTTCTTCAATCAATAGTGACAGAGTGACATTAGAAAAATGATGAAATGGGACAACTCAGCCCTTGTCATCCCAAAGAAACATTAATTTGAACAGCTATCCACACATGAAAATGCCTTGATAGATGTAAAGAAATACAGATAAGATATTACAGCATCTGGATGTAACACAGAAATAAGAAAAGACACATTGAAGAGGGTAGAAAGGACAATTTCACATCCTGCAGGTCACTTCTTCTGCAAGCTTTAGAGTATTATATGTGAATAGTAAGAACTTCTGCATGAGGAAAGAAAAATGAACACCTGATTGTGCCATGGACCCCCCCCCATACCAGGTCTACCCCAGTGAAAACTGGTATCAGTGGGTTTCTCTGGTCTCAGGCTCCATATCAGCACCTATGGTACTGGGCTCTAGGCCTTCTTCAGGCTCTAGACTGATGCCAGTATCAAACAAGTCCTCAGAGGCTCAGACTCCATGGCAGCCCCCATGGTTCCAGGCCCTAAGGTAGCCCCAGGATACATAGACTTCAGGCCCAACCATCACACTGGCCTGATACTAGCCACATGGACTTTGGCTTGAAGCCCATCCCAGACTCCAGATTGGCCCCCAGATCCAGGCTAGTTTCAATAATTATAGACACCAGATCAGCACCTCAAAACACAGCATCAGATAATGCCACTATTCATGAACATCAATTCCAGCCAAATCCTTATTGTCCCAGGCACTAGAACTATGCACAAACACAAGCTCTCAGCAGATACCAACTCCAGGACCACCTAACAACTGGTTAGCCTTTCTGGCTTCAGGCTCCAGACTTGTCTCTATGGCCCCACTTGTGGACAAAGGTTACATGTCTGCCTCAGTACTACAACAGCCCCAAGCTTGTGGTTGGTACCCACAGCCCCAGGCTCCAGTTGACCAAGGATCCAGGCCTATAATAATATACTGTGGTACTGGAATGGCTCCACTGATGGATGATGCAAGCCTGATACCATAGAATCAGACTCCAGGCTCACCCCAAGGCCAGGCAAGCTCACACAGACTCAGGCTCCAGGGCTGTCCCTATGGATTTAAGAGCCAGACTGATCCCAGCACCAGGTCATCCTCCATGACTAAGGCTAAAAGCCCACTCCAGTGATAGGTCAGCATCTATGGATCCAGGCTTCACCTTGACCCCTATTAAAATAGGCTCTAGGCTTGCCCCCATGGACGCAATCCACAGGCCAGTGAATCCAGTCAATCCCAATGAAAACTAAATTGGATCCTGTGAACATAGAAAGCAGGTCTATTCCAGTAGACTCAAACTCCAATTCTGCTGCAGAGGATGCAAGTTAAAGACTGGTTCCTGTGAGAACTAGTAAGCCTACCAATGAGCCATGCTACAAAAACTGCCCAAAATCTTGGGAAAGGCAGACTGGTGAAAGATATTATTCCTGCTGAATGTAGTTCTTAAAGTTCCTGCAATAGGAACTTTATTTAGGAATAAATAGGAAATAATATTTTGGAATGTAGTTACTAAAGTTTCTGCAGTAGGAAAGATATTTTTCCTGCTGAACACAGTCCCTGCAATAGGTGCCTATTTATAAAATGCATAGACACCAACAGATGGCTACAAGATCACAAGTAGTCAGGGAAATATGACAGCACCAAAGGAAATAAAATAAAACACTAGTAGTTGATCCTAAAGAATTGGAAATCTTCAAAATGCCTAACAAAGAACTCAAAGTAATTATCTTTAAAATCTGACTAGCCACAAGAGAACACAAGTAGACAACTAAAATAATCAGAAAAATAATACATGTAAAAAATAGAATTTCAACAAAGATCTACAAACCATAATAAATAAACTGAACAAACTTCAGAGCTGGAAAACACAAAGATTAACATGAAAAGTTCCATAGAGAGATTCAATGTCAGACTGTCAAGCAGAAGAAAGAATCAGTGACCCTGAGGACAGGTCATTTGAAATTGCCTAATCAGGAGAACAAAAGACAAAAGAACTTTTAAAATATTTTAAAAGACCAACAGGAATTAATGGGACAACACCAAGTGAACTAATAAATGCATTATGGCAGTCCAAGAGATTAGAGAAATAGAAAGTGGCAGTAGGTTTATTTAAAGAAATTATAACAGAAGTTTCCAAATCTGAAGAGTGATCAGAACATCCAGGTATACGAAGCCCTATGAACTACAGATTATACACACACAAAAAGAACCTACCAACACACACTGTAATCAAATGTCCAAAAGTTAAAGACAAAAGACTTTTGAAAGAAACAAGAGAAAACAATTTATCACATGTAAGAGAACTCCCATGAAAGCACCAATAGATTTCCTATGGAAAAATTACTGGCCATAAAAGCATGATATGAAATGCTGGGATAAACCTTGCCACCTAAGAATAATATATGTGGCAAGACTATCATTCATGAATTAAGGAAAGATGAGAACTTTCCTAGACAAATAAATGCCATAGAAGTTCATTGTTTCATTTGACTGTCAATAAATACTAAAACAAGTTATTAAAGTTGAAATGAAAGAATGTTGACCAACAACATCAAAATAGGTGAAAGTTTAATATCCACTATACAGGTAAAAGTATGTATATTCAAATTTAGAATACTTTAGTGCACTAATAGTTGTGACAAAGCATTTTAACTGTATTATAAATGTTTTAAAAATACGAAAAATGACCACAGCTACAATAACATGATAATGATCACATGATTTAAAAATATATAAAGTGATACATTAAAGATACAAAAGTGAAAGAAATTAAGTGAACATGAGTTTTTGTATGGGTTAGAATCTTTGTTTTGAGCTTTGAATAAACTATCACTGTAACATATTTTATGCAAGCCTGATGGTAAATATGCAGAAAAAAGCTTGTAGTAAATTAACAAAAGATTCAAACTAATAAACCAAAGCATACCACTAGAGAAAATCACTTAATCACAAAGGAAAATAATGAAAGGAAAAACAGAACAACAGTCTTAAGACAATTAATAAAATGGCAGTAGTCCTATGCATCAGTAATTTTCTTGAGTGTAAATGGTTTTAATCCTTAAAATCAACAGTTTTTTAAACTATATGCTGCATACAGAAACTCATTTCACCCTTAATGACAAACAGAGGATAAATGTGAAAGAACAGAAAACAGATATTCCACACAAATGGAATCTAAAGTAGAGTGGAGGTTTGCTATACTCAACAGACAAAATAGACTTTGAGTCAAAAACAGTAAAATGAGAGAAAAAATCATATTTAGTCATAAAATAGTGAGTTCATCAATGGATACAACAATTGCAAATATATGTATGCATAAACATCAGAATACCTTGATATATGATACAAATATTAATAAAACTGAAGGTAGGAATTGACAGCAATGTAAAATACCAGGGAATTTAACATCCTCATTTAAACAATGGACAGATCATACAAATAGAAAATCATAAGGAAAAAATGGACTTGAACAATACTGTAGACCAAATGTACATAACAGACATATACCCAACATTTCATCCAACAGAAGCAGAATACATGTTCTTTTCAGGCACATATGGAACATTCTCCAAAATTTATCATAATCTACGGCATACATTTTAACAACTTTAAGAAGATGAAATTATACTATGTTTTTACCACAATGCTGTGAAAAGAGAAATAATGAATGGATGAATTATCAATGAATATGTGGGGTGTGTGCATGTGTGTGTGTGTGTGAGTGTGTGTGTGTGTGTATGGAATGCTATTGAGCCTTTTTAAAAAAGAAGGAAATCCTGTAATTTGAAACAACATGGATGACCCTAAAGGACACTGTGCAAGTTAAATAAGCCAGGTACAATTCCACATGATCTCACTTATATGTAGAATCTAAAAAAGTCAGTCATGGGAGCATAGAATGGAATAGTGGCTTTCTGGGGTTTAAAGATGAAGAAAGGAGAGTTCTTGGTCAAAGGATACAAAGTGATACAGAACAAATCATACCTGGAAATCTATTACAGATCTTGGTGGCTATAGTTAATAATAAAGTATTGCATACTTAAAAATTGCTAAGAATATAAATCATAAAGGATCTCAACACAAAAAGGTGTGAAATGATAAACATGTTAGCTTGATCTAATCATTTCACAATGTATATATGTATCATTGTCCATCACACTGCCTACTATAAATATACACAATTTTTATTTATCAATTTTATTCTAATAAAGCTGGGGAGGGGGACAAAAGCAAAATAATGTTCTTATATATAAACACACAGTGCACATAGAATGTCAGGGTTTCAAGCAGACAGTTTTCAGAGAACTCAGCCATGAATTGATACTGAGAGAGTCTTTGCCAAAGGCTAGCGTGAGACATTTGATATTTGAGGGAGACAGTTAACAGATATGCTATCCACCCATCACTAAATGCTAACCTTTTCCTCTGTTGTCAAGATATTAGAAATCAATGCACTCGGCCAAAATTTTTCAACCCTTTGTAAAAATAATTTTAATAAATTTTAACTTTTTTTCTCTTACTTTCTTAACCCTTTTTCTTGCCTAAGGCTCCATCCCAAAGATGAGCTTTTCCTTACTTATAGAACCAACATCAGTTTCAGCTTCTGCAGCCTTCAGTTTCCCAGGATAATTCATCCCGAGTGAATGCTTCTCCATACTCTGAAATTGAAGCTAAGAACACTGCCTGATCTGTCACTTGATGTCTTTTATAGATAGTATTATACTATATCCATCCCTATATTCAGTTTCAAGACAATTATCTATAAATAAAACTGCTTTATTTCAAGAGGTGAAAACTGTGCCATCCACTGTGCTTCATTTTTGCCTTCCTATCAGGGAGTACAGAGTTAAACTCAGTGCACGTGTTCAGTAAGTGATTCATTTCCCCTGTGCTAAGGAAGAGCATAGATTAGTGCCATGGGAAATTCATGATTTCCAAGCTCAACTCTTGCCTTAATCATCTCTCTCCATTCTATAAAACTACAATCACTTTCTGCAATCTGTATAACCCAACCTCATCTCCCTACTTGCAAACTTCTATTTCTTAGAAATGAAATAGTATCATCTCTCAAACTCATTCTATACCCTTGCCACTTACAACTTACCCATTTTCCTTCCAAATTCTCTATTTTTAAACAGAAGAGAGTCTTCTCCCTATGATTTTGGCTATCCCTTCAAAAGGTCTGACAATGATAACACTCACTGAAACTTCAGTAGGTGAGCAAGTACTTTTTAGAATGATATGTACTTCCTGACTTTCTGATTCTTACTCATATTATTGCACTTAGATTTCTACTTCTACTCCTCCACTTAAATACTTTATTTCAAAGATTGGTAAATCTTTGTCTATAAATCCAGTGGATATTTTTTCAAGTCTCATCTCACGTGATTTCTCTAGAGATTTGACATTTCTATTCACTCACCTTGAAACTTTCTCTTTTTTACCTTTATGCTCTAACAGGTGCCCTACACCTCCTTTGAGTGTCCAAGATCCACTCTTCACCCTTGCTACCCAGCTGTCGACAGCTGTTGTTCTTCAGGTTGTGCTGTATGGAGCTTATTGAAAGGTGCCCTTGTCCTCTTGCTTCCAGTCAGGTTCAGTCAATGAAGAGTTCAGGTGGGACAGTCAAGGACAAATAAAGTTAAAAATGAGAGGGTTACTTTCCCTGTTGAAAATAAGAGAAGATAGAACCAAATTGTTTCTCTGATGTGAGAAACTGAAAGTACAAATGAGGAGTAAAATGTATACTAGATATTGTAAAATAGGAAGCAAATGTTCAAAGGGGAATGAGAACTAGGGAGGGGGATGGGAGAAAGGAAAGAAAGGAAAGAAAACAATGAGAAAAGAAGGAAAAAATAGAAACAAAACACTTGTATATAGGGAGGGATGGGTGGGTGGGAGGGAGGGAAGCGGACTGGGAAAAAACAAGCACCAAGATATATCACATACCGATACAAATTCCCAATGCTGAATGTTTTCATAATATATACCTAAGATGTACCAATAAACTTAGTGAATAAAGAAAGAAAGGAAAAATAAGCGAAGAGATTTCTCTTCCCATTTCTTAGAGCATTTGCTTCAGAAAATGTGTAATTTTAAGTTCTTTTTCTGTCTGAAATTTGTGTAAATCTTTTTTAGGAGCTAAAAAACCTCCTGCCAGTTTTATGCCCCATGAATGTTTTTCACAAGGACCACTTCTTTGAAATGTAAACAAGAAAAATATCTCTTCTCTTTCCCAGTTTCTGTAGGAAAGTAGGAGTCTAACTTCAGTAATGCCATGCACACCTCTTAAAAAGGTAGCTATTATGAATATTATGTGCTAGTTTATATTAAACACAAGTGGATTTATTTGCTAGATGTCAGAATCAGAGATCCCTCAAAATGGTATCAAATGTGATGCTCTGATGCAAGAGAAACCACCAATGAGAGCTAAGAGACAACCTATAATGTGGGAAAAAAATTGTACAGCTGTTCCTCAGACAAAAGCCTACTATCTAGAATATTTAAAGAACTCAAAAAAATCAGACCCTCCCAAATATAAAGACTCAATACAAAAATGGGCATCTGAAATGAACAGACATTTCTCAGACAAAGAAAGAAAAGCAGCAAATAAACATATGAAAAAATATTCAACATCACTTGTCATCCGAGGGATGCAGATGAAAACAACACTGAGATTCCACCTCACTCCAGAAATAATGGCTGCTATCAAGAAATCAACCAATAACAAATCCTGGCAGGGTTGTGGGGAGAAAAGAATCCTTCTTCACTATTGGTGGCAGTGAATACTGGTGCAACCATTGTTGAAATCAATATAGAGATACCTCAAACAACCAGAATTAGAAGTCCCATTTTCATCCAGGTATTCCTCTGCTGGGTATCTTCCCAAAAGAATTAAAAGAATCATATCTCAGTGATATATGCTCACCCGTGTTTATAGCAGCACAGTTTGTAATAGCTAAAACTTGGAAACAGCCCAAGTGCCCATCAACTGGAGACTGGATAAAGAAGATGTGGGTTTTTTTTATAAAATGGAGTACTACTCAGCCATAAAGAATGAGAAACTGGAGATATTTATAGCTAAGTGGATGCACATTGAGGTGATATTCTTAAGTGAAATAAATAGGACACACGTGTAAATAATGAATAGTTTCTCTGGTGTGAAAAGCTAAAAGTGTAAATAAGGATCAAAATGTATAATTGATATTGTGAAATAGGAAGAAAAGTTCTAAAGGAGTAGGGGAAGTAGGAGGGGTAGGGGCCAGGAAAGAAGGAAAAAGAAAAAATATGAGAAAAGAGAAAACATAGAAACAAAGTCTTTATAAATAGGGAAGAGTGGAGGGGGTGAAGGTAGAGCAGGGGAATGGAGAAAAAATAAGAACCAAGATACATCATGTAAAGGTACAAGATCCCAATGGTGAATGTAACTGTATTGTATGCCTAAAATGTACCAAGTAAATTTAATGAAAAAAATGTGATACTCCATCTTTTCTATCACATCCTACTATATTCAATTTTTAGTCTATCTTCTAAGATTTTCCAGCAGCCAAAAAGTTACGTGCATGAGTTTCAGTCATTTAAATCAATAATACCAACAATTTATACCCAAACCACATGTGGATTTTATAAATCCTGATTATTAGTAAAAGGTCACTGTTCTACATTTTTATGCACATAGCCCAATTCAATCTGAACAGATGAAGAAAGAAAGGCTCAGAGAGATTAACTGCCTTACTTAATATTGAAAAGCTATTATGTTTCTTATTTACTGGACAATTTATATGCTGTGCTTTTTTTTTTTTCTGGTACCAGGGATCGAACTCAGGTTCCTGCACTTGCGAGGAAGGCTTGATGCCAATGGGCTAAATTCCCGATCCTGCTTGTGCTTATTTTTAATTATGTAGATCAAGTATATTTAGAATGAATAATAATTTTAACAAGGAAAGTTTTCACAGAAGCCTCCGTTGGTGGCCCGGTGTATTTTCCATTAATGCAGAGGCATAAATAGGAAAGCAGTAAAAGGAACATTTATTAAATGCAGAGTTCAGATTTTCAGAATTCCTTTTATTTTTCCAACATCTTCAGTTAATGATTAGATCTTTAAACAAATTTTCCAGGCCTTTGAGGTTCTTTTGTTCTTCTTCCTGAGAACCAACAAGAACTCTGAGTTTCTTCCTGGGATGTTTAGGAAATCTTTATCACAGAAGAAATGGTTCAGTCAACAGCCAAAGGAACTCACACAAAAAAGATGACTGGCATAAACCATGGAAACTTAGCTTCTTTTCTTTCAAGTCATGTGAATTATGTTTCATTAGAAATAACAGTAATTGTTAAAGCTCTGAAATATCTTCATGAATTTGACTAGAGTTTTAATTTTTGGATCTTGAACTAGACTTCAAAATCTGGTCCTAAGTGTCCTTTATGTTTTTAGAGCTGCTCACTTAATCAGCTATCCATTTGCTGGCTACTCACCTGTTCACACTCATAGTTAGTCCCCAAATATGTCTACCCTATCTATTTTCCATCATGTAGCTTGAGGTCTTCTCTTTTATAAAATTACAGACCTGTTTGGTCTGATTTTCTTAATTTCACCAATCTGCATAATTTCTTATTTAACAAAATGTAAAATACTTCCTCACTAACTTGCTGGGAAAAAAGAAAGACTGTCAATTTTCACTTCCAAAGACATTTTTCCTAAATATTTGCTCCTGGAATACAAATGTATTATTGATAAATAATATCCATAAAGATATTTAACATGTATATGTGTGTTAAGCTTCTAACACTGTGACAAAATACCTGAGTTAACCAACTTATAAAAGGTTTATTTTGGCTCACAGTTTTGGAAAGGTCCAGTCGTGATCAGTTGGCCCCATATCTTTAGCCCTTTGGTGAGATGGGGCATCATAGTAGGAGACAGTGGCAAAACAAAACTGCTCACCTCATCACCAAGAAGTAAAAGAGAGAAAGTGGACAGGGCTAGTTCCCCATGATCCCCTTCATGGGTGCGTAAGTTTCCACACATGGAACCAAATAAACTGTGTGTGTGTGTGTGTGTGTGTGTGTGTGTGTGTGTTGACCTTGGTTGCAATATGGTGGAATTGAAGGCTCCTGACTCCGACTCCTCCCACAGACACACAAATACTTACTAGAATCTAGTTGAAAGACTCCTACTCACCAGATTACTAAGAAAACATCCACATCAAAACATAGTAAAGAAAGAGACACAGTCATGCACTAACAGCCCCCTGATAACACTGCTTTGGATCCAGGAATGAGTCAAGATTCCCATCTGCTCCCTGATAAGGAGTTTGTACCACACACGTGTTTACTTTCTTGCTAGAGAAACTGTCTCTTGAATGATCTTTCTTAGGGGAGAGTGGTGATAATATATCAGAGGATTTGTACAAAGTATAAAGGGGAATTCTGAACTACATGAATATTCCTGGTAACTTGTAGCTCCTGGGGTCAAACCAGCTTCCAACTTCTCCTTAGAGAAGTTTTGCATACATTCCTTCCAGCAACTTCCTGTAGTTACAGCCTCAAACAAATGAGCATCTGGGAGCCTACACACAAATGAAGAATAAATCTCAAAACTGAATAAGAGAGATGGTATTTCCCATCTTTTCTTCCTTGAATTGATCTACTAATAAATAATTAGGATCATTTATTGGAAAGAGCTTTGGGATCTCTTCATGCTGGAAAGGGAAAATAGTCACATTTCATTTCCTTGACTTGCACTGGTGATAATTCCAAATGAGAAATTTTCCTCCTGCAAGGTGAATCTGAGACTTCTGGTTGCTTAAACAAGAAAATTGGGCACTCCCTGCATCTTCTTTCATAGCTCATTCCAAAAACCCAATCTTGAAATCTCTCCCTGAAGACTTTGGCATCTTCTTCCAGGAAGAATGGGAGGGATAGCACTTCCTATCCCTTCTAAAACTTGCCCCAGTGATATTTCTGAAATATCTTATTGGAAGGAGACTTGGGAACCTATCCATGCTAGACAGGAAAAGTGATAGCTCCAGACTAGAATTCTCCCTGTAAACTGTAGAAATGAGACGTCTCCTTGCCTAAACAGAAGAGTGGAAACTCTCTGCAACTTCTTCAATAGTTTGTTTAAGCAATAATTCCAAACTTGAAGTCTTTCCCTGAAAATAGAAACCACCAGCAAAGCCTTCTCTATGCTTTATTCTGTGGCTTATTCCAGCAATAAGTTCAGATCAGCTCAAAACCTGCCTCTGATATTGACAATGTTCTGCATTCCTGAGCCTCCTGGGTCACAGAGATCAAAAAGGTAATTTTTTAAAAATCAAATATTCTGTAACAATATCCCCAGGTCCAAAGTGAGCAGTCTGAACAAAAGAGGCATCTGGCACAGATTCTCCTTGATGTAGGTAAGAATGAGTATAAGAGGGACATAACCTCTGGCTCTCCACTTCTCTGCCAAGAAAGGAGACACTGGAACACACATCTAGAACCTCAACCACTCCAGCTATTTTTTTTAAGGGACTGGATTCTATCTTACTGTCTCAAAGCAAAAACCTGACTTGGCACTTACTAACCTTGCAAGAGTTAGTAAAAACAAAAATGGGGTTTGGTCAAGCACAGAGTATAATGTCACGTAAAATCTTTAATGAGGTTCATTGAGCAAGAAAATCCCCTACAAAAGACAAGCCCAATAAGCTTGGGAGAGGTGGTTGTCCTATTGAATGTGCAAAATAAATACATAAAGCCAAGAAAATAGAAGATATATTCCAAATAAAAGAGCAAGATAAATTTGTAAAAGTGAGCCCTAATGATATGCCACTATGTGACTTACTTGATAAGGAGCTCAAAAAAATCATAAAATGAGCAATATAATAACAGAGAATTTCTATAGCAGCCCAACCCATAATAGCTCAATCTTGGAAGCAGCCTAAAGAAAATGTAGTATTTACACACAATGAAGTATTATTTCTGCCATAAAGGATAATCTTGAGTCATTTGTAGGAAAATGGATACACCTTGAAACCATGTTAAGTGAAATAAATCAGACATATGAGCCTAAATATCACATGGTTTCTCTTCTACCAGAAACCTAAAATGTAAAGAGCAAAATAAATAATAGATAATAGGCAGCAGGGACATATATCTTTCTCAATGTGAAAGGGATCGAGAGATGGAGGGACAGAGTAAAGGGAAGGGAAGGGGATGAAAAAAGAATTAAGATATGTACATGTACCAACTCCCAGCACAGAATGTAATCATTATGTTCTGCAAACATATACTAATAAAAAATAACAAAAAATAAGATAATCTAGAAAGACAATAAAAACTGAGAATTTCAACAAAGAGATAGAACAAATTAAAAAGTACCAAACAGAAGTCATAAAGTTGAAGATAAAGTAACTGAACTCAAAAATTCAGTAGAAAGGACTAACACCAGACTAGGTTAACCAAAGGGAGAGTTTAGAGAACTTGACAGTAGATCTTTGAAATTTATCCAAGTAGAGTAATAAAAGGACAAAAAATGATAGCCTAAAGGACTTGTGAGATACCATTGATTCATTTAATATGTGCATTATACAATTCATGAAGAAGAGATGATAAAAGACAGAAAACACATTAAAAAATAATGCCAGAAAAGTTTCAATCCAGGATAATAAAATGTAAATCCACAGTCAAAAAGTTCAATAGATACACCATAAGATGAACCATTAAGAAGCACATCAAGATGCATTGTAATAAAACTGTCAAAAGTTAAGAAAAGAGAGAATATTGAAAGCTTCAAGAGAAAGGGGACATGATAAACATAAGGGAACCCCACAAGATTATCAGTGGATTTTCTCAGAAGAAATCCTGAAGTGGATGATATATTCAAAGAGCAGAAAGAAAGAAACTATAAGCCAACAACACTATAAACAGAAATTTTGTATTACAAAAGTGAAGAGAAGAATATTTTTAATTTCTCAGACAAACACAAGATGAGGGAATTTACCACCACTAGATCTGTCTTACAAGAAGTTCATTTTGTCAATGTTGATGAAAAAGGGCATTAAGCATATATTTTCAATATGAAAACATATAGGACGTAGGTAAAATTAAGTGTATGATCAAGCTCAGAACATGCTGGTATTTTAATAGAGGTATAAAAATAAAATATATATCTGGTATTAAAATAAGAAAACAAAACTATTGAAAATGCAACTATGACTAAAGCAGATTAAGAAACATTATAAAAGATGTAAAGTATAACATCAAAACAAATTAGAGTGGTATAAAAGTGTAGAGATCGTGCTAGTGATCAAATTAAATTGTTATCAATTTAAAACAGCCAGTAATTACTATATTTATGGAAGCCTCATGGTAACTATAAAACAAAATCAATTAATAGATACACAAAAGATAAAAAGAAAGAAATCAAATCATAGCAGTACAGAAAATCATCTAACCACAATGGATAAGAGCAACCGAGAAGAAAAAGAATAAAGCGCCTACAAATTAATGAGAAAACAATTAACAAATGGTGTAGTAACTCCCTATCTATTTTAATAATTACCTTGAGAAAAATGGGATAATTATTCAATCAAAAACATCAAATGAGTTGGGAATGTAGCTCAGTGGTAAAGCACTTCCCTAGCAACTACAAGGCCCTGTTTTTGGTCTCCAGCACGTGCACACACACACACACACACACACACACACAAACACACATACACACACACAGACAGACACACATACATTAAGTGGCTGAATGGACAAACAAGAAAAACAAGAATCAACTACATGCTTCCTATTAAGAGATGGATTTCACTTCTAAGGACAAACACTGCCAGTGAAAGGATGGGAAAAAAATTCTTCATATTAATGGAAACCAAAATTAAACAGGGGTAGCTATACTTACATAAAATAAAATAGACTTTAACTCAAAAACTGTAAAAATAGATGAATGATACAATGATAAGTGGAGTCAATTCATCAAGAATTTATAAAAATTATAAACATTTCAACATTAGAACATCAATATGTATACAGCAAATAGTAAAACTCTCAAAAGAAAGATGAAGAGTGATACAATGGTGGTATAGTACTTAAATATGCCACTTTCAACATTGGTCAGAGCATCTAGATAGAAAATCAATAATTCAATATTTGAACTTAATTACATTTAAGACCAAATTGACCTAACAAATGTTTACAGAACATTCTAATCAACAACAGCAGAATACACATTCTTTCAAGTACAAAAAACTGAAGCCAAAACAAAACAAAACAGCATCTTATAGTCTGTCTCTCTCTTTAGGTTTATTAATATTTGTTTTTATATTTGGATGCTCTGATATTGGGTATATATGTACCATACATGATTGTTATGTCCTTTTGTTGAATTGATCCCTTAACCATGATATAATGACTTTCCTTTTCTATGCTTTAAATTATATTTTATCTCATCTAATTGTAGCTACTCCTGCTTTCTTGTGGATTCAATTATCATGTAATACCTTATTCCATTTCTTTTAAATTTGTCCATTGGTGTTCTCAGAGAAGAAATGAGTTTCTTCTAGGCAACACATAGCTGAGTCATATCTTTTTATCCAGTCAGTGTACTCTATATCATTTCATTGGACAATGTACTCCATTTAAATTTAAAATAATTAGTGATAGGTAAGGTCTTACTATTGCCAATTTGTTACTTATTTCCTAGTTTTACTATACTTACACCCCCCCCTTAAGTCTCCCTTTGTTGGAAATAATTTTTTTAAGTAGTATATTTTACTTCCTTTGTTTACTGTTTTAAATATGACCATTATAAATTTTTATCTTTATGTCATCATGATGCTTATGAAAAACACCATATTATGAAATATTTTTAAATGATAGCAGCTTAATATAAATCATAAAGCTAAGAAAAGAAGCCAAAAGACAGTGAAAAAATGCTAATAAAAATCTACACTGTTACTCCATTCCTCTTCACATTTTGAATTTTTGATATCCTATCCTATTTATATATTTCTATATAGCCTATATCTTTTTGCCTTTATTATTATTATTTTGATGCTTTTGTTTTCACTCTTCATATTAAGGTTATGAATAGTTAATATACAATATTTATATATTAAAGGATGCTGAATATGTCTGAAGTTATAATTTCCAATGAATTTTATACTTTCTGATATTTTCTTCCTACTCATTAGTGTCTCTTTCATTTTGAAGAATTCCCATTAGCATTTCTTATAAGACAGGCCTGGTACTGATAAATTCTCTCAGCTATTGTTTGTCTGGGAATGTCATTATTTTATCTTCATTTCTAAATGATGGCTTCCTGGGCCATAGTATTCTTGTTTGGCAGGATTTTTTCTTCCCTTAGCATTTGACTATATTACCCTTTTCATTTAGGTTTCTGCTGGCAAATTTGCCATGAGGAGAAATGTAACATACTTGTGTGTTACTTGTTTATTTCCACTGTGTATTTGAAAATCTTTTATTCATTTTTAACTTTTCAAGGCTTGACTATAGCATGTCTTGGGGGGATATTTGCCAAGTTGAATCAGTTTAATGACCTCTGATCTTCCTCTAACTGGATTTGTGAATTCTTCTTTAGATTGGGGAAATATGCTGTTTTTATCTCTTTGAACAATTTCTCTAGCTCATTAACATCCTCAAATCCCTCTTGAACCCCAGTAAGTTGAATAATTGCTCTTTTAATGCTGTCCCAAAGTTCCTATAATTTTTCTCCATTCCTCTCCATTGACTGTGTATTTTTAAATAGGCTGTCTTCAGGATCACTAATTCTTTCTTCTGTTTGATTCATGCATCTATTGATGGCTCTACAACATTTTAAATTTTGCTTCTGTACTTTTCAGCACAAGGTTTTCACTTTGATTTTTTAATTACTTCAATGACTTTTATGTTTCCTTGTTAGAATACTGAATCATTTCTCTTGTGTGTTATTGAAGCTGAATTTCCCTAAAACAGCTATTTTGAATTCTCCATTCAAATTTGCAAATACTGGTTTACATATGGTCAGTTTCTGGCATTTTATTTTTTCCACTATATAAAGTCATGATTCTGAGAAAGTTGTTAATGCTTTTTGGCATACAATGACATTGTAGTTGAAGGATTAAGTATTCATTTCATGCTTTGTAATCTGATTTTGTGACTGTCTCTCTAGAAATCCAAGCGAGCTGTTTTTTTTTCTCTGAACTTGTGGACAAGTCCAATATTTTTCATTACATGATGCCCTAAGCCCAGGTTTGCCAGGAGTCTGCTGGTGGTGTCCTTCAATGTTTAGGTACTAGTGATTCATTTCAAATCCACAGTTAAGGTATTAGTAGAATGAGTGAAGAGTGCTTAAAAATATCATCCATCCCTACAAGCTTTCACTTGGGACAAGGTTAGGCTCAGACACCTCATTTAGTCACCAGCCTGTGGTCAGCCACTTGAGAATTTTTCCTGAACTTGTGCCTCACCATGGAGGAAGGAGCCCTGGGCTCTTATATAATGACTTGAAACATACCTCCTTTTCTTTCCCCAAGTGGACAGTCTACATTGTTTTGCTGAGATTGGAAATGAATGGGTCAATAGGTCCATAGCTACTTCAATTCTTGGTCATACCTTTAGGCTTCAGCCAGCTAAATGCAGAATAGCACACAGCACACCCAAGGTTCATACTTCTATGGGCTGCCTGCTTCTGGGGTGGACTCATGCTGTAGGTGTGCTGTAACCCACCAGAGAAGATGTTGTTTGGAATAGATATCTGATTGACTGAAGTTACAGGTCTCTACCTGTTCCAAAAGTTAGAAGAGGTTCTGGCTCTAGAGATTGTCTTTGGGAGGCATCTGTTCAGTGTTAGGTTTCACCTGCCCAACATTACATGCCAAAACACAATAACTGTGTGCTTCTTTTCTCTCCTAGCCCTTGTGGGAGAAGTCTTGTTCCTTGCTGTGCTGCCCCAGTTTGAGAAGAAGGATGGTGAAGGTAGCCCGGGTTGATGCTACACTGGGTCACACTTGAGTCTCTTTTCCTGGATGGTTTCTGCTGAAAAGTCTAGTGTCAGAAGAAATGGGACACAATTATGTGTTCCTTGTTTCTTTTCCCTTGCTCCTTTTGGGATCCTCTCTTTGTCTGTATGCTTTGAGAACTTAGTTGTACAATCTCTTGGAGTAGATTAGTTGACTCTAATCTGGTTGGTGGCCTTTGTCTTATGTATACCTGATTATTTGTAATATTCCTAGGTTTTGAAAGTTTTCTGCAAATATCTCTTTGAATAATCTTTCAACCTCTTTGTATTCACAATATCTCTTGAACTCTAATAACCTGAATATTTGTTCTTGTAATGCTATCCCAAAATTTCTGGAAGCTTTTTTCATTAATCTTCTTTCTTTCCACTCCCTTTGTTGTTTATTTTCAAACAGACTGTCTTTGAGATCAATGATTCTTCTTTTTGACTGATTCCACTATTAATGCCTTCTATCACATGTATCATTTTATTATATATGTATATATATGTATGTGTGTGTATATATATATATATATATATATCAGTGTCAAGACTTCCTTTAGCTTTTTAAACTATTTTTAATCTCTCAGTTCAGTTCATCTGATAAATTACTAAATCATTTCCCTACATTTTCTTGAAGTCCTTTGAGTTTCCTTAAAACAGCTTTGTATTATCTGACCAAGTTATCACATATAACCAGTGATTTGCAATTGGTTTCTGGTGCCTTGTTTGGTCTATTAGGTGATTCTTCATGCTTGTGATCATACACTGTAATTTGGATTTGGAGTGTCTCTTACAGAGGCATGTGTTAGAAGTTTGGTCCCCAGTCTGTGGTACTACTGAGAGATGGTAGAACTTTTAAGAAGTGGAACCTAATGGAAGGTATGAGGTCTTTGGGTGGGCATCCTTGAAGGAGATTGTGGAACTCTGGGCTCTTTTTCTTTCTTTTTCATATCCCAGCCATGAGGCTTAATGGAAAACTGACTAACATAGTGTACAAAGATGTCTGTGTATTGAAGGATTAGCCATTTACCCCAGTCTTCACAACCTAGCTTCATACCTATCCTTCTAGAAATTCTAAGCTTCATACCTATCCTTCTAGAAATTCTAAGCAGGCTATGTTGCTCTCTGATCCCATAATCACTGCTGCTATTTCAGCAACTGATGGCACCTTCCATCAAGTTTGTCACAAAGCTATGGAATGTGTATTGTCACTGTTATTGGTTCTCAGCCTTTTGGCTAAGATCAAGTGTAGTATTGTCACTGTAACAGCACTACAAGGCATCCCAAGCCCACATTTGTTCTGAATCTGCACTTAGTGTATTTTTCAAGATGGATTTAGGGTCAATACTCCACTAAGACCAGCCCAACATGCAGATAATTTTGAGGCTTATATTGCTATAAACTGCTTGTAGTTATAATCTATTCACTGCACATAAACACAGCAGCAGGCCAAAAGTTGTAAGCCAAAAGTCCAGCTCACTGGGCTTCAGGTCAAGAGCCACTGCAGGTCTAGAGGCTCCATTTTGTAGTCACTGACCTACAGACAGAGTCTCTCATGGAGTATCTTTTCACATTGTGCTGTGTGAGGTAGGGTAAGTGATGGTAGAGGCAGTCCTTTGACCACTAAGGCTGATGCTAAACTAGGTCACACTTAAAGCTCAAGGCCCAAGATAGTGGAATAGTCTCAAGTGCACACCTCATGACCACCTCAGGGACAGTGGTTGTGCAGGCCAGACTACAAGTCTGATGATAGTGCATTTATGTCTGGCTCCAAGGATAAGGCCAGAGGTTCCATCCTCAAGTACTGATCTAGAGGCAGAGACCATATGGTTCTGCACAGTACTGAATTTCATCACAGTGGACCTGACACTAAGTGCCATGTTCATAGCCTGCACCACATTATTATCCCTCACCCATGCTGCAAGCATCTCTCTACACAGTGCGGTTTACAGTTGAGTGAGGGTGTTGTAGGCAACTCTTCCTTCCTTCAATGCATCTGTTCTTACTATGGTGCTAAAAGAAAGTACTGTGATCTCTCACCTGGTTTCCACAGCTCTTGAGAAGAAGAGACAGAAGAGAGATGACCTGACTCTTCCCTTTTCCTAGGACAGATTGAAAAGGAGGTAGTTAAACCAGTATCTCTAATCCCCCTTTCCCTGTTTCCCTTCACTCATTCAATCCCCTGAGGATGGACTGGCACAACTTGCCCCAGAGTCCTTTCACCACCCCCTCAGATTACCTCACAATCACTCTCTCCAGGCTACAATGACAGGAGAGAGGTGCCCCTCCCTGGCTTCCATCACTTCAGATGCAGCTGCCACCTCTCTGAAGAAATGGCCAGGGAACTACCCCCTAATAGGGCACAGATCAGGAAGGTATCTGGATTCATGGTAAAAATTCCCCAAATCCCAATTATCTCTGGGTAACATGGCTAGCTAACCATCCTTAGAAATTCCCCAAAAGTGACAGAAGTCCCAATTTTACTCCCATTATTTCTATGACAATGAGGCAGCTGTCAGTCAAGCAGCTTCCTCTTAGGATATTCTGCTTAACTATCTCTGGGGTAACTGAAGTTGTCCTGGACACACCACGCCTGCTGCAGGAGATGTCTGGCCTGTTAAATTTGAACCAAGCAGCAAAATTGAATTTCGACTGAGCAGTAGGCTTAAATCAGCAGGCTTGAATTCAGAACAATCATAAGCTTGATGATGTCATATAAGCATAATTTTTCTCCCACTCCTTGAATTAGTCTCTGTGCATGGAGTTGGGGGGGGGGTCCATCAAGTCCTGTGCTACATAGATCCTGTTCAAAAGATCTGTTCTGGTTGTCCTGAAAATCTACTCAATATTTTTATACTGAGAAGGGTGGGCAGAGCAGTTTTCTTTTAAAAAGAGCTCTAAGCACTAGGAACCACTAGCCTTGAAGACCTCCAGAAAACAACAGAAGCTGGTAGCCAACAAAGATCATCAACAGCAGAGACTAGCAGGAACTGGGAGTGGCAACTGGCATATCAGGCATCAACTGGTATCAACCACTGGCATTGTCTAGCAATGGCAGAGATCAGCAGCCACTGGCAATGTAAACCAATGTCACTGGCAGCATCATCTGGTCTGGTAGCAGAGACCACTAGAATGACCAGTGTCAGCAATCAGTGCTAACTGATGATTAACAATAGAGATGAGAGGACTCAAGCAGAAGCTGCTAAGATCCCCCAATAGCAAATCCCCCAGGATTTGCCTCCCTTGCTGAGAAGCTGACAGGGGCAGCCTAGAGCCCAAGGGCCAGCCATTCAGAGCCATTGACACTCAAAATCTAGAGCTGATAGCAGAACTGCACTTTGCTCTTTCAGGACTTGTATCTAAGTCAAGGAAAAGAATCCACTATTGATTGACAACAAAGAGTTCTAACTGCTGTTTTTATCAGGAGGCAATTCCTGGAATGTTGTTCTCCACCACTTTGCTCTGATCCTCCCTCCAATAAAACTGGTAATTATTTTGAATTCCTTGTCTATCTCCAGAATCACTAACATTTCAGATATTGACTTTGTTTCTTCAGACTTGTTTTTCTTGTGTTTTACAATGTCTTGTAATTTTATGTTAGAAGGTGGATATTATGTGTTGAATTGTAAGTACTGAGGTACATAGGTGTTTTGTGTTTTTGTTTAGAATTATATACTCTGTTTGCTATTTCCTATACTTGCAAATTTCTGAGAATTCAGTTTCCTTTAGTGTCTTTTTTATTTTTTGTTTCCAATTTTGTCATTGGGTTTCTTGAGAAACTCTTTCACAGAGTCTGAAATTTGGAATTTTTCTGCTGAAATCCTGTGTTTTATATAGCAGCTCTCTTGATAGTGTCAAGGTATGGGTAGAAGAGAAGTATTCTATAGTCTTCTCCTATTGCCTCTAATCTTTAATGCACCTGTGCCCTAGGCTAGGTTGTTAGAAAAATACTTCTCAGCTTTTTTTTCCCCTTAGGTAAAGCAGAAATGCTGGAGGGGATTAGAGTTAAATACTTCCTTTCTTTCTCTTCAGTTATGCTCCTACAAAGTAATTTCCCTTGGGGGAAGAGAGAGAACAGAATTTTCTGGTCTTACACCTTTGAAAAAAGTACCAGGGGTTTATTCTTTAGTCTTCATAGTTGAGAATGTGACAGGCTCATGAGTGTAAAACTCACAGAAGATAGAGAACGCCCTCACACCCAGGCTGACCACCCCTAAGTGGTTTTAATACTCAGACATGGCTACATTGAGCATTCAGCAACTCATCAATTACAGTTTTAAGAGTTGCCAGTATAGTGGCTTCTGCAGTCTTCTAATGTTGGGCTTAGTTGCTGGGATTGAGAATAATCTATGATTCCCTGTGTTCATCCATCTCTTCACTTTTCAGGATAACAGTTTTCTTAATGACCTCTATTTTCTGATATCTCTTAGAAGAGCTCCTTAATTGCACTTTATTTGGCTTTTTCCTGTGCTCACTTCAGCATTACATATATTTGGCTTTTTCCTTGATAAAATTGGGGAGAATAACTCCAAATTTCACTTTTGCAATGGAAACCAGAAATCCTGGTAAACAAATTTTAAAACAGATATATTAAACACATAAATTTTCAACATGGAGCTAATATTCTTATAAAACCCTTCTTCAGGGAAGATCAGGAAAGAAGGGGTTTTTATACTTTTTCTCCTACTAATATAGGGGAAATAATGTAACTCCCAGCCTGCTGGATATCAGATACACCAAATTTGAGTTCCCCAAGATGGAAGAATGAATTCTAAGGAACAATGGAGGTTAAGAGCAAGAAAAAATTATTGAGAGGGAGAGTTCATTCCTGAGAGACAGGAGGGGACCTGAAAGTAGGTTGCCAATGAATCCACTTCTCAAAGGAAGTTTTATAGAGCAAAATCATGAGGTGGGTAAAATGTGGGTCAAAATTATGATCAACAAATAAGATTCCAAGTATAGCCACTTAGGTAATATTAATGCAATGGGGTAGCAGGTTACATAAAAAGTGTACATGAAAAGAACAAAGACCTTCTTCAGGAAAGGATGTATCAGGGGTCCTTGTCACCCACCTGCATGACTGATGTCTATCTGGACTTCATTGGAGCAGGTGATACCAATTATCTTATCCCCTGGGGAGGTATGTAGACTTGGCCATTCTGTTTTTATCTTGAGGCCTGTCCTCCAACAGATGCGCCTCAGGTTACAGTTGTAATGTGTTCTCATCCTCTGCACTGACTCCTGGAGGGCTTAGCCCTGTCTGACTGCCTAGAATTCTATCTTAGTATCTTAGCTGTCTAGAATACTATCTTTGCATAAGATTTTACTCTTTAGAAAAAAAGAATTAGTTACCAAATTTTATAATTTTAACATAAAAGTGAGCTAGTATACGTTAGAATCTGTAAACTAGACATATTAATTCTAATGCATTAAGTGTTTTTTTGATCATCATGCATGTGTAGCAGTGAAAAGGAAGCTGCTCTTCATGTTATTGATACTTAGACATATCTGCATTTCTCACTTTTATGGCAAGAAGGGTGCTCAGAGTTAGTTCAGTCACTTATTATTCTGTTCTCCTCCCACATATATAATCTTGATATATTCAGATATTGGTTTAAAAGTTTGGGTGGCCATTTCACTGGACACTTCAGAGTGTTCCCAAGCCTAATGATATCCCAGTCTTACAGCCTCAGGTGTTCCTGGACTCACAGACCAAAATCCTTGGCCCTGATTTTACTCTCCCTTAGCTACAGTCTCTTGGTCTGATAGTTTTCCATGACAGCTCTTGATGAACACCCTCAAAACCCTGTTTCACTTTGGTAATAATCTTAAATACAGTCTCAGAATTATAAACCTGCTAATCTAGACTCTAACATTTCAATTCAAAGTATCAAATGTCTAGAATCAAGGAAGTAATAGTTGAAGTCTATTGAACAATTTCACTCTCATACTTTGTCAAAAATGATCAACACTCCAGTCCATAAAATTGGCAGACATTTGCAGATTGTCAGCACTGACTGTCAATCAGGATAGGTAGAAAATGAGAATCTTCTATATGAGAGTACAGAAATCTGGTAGTGCTGTGTGAACATAAGTATATCCGTGTTCTTCCCCTCAGCAGATGACGTCCCTAATATCTATCCCAGAAAAGTTTTTGTGCTAATATTCAGGAAATGTGTAGGAAAGCATTCATCATATCTGTGTGTATAGTAACTGGGAGATGGAGACAAGCCATGTGTCCTTAATCAGTAGACCTGAAAAAGTTGAGTACTTTTAGGTATGGTTCCATAAAGCCAGACCCTGAGATAATTTGCAATAAGTAACTTATTTGGGGTGTGATTTAAGGAAGTACCAGTAGAGGAATGGAAGAGTGAGCCAAGGTCAATTTGACAACCAACACAGTATTATAGACAGCTAAGTGGGAAATATTATAGGCAATCATATAGGGTTAGGCTCTCTAGAGAGTCATGACAAAGGTGAAACATGTCACAGCCATGGCTGGAGACACATATTGAATATCAAGCTTCAAGATAAAGATGAAATGACCAAGCCTGTATACTTCCTCCAAAGACAAACACCAGGCCTAATGAAGCATAGATAGACATCAGTCATCCCAATGGGTGACCGAAGACTCCTGGATCCACAATTTTTTTAGAAGAAGTCTTTGTTATTTCTATGCACACTTGTTGCATGACTTGTTTTGCAACTGGATCACTATTACCTAAGTGACTGTACTTGTATCTATTTTTTTTTTTTGTACCAGGGATCGAACTCAGGTCCTTGCACTTGCGCCTCAGGTGGTGAAAACACTGAGCTAAATCCCCAGCCTGTACTTGTATCTATTGATTCAGCATAACTGTAACCCACATTGCACCCACATGAGTTTTGCTCTATAAAACTTTCCTGTAAAGTAAGGTTCACGGCTACTCATTTGGAACCCCTGCTACCTCTCAGGAGCTATGCTATCAATAAATATCTTCCTACTCTTAACCTCCATTGTTCCTAGAATTCATTCTTTAATTTTTAGAGAACACAAGCTCAATGTATCAGACATCTAACAGATTGGCAGATATAATAATTTCATATTTCATCTCCTGCATCATATCCGGTATCAAAAAGATGCATTATTGGCAAGTTGCCTGTTGAAAAAAGAATTATAATCACTCTGAACAACAGGAAGAGGCAGTGTAAGGCATGCCTCAGAATACTCCTACTTGAGAGAAAATGGGAACATTTATCCTACAACCGCATCTTCCTCAAGTGAGTTGTTAATACCAAGGGGTATTAATTTATAGGTCTCTACCCTGCCCAAGGTCAGCCCAAAAGAAACCCTTCCAACATACTCAGGATACACAGCAGAAAAACAAAAGAATGTGCTAGAGTACTAGGTCCCAAAGGCACAAGGCATCAATCATGTCATGAAGACAGGTTTTAAAAAACATAATATAAAGGAAACTATGTAATCAACAAGAGTTATAGACTATTGTCATTAATGTAGACAGAAGCATAAGCAGCAATATAACCATATGACACATACAACAGTCATATCACATGTGTGGACAAATTTCAGACACATTACACAGGACCTTTGTGTAGAGAGATAAATGTGCAGAAGAATAAGGGATAATGGAAAGAAAAATGAAAACAAAGACACCTTACAGAAATTGATGAAATAGACAATTTCCTGACCTCACCCATACCAGGTCCAGGTCTGCCTACCATAAGACCACAGACTCAGGGAACACAACATCCAAGCACCGTACTGAGGAGAAAAGGAGCTTTTCTCACCTAACACCTGTGAGAAAATAAGAGAATATAGGCAGGCAAGACCCCCATGTTAAGCATTATACACACACCCAGTATATATTGAATTAAAAGAAGCCATTAAAAAAAAAAACAGTCTAAAGAAAGGGGCTTTACAGGAATCCAGCCAGTGCTGCAGAAATTTCTCAGATGTGGACTTTATAGGTCACCTTATAATACCCAAATTTGGTCAGTAAAAAGCCTCATACAGATGAACATAGATTTGTTCAGGACTTGAGAGTCATTAACAACATCGTATAGGATATTTTTCTTTATGGTGTCAAATAAATACACCATACTAACTGTCATACTTGAAGACTATGGATAGTTTTGAGTGTTAGAGTTGAAGGATGCTTTTTTTTGTATTTCACTTGAGGACAAAACTCAATTACTATTTGCTTTAAAATGGGAATATTTGAAAACAAAGGCCACATCCCAGTACTGTTGGGTTGCATTACCACAAAATTCCTCCACCATTTTTGGTGAGATCTTAGCGAGTTTGGAGTTGAAAAAGTGTAGACCAATGACTCACTGATCTTGTTATTTAAAAAATGAATAACTTGTGTGAAAAGAATGTATTTATCCAAGGGAATGGTGGAAGGAGGGGAGATTATGACCATTTACAATGGCAGGAATGGTTCAATTAAAGAGAAAGAAAACATCCCCAGAATGACAAAGATGATTATCCAGTGGCTAGATGTGACTTAGCATGTAGCCTTTCTGTTCATTTATCCAAAACCTTCCTTTCTTCTCCATAAACTCTTTTTATATAGCCAAATTCTTTGAGGTAAGCATTAGGGCAAGAGTTTGGCTATTTTTCTGATAAATCTAACTCATGATAAAATCTAACTTTCTTCCTACCACCTCTAGCCTCCAAATATTGTCAGTCATGTGGCAGGCAGAATTGGGCTTTGAAGGGAACATTAGGATTTAATATTTGCCCTTCAGGGCTTCAGTCTCACTTTGGTCTGATCCCTCCTTTTTTATTCCTTAATTCTTCCTTTTGAAATAGAAGTGTTTACCCCATGAAATTATATCTTGTTGTATCTGGAAGTATGTTATTTTTTTTAACATGTGCTCACAGCTAAGAGTTTGCCTTGAGTTTCAGAGAAGTCTTTGGACTTGAACATTTGCACAGTGCTTAAAATTTTGAGATGTACCAAATGCATTTTGTAGTATGAGATAGCCATAAGACTTTGGTGACAGGGTAGAATGCTATAGTTTGAATAAGTGCCCACAAAATGATCTTGTGTTAAAGGTTTGGTTTTGGCCCCATGATGTTTATTGGGAATAGGTTAAACCTCTCATAAGTAGAGATTATTACGAGGCTTCCCAGTCTTTGGAGGTACTCTCTTGAAGAAGATATTGGAATCCTATCCCCTTCTAATCTCTCTGTTGCCTCGCTGCCATGACTTCAATTACTTGCTCTATCATGTTTCTCACCAGGATGTACTGTCCCATCATAGGCCCAAAGCCCCAAGGCCAATTGCTCAGAGATGGAAAAACTCCAAAACTGTGGGTTAAAATAAACTTTTCTCTTTCTCAATTGATTATTCACAGTATTTGTTAGAGTACTGAATAACACATAAGTAAGGTATTAACAGGCTACATCTACATAGTTTTGCTGTTCATTATTAATTATATATTAACTTGATGTTTATACTTAGTTTTCAAGTTCTGAAATCTTTCTTTTCATATACTGTATTATTTCATCACCTCAATTTTATCTACTTTTATTGAACATATTTTACATGTCCTGCATTATCAAGTGCTTGCAAAGAACATCTTTCCATTGTTTATTTTTCAACTTGAATTGGTTTTCTTATTGGGCATGCAAATTTTGCATATTATGTTTGCTCTTGCAACCCTAAACTCATAGTATATTAACATTTTATTCTATTATCATATCCATGTATCTATAGCTTTGTCTCCACCATTTATTTATTTATTAAATCTATTGTGGTTGGTGAGGTGTGTACCTGAGGTTGAGCTTGGACTCCTCAATCTTTTCAGAGGAGATTAAAGAAGGTGAATATGAAGTCTCTACATTGATGGAAGATTTTTCAGGATGTAATTGGTCCCACTTTCTTTATAGTTACAATCTAAATTAAAGACATTACTTCGTTTCTCTACTTCAGTATCTCTAAATGAAATTGTCTCCTGAAGGAAGGCCAGGTGCTAACTCTACATATGGGTCTTTGGTGTGTTCGGTGTATATTTTGGTTTTCATTAAGAACGTGAAATATGGTTCACTTCTGCTTCCAGTTGCTATGGTGATCATTTAGGTGGTTGCTTCTTTGCCCCCTTCCTGCTGGCTTCCAGAACCTCCATGCATAGAGCACACCATGTCGCTGCCATCTTCCAAGATTATCCTTCCCACACCCGTTTCTGTGCAGCTCAGCTGCTCATTTTGTCATGCAGTTCACTCCCTCTCTTTGTGATGTTTTAGGATACCTTTTAATTTATGGTCCAGTAAATTACCCTTGTTTTTGAGAAAAGTCATGTTACATATTTTTAAAAGTATCTTTTCTTCTACTTCTAGAGGTTGTATCAGGAAGAAGAAACACTCTAAGACTTCTAAATTAATAGTGCTGATCAACTATGTTCTACTTACTAAGACAGGTGCCAACTGCCTTTCTGATAGTTCTCAATGAGCTGCCTGAATGTGCTTGCTCCAGCTCCTTTAAATCTTTTTTTGTGTGGGAGAACAAGCTGAGAAGGAGGTCTATCCCTGCATGAAGATGTTACTATTCAATATGGAAAGCTAATGGTATTTCAGGCTTTTTCCTGAAACTACTTTCCAATTACTTTTAGTATTTTATCTTGAGCTATAGCTTTAGTAATACACAACTTTTTTACATTTCATCACAGAATACACAAGAATTCTTTGGTTACAGCATATTGCTAGTATCTAGGTACCTAGCAGAAATCTAACTTCATCTTAATGGACTGGCAGTCACTAAATTCCAAGTTGACATTTTACCTTAAAAAAAAAAAAAAAGAAAAGAAAAGGGCACTTGTATAAATTAGGGTGGCACATCAACTTGATTGGTTTGGGGATACACTCCTGGGACTACTGGAGCATACTTCTAGGTATTTCTGGGTGAGGAATGAAGGTGTGACTTTGAATATTATATATAGTTTCTGATCTGTTACCTGGTTGGTACTCTTACCCTTCTCTGCTTCCCAGTGGATATGTGCTACACCTTTCCACCATGATGTTTCTCCCTTGTAACAAGCTGATCATGGACTGAATCCTTTTAAAACATAAGCTAAATTAAACTTGTTTAAATTTTGGGTTTCCAGTACTTTGTCCAGCAATGGTTACTAATACAGCAAATTGGTACTGAAGAAATGGGGTTGTTGCTGTGACTATATTTGACTATGTGCCTTAGAGTCTTTGGAGATAGTTTGTGGGAGGAATTTAGGAAGGTTTGAAAATGCAGGCTAGAGAAGCTCTAGAATGTTGTAAGCAGAACCTGATAAATTATAATGGTCAGAGCTCAAAAGACAAGAATGTTGATAGGAATATAGACAGTAAAGGCCAGGCTTAGTAGGTTTCAGTTGGGAGCAAGGATTCTATTGGTAATTGAACTAGAGGCCAGATGTGTTACACTCTGGTAGAAAATTTGTCTATATTTTTCCCATGTTCTGAGACTTTGCACAAGATGAAGATTAAAGGTGATAGACTAGTTAATCTAATGGAGGAAATTTAAAACAGCCCAATTTTCAGGCTATGATATAGGCTACTTTTAGCATAATTTGAAGAAAGAATCAGAGATCAAAAAAAGCGCAGAACAAAAAATATTGAAAAATAAATTTAGGCACAGGATGAAATATGTTCAAATTTGGAGCCAAATAAGGTATGAGTAGGAAAGAGATTAGCATCTTTAAGAATAAAACAAGTACTTTGTACAGGGACAAGAAAAAAGATGTTTTAAGGACATTTCAGGAATTAGCAAGACCCCACCCACTGGTGGCTCAGTTGTGCAAAAGTGTTAATCTTTTTGTTGAGAAGAAATCCTCCTGCTTCCTTATTCAAGAAAGACCTCCAAAAGAATTGGTTAACTTAAAATTCATTTCCCTGTGCTTAGCTACCTAAGCACTCATAGGCTGCTGTTGTCACAGTATAACCAGGCCTGTTCACTGCCCATGCTCATGGTAGAGCTTGGATTAATCCATGTGATGCTGGTTTTACTGGCATGCAAAATACAAGAACTGTAGAGCCAGGGAAGCTTCTACCCACATTTCAAATTAAAAAAAGACCTGAGAGGCCAGACAGGAAGCCCCTGAGAGGACAGTGTATGAGGCTGTGAGAATACAACCAAAGGTACAGTAGAGTCCAGGAAGTTGGAGATACCAGGAATGTGGAACATTTGCTGAGGAATGAAGCAGGCCATGAGGGGATTCAGCCAAAAAGAAGAAAGGCCATGTGGGCTGGAACTGGCAATTCCATGTAGGTGGGGCCACCCAAGGCCTTTGGAGCTCACATTTCACACCCCAGTATCCTGGATGCTGGACATGGAGTTAGAGATTAATATTTGCCCTGCTTGGTTTTGGCCTTATTTTGGTCCAATTCTTTTCCATTCTTCTATTCATCCCTTTTGAATTTGGAGTGTTTACCTTTGCCATTGTACTTTGGGATGATGTAACTTTTTTTATAGATGCTCACATGTGGGGGGCCTTGCCCCCCCCGCTAGAACTCTTGAGTGCCTTTTACGGGCATGTCTGGGCCTGCTGCAAGTCTACCCGGCAACAAGGAAGTAGCCCCAGTACCCTCCCCTTGCTCGTTCCCTCTAGCCCTACGGTATATATGCTGTAGCAGCTTCTGCAATAAACGAGACTTGATCAGAAACCTGTCTTGTCTCCATCTCTCGTGTCCCCTGTCCTTTGTCATTCTCACTCCCCCTCTAGGGTCTCCGTTGACTTACCCGCGGGTCAGGACAAGTGGCGCCCAACGTGGGGCCCGAGAACGGGGGATCCAGTGAAGAACGCTGCTCGGGGGCCCAATAAAATAGAAGAGACAAATAAAATAGAAAAAAGAGGATTGCATCTGACGTGAACCTGCCGTCTTTCCTGCACCTCGGTGAGTTGAGCAGCGATTATGGGACAGGAGATTAGCCAACATGAGTTGTTTGTAGAAGGTCTTAAAAAAAAACTTTACAGGCACGAGGGGTAAAGGTTACAGTCAAACAGTTGTTAAAATTTTTTGATTATATTAGAGATCCCTGCCCTTGGTTTCCTGCCAAGGGAAATTGACGAGAGGAGATGGAAAAGAGTAGGGGAGGCCCTTAAAAATTATTATGCTACTTGTGGACCAGAAAAGGTCCCGATTACTGCATTTTCTTATTGGAATCTTATTGATGAAATTATCTCCCAAAAAACCAAAGATCCGGTGGTGGCTCAAGCCATCCAGGTCGGGGAGACAGCTCTCCGATCAGAGGAAGGGTCGATCACTCTCCCTCGGAGTGAGGAGTGTGTAAATACCCACTGAGATGCCAAGATGGTGCCGAGGCCGGAGCCCCTGCGGGACGGGACTTCCTCAAAAAATGAAGAAAAAGACTTGATGTCTTTTGATAGTGACGATGAGTCAAACAAACAAACAAACAAAAAAAAAAAATGCAACCGATGAGGGTTTACAGGCGGGCTCTGCCTCATCCAAGCCTTTTAAGAAAAAGCTTCGACACTCCTCAGCTTCCACCTCCGCCCTTTCAGCCCCTGCCTCTAACCCCACCCCGCCAGTGAAAGAGGAACCGATCTTGTACCCTTCCCTCCGCCACCTCAGACACCCGCCCTTGCCACAGAACGATCCGGGGGAGGCTGACTGGGCCAATCTTGAGGAGGAGGCAGCCAGATATAATCCTGACTGGCCGCCCATAGTCCAATGTCCACCTCCTTTCACCGCCTGCTCACAGCAGCGGGTCGGATTTTTGGGAGTGCAGAAACAGGGACAGATTTTGTTAAACAGCTTGCTTTTGAAAATGCCAATGCTGCTTGCCAGGCCGCCATCCGCCCTTATAAAAAGAAAACTGATCTCTCAGGTTACATTCGCCTTTGCTCAGAAATTGGGACCGCCTACCAACAAGGGCTTGCTATGGCTGCCGCCATGCAGGGTTACAAGGTCAGACAGTTTTTGTCGCGCCGCCCGGATAACAAGTGTTTCTGGTGCGGGGCAACGGGTCACTTTGCCAAGGAATGTCAGACCCGTAGGGCGTCGGCCCCTAGGGCCACACCCCCGGGACCTTGCCCTCGATACAATAAGGGGAGACATTGGGCGAATGAGTGCAGGTCCAAGACGGACGCTCAGGGCCAGCCCCTCCCGCTTGCCCATAACCCGGACCAGGGAAACGGGAGGGGGGCCAGCCCCGGGCCCCCAGACCCAAACAAATTTACGGGGCGCTCAACTTTGCTCCAGCAAACAACAACCCATTTCAGACCTCTTCAGAACAACAACGGGAAGTGCTGGACTGGACCTCAGTTCCACCGCCCACACAGTATTGACTCCAGAAATGGGGGTACAGGCCCTCCCGACAGGGGCCTTTGGACCCCTACCTAAAGAGACCTTTGGGCTTGTAATAGGCAGGAGCAGCAGCACTATGGATGGGCTGCTAATCTACCCGGGGGTGATTGATAGTGATTACTCCAGAGAGATTAAAGTTATGGTTTCTTCCCCCAAAGCCATTAACACCATTCAATCAGGCCAAAGATTTGCTCAATTGTTACTCCTTCCCCTTCTCCCTACCTCTAATAAGGCTCTTAACAACGTGAGAGGCAGCCAGGGATTTGGCTCATCCGATGTCTACTGGTCAAAAATACTCTCAGCCCAGAAGCCTCTCATGACCTTATGGTTAGATGAGAGACAGTTTTCTGGATTGGTAGACACCGGTGCTGATGTAACTATCATCAAAGGAGAAGATTGGCCTCAGGCGTGGCCATTAAAAGACACCCTCACCCACCTCAAGGGTATAGGTTAGAGTCAAAACCCTAAACAAAGTGCCAAAGATCTGACTTGGAAAGACCAAAATGACAATCAGGGCACCATTCAACCTTATATCATCTCAGGGTTACCCATTAATCTATGGGAGAGAGACCTATTATCACAAATGGGGATGATTATCTCTAGCCCTAATGAAGTCGTCACTATACAGATGTTTAAAAATGGGTACATTCCAAGAAAAGGGCTAGGTAAAAACTCTACAGGTATTATACAGCCCATTGAGCCAGTCCTTCGACCCCCCCGAACTGGGTTAGGCCATTTTCCATAGGGGTCATTGACACTCCTGCGGACCATGCTGAAAAGATCACCTGGCTCTCAGATGATCCGGTATGGGTCGATCAATGGCCCCTTTCCAAAGATAAGTTATTAGCAGCTCAGCAGCTGGTACAGAAACAGCTTCACGCTGGCCATATCATCCCCAGCAATTCCCCATAAAATACTCCCATCTTTGTCATTAAAAAAAAAAGTCAGGAAAATGGAGGCTCTTACAAGATCTTAGAGCAGTCAATAAGACCATGGTACTTATGGGAGCTTTACAACCCGGTCTTCCCTCACCAGTAGCCATCCCCCTTGGATATTATAAAGTTGTCATTGATTTAAAGGACTGTTTTTTCACCATTCCCTTGCACCCTGCTGATCAAAAACCCTTTGCATTTAGCCTTCCGGCGACCAATTTCTGTGCTCCAATGCAACGCTTTCAATGGCTAGTACTGCCCCAAGGCATGGCCAATAGTCCCACCCTATGCCAGTCATTTGTGGCCGCAGCCCTCCAATCCACCCGAGACAACTGACCTCAGATGTACATTGTCCATTATATGGATGATGTCCTAGTGGCGGGACAACAAGGAAGTGAGGTTTTAGCCTGTTATGTTGATCTTCGACAGGTCCTTGAGTCTCGTGGCCTCCAAATTGCCCCTGATAAAGTTCAGCTAAAAGACCCCTATACTTACCTCGGATTTCAGATGAAGGGACATAATATTTCCTCTCAAAAGCTTACCTTACGGTTGGACAATCTTAAAACCCTAAACGACTTCCAAAAATTGATCGGAGATATAAATTGGCTCATGCCATATTTAAAACTTACTAAACATGACCTAAAACCTCTCTATGATACCCTACAAGGAGATAGCCACCCCACTTCACCTCGGGAGCTCACCGCCGAGGGACGTAAAGCCATTAGCGCGGTAAAACAAGCTATCCAAAACCAAACAATTACCTTTATGGATTATAACTCTCCTTTGCAGTATGTTATCTGCAAAACCTCTCTCTCTCCCACTGCTGTTTTCTGGCAAACCGCACCCCTTATGTGGGTTCATCTCCCGGTTTCCCCTAAACGGGTCTTCTATCCCTACTATATTGTGGTTACAGACCTGATTATCCTAGGCAGAGACCATGGAAAAATGTATTTTGGAAAGGAACCTGATATTATTATCCAACCCTACCCTAAAGATCAAATCGATTGGCTTATGCAGACTACCGACTCCTGGCCAATTGCTCTCGCTTCTTATACAGGCTTAATAGACAATCACTATCCTCCAAACAAACTTATTGACTTTGCCAATAGACATGAGTTCATTTTCCCAAAAGTCACTTCCTGTTCTCCTCTAACAGAAGCCCTATTAGTCTTTACAGATGGTTCTTCTACCGGGATAGCTGCCTATGTGTGGGACAATCACATTGTCCAATTCCAAACCAGCTGTTCTTCAGCCCAAATAACCGAGCTACATGCAGTCATAGCGGTCTTTTCTACATTCCCCGAAGAGGCCTTTAATCTTTTTACAGACAGTGCTTACATTGCCCAATCGATACCTCTGTTAAAAACATGTGGACAGATAAAAAACGTTTCCCAGACAGGTAACCTTTTTATCCAATTACAAGGTCTAATTAGAAAAAGATCTAAGCCCTTTTTTATTGGACATCTTCGTGCCCACTCTAATCTACCTGGGCCTTACAGAGGGTAATCGACTAACAAACCTGGCCTCAAGACCTCAGGCTTCTGCCTACTCACTAAATATTGATGCCCCCGTTCAAATTGACCAGGCACAAAAGGCACACCAGTTACATCATCTTAGTGCCCACACGCTTCGCCTCATGTATAAACTTACTAGAAAACAAGCTAGACAAATTGTTAAAATCTGTCCTACGTACACCCTCCATCTTCCCACACCTCATCTGGGAGTTAATCCTCGTGGCTTAATTCCAAATGCCCTATGGCAAATGGACGTCACACATTACCCTGAATTTGGAAATCTTAAATATATACATGTCAACATTGATACATATAGTGGATTTATATTTGCCACCCTACAATCCAGGGAGGCTGCTAAACATGTAATTGCCCACCTTCTAGTTGCCTTCTCAGTACTTAGATGTCCACAGCAAATTAAAACAGACAATGGTCCAGGCTATACCAGCTCTGGTTTCTCAAAGTTTTGCAAACAATTAGATATAACACACATAACGAGAATCCCATATAATCCACAAGGACAAGGCATTATAGAACGGGCCAACCTCACACTCAAAATTACATTAGATAAAATAAAAAAGGGGGAATGGTACCCTATCAAGGGGTCACCCAGAAACCTAATATCACATGCACTATTTATTCTTCACTTTTTAAATTTGGATGCTAAGGGATTATCTGCAGCTAACCGTTTCTGGCAACCAGAGACGCAACAACAATTTGCCTCTGTGATGTGGAGAGACCCCCTGGACCACTCATGGCATGGGCCTGACCCCATACTCATCTGGGGCCTAGGGTCAGTGTGTGTTTACTCCAAGGAAATGAAGTCAGCCAGGTGGCTTCCAGAACGCTTAGTAAAACAAGTTGATAAGCATATTGATGATACCGATGACCTAATATTGTCCAATTTCAACCAGTTAACAATGGCGCCTACAATTATAATCTAATAATCATAAAGAGAATAGTATAATTCAATTTGACCAGATATATTTGAGTGCACCCTAATTTTATAAACTGTCTCATATGTTTGTCTGTTGTCTGTTGTTTGTGTTCGTACAGTTGAGCTCAATATTTCTTTTCCTTCCTTTTCAAAAGATATTCGCCTATCGTTAAATTGGCTTACAGATAAATGTTATTAAATAAAGGCATACCTTCCTTCCCAGGTTGCTAATTGATTAAAGTGCCACTGAGATTTATTTTATAAAAGTAATGTGTATTGTCACCTACAGACAATAATCAAATTACAATAAACAGTTGTAAAATAAAAAGATATTCTTAATTGCTTGTCAAAATGATTAGAGACTATGGGGACTCCCTTTGATGAATATAGAAATGGCCACCCAGAAAATGATTATTCTGGTCTTAATTCATTAAAGGGCCCCCTAGTAAATTTTATATTATGATCTCATGGGAGACACATCACAACGAATATTGTCTAAATATGTTATAAATTGATTACATTGGTTATCCTTGATATTTAAACACTGAATATGTTATTACAAAATGTTTACATTGGTTAAGTTCTAAATATGTTATTGTAATATGTCCACATTGGTCATCTTCAAAAGCTTAATCAGGTTAGCCTAATTCTCTTATCTACAGCCCAGCCTTGCTTACATCGCAGGACGAAATTTTGCTTACAGGTTAAAAAAGATGAAATCCCTGATTCTGTTACATGGCCTGTTGCTGCTCCTGGCACCGACAGCAGAAAGTGGATTTCAACCAGTTAACAAGAAACAACTGCTTATTGCCCTGTCTGGTAACCCCTGTGACTGTGCCAGGGGTTCTGGCGGGCCCATACCCACAGGTTATACCCATAGTACTGATTGCAGCAGCAAGACTGCCTACTTGGTTTATGAGGCCTCGATAACGGGAGGATATAACCAAGAATGAGATTGTGTCACTAAGCCTAAAGTCATACTAACAATCAATGGCAAACCAGGGCCATGCCCTACCGGCTGTACCATGGCCACAGAGATACATTCTACCTGTTACATTGAAATCCAACAATGTGCACATTCCGATGGAAAAATATATCTAACTGCTGTTCTACAAAAAACTTACAGGGGCTCCATCGGGGGTGACTGAGACTTTTCCAGTCCTACTGGATATCCTAAATTTGGCCAAGCCTCTTGCAGCGGCAGTCCCGGCAAAGATGTCTGCTGGCCGCCACAGGCCCCAATTCATATATCTGATGATGGCGGGCCTTCAGATCAGCTCAGGGAAGAGCAAGTACAAAAACAGGGCCAAACAGGTCCACTATCATAGATTGACAATGGCTGACCAGGACAAATGCCGGACCGTCGATTAGGTCCTTGCCTTGGCGAAGTGTTCTTGCCCCACCTGGTGAGTGGGCTGGCAAGCCAATGACGGGCAACTGAACAAGCGTGCCATGCAATGAGAGAGCCCTCGTGCGCCACCTAAGACAGGTGCCAGAGCCTTGATTCTCTGGTTAACCGATGACGGGTAAGGTGCATGGTGCAGACACGTATGTCGCTCTGACCCAAGACAGGCTCAGCCCCCACAGGCTTGGCTCTCCTGACGCCTTTCTACTATAGTTATAATTTTAAAGGGAGGACCTGTGGGGGGCCTTGCCCCCCCCCGCTAGAACTCTTGAGTGCCTTTTACGGGCATGTCTGGGCCTGCTGCAAGTCTACCCGGCAACAAGGAAGTAGCCCCAGTACCCTCCCCTTGCTCCTTCCCTCTAGCCCTACGGTATATATGCTGTAGCAGCTTCTGCAATAAATGAGACTTGATCAGAAACCTGTCTTGTCTCCATCTCTCATGTCCCCTGTCCTTTGTCATTCTCACTCCCCCTCTAGGGTCTCCATTGACTTACCCGCGGGTCGGGACACTCACAGATAAGAGTTTGCCTTGAGTCTCAGAAAAAGACTTCCACCTGGACTTTTGAAAAATGTTGCAACTTCTGAGACTTTAGAAAAAGGTATTATCACATTTCAGTAACACACAGAATAGCTGTTTTATGTTTGGTGGAATTATGAACTTGCTATTATCTTTATTTGGAGATTATGGTGTAAGGTGTGTTCCGATATGAAGTTGGCAAAGGTGAGATATGGCATTTGGGGTGGAGTGTCAACTAGATTGGTTTTGAAATGCACCTGGGGAATTGGTGGAGCACACTTCTGGGTGTGTCTTGTGAGTCATGGAGGCATGGCCTTTGGATCTGATCACTGGGTCCTTCCTCTGTGGTAGTCCTCCTCTGCTCTTCTTCCCAACTTCTAAAAACTAAGCAGCTTTGCTTCATCATACCCTTCCACTGTGATTTTTCTGGCTTGGAACCAGCTGACCATGGACTGAATCCCCTTACAACGGGACCTAAATTAAACCTCTTCTACTTTAATATGTGGATGTTGTGAATTTTGTCCAGCAATAGGAAAGATAACGCAGCACTGGAGAATAAGTGGGGTGAAAACAGATGATAGAGAAAGAAAGAGTGTGAGACAGAGAAGTGTGTGTGTGTGTGTGTGTGAAACACTTGAAAATGAACTTTACCACTTACAAAGAAATATAATTTCTTAATAAATGGCATGATTGTCTAAGCCATAATAAAATGACCGGTCAGGTAAAAACTACATTTTTCTCTTTGAATCAGCCTTTTCCTGTCTTTGTTACACACTTGGTGAGGGAAGAGCCCAGGTTTGGAGAAAGAGGATTGGTGCAAGTGATGATGACAAAAAAGGCAACTAGTATAATAGATTTTGGAAAAATTTTGAAGACATACAGGAGGAGAAACATGGAAATAGTGGAAAAATGGGACAGATACACAGGTTACAAAAAAAGAAAAGTTAAAAAGGGAAAAGTAACTCTTAGCATACCACTATTCAACTTAGGGGCAGATCCCTTTGTATCACATCATCTAAGGTTGCACTACATTGCAGAGGAATTAGTCTTCAGTTCTGTGTACTGTCACACACAAAATCTCCATAGACTAAAGCTCTTGGATAGAAGATTACAAAATCCTCCCTAGAAGGATTAAACAACTAAGAGACTATCCTCCTCCTCCTCCTCCTCCTCCTCCTCCTCCTGCTCCTCCTCCTCTTCCTCCTCCCTCTCCTCCTTCTTCTTGTTTTTTGGTTCATGTTAACTGACAAAAGATAACATTAGACTTCATCAAAGTCTTTTATCGTCATTGTTTCCTTGTTAGTGTTGTTCTTCTTAGGTTCTCTCAATAGATTTGAGTTGGTATCATATGAGCTTCAAGCCCTGTGGTGGAATATTTAAGTCCATCAATAATATCTCATTGATCAAATTGTGCCACATGCCAGTCAGGAGCCAAGCATCAATCCAAGAGTGTCATTGTTTTGAATTGGTCCTTCCTGCTTTGTGTGATCATCCTAAGTACAGAAAAGTATATTTGGAATTTCTCTAGAGAGAAAGTTTGTACCCAAACATAGTGTTTAATCTTTTACTACTTAGAATAAGGAGCAAAATTAAACTTCATTATTACTACAGCTACTTACTATAAGAAAATTCAACTACATGCAAAAGTAAAAATGATAGAATAATAATCTTTGGAATAAATATCATCCAATGACAAACTCATGATCTGTCTACTATACCCATTGATATATGGAAGATAATTCAAGACATCATATTTAGCCCATAAACATGTCAGCATACTGACTTTAAAAATGACTTTTTAAAAAACAACCAGTGAAAAACTCCAAGAGCTCCACGGGAGCGACTTGGGGCCTTGCAACTACATTTCCCAGAGATCCCTGTGTTGAATCTAACCGGACACAGAGGGCAAGAACTGCAGAAAGCCAATAAAAAAACCTCTGATGACTTTGGAAGGAGGAAGACTGAATTCAGCCTGTTTCCTGGTTGCAGTTCCTCAACGCTGGGTAAGTGGAGCTCCCGGACTGACTTGCTATGTACTTTGTAAATGGAGTAAAGTCTGATCTCAATAGGGAGTCTACAGAACTAGATTCTGTTTCAGCTCTAAATTTCAAATTCAAAAATTTGTTCAGAAGTTTGAGGTGCCACATATGTGGGATCTAATGCTCCAAGTACTTTGGTATACAGACACTTGGTTCAAACTGAGTTAAAGTCATAGCCTCACCACCTTCTACTGGTGAAAATTTAAGGAAGTCATTTAGTTTCTCACAAACTCTGTTTCTGCACTTGTCAAATGAGAATTAATAATGAGACTTACTTAAATGTTTATTGTGAGGGCTAAGGGGGTATATCAAAAGATAGCGGTGTCTAAGAGAAATTCCTCAATTGGATTTTCCTCTTGAGTACTTTGCATACTGATGCCCACTCTCCTTGGTCTCTAACACAGTGTGTCCCCAGGGGCTCAGTTAATCCTGCAGGGAGCAGGCTCATAATAATCCCTGTTTCTTTTGAATTAACTGATTAGAAGTCTCCTAATGATCTCAAATATTCAGTGATGTTGGTGGATACTATCTGTAATGGCTAGAGGAATTCTAGGGAAAGTTTTATCACATTGGAAGGAGAATTACTGGGGAGGGTCTCAAAGAGCTGTCAACAAGCATTTTCACATTTGGTCAGCCTAGGCAGGCATCACCCTGAGCATGGACTATAAGACTCCATAGCAGCAAGGGGCCAGGGGCCTGGGAGACTGCTCTGGACTCTGCCCTGTGCTCAGGCAGGATGCCCACAGCTGCCGCACACTGCTGGCTCCTTTCTGATGAACTGTTCTTTCTTTATCTGGCCCCTCCTTTTATTGCCTCAAACTCAAAGCAGCCAACTCCACCCTGTCTCTCAGAAGGAACTTTTTAACTGTCACCTTCTAGCTACTTCCTGCCCAGAGACCTAGTGTAGTCTCTGCTGACTGAGCCTTAGCTTCAGTTTCCCTTTCGATTTGCCTGCCTGCTCTGCTGCTAATGCCCCACAACACTGGTCTGGCTGCTGGGAGTCCTGGCAGAGATGCAGGTGTCCTGTACCCTGAGCACAGCTGACTGATGCTCTTTGCATATGGCCAGCAGGGCTGGAACTTTGCCATCCCCTTACTCTAAGGGCTTGTTAGGTGTGGTGTCACTGCCGTCCACTTCAGGGTGGAAAAGAACAAAGAAAACATAGGAGAAGAAAATGAGAAAGCCACACATGTAGGAGAAAAGTGGCCCTCTACTTCTCCTTATAGATTCTACTCAGTAATGACAGAAGTCCATGCAGTAGGTGTAGAAGGTTCCATCTCAAGCCCTACTTACTAGATGAGTGCTGCTTGTAGCCCTTAAGATTACACAGCATCTGATGGGGTGTCTCTCTCTGAATCAATCTCCTTTTAATTCCTCTGTACTTGGCTCTTGCTCACAACTCCATTTTGAAAAAGTCAAGGGTATTTTTTTTCAGCAAAATAATTGAAAACTACTGTTGTACATGAAAGAGGCAGAGATGCAGGACTGAGAATCAAAGGACAGTTCTGCATGTCAAGCTACTGTTTGAGAGTGTCCTGTGATGGAAGGGCTGAATTATTCAGGGATCACTCACATCAGTTGGTCGCACTATTGCATCTTTTTTTTTTTTTTTTGGTGCAGGGGATCGAACTTGGGTTCTTGCGCTTGCCCAGCAGGCGGCAAAACCACTGTGCTACATCCCAGGCCCTATTGCATCTTGACCATGGGACAAATTAACATTCATCAGATCTGCAGACATGAGCCAGACTTTTACAGGGTGGCAAGGCTCTCTGGAAGTTGCTTCATTCTGTGTGTCTCAGCTTTCTGCTCCCAGAATGAACACCAGGGTAACCTGAGTTCAGTTACCCCAAACCGGGCACTGGGACAGTGATGCAAGTGACTTAGGGAAATGCTGGGAGAAAATTGGCTGTGCCTGAATGTTAATCAACCTCAAGTCTGTCCAGCTCAGCGCAGCAGTGTGCTCTTGTAATTCCGTCTGCTGGGGAGGCTGAAGTGGGAGCGTCACAAGTTCCAACCCATCCTGGGCATCTCACCATGACCTTTTCTCTGAAAAATAAAAAGGGTTTAGGCATTAGCTCTGTGGTAGGGCTTTTGCAAAGAATATGTCAGGACCTGGGTTCAATACCAATTACTGAAAAAATAAAACACCTAGTTTGGACCAAAGGCACAGCAGCTATTCCAAGGAACCTTGTACCAACCAGCTATTCCAGGGCTGTTCTGGCAAGGACATGAGTCTATGCACATCCAGCTCTCAGCAGAAGAGGGCACGGAAGTTTTGGGAGCCCCCAGTCCTCCAAGGAGAATCTCACATGCAGGGCCTTCATGATAACAGCACAGGCCAGGTCACGGAAACAGGCAAGTGGTAAGAGAAATGTAAGGGATGGAGGTGTCCCAACAGAGAGCATTATCCCCACAGAAACTTCAGTCCTGAAGCCTCATCAGCCCCATGTGCCCTCTCCAGTGCACCAAACGTATTTCATTCTGTGACCTCTTTGGGCCTGTGATAGAGAGGGGTCATGAGGGTTCCCTGTGAGTCCCAGTGCATTTACACTTTTTTCTCAAATTACTTTAGACACAGAGTGTACTTTTCAATGCTTTCCTGGCTCTATTTCTCTCTTAGATTGTATCTACCTGATTCTCCTTTACATTTCAATAATGTAATGCGAACATGTTCTGTTAAAATAATATTTTAGTTGGATAACCATTGGGCTGAACATTCGCAGTACTTGTGTTACCAAGATAAGCAATAAAAGGATACTGGACACTTTCCCAATCCAAAGCCACCAGCTGACTTCTAACTGAGAACTGCCACTCTACCATGTACATTTTGTTGTTGGTTTCTGTGGATGTCTTATAAAACTCTCTCTTTCCTCCCCACCTCCCTTTGTTGCTCTTGTTTTCCATTCTCTTCCCTTCCCACCTGTAGCATTGGATTGCTTGAGGTCCAATGCTGTCTGATTCATGAATTGAGTCTGCTCAATAAAAATACTCAAAATTGTAATGTCCCTAAGCTTATATTTTAACCATTTTAATGTTGAAAATATGGGATCAGATCTTCTCAGTCTGGTCTTTTCTCTGTCTTCAGGTTTAATTTTCATTTATTTCTATTTCGGTGTAGCTGAAGTAGCTTTTAGAGCAGCGAACATGCTCATCATCTTTCTACTCTTCCCTGTGTAGTAAAAGAAACCTGTGTGCACAGAAGTTCTTCATTCTGCCTTGTTTTATAGTTGGCTTTTCATCTCCTCCTACCCTGGCCAGTGAAGGTCAAACACTTCATCAAGATAACTCATATTTCTTAGGTTTCTCAAGTTCTTTCATGAGTCTGATTGTCTTGGCATGCATGTCTTAATTTTATGTAAATAGTACTAACAGAAATAATATTTGAGGATTGCACTTTTCTGCAACTCTTTGTAAATACAGTTTGTTTACCTTACCTTTGTGTAATTCTGTGGAACATTCTGTTGCCGACCTGGTATTTT
This sequence comes from Heterocephalus glaber, assembly GCF_053883595.1. Classification (NCBI taxonomy): domain Eukaryota; kingdom Metazoa; phylum Chordata; class Mammalia; order Rodentia; family Bathyergidae; genus Heterocephalus; species Heterocephalus glaber. The sequence goes on along the minus strand of NW_028258307.1, from coordinate 11,711,915 downwards.
CTTCATTATGAAGCATTTTCTTGCTCTACCATATGCTTGAGAAATAAAGAAATAAATAAAATTTTTTATTTCAAAAATTTAACAAGAATATATTCCAATCTGAAGCATGTAGAATCAAACATTTTCAGAATCTTTCTTGTTTTTCCCATTTTATTTCTGTTTCACTTCTGGAAAGTACCACTTCATACTGGTGTATATTACATATACATATACTCTGCATATATCTTCTGTATATTTTTCTGTTATACTTTTGAGTGGTGAAGGTTCACAGAGGAGGGAACAAAAACTTGAAAAAGAAGTATAGGATTTAAAAGGAATAATAGGAAATGGTCACCTAAGCAATAAGTGGCCCATTGTGTATAGAGCACCTCACTTCTCTACTTCAGCTTTTTCATCTCTTCCATACATATGCTGTATAGATTCTGCTTAAGGAGTCAAAAAGGTACAGGGGAGCTTTATCCAAATACCATTCATGTTCTCTGGAGCAGATTGCTAGATTTAGAGTTTGTACAAATGTGAAAGAGTGCTAGTGCAATTAAGGATGAAAAGAAATGCAAGGAATCAGCTAGATTAATGGGAGATGTTATAAACATAACGAATGCATCCTCAGAGCTAATTCACTCATTTTTAAAAGTTTAAATGAAAATTTTTTCCCCTTTGATGCTGGGGATTGGACTCAAGCACCTAAGTCCAAACAGTATTTAATGAGTGAATGAATGAGTGAGTCAACCAATCAATGACTAAATCAATGTTAATCTTTAAATGGAAAATTTTATGTTAAGTTTCAGTACATGAGTAACTTAAGGGAGTCAGTTTCCATAAATACCATCTACTCTACTGAATGACTCACCTGCTCCTAGGAGGAAGTGTTAGAAGCCTATTTTAATGGACACCAACTAGGATATGTGTTGTTTTTATCAAAGAGAAGACTACATCTAAGATATTGATCATTTGGTTGCTCTTTTAACCTGGATTTCTAATAGCTGATACTGGAAAGATGAAGGAAATGTAAAACATTTGTGCTGGGGTCACTGAGAATATTTAATGGAATTAGGAATATAAATCAATTCATATAAATTATTTCTAAACATTATATTTACATATTTAAAGTGCATTGTAGCTATACTACCCTACTGCTGGAAATCCAAGTGCAAAAGTAGTGATGTTTCTTCTTGGTTTCTTTTTCTTGCCACAGGGAACCATGGACATTGAAGCATATTTTGAAAGAATTGGTTTTAAAAACTCGAGGTACAAATTGGACTTGGAAACATTAACTGACATTTTTCAGCACCATATTCGAGCTGTTCCCTATGAAAACCTTAACATTCATTGTGGAGAATCCATGGAGTTAGACTTCAGGACCATTTTTGATCAAATCGTGAGAAAGAACCGGGGTGGGTGGTGTCTCCAGGTCAATCAAATTCTGTACTGGGCTCTGACCACAATGGGCTTTGAGACCACAATGTTGGGAGGATATGTTTATATCCCACCAGCCAATAAATATAGCAGTGGTATGATTCACCTTCTAGTACAGGTGACCATCAGTGGCAGAAACTACATTGTTGATGCTGGGTTTGGACGCTCCTACCAGTTATGGGAGCCTCTGGAATTAATTTCTGGGAAGGATCAACCTCAGGTGCCTGCCATTTTCCGATTGACAGAACAAAATGGAATCTGGTACCTGGACAAAATCAGAAGAGAGCAGTATATTCTGCACCAAGAATTTCTCAATTCTGATCTTCTAGAAATGAGAATATACCAGAAAATGTTTTCTTTTACTCTTGAACCTCGAACAATTGAAGATTTTGAGTCGATGAATATTTACCTTCAGACGTCACCATCATCTGTGTTTACAAGCAAATCCCTTTGTTCCTTGCAGACTGCAGAAGGGGTTCACTGTTTAGTGGGCTGGACCCTCACCTACAGGAGATTCAATTATAAGGACAACGTAGATCTGGTAGAGTTTAAGACTCTGAAGGAGGAAGAAATAGATGAAGTGTTGAAAACCATATTTGGTGTTTCGTTAGAGAGAAAACTTGTGCCCAAACATGGTGATCAATATTTTACTATTTAGAGTAAGCAGCAGCAGTAGTCTTCTATGTACTATATTGAATTAAACTTTTATCATAAAAATTTCAAACATGTCCAAAGTACAGATGATGGGAAAATAAGTCCTTGTGTATTGGACATCGAGATCACCAATGATCAATGGATGATTTATTGTATCCTCTCCAACCCTTAGACATGATACAACTTACCCATAAAAATGTCAGCATATGTAATGGAATGACTTTTTAAAGAAACATAAGCACACACATTTGCAAAATTAATTATACTTGTAGTGCTTTAGCAATGATGTGATTATCTTGTGAACCATACTGATGCATGCTAGAAAACTTCATGACATTGGTTAATTATGCAAGTCACAGCCAGTGAATACTGGTAGTTGAGTAAGGGGAATAGTGAGTAAAATTGTTTCCATTAAATTCGACCAGTTAATATCTAATTTTTCAAAAATATCACCTTTGTGACTTAAGATTCAAATGTAACAAAGAACAATGAGACATAATAACCTAACTGCCCTCAAGACAAACCTTAAAGCCATGCATAAGACCTTGTGGTGACATCCCAAGGGAGTGACACAGCAAACGATTTCTCCCAGGAACTGTTTTTTATGAACACATTTCTTTGTATATCACTTTTCTTAATGTGGAAACCATGGTCTTTAGAATTTTCAACTTCCAGTATCAAATAATTTACATCTAAAATAATTATTATAAATGGTGAAATACATTATTATCTAGAAAATTTATGTACTAAGAGGTATATTAAAACATTGTCAGCTAATATGTGAATTAACATTTTTATCTGGAGATATTAGGAAATTATGGAATAAGTGTCTTCTGCAAGGGAATCTTCATGATCTTTCTTATTTACCTGTTTTATTCATTTACTTTGTTCTGCATTTTGCCAAAAGAGAAAAACACATCAGTTCTTTGTATACAACAACCTCCAAAAGCTCTGGACACAGAGTGAATTACTTGATAAACCTGTGGGTATAATTCCTCCAAGGCATGAGGTGTATCATCCATACATGACACAATGTCAAACCTAGAATAAACTCTAAACTTTTTGGACAGTTGAATGAATAATGTCAATAAGGTAGTAATGTATTAGGAGTAGGTGACCATTTAATGGAAGTTCTTCCAGACTGCTGTATTGCATTCTGTAATTGTTCCTCCTCGGGTGAATTATTTCCCTCTAGCTTGAAATCCTGATGCCACTCTCACCTACCTGCCGGCTTCAACCTTGACAAACTGACGAGATTTGAGGAGCCCAACATCTAAGAGAATAATTTATGCTTCAGCATCTGGATCATTACTTTTCTAAAATTAATATTTTCTGACTGTCAATTGCAGAAAGGGGGGTGCAGTGTGTTAATAAATTATTCTCCTCCTTCAACTCGTAGTCATATTAGTTAGATGAAATGAGAATGAGGAACCGAAATGGAGGGGTGATCATGAGGAGAATGGGGTATGTTGCAACTGGTGCATTTTATGTAGTCAGGAAACAGGTGGGTGATAACAGTGGGGAGAGGAGATGTCCTAGGAGAGGAGGGCATGAGACCTGGACTGAACGGGAAAGAAAGATGAAAGCCATATTTGCATCTATGACAGTTTGCTACTGTCTCTACATTACCAGACCGACCTTGTTGAGCTCTGCTTCACTCTTTTGGCAAGGTCTGGTGCTTCTTGAAGGTCTGAACAGAACTTAGTTTCTCACATTCTGACCAAGACCATGTGAATAAAAAGAAATATTAAGAGAACAGGCGGCTCAGAGAGAGTTAAGCCCATCGACTTGTACAATGAGTATCCTAAACTCAATGAAATTGTTGCTTCTTAACTATGTATATTGCATGGTGAAAAAAAGCCAAAGTAGTTGTAAACAGATTCAGAGGTGTAAATTTTAGCTGTTGGATTAAAGAGTTGGACCCTGGCTATAAACTTTCATCAGATGAGACCTAAATAAATGAAGGAATTTGCCAGAATTTTTTAAGGTGCCTCTCCGTTCTTTGTGTTTATCCAAACTGCTGTCTCTAATTTTGACGCACTCCTGGAATTTAGGATGTGCCATTTCCTGTCAGGATCTCAGGAACAGTAAGATAGAAGCCAGAACCGCCAGATGTGTCTGGAAAGGGTTGGATGTTGAAGGTACTTTTCAGTTCCTTACGTCTTCATGGTGAAGCTGAGTGTGGGTGTTTATTTCCATTTCTGTCCACACTAAGCCAGGGAGAGGAATTACAGGAAATGCCCATCCTCACAACTGGATGGAGCTTTTGACACCTGAAAAAGAGCTTCTGGAAATGGACTCACTTTATATTTACATCATTGATTTCTGTGGTCTAAGGCCACTCAGCAATGCAAAGCCTCGTACAGAGAGAAAAGTTCAAAGAACAAAGTTTATAGCAATAAGTGCCTTCAAAGAAGAAAGATCTGGAATAAACACTCCAGTATTACACCAGCTGGTACTAGATAAACAAGAACTAAGTCCAAACTTCATAGAATAGAGAGAAAGAAAAATGGGCAGAAGCAAATTAAATAGGCATTACTAAAACCATAGAAAAGATCAGTGACAGTGAGTTGTTTTTTGAAAAGTTAAGTGAAATTCATAAACTCTTAGGAAGACTAGAAATTAAGAAAAAAGTCTCAAATCAGCAGTTAAAGAGGAGCTATCCCAACTGGTAATAAAGAAATACAAAGAATCATAAGACAATCCTATGTACCAACAAGTTGGTTAACCCAGAATAAAAGGATACATTTCTAGAAACAGTTAACCACCTAAGACTGAATCATGAGAAAATAGGACATTGCAATAGATCAACAATGAGTAAGGAAGCTGAATCAGTAATAATGTCCCCAATCAAAGAAAGCCTAGAACTAGATGGTCTGATGGCTGAATTCTTCATCATTTGAAGAAATAATGCCAGTCCTTCTCAAATGCTTCCAAAGTATTGGGGAGGAATTAATGCCCCCAAAGTGCTTCTTAACAACAATCTTTAAGAACCTCTCCTTTCTTCATGTCTTAAAGACAGAGTCCATATGTTCTTTCGCGATCTATAACAACATCCTGCAAGTTTCCCTGCCCATAATCCTTGGTGGTTGTTTTCTCTTTCAGAATGACTGAGGTAGTTCTACTCTGATATTTAACCCTAAACCAAATCTACTATGGCAGGGGCAAGATTGTGTTCTACAGCAGCGTACTCCAACCCATCCTGACAAATAATTTAAAATAAATCACCACGGTGTAGAGTGTGGGGCTACTCTGAGGGAAGGAGAAGTGGAATTCTTGAATGGGGTATTAAATATGTGTTTTCATCTCTCCCTAACCCGTATTCTAAGTTTTTCGATTTTCTCATTACACAGTATTTTCCAGGGTTTTTGTCATCTTCCCTGACGTATGGGACAATAGCCAGAACCACTGAACTAGATTATATAAAGGAAAGATTTTTGAATGTCTACATTATTCACAAAACACTGGTGAAGACTATAAAATGCCTACAAGTAATTACGAGTCAACAATGTATATGAGAAAATTCTGAGGTTTAAAATTGTGTTGCATGAGGAGTAACAAGCACAATCTTCAAGGAGTTTTGTAAATATATACAGGTCCACTTAGAACTCAGGAACTCTGAACAGAGGTCTGGGGAGATTGTTAGCTGGTAGGAGTTTCCCTCCTGAAGAAGGCTTCAACCAAGTTCACAGCAGGCAGGGACTCCGCCTCATTTCTCTTTTATCCCTTAGGCATGGAGCAAACATTTGTGAAATAAATCAACAAATATCATCAGATTCTGTCTAGAACAGTGTTTGACAAAGAGTACTGTTCAACATTTGTTTGTTGAATGATGGCATGAAGTATAAATGCATGCTTTATCATTGGAAGGAAATCTGCACATACTTGAGCTGCTGGAGTCCACTCTTCCCATGACTCAATGTCATCAAGCAGGCTTCTGCGCTGGCCATAGTTACCACAGTGTAAGATGTTCTGCATAAGCAATTAGGCTGCCAGACTCAAGTCTCTACCCACCAGGCAGAATGGGAAGGAGTTTTCCCCAAAGGGCTGGCTGGAAAGACTAAAACACAGGACTCCCTTGCTTTCTCCACTCCTAGAAATAAACAGCAAAAGACTGTCATGTGCGTGTGGGACAGGTTTGGTTGCTTACTTTTTGCTGACCATTGTGGTCTTACAGCAAAGCAGCATGGAAAATCAAGTAATCCTCACTGAGAAATTGACAAAGGCTGTATCTCAACACCACTATCACTCGGTTGATGGTAATACTAAGAAAATGAGCAGGTGAATGCTTTGTGCATGGGTTCCTTGGTTCTCGCTGAGGAAGCCTAAGGGAGCCTCCTGGAGAGCAACGCACATGGTGAGACAGAACCAGGAGGCAGGAAGCACTGCACCCTCCCAGCAGCACTCTGCACTGCCCTCCTCGGAGTGCCCCAGAGGGCACCTCCAGGGGTCTTTGTCCCCATGCACCCTCCACAACCCAGCACTCAGCTCCAAAAAGGGTCTCTCACTCCTTTTGTCCGCACCACTAAACTACGTGTACCTGTGGGAAAAACAATCTCTAGGTGCTTAATAAGTGTAGCTCAATGAATTAATACCTTTGGCGCTTGGTACAAAAATAAAACTCGAATCAGAGTGTGTTAATTCATCCTCATTGTTTACCACATGGGCCAGCTCCCACATTCTGGTCAGAGATGATTTTCAATAGCTACTAAGAAAGCCTGTTATTCAAACTTGTCTAAGAGAAATTTCATTTACAAGTGAAGTCCACCCTTTGTAGTCCTTTTCCAATGAGATTTAAAATTTATTAAAAATATCTCCCACTTAAAATGTCTACTTTCTTATTCTATTTCACTATCAGATAGGACTTTAGCTATAAGCAGGTATGGATTCCTGGCTACTGCTATTTCTCTGTTACTGACTTTGGTTATGACCTCCGTCTATTTGCCAGTCCTCCACTGGAAAACTCCACTCAAAGGCAATGTCACAGGAAACGTGACATATGAACTATTATATCTCTCAACCTGTTAACTGTATAATATGCCAAGATTTTATTTGTTAGAAATCAAAGAATGAGTGCTGGGAACGATGGAGATTAAAAGTAGGAAGATATTTATTGATAGGAAAGCTCTTGAGGGACAGGAGGGGTCCCGAGTGGGTAGCCAAGGAGCGAACTTTATAGAGAAGTTTTATAGGGTGACAGCCACGTGGGTATAATGTGGGCCACAGCCATGAACATCTAATAAGGTTGTAAGGATAGTTACTTAGGTAGTGGTGGTCCAATTGCAAAGCAAGTCACATGGATGGAAAAAACAAGGATTCTCCGAGGAGGCGGTGGGTCTAGAGGTCTCTGGTCATCCCAAGGGTGGTCCACGCCTATTCATACTTTTTACTAAGCCCAGGTGTTTGAAGAAGTATGTGGGTCTGATCATCTGGTCTCCATCTTGAGGCTTGGTTTTCAGCCAATGTGTAGCTGTGTTGTGTTTTATCTTTGTCCTGGCCCTCTGGAGGACAGCCCTATCTGAAGCCTGTAATATTTTTATCTGGCCCATCTACCTATAGCAAGGCAGGGTGTGCAGGGCGTGTCCCACATTCCAGGAAATCAGGGGCAGGCATCCAAACTTTGGCATGTGGACATTCTTGCAATGGTTGCCTACACACAAGGAAATTATTCACCCTTTCTCCATGAAAAACCAACAAAAACTCCAAGTTATTTGGCACAGTTAGACTTTACATGATCTTTACGCATCTCTGATCCTCTCTCTCCTTAGCATTCCCTCAGAGATACAGACACTCTTAAATTTTGGTAAGGCTGAGCTTTGACAGAATTTCTATTTCCCTGCAGAGAGTGAAGTTCTCAGAAAAAGCCTATCATTTCTGGCCTCTGCTTTATACATGCCTGCCCATCTCCTCTGTCTTGATTTGGCATAATCAGAAAAAAACGATCAGCATCTCTAACAATCGAGTAAGCATAGTCACCTACATCATCACTAATTCTCTTACAAATGGCAAAGTATATTTCTTGATCTCCATTTTGTAGGTGAGTACACTGAGATTCAGAAAGACTAAGTAACGTGCCCAAAGTAAAACAGCTAGTAAGTATCAGTCAGTTTGTATCACTGAGAGTTCTGGACTGAATTGTGTTTTTCCCCAAATTCATATGTTGAAGCCCACCCTCACCTGAGAATGTGAGAGTGTTTACAGGTGGGGCCTTCAAAGAGGTGAATAACTTAATGTGAGGCCATTTGAATGGGCACTACTCCAAAATGACTATTGCTCTTTCAGGAGGAGAAATTTGTGAAACACAATCGGCATGCCCACAGTAGAAAGACCATATGAAAAGTCAGCCTTCTGCAAGCCAAGGAGACAGGCCTCAGAGGAATCCATCTGCTGACACCTTGATCTTGGGCTTTCAGTCTCCAGAAGTGTGACAAAATCAAGTTCTGCTGTGTAAGCCACCCAATCTGTTTTGATTTGTTAGGGCAGCTTTAGCAAATCAAACTATATGGTTGGGGTTGGATTTAGGTGCCAGTAACAGAACTATCAGCAGTGGCTTAAACTAGAGCTTGCAAAACAGAAGGCCATGGGCCAAATCCAGCCAGTGCCTCTTTGCAGTAAATAAATTTTTGGGAGAGCGTTGTCATGCCCATTTGATTATGTGTAATCTATGGCTGCTTTCAATCTGCAAGCACGATTTAGCAGTTGCAGCAGAACACAATGGCCCAAAAATCCTAGATTTTTTTTATATTCCTATTATACATTTATTCTGCTAAATAATTTGTTATAGTTACTATGTGGTACCTTATAGAAATAATTGAGGACCACTTTTTAAAGCAAATATGGGCTTAATCTTTCCAGAGATAGGAAGTCCAATATTGTTACAGCCACTCTCCCAAAGGGATTAGCATCTAAACTCCTTTGTCTGTTCACTTCACTATTCTCAGAAGACAGGATGTATCTTATATTCTCAAGATACGACATGTCTACTGGACATCTCCCCACTGCATCTGAAACTTTAGGAGAAGAGAAAGAGCAAGGCACAGAAAGAGACTCTTCCCAAATGAATCACATCCAGACTTCCTAGAGGTTCCAGGCTTTTAAGTGGGTGGCAAAGTAGACATGAGGACCCAGTGTCAGATAGTCCCGGGGTTAGGGCAAAGGGAAATATGAGAAAGAGAGTGTGGAGGTATACATCACGGTGTGTAGGACCGGAGGACAAAAAAGCACACAAGATCTCCAGAGTGTTCAAAGTCTCATTGTCCAGCCATTGAGGCTCCATGAGATAGGGAAGGTGAGATAAGCCATGTGGGACAGAGAACAGTTTGCCAGGAAAGAGCCACACTTTGGTTCTGTATGAAGAAAGACTCAAAAGGCAAGTGAAATGAGAGCATATGTAGTGCAAACACACAAGGAATACAAGCAAACCAGCTCCACAGTCATGGAGAGTTGGCTTGTTGGCCAGGAGCAGCCTGCCCAGGCAGGCAATTTCTTAGAAAACTTGGGAAATAAAAGCAGCCTAAAAGGCACCTACTAAAAAGGTACCAGTGCTGTTTACTAGTGGTTTTGGACCGTTCCTTTCCATTTCTGAGCTCCAATCCTCTCCTTAACTTCATCCTGGCCTGACATCAAGGAAGGGAGCCCCTGGCCCTTGTAGCTCCTCCCAAGCTCCTTTCCTGTGTAGCCACTGGTGGATGGAACTCAGATGGGGGAAGAAATCAGAGGTCACAGTAGGTTTGAAGATTGCATTAAAAAAAAAAAAAAAAACACCATTTCTACCCTTCAAATCTTTTGGAAACATAGACATAGATGGACAGGGCCACAAGAATGTACCTGGGTGCCACAAAGTTGAAGCTACAATGCTAGTGAATGTAAAAGCATCAAATGAACTGCTGCTGAACCTCCCATCCTCAATAAAAAGCTAATTCTTAGCAAATATTCAATACGAAGTAAGCATGTGCAAAGCTTCTGTGTGGGGCAATGTGTGAAATGAGAGCGTTTTCTTTTTTGGTACCCGAGATCGAACTCTGGACACTTGGAAGGCAGGTGGCAGAATCACTGAGCTAAATCCCCAGCCCTGAAATGAGAGTTTAAAACACAGCCTTGACTTCTTCTCCAGGGTAGAGGCAGGGTAGATATGGAATCATCCCATGTTGATCTATGTCAGGACATGACATTTATATTGTTTGTTTGTTGTAATGCACATTTTATTCCATCTCCCTGAAAAGAGGAAAACGGATTAATTCAGATTGATCTTTCTGAGAATGCTTCACAGGGCGGTGACATTTGAGTTCTTAGGATTTCCACAGTCTAAGACATCTGAAAGGGATAATCAAATATACCCCAACCTACTTCCATTCCCGATGTAAATTTTTTCTTTTGAGATATCTAGACAGGCAGCATGGACCTAGAGGAATATAAATAACTTCAAAATCATTTTCACATTCCTGTAAAAATGCTCCTTTTCTGTGAAACCTTTGTCAAGTGTCCAAGCCAGAAATAATGCCTCCTTCTTTTGTATTTCATTTGCACTTAGAATGCATGGCTTTGTCACAAACTGTCCTGGTGTATGAATTATTTGCTTGCTTTATTTAATCTCTGACTTATTTAAGATTAATTTAGTTGATCAACAGTCTTGATTGTGAACTATATAGCACTCTGCTCGATTGAGAGGTATAGAGATGAATGCATTGTTGTTAAAGGAATACACAGTCAAATGTTTTATAATCATATACTGGTTTATTCTTCAATAAAAAGCAATGTAGCATCCTACCACATAGTGGATAAACTTCAAAATACTATTCTAAGTGAAAGAATCTAAACATACACAAAAAATTGCACACTATGTGATTCTATATAGATAAATGTCTAGAAAAGATAATCTATAGAGATCTAAAGTGGTTCCAAAAAGCTGGGAAAGGGAAGCATCTCTTTGGCAGCCAGAAACAGTCTAGAATTGTGATCATTGCACAATTTCATAAATAATTTACTTTTATGGAAATATACACTGAAAACACTGGATAAATACTGTCAAAACCACATGGTAAGCTTACTAAACAGTCTAGATTAGATAGATGATAGTTAGATAAATGATAGATAATAGACAGATAGACACCATAGATAGATCTAAATAGCTAGAGATGATTGGTCAGACTGACTTACCTCAGTTTTCACGTATAGACCAATACTTTCCAAACTGTTGCTGGGTTACTTACTGGTCATTTAATTGTAGGACCAGACAAATTTTAGAAGTGAAGGGAATTGGCAAACAAGTAAGAAATCATGGAGTCAATTATGCTCTAAATATTTTAACATTGCTTACAGTGTGTCTGTAAGGTGGTAAATGATTGATGGTAACTATATTGATGTGTGCTTTAAGGCTATGACCTGAACGACTACACATGTGAGACCGCATTTCCTGAGACAGGGAAGTATGGTATTTGAATGACCTACCTGGCAAACCAATCAATACTTAGGAACTTTGAGCACTCTTCTTATGTTAAAAATTCTCTGAGTCTGAGGCATGAAATAGTAAAGTTCCTTGATTCTTAGGACACAATGCCAAAGAGAAAGTAGTGTCACTCTCTGATACCTGAGGGCAAAGAACAAACAGGGACAAAGGACTTGTGCGCACCTTACACACAGACCTTGACATTGCATGAAACTGAAACAGAGGGAAAAAAATGAGAGAAACTAAGTACCAAGAGTTAGTGGCCAATATATGCCACTGAGCTCGATGTGATTTTAAGAGTAGAAGTTTGAATTTGCAGCAACAATTGTGAATGAGATATTAAAAATAATGTTATGTTTTGTAAGACTTGGTTCTAAGTGGCCAATATTGATTTCAAAAACTGTGAACTCAAACAGAAAACAGCTAAGCCCTTTGATCTATCTACTCTGCCAGCACCTCACTGGACCTAATTAAAGTGTCTTCCTCACCAATAAACACCAGACCTTGTCCTAAACCCGTGTAATCCATTCTGCTAAAGTGTAACAACAACCTGATTGATATCTAGGGCCAGAAAAGTTCCATATTCCATCCAAGGAACCAGTTTGTAAATTCTTCATCCTTGTGAGTCCCTTCATCTGGACAGTACATTAGCTCAGTGCATTTTCTTTTTCAGTCCTTGGATTCCATCTTTATAGAAAGTAAAGAAATGGTCCATGCTTGCAACCTGGAGATTGGGTCTGAGACTCATCGCATTCATTGCACAGCCCACCCAGCCATGACCTGGCTATGGCTATGGTGACCAAATGCCCAGCCGAAACCCAGATGTCAAGATGTAGCAAACATGCTCTGGTGGGAAGAACTGCTGTCATTCCTAAATCATGGCCCTTGAGATTCAGACCTCCCCTGGGGTAGCTTTATCCCTGGATCTGAGAAAAACCCTCATATGGGCCTTGCATTTCCACAGATGTGAGGCAAAGCCATCTTCAGAGTGCAAAGATTTGAGCAACAGCAGCTCCCTGAGCAGAATGACTTTGGGATGACCATGTGATCAAGGAATCCCTCAGAGGAACTTCAACATTCCCTTGGGTGAGAAGCAAAGATCAACAGCTCATGGATTTTTCGATGAATGCCATGGCTTTGGAGTCTAAGTGACCACATGAGGCCCTGAATTCAGGACAAGCCATACTCTCTGCCCCCTCAAGAGCATTGCTCTGCTAATCCAGTACTAGAAGCTATTTGAAATGATAGGTGCCTGTTACATCATCTCACTGATTCTATTAATTTGCTAGAGCCAAACATCCCATACTGAATGACTAAAAGAACAGGATTTTATTTTCATGCAGTTCTGGAGGTTAGAAGTCCAGGGTCAGGGTGCTGGTGGGTTTGACTTCTGAGCCACCCTCCTTGGCTGGCAGAGGTCACTTTCTCATAGGACCTTCATGTTATTCCTCTTGGTCTCTGTGCTATTTGTGTCCTAATCTCTTCTTCTAATGATGTAAGTCATATTGAATTATGACCTACTGACATTTCATAATTTTACTGTTTTTTTTATTTCTATAAAGGCTCTATTTCCAAATAAATCCACATGCTGAGGTAGTATGGATAAGCACTTCACCATATGGATTTGACAGAGACAGAATTCAGCCCATAGCTTTCTGTCTTCTGGCCCCCAAATGCATGATCTTTTATGCAAACTCATCCCTCTCATTCTAACATCCCCAAACATCTTAACTTATTCCAGCATCAAATCTAAGTCCAAAATCTCATCTAAATATCATCTAAATTAGGTATAAGTGAGACTGGAGGTATGACTCATTCTGAGGCAAAATTCCTCTCCAGTTGTAAACCTATAAAGCCAGGCAAGTTATCAGCTTCCAGCATGCAATCGTGGGAGAGTCACAGCACAGATGTTGCCATTGCAAAAGGGAGAAATCAGAATAAAAACGGGATCCCAAGAAACCCCAAAACATAGATAAATTCCACTAGATTTTAAATCACAAGGCCCCAGCACACAGGATGTGAACCACTCCCAGCACTCAGGAGGAGGCTCCTGGGCCGAAGTACCATGCCCTCCCCCAGCACACAAGAGGTGAGCTACGCAGACACCAGCAACACCCCCACCCCGCTTCCATCAAAATGAGAAGACACTTAAACAAGCTTCAAAACCAGACTTCCAGATCACCTACAGCAACCCCAAAGGAAAACAAAATGGAACACTCTGATATTCAACTACCTGGACTCCCTAAACTAGCAACAAAAAAGGATCTGGAAAAAATAAAATCAGAAATAATTTCTCAGATAACAGCAGAGATTGTGCCCATAGTGCAAGACATGATTAATAAATCTGGAGAAGACACAGATAAAAAGATAGAGGAACTGAGGAACATGCTGGAATCCCAACATAGGAAACAAATGAAATCCATAAAACAGATACAAACAGATTTCCAGGAGATTAAAAACTCCATTGAAAGTCTATGCAGCAGAATGAGCCAAAGTGAAGACAAAATTTCAGACATAGAAGATAAGATTGCAATTAATGACCAGGAAAAGAAAATTGTTTTAAAATAGTAAGGGACCATGAGAAATCAGTCCAGTGGCTGCTAGACGATGCAAAGAAGAATAACATAAGGTGGATCAGAGTCAATGAAGAAAGAGGAGAGAGTGCAGATGACGTAAAAAAAACTGTTCACAGATGTGATGGCAGAAAACTTCCCAAGCAGGGGAAAAGAACTTGACATTCAGATAAGGGAGGCATATAGGACTCCAACTAGCATTGATTAAAAAAAAAAATCTAAACATAGGCATATAATAGTTAAGATTCCAGAAACCCAACAAAAGAACAAAGTTCTACAAGCAGTTAGAGAAAAGAAACAAATCACATACAAAGGAAAGCCAATCAGAATCACAGCAGACTTCTCAACACAAACCCTCAAGGCAAGAAGAGCTTGGAGTGACATATTTCAAGCCCTAAAGGAAAATAGCCTCCAACACAGATTGATGTACAGTGCAAAACTATCTTTCAAAATTGATGGTGAAATAAGATACTTCCATAACAAAGAGCAACTTATGAACTTCATGAATACAAAACCAACACTTCAAAAAATTTTAGGCAATATCCTAGGAAAAGACAATGATGATAACAACCCCAGAAAGCCCAGCAGAATTAATCCATTGGGCACAACAAGAAATTAAATGCAAAGGGGGAGAATCCAACAAAAGGAAAAAGTCATGACAATGATAAGTCAATACGTTTCTGTACTGGCTATTTATCATCTCCTTATGTCTACTTTTTAATTGGGTTGTCTATTAATGAGCTCTAAGAATTCTTTATATATTCTGGTCATAGGTTATATGCATTGTAAATATGGTCTCTTTAAGGACTACTTTTCATTTTAATGATGTCATTTAAAGTTCTAAATTTTGATGGAATCTCATTTATCAATTTTTTTTCTTTTATACATCATCTTTTCTGTATCCTAGGATGTTCTTTCCTACCCTAAATTCATAAACATTTTCCCTTATAATATCTTCCTAAAGTTTTATAGTTTTAGTCTTTCATATTTAGGTTCATAGATCCCTTCAAGTTATTTTCATGTATGGAAATAAAGAGTTGAGGTTAATTTTTTATATATGGATACCAGGTGTTCTAGTGCCATTTGCTGAAAACACTATCTTTTCCTTGACTCTTGAATTGAGTTTATATTCTATAAAATGTTAATGTTAAATGATCTTTCAAAACTCAGTGGACCATATATGTGTGGTTCTATTTCTAGATTCTCTGCTTTATTCCAATGATCTATATGTCTTTTCTTACACCAACACTGCCTTGATTACCGTAGCCCTAGAGGAAGTCTTAAAATTAGGTACAAAATGTCTTCCAACACTGTTTTTTTTTTCTTTTTACTTTTCTAGGTCCTTTGCACTCCTACACAACTTTTAAATTTTAATATCCAGTTCTTCATTTATAGCAAGTATACATAGACCTGAAATTTTATATACACCTTGTGTTTTCTAATCCTGCTAAATTCAAATACAATTTCTAGGGGCTCCTAGAGATTTCTTAGTATTTGCTCTGTAGATGATCATTTCATCTACATATAAAGATTTTGCTTCTACCTTGTCAATCCTATCCTAATTGTGTCATTTTATTGCCAGACTATTTTGGTTTAGGCCTATGTTTCAAAGTTTAATGGACAGATGAAGAGTAGGCATATCTGCCCTTGTTCCCTACCCTATGGAGAATCTTCTTCATTCATATAAGGCATTTCTCCTGGAAGTATGGAGTACATGTCTTTAATCTGTTGAGAAGGTTCTGTTCTACTTCTAGTCTCCTGATAGCTTTTACCATGAACAGCTGTAGAACTTAGTCCAACAGTTTTTCTCCAACTACTGACAGGATCATATGGCTTTTTCCTTTCCTTTGTTAAAATGATTCTTTCTAGGGGTGGATCTTCCAATGCAGAACCAACACTGCCATCCCTATAACAAAACCACTTTCTACATACTGCCAGATCTGACTTCTAATAGTTTTTGTTAAACAAATTTTTGTCTATGTTCATACTTTTTTCTTCTATTATCTTTATCCAGTTTTAGGATTAGCACAATGCTGATTTCCTAAAATGAGGGGAGAAGTGTTCCTTCTTTCTTCTGCTTTAAACGTTTGATAGAATTTATCAGTTAAAATGTATATGAGCCTGTTGTTTTCATATAGGTAGGTTTTCAAGCTAGGAATATATTTTCTTTAATTGGTGGCATTCAAATTTTATATTTCCTCCAGAATCAGTTTCATTAATTTGTCTTCCAAGGTACTTCTTAGAAGTTGTCAAACTTATTACAAGAAAGATTTTTGAAATATGCTTTCTATATCCTTTTAAATTCTGTAAAACCTGTGGTAATGTCCTCTAAATTTTGATATTGTAATTTTAAAAATGTATATTTGATATTGTGTAATAGGAAGAAAATGTCTAAAGGAGTAGGGGAAGTGGGAGGGGTAGGGGAAAGGAAACAAGGGAAAAGAAAAAATATGAGAAAAGAAAATAGAATGGAAACAAAGGCTTTGCAAATAGGGAAGGCTGGAAGGGGTGAAGAGAGGGCAGGGGAAGGGGAAAATAAATAAGAACCAAGATACATCATGTAAAGGTACAAGATCCCAATGATGAATGTAACTGTACTGTATACCTAAAATGTACCAATAAACTTAATGGGAAAAAA
The DNA here is from genome assembly GCF_053883595.1 of Heterocephalus glaber. NCBI lineage: Eukaryota > Metazoa > Chordata > Mammalia > Rodentia > Bathyergidae > Heterocephalus > Heterocephalus glaber. The sequence continues at coordinate 11,695,189 of NW_028258307.1, read as the reverse complement.
AATCACAAGAAAAATCTTTGTTGTTTTTCTCTGTTCTGCAGACTATGTGGAATCCCCAGAACTTTGGCCCAACAGAGCACTGGCTTCACCCCTTATCCTGGAGGTACCGACCTGGGCCACTGACACCAAGGAGATGACTCTGGGATCAGAAAGTACCCCACATTCTGGAGCCATGGTGGAGACAGCTATGCCCTCCTAGCCTGTGTCTTTTAGGATCACGGTGGCAGTCGTAGCTCGGTCAAAGTCACTTCTAGGGATCATCCTTTCATCTAAAGGGTTGTGCAACTATGAAGAAGACAATACTGAGCTCCTCTAGTTGAAATCCCAGATATCAAGTTTCCTCCATGTCATCTTGTCCTTGACCATTACAGCCCAAGCTGGCAGTATTTCTGCTGAGATGGTTGATTAGATCTATGAGTCACACTCATAATTTCTTTATCAAATAGTTGTATAGCCACACACTTAGTGTTCCTTCCAGAATACAGTTTCTCATCTTTGTAAACATAGGCTGAGACTTTAACATGTCGTTAAGCTCTGCTTCCCTTTTGCTTCCATTTGTTTCCTCTCACATTAAAAGAAGAAAGGAAAAAACAACCATCTTCCAAAAGTTATCTTGAAATATACTCAGAAGAGTAATCAAGTTCATCACTTACAACTTCACCTTGTATAAAACACTAGAATACAATTCAGCCAAGTTCTTGGCCAGTACAAGAGAGGGATTGCCTTTTACTCCCTGCCCCAAATCAATTTTCTGGCCCATATTTTCACCAATCATCTCTTCGGAGTATCTAGGCTTTATCTTACATGCAACTCGGAAGGCCTCCAGCCTCTATCCATTACCTAGCTCCAAAGCCACTTCCCCATTTTTAAGTATTGGTGGTTAAGACATCAATGTACAAGTGCAGAGAAGTCAAAATTCAGCCTTTAATACTGGTTATGGCCAAATCATAGAAAAATGGGGACTATCTTGAGATTAATTTTAATTTAGCTACTTTAGTAAATTAACTTATAACTTCAATTTTTTTCAGTGAATTATAGATGTTCCAGGTGTACAAACCAGTCATATCAGCAGCATGTGTCTTTTGATCCACTCTTCTAATACTAATAATGTGTTCTCAGTAGTATCCTAAACACCTTACATATATTAACTCACTAACACCCCCCCACCCCCCCACCCCACCCCAAAAAGGTACTACAAGAATTTCAGCAAAGAGTGGCACCCTGGTCTAAAAATAATTAAAATTGTTAAAAATCTATGAGATGAATGCTATTATTGTCTTTGCATACTATATATGAGGAGAACAAAGCCACAAGAGGGTAATCACCTCAACTAAGCCTACAGTGAGGAGGATAGAGGTGGTCTTCTAAAGGATTCATTATGGGGTATACACAATCCATGCATTCCTAATTCTTATTTCCATTTTTGCCTTTTCATGACCTGGGCCATCTACCCATTAGTGAAAAGTATCTCCCAAATGATCCAAGAAATTGCCAGTGGTCCACCCAGAGCAAGCTAAGTCTGTGTAAAGGTAGCTCATAATATCCACAGACAGGGAACTCATTGTCTATAAATATGTGACAGGAAGCATCAGTCAGCATCTCACATCTCTGTAAGATGGTTAACACCTCAAAATAGTAAACATTCTGGCAACATGGGTGGTGGTTTTTTTGTTATGCATAGCCTTCCTGGATTTTATCCTCAACACCTTCTCCGCGAGGTGCTGCTGTCAACTCTCCCCATGTCTGTTGTTCAATCCTGCCAGTCACCTTAGCCAATGCACCCTTCATGTGCCTTTCATCACAAAGACTGAAAACCACTCCTAGTTGTTTTCATATTTCAGACAGTTGTTTTCAGCCTGATTGATTTAGCCTCCATGGGGACATTTGACCTTGTCTGTAGAAAATGTTGCTTATTACAGTTCAGGTGGAGAAGAAAGTATGACTGGCATCCAGAGAGAAAGTAGAAGTCAGGAATGCTGCAAAACATCCTAAAAGCCATTCTTTTTTTTCCAATTTTTATTTTTTATTAGTATGTGTTTGCATTACATAATGATTACATTCCTCGTGTGAGGTTGGTACATGGACATAATACGTCTTAATTCTTTTTTTTCACCCCCTTTCTCTCCCCTCCCTCCATCTTTTCATCCCTTCCTATTTGAATAAAATCTATCTCCCTATTGCTATTATCTTTTTCATTTTGGTTTTTATTTATACCTTGGGCTTCTCATACAAGGGAAATAAGAGAAAACATGATATTGAAGCTTGTGTGTCTGATTTATTTCACTTGACATTATGTTCTCAAAGTGCACACATTTTCTACAAATGACTTAAGTTTGTTATGCTTTATGGCAGAGTAGTACTCCATTGTGTATAAATACCACATTTCTTTAACCACTTATCTGTTGATGGATATATAGGGTGCTTCCAAGATTTATCTATTATAAATTGTGTTGTTATGATCATTGGTGAGCATTTACCACTGTAATATGATATTATGAACTCTTTAGGAAAGATATCTGGAAGGGAAATAGCTGGGTCAGTGGAGTTTCCAATTTCAGCTATTTGAGGAACCTCCATAGTGATTTCCATAAAGGTTGCAACAGTTTACATTCCCAACAATGTGGAAGGGTTTCTTTTTCATCAGATCCTCATCAACACTTGTTATTATTTGATTTCTTGATAGTAACTATTCTATCTGGAGTGACATGGAATCACAGTGATAACCAGTGATGTTGAACAATATTTCATGTATTTATTGGTCATTTGTACTTCTTCCTAGAAATGTCTATTCAGTTGCCATCTTTTGATTGGGTCTTCTATTTTGAGAGTTCTAATATTTTGAGTTCTTTATATATTCTAGATATTAGTACTATCTAGGGAATAGCTAGACAAATATTTTCACATTTTGCAGGTTGTTACTTCACTCTGTTAGTTGTTTCCTTTGCAGTGCAGAAACTTTTTAATTTGATATGATCCATTTGATGATTCTTGATTCTATTTCTTGTGGCATTTTGGCTCTGTTAAGAAAGTCCTTCCCTGAGCCTGTGTCTTCAAGAGTTTTATCTATTTTATCTTCCCATTTAAAATGTTTCTGATTTAACATTTAGATCCCTGATCCATTTTGATTTTAGTGTAGTACATGGTCACAGATTTGGGTCTAGATTCGATCTTCTGCATGTACATACTCAATTTTCCCAGCACCATTTATTAAAGAGGCTCTCTTCCCTCAAATGTAAGTTTTTGGCCTCATTGTCAAAGATCAAATGGTAGAATGCACTTGGGATTTTTTCTGCATCCTCTATTCTGTTCCATTGATCCACTGATCCATGTGTCTGCTTTTGTGCCAGTACCATGGTATTTCTATCGCTTAGACTTTGTAATACAACTTCAAATCTTGGATTGGCCTCCTGCTTTGGTCTTGTTACCCAAGATTGCTTTTTGCATTCTAGGACTCTTCTGGTTCTATATGAGTTGTAGAATTGCTTTCTAAAATTCTGTGAAGAATACTGTTGGTTTTTTATTGAGATTGCATTAAATCTATATAGTTTTTGGAGGTATAGCCATTTTGACTATATTGATTCTACCTTTCCAGAAACAGCAAATATCTTTCTATTCCCTGCTGTTGTCTTGGATCTCCCTTTTTTTTTTCTTTTGTTTTTTTTTTTTTTTTTTTTGAGTAGTGTAGTTTTCATTGAGGAGGTCTTTCACTTCCGATGTTTGGTTAATTTTTATATATTTCATTTTTCTTGATGCTATAGTGAATGGTATTATTTTCCTAATTTATTTGTCAGTGAATAAATTATTGCTGTACAGAGATGTTATTGATTTTTGTATGTTGGTTTTACATCCTGCTACATTGCTAAGTTTGGTTATTAATTCTAGGAGTCTTTTCACGGAATTTTTTGAGTCTGTTATGTAGAAGATCATGTCATCAGCACATAATGATAATTTGACTTCTTTCTTTCCCACACCTGTCCTTTTTATTTCTTTCTCTTCCTGATTGCTCTAATGTTCAAGTACTGAGTTGAACAGGACTGGTGGTAGTGGACATCCTTGTCTAGTTGCTAATTTTGAGGGAAAGTTTTTAGTTTTTTCCCACTTAGTATGATGTTGGCAGAGGCTTGTCATAAGTAGCTTTTATCAGATTGAGATCAGGTCCTTCTATACCTATTTTCCTTGGGTTTTTATCATGAATGCCTGTTGAATTTTGTAGAAGGCTTTTTCTGCATCTGTGAGATGATAATGTGATTTTTGTCCTTGCCTCTGTTTATGAGATATATTACACTTAGTCATTTGCATATGATGAACCATTCTTGCATCCCTGGGATGAAACCTACTTGGTCATGATGCATGATCTTTTTCATGATTTGCTGAATTCTGCTTGCTAGTATTTTGTTGATTGTTTTTGCATCTATGTTCATTAGTGAGATTGGCCTATAATTCTCTTTTTTGGTTGAATCCTTGCTGATTTTGCAATTAGGGTAATGTTAACTTCCAGCAGTGAATTTTAGCATACTCCTTCCCTTTCAATTTCATTAAGAATTTTGAGGAGTAATGGTGTTAGATCTTGCCTGAAGTTCTTGTAGATTTCAGCAGTGAATTCATCAGGACCTGGGCTTTTCTTATTTGGTAGGTTCTTTTTTTAATGACTGCTTCAATTTTCTTGTCTGTTCTTAGATTGTGTTTTCTATATCTCAGTTTTGGTAACTCATATGTATCTAGAAATCTATCCATCATGGGCTTGAAAAATAGTTATTAATAATCTGGATTTTGGCAATATTCCTTTTGATTTCTCCTTTTTCATTTCTAATTGCATTGAGTTGGGTCTTTTCTTTCCTTTTTTGGTATGATCAGCGAAGGGTTACCAATCTTGGGTAAGAATGTGCATTTTGTTGTTGTTGGGTTGGTTTCTTTTGTTTATTCTTTTCAAGAACTATCTATTCAATTTGTTGACTCTGCATTATTTTTTAATGTCCATTTTATTGATTTCTTCTGTGATCTTTATGATTTCCTTTCTTGTACTAGCTTTGGATTTGGATTTTTCTTGTTTTTCTAGGACCGTGAAGTACATCTTTCAGTTATTTATTTGAGCTCACTCTGTTTTCCTGATGTGGGTATTCATATTATAATCTTCTTTCATGGGACTTCTTTCCTTGTGTCCCATAAGTTCTGGTATATTGTAATGGCATTTTCATTTAATTTTAAGAACTATTTCTTAAACTATTAACTGTTAATTATTCAAACTATTACTATTAATTATTAACTATCAATTATTTAACTATTAACTATTTAATTAACTAATTATTTTTAAATTTATTTATATATATTTATTGGTACATTTTAGGTATAAAATACATTTACGTTTATCATTGGGTGTTTGTACCCGAACATGATGTATTTTAGTTTTTGTTTGTTTTTTTTTTTTTTGGTACCGGAGATCGAACTTGGGTCCTTGCGCTTGCGCAGCAGGCAGCAAAACCACTGAGCTAAATCCCCAGCCCAAAACTCAGTGGGTTTTGCGGGGGGGGGGTGTTTTTTGGTACCGGGGATCGAACTCGGGACCTTGCAATTGTGAGGCAGGCACTGGAACCACTGAGCTAAATCCCTGGCCCTGTATTTTAGTTTTTATTTTTTCTCCCATTACCTGCGCATCCTTTACCCCCTCCACCCTTCCCTATTTGCACAGAGTTTGAGTCCATTATTTTTTCTTTCTCATAATTTTTCCTTTCCCTTCTTCCCTTTCCCCTTCCCCTCCCACCATCCCCTAATCCTTGGACCTTTTCTTATTTCAAATTATCCATTATTCATTTTAATTGTTTTCATCCTTACTTACACTTTCAATTTCTCACACTAGAGAAACTATTAGGTATTTACACATGTGTGTCCTATTTATTTCACTTAAGAGTCTGGCCTCAATATGCATCCATTTAGCTATAAATGTCTCTAGTTTCTCACTCTTTATCGCTGAGTAGTACTCCATTTTGTAGAAAAACAACATATTCTTTATCCAGTTTCCAGTCAATGGGCACTTGGGCTGTTGCCAAGCTTTAGCTATTACAACCTGTGCTGCTATAAACATAAGTGCACATATATCACTGTGGTATGATTCTTTTAATTCTTTGGGGAAGATTCCCAGTAGGGGAACAGCTGGGTCAAGTGGGACCTGTAGTCCTAGTTCTTTGAGGTATCTCCATACTGACTTCCACAGTGGTTGCACCAGTCTACATTCCCACCAACAATGGAGAAGGGTTCCTTTCTCTCTGCACCCCTGTCAGCTTTTGTCATTTGTTGATTTCTTGATAGCAGCCAATCTTTGTGGGGTGAGGCGGAATCTCAGTGTTGTTTTCATCTGCATCTCTCAAATGACCAGTGATGTTGAACATTTTTTCATATATTTATTTGCTGTTTTTACTTCTTTGTCTGAGAAATGTTTGTTCATTTCGGATGCCCATTTTTGAATTGGGTCTTTGAATTTGGGGGGTCTGATTTTTTTCAGTTCTTTGTGTCTTCTCCATAGTAGATCTTTGTCTGAGGTACAGCTGCTAAATATTTCTTCCCACATTGTAGGTTGTCTCTTAGCTCTGTTGGGAGTTTCTCTTGCAGTGCAGAAGCTTTTTAATATGATGAGATCCCAGTTGTTGATTCTTTGTGCTAGCTCCCATGCTACTAAATATTTGTTCATAAAGTCTTTTCCTATGCCAGTGTCATCAAGAGTTCTACCTAACTTATCTTCCAGCAAGTTTAGTGTTTCTGGCTTAATATTTAGATCTTTAATCCACTTTGATCTTAGTTTAGTGCGTGGTGATAGGTATGAGTCTAGTTTTAATCTTTGGTAGGTTGAAATCCAGTTTTTCCAACACCATTTATTAAATAGGCTATCTTTCCTCCAATGAGGGTGGTTGGCTCCTTTGTCAAAGATGAGGTGGTTGAGTATGTCTGGAGTTGTTTCTGCATCTTCTAATATATTCCACTGATCTTCAGGTCTGTTTCTTTGCCAGTACCATGCTGTTTTATCACAGTAGCTTTGTAGTATAGTTTCAAGTTGGGGATTGTGATACCCACTGCCATGTCTCTGTTGCCTAGAATTACTTTTGCTATTCTAGGTTCTTCTGGTTCCAAATGAATTTTTGGATTGTTTTCTCTAGTTCTGTGAAGTATATTGTTGGAATTTCCATCAGCATTGCATTGAATCTATATAGTATCTTTGGAAGTATGGCCATTTTCACTATATTAGGTCTTCCTCCCCAGGAACAAGGGATATTTTTCCATATTCTTATATCCTCTTCAATCTCCTTTTTCAGAGAGCTATAGTTTTCAGTATAGAGGTCTTTTGCTTCCTTTGTTAGATTGATTCCTAGATATTTCATTTTATTAGATGCTATTGTAAAAGGAATTATTTCCCAAATTTCTCTCTCAATGGGTCTGCTATTTGTGTATAAGAAGGCTATTGTTTTTTGAGTGTTGACCTTGTATCCAGCTACTCTACTGAATCTGTCATTTAGGTCTAGCAGACTTTTGACTGAGTTTTTTGGATCTTCTATGTAAAGTATCATATCATCAGCAACTTAAACTATTAACTATTTAATTCTAAGAATGTGATTTCTTTGGTTGCTCATTAATTATTCAAGAGGGTACTATTTAATTTCCATTAATTTCCATAATTTCTGTGCTTTCTTTTGCCATTGAGTTCTTGTTTCATTGCACTATGATCTGATAATATGTATGGTATACTTATTATTGTTTTACATTTATTTAAGGAGGTTTGAAGGGGTAGGATGTGATTCAGAGATAGTTCCATGTGCTGCTGAGAAGAATGTGCATCCTCTTGTTGGGCGAAACATCCTGTAGATGTACATTTTTTTTCTTAAATTCTTTTATTGGTACATTTTAGGTATATAACACAGTTACATTTCTCATTGGGAAATTGTACCTTTACATAATGCATCTTGGTTCTTATTTTTTCCCCATTCCCAGCCTTTCCTTCACCCCCTCCACCCTTCCCTATTTACAAAGACTTTATTTACAATTTTTTCCATTTCTCATCATTTTTCCTTTCCCTTCTTTCCTTTCCCCTACCCCTCTCACTACCCATACCCCTTTGGACCTTTTCTTCCTATTTTGCATTATCAATTATTCATTCTAATCATTGGTACATTTTACAGATACAGTATAATGACATTCATCATTGGAAATTTGCACCTTTACATAATCTCTCTTGGTTCTTATTTTTCACCCTTGCCTAGTCCTCCCTTCAACCCCTCCATTCCTCCCTATTTACAAAGATTTGGTTCCTATTTTTCCATTTTCTCATATTAATCCCATTCCCTTCTATCCTTTCCTCTAGTCCTCCCACTTCCTTACCCTTTGCCCCTTTTCTTCCTATTTCACATTACCTATTATACATTTTAGTCCTTATTTACACTTTCAGTTTCTCACACCAGAGAAACTACTCGGTATCTATTCATGTGTGTCCTATTTATTTCACTTCAGAGTATCACCTCAATGTGCATCCATTTAGCTATAAATGCTTCTAATTTCTCATTCTTTATGGCTGAATAGTACTCCATTTTATAAAAAAACATGTTTTCTTTATCCAGTCTCCAGTTGATGAGCATTTGGGCTGTTTCCAAGTTTTAGCTATTACAAACTCTGCTGCTACGAACATGGGCACACATATATCACTGTAGTATGATTCTTTTAATTCTTTGGGGAAGATACCCAGCAGGGCAATAGCGGGGTCAAATGGGACTTCCAGTCCTAGTTCTTTGAGGTATCTCCATACTGATTTCCACAGTGGTTGCACCAGTCAACACTCCCACCAGCAGTGGAGCAGGGTTCCTTTTTCCCCACAGCCCCGCAAGCATTTGTTATTGGTTGATTTCATGATAACAGCCATTCTTTGGGGAGTGAGGTGAAATCTCAGCATTGTTTTCATTTGCATCTCTCAGATAACCAGTGATGTTGAACATTTTTTCATGTATTTATTTGGTATTTCTACTTCTTTGTCTGAGAATTGTCTGTTCATTTCAGATGCCCATTTTCAGACTGGATGTCCACTATCATCACTCTTGTTCAATATAGTTTTGGAAACATTAGCCATGGCAATTGGACAACAGAAAGAAATAAAAGGAATAAAGATAGGAAATGAAGAAGCCAAACTGTCCTTATTTGCACATGACATGAATATATAGAAATATATATTTCTGTATATAGAAAACCCCAAGAATTCCACCAAAAGTCTTCTAGACTTAATAACCAAATGTATTCAAGTAGCTCTTTACAAGGTAAACACACAAAAATCAATAGCTTTCCTCTGCACAAATGACAGACTCACTGAGAGAGAAATAGAGCAAATTATTCCTTTCACAATAGCATCCAAAAAACTGAAATACCTAGGAATCAATCTAACAAAAGAAATCAAAGACCTCTTCTCTGAAAACTATAGCACTCTGAAAAGAGAGATTGAAGAGGATATCAGAAAATGGACAGATATCCCTTGGTCCTGGGTAGGAAGGATTAATATAGTGAAAATGGCCATACTTCCAAAACTGCTATATAGATTCAATGCAATTCCAATTGAGATCCCTGCAGCATACTTCACGGACCTTGAGAAAACAATCTAAAAATTCATTTGGAACAAGAAGAGACTCAGAATAGCAAAAGCAATTCTAGGTAACAGAAACATGGCAGGAGGTACCACAATCCCCAACCTGCAACTATACTACAAAGCTACTGTGATAAAAACAGCATGGTACAGGCAAAGAGACACACCTGAGGACCAGAGGAACAGATTAGAAGATGCAGAAACAACTCCAGACACACTCAGCCACCTCCTCTTTGACAAAGGAGCCAAACATCCTCACTGGAGGAAAGATAGCCTCTTTAATAAATGGTGCTGGAAAAATTGGGTTTCAAATTGCCAAAGATTAAAGCTAGACCTGTATTTCTTGCCATGCACTAAACTAAAATCAAAATGGATTAAAGATTAAATATTAAAATAGAAACTCTGAACCAGTTGGAACAGAGGTTAGGTAGAACTCTTGAAGACATAGGTGTAGGAAAAGATTTAATGAACAAAACCTCAGTTGCCCATCAACTAGCACAAACAATCAACAAGTGGAATCTCTTCTTATTAAAAAGCTTCTGCACAGCAAGAGAAACCACCAGCAGTGTGAAGAGACAACCCACAATGTGGGAAAAAATCTTCACCTGCTTTTCCTCAGACAAAGGTCTACTATCTTGAATCTATAAAGAACTTAAAAAGATCAGACCTCCAAAATTTAAAGACCCAATCTGAAAATGTGGATGTGTATTGAATCCATTTGTTAGGTTTTTTTCAGCTCTGATATAATTGTTATCTCTTCCTGTTGAATTTTTCCCTTAACCAATATGTAATGACATTCCTTGCCTCTTCTGATCAATTGTAGCTGGAACTCCACTTTGCCTGAAAACAGGATAGTTACTCCTATTTATTTTCATGTTCCTATTGCATAGAATATTGCTTTTCATCATTTGATTTTTAGTTTATGAATTTCTTTTTGGTTGAAACATGTTTCTTGTACAGAGTATACCATTGGTTTATGTTTCTTGATCCATTATACCAATTTGTGTTTTTTAATTGGGAGATTTATGTTGAGAATTATTATTGAAAGTATTGATTTATTCCCATTATTGCATAATTTTTCTGTTGCTGATTTCTTTTCCTTTCCTTCTACTTAGCTGCTTGCCTTACCTGGTGAGTTCATTCTATTGGACCTTCTGATATGGTTTATGTTTCAGAATCTGAATCTTCACTCATCTACAACTCATATTTTCTAACTGTGCTTTCTAGTATGAGGGCTATAATTTAAAATACAGACTTGTTAATAATTATTCTTTCTCCTCACATGTGGTGACCATAAGAAGGTAAAGACAAAAGCAGGAACTGGAATGGAGAGTCATTTGCTAGGAGAATAGGTTACGTTGCAGCACATGTATTTTATGCAGCAGTGTAAAAGTTAGGAGGTAATGGTGAGGGACAATGTCCCAGAAGACATGGAAAGGAGACCCTGCCTGAGTGATAAGGATGAAAGTTATAAAGGTAGTAGAAGAATCCACAAAGGGTACTTTATTGGCAGGTTACCTGTAGAAAAAGGAAGCAAAATCACAGGAGACAACACCAGAGCCAAATTCCTCTGTTCCTCGCCTGAGTTGTTGACCTTAGTAGGTTTGAAGGTTTACTCAGCCCACACAAGCACAGGTCACAGAAAGGAAAATCAATCCAGGTTATGCAGCAGGAGCCTGTCGCAATGTGCTGAAAAGTAGGTGGCAAAAGCATAGCACCAAGCATCAATCAGGGCGTGAAGACAGTTTTTAAAATACAGCATAGAGTTTTTTAAATCTACTATATCCAAGAAACAGAGCTATAGATCAGTGTCATTAATGTAGCACAAAATAAGCAGAATAAAACCATATGAGACATTGCACATTCATACCATATGTTTGAGCATATTTCAGACACGTCACAGAGTGCCTTTGGGTAGGCAGCTAAACAGGAGTGAGGATAAAAGTATAACAGGCTGTTGCCAGTAATGATGCCATCTTGTTTAATTTTTGTTCCCTGTCTCATTCTGAGACTACGGACATCATCCTGCATTCCTGTGATCATTCTGCACTGATTTCTGGAACAAATTGTTGATCACAAATCTGATCAGAAAATGGAATGTCCTGTCCTAAAGATTAAAAACAACACCATCATAAGGACTTCACCACCTAATGTGGGGCTAGACTATCTAGCTCAACCTCCTGGACACACACTGATTTCTGCATGTAGCCCCACATCTGGTCCTACTACAATACTCCCCACTTTGCCCCCCAAAATGGAAGGAGGAACTTGAGATATTACCCTGCCTCCTTCCATGTTGCTAGGACCCTCCCTACACATGACTTCCTTTGTCCTAACATTCATCTCTTGGCTACTGTTCTTCCATAGAAAGAAGAGAAAGGAAGAAGAGAAAAACACCATTGTACATGAAAGATGCAGAGATCCTAAGGACTAAAATTAAACAATTCATTCTGTATATAGACATTGTCTCTGAGGTACAGCCAAATATGGTGACTTGTGGTTGAAGCACGTCACGCACAACTGTTATCCCAATTGCTGCATATTGAACACAACAAAAACAACAAAACATTCATGTGATCTGCAGGAAAAAAAGCAAGATTTTTTGTGGTGCTCAAGATCCTCTGGAAGTTGTCTCAGTCAATACTTACCTTTCTTTTACACAAAAATGAACACTATCATGAACTAAGTGAAATTTCCCAATACCAGTCCTCGGGACAAGGATTTATGTGCATACGACTTTCTGAAATGCTAGAAGAACCCCACCCATGACTGGTTGCAAATTCTAACTCCAACGTTGTCCAGACTCGAGGCAAGGCAGCTGGGCTCTCAGGACCTTGCACTAACAGACCATTGACCCAGGGCTGTTATGGCTGCACATCTACCCTGGAACTTCCAGCTTTGGGGAAAGAAGAAGAGGAAGGTCCAGCAGCCCTCAGTCTTTTAAAGAGAATCTAGAGTACAGGGACTTAAATATAAGAACATAGGCCAAGCTAGGGAATCACCCAAATGGTACAAAATCAAAGGGATCTAGGTGACTTAACAGAGAGTATTAGCCCCCCACTAACCTAGGGACTGAATCCTCACCACCCTCATGGGCCTTCTCCAGGTAAGCTAAGCATATTGTCTTCTTCTTCACCCTTCTATAACTACAGTAGAGACCAATAGTTCCAATGGATTCCATGTGAGTCATAAATACACACATAATTTTTATTACTTTACACATAGTATGTACCTCTACCATCAGCTCTACCTCTCCCTATTTTATTACCTCTAGATGCCTTTTAACTTTCACTTCAGTAATTGAACAATAATGTGATCTGTTACAAAATTTTTAAATGTAACTAGGTAACCACTGGGTAGACAGTTCCAGTATTCCATGTTCCCAATTTAAACAGCAAAAAGAAAGCAGAGAATTATCAGTCAGAAGCCACCAACCAGCTTCTAACTGAGGACATGCTAGAGGATCAAATATATTTTGTCTCGCCCTTGTCATTGTCTTATAGAAGCTCCCCTCTCATCATAACACCACAGGAATGTGAATTTCTAGGAGTCCGATGGTTCCAGATTTCTGAATGTGTTGTTCCTTCAAATAAAATCTTCAAAATCTGAATGTCTATATATATTACTATGGATCAGATCATTCTAATTGGTTTTTTTTAATTTTCAGATTTTTTTTACTTCTTATTTCTTTTTCTATATAGCAGAAATGTATTATTTATAACCATCATACTCATCACTCTTCTACCCTTCACTCTGCATTGCAAAGACCTGATGCTCACAGTGGTTCTTCATTATGGCCTATTTCATACTTTTTCTTTTAATTTGCTTCTTCATTGGCCACTGAAGAACAAAGATTTCATTAGGACAGTTCACAGTTGTTGTTTTCCCTGGTTCTTTAATGTTGAATATTGTCATTGTGTGCATGTTTCCTTTGTGAGTCTGTACATAATAACAGAATAATATTTGAGGATTGTATTTTCCTGCAGTATTTTGTAGGCATAGATCATTTGCCTCACCTTGCATAATTCTGTGGAATATTCTGTTGCCAGCCTGATATTTTCTTCTTTATGTAGTTTGCTCTTTATTTTCCCTCTGCCGGATGCTTTAGTAATTTTCTTTAATTTGCAATTTTAAAATTTTAACAAGAATATATTCTATGATCAAGTATATAGGATCAAACTTCCAAGAATCTTATCTTTCAAGTTTTTCTGATTTTATTTCTGCTTCATTAGAGGAATATACTCTTTTAATCTTAGATATTACATTTAATCTTATATTTGTTATTAGATTTTTAAAATTCTCTTCTTCAGACACAAGTGGATTGTCTTTGGCTGCTTTCTATTTCCATTCCCTTCTAGTTAACCTTTCAATGGCATTTTCTTTGTGTTAGCCTTTACTATGAATATCAAGTTTTCTTACCATACTTAACGTGATGTTATGATACATATTTCTCCTCTATAACTAATTGTTTGTAAGTGCTACTTATTGATGAGTCACACCATTTCCTCACTGTCTTCTTTAGCTCTTCGTTATTGAATTCCTTTTACATGCTCTATCCTGCCAAGTTCCTATGAAGAACTTCTTTCTATGTAATTTATTTTTCTACTTGCACTGTTTGTCACTTTTGGAAAATAATGTATGTTCTGTGTTGTCTTTTCGTTCCAATATCATAATATACATCTCTGTGTTTTGTCATCATGTTCACATATGTGTAGCTGTGTCTCCACTGCTCTTTCTTTCTTGAACCCAGTGTTCCTGGCAAGATGTCTCCTTCAGCTGGAGCTTGGGCTCCAAAACTCTACAGGGAAGGTGAGGAAATGAAGGTGACCAGAGATACTCTGACGATGGTTTCTCCTCACAGAAGTGGTCCCTCTTTTTACCTGGTGACACCCTATATTAAGAACATTGTTTTATTTTTCTGTTCTATGCCTCCAGCTATATCTGTGTTGACATCCAAAGGGCGAGCAGGTGTTACTGCTGCCTACTGCACTTTGCTGTGTCAGGTGTATGCATTGGTAGCAATCACGAGTATCAAATATGCAATACACACATGCTCTGTGCAAGCTACAGGCATTGTCGTAGTCTATGGTTCACTAAACTACCCTTTGTTTTCAAGAAATGCTTTTTTATATATTTTTAACTATCTTTTCTCTTTCTAGTGTTTTCCCAAAGAAGGAATATCCCAAGTTTTCTGAATTTAAATTGACAATAAACTACATACAGTTAACACAGGTATAAAGTGCCTTTCTGAGCACTGTCAATAGCGACCGAATGTGTTCAATCCTTCTCCTTTCAGTTGTCTCCCACATGAAAGGCCAAGCTGACAGGAAAGGTGTATTCCTGCCCAGACTTGCCACAGGTAAACATGGAAAACTAGCAGTGTTCATAGTCACTTCTTTCCCTGGTAACTGCTTCCCAAGTATTTTCAGCCTTTCACCTTTTTGCGTACATTCACTAATACTCCATTTCTTACATTTTTCACAACCGAAGTGTTACTTGGCTTAGAGCATATTGCTACTAGCAAGGCCCCTTTTTAAAAAGTGTCTTTTTCTAATAATCTGAAGTTATTACATTGAATCCCAATACTATCTTTTAAAAAAATAAAGGAAAAAGAAGAAATGGGGAAGACGTTGGAAGGAATGGACAGAGAGTGACCAAAAAAGTGAAGGAGAGGAATTAAGTAAAGGAGGAGACATTAAAACAAATAGCAGCATTTCTAAAGGATAATTTCTTAATAGAAGATAAAATGGTCTAAGCCATAAACAAATGCCAGGCACAAATAAACCATATGTTTCCTTTCAACTCAGTCTTCCCCTGTTGTCCTTATGTGCTCAATGCAGTTTCTAGGTTAAGGACAATGAGGATTCAAAGTACTCTGACTATACGCCATCTCTCCCTCTGTGCCTGAGTGGTAGAGTGGTAGAGGGTATCCAGATGTCCAGGAAAGCTGCTGTTAGAAATCAAGATGAGAAAAAATGCAATGGATCTCACAGATTTAGGGAAGGTTTTTCAGACAAGTACAGAAACTGTTGAAAACCTTGGCCATATAGAACAGATGTGTGGGTTAAAAAAGAGAAATGATATGAAGCAAGAAAATAAAGGTGTTTATCACAACATGGTTCAACTTAGGGACAGGTCTCTTTGTACCATGCTGTACCTTGTGCAATGCCTGCTTCATGGCAAAAGAGTTGGTCTTGGTGGCTGTGCACCCTGGTTCCAATCAAAGTCTCACTAGATAGAGGTTTTGGATAGCATCCTACAAAATTCATCATCATTGGATTGTAAATGGTACCATAGATGCCTTTTTTTTAAAGGAGGGCTATGTCATTGTTTATGCTATTTTTCCCTTAACATTACTTGACACTTAAGAAACAACATGAGGTTTTTTCAAAGTCCTTCATTGTGATTCCTTCTTTTCTCATTATTAGTGTTGTTTTTTTTTTTTCACTAGTTCTCCCCATTAGCTTTGGATTAATATCTTATGAACTTCTGGCTCACAACATGTAAATTTCTCAACAAAGTCTCATCGATTTATTTGAATCACATGGAAGTCCTGACCAAGCATTGGTCCTAAACATAATTGTTTCTTTGTACTGCAAGTGATCATCCATAATATCCATAGCCTACAGAACCAGAAAGATGACTTTTATCATGGCAAATGTTGTAAAGTTATAACCATCCACTTACCTCTCTGCTATTTAGATTTTTCATCTCACTTTCAATGAGTTCAAGAGACCAGCTTGGCCATAAGAAAACTGTTACCTATCTGATCTGATGTCTGTCTGTTCTCTTCCATTCAGTCTGATGCCACTGTGGAAGCTTCTTTGAAATCCTTTGACCTCTCTAGGCAGCTTCCAGCACAGAGCATTTTGAATTTGTTTCTTCTGCTCGGAACAATCTTCCCTGCACATATCCACAGGGTTCATTGTGCATCATCCACGACGTCTTGTGAGACTTTCTTTAATCAACAGATTTGAAACTGAAACAATCCCTGTGCACTTGCTATCCTCTCTTTTGCTTTAGTTTTCCCTGGGAAACAGCACAATCTCACAAATCACCTACATTCCTCATTGACTTTGCTCTCTGTGTCAATCTAACGTGCCAATCATGAATAAGGATGTTTCAGGGCTGGCAAATACTAGATCAGTAGCAAAAACATAGTGGGTATTCAGTAAATTGTTTGTTGAATCAGTCAGTCGATCAATCAATGAGTGAATTAATATAAATCTTTGAGGGGGAATGTGGGCTAAGTTTCACCTACAGGGAAAATTGAATGAGTCAAGCACCATGAATATCATGTGCTCTATTGCATAATTCTCCTGTTGCTATCAAGAACTGTTCAGAAGCTTATTTTAATGGATACTAATGGAATATTTTTTTCAATCACCAAGAAAACCACATTGAAAACCATACCTTATCATTTGGCTTGTCATTTAATATGGATTTCTGATTTTGATACTTGAAAGGTAGAAGAAATGATCACACCTTCCTTCCAGGTTCAATGAGATGATTAAGTGAAATTGTACATGTAAAAGCAATTTATAAAGCCAATTAAAAGAATCACCAATACAGATATTTAAAGCCAATCTTTGTATTTAGATATTTTAAATACATTACAACTATAATTGGCGTACTCCAGGAAGTGTAAGTATGACGTTGTAATACTTGTTTTTGTATGTGTTATTTTTAGCTCTGGTTTATCAGTACATGTGTGTAGCACATAATGCTTACGTTCCTTATGGGAGGTTGCTTCATGCACATAACACATCTTAATCTCTTTTTTCATCCCCTTTCCCTTCCCTCCCTCCTCTCTCCATCCATCTTTTGATCCACTTACTTTTGTACAGGTTTGCAGTACATAATGCCTACTTTCCTTGTATGGAGTTGGGTACATTTACACAGAACATCAGAATTCCTTTTTCATCCCTTATCCCTCCCTCTCCCTTCCCTCCATCTATTGACCCCTTTGCTCTTTGAGAACTGTCTCCCTACTTCCCATTAGCTGTCTTTTATTCTCATCTTTATTTTTACTTTAGGTTTCTCATATAAGAAAAGTTATGTGTTGAAAGTGTAAAGGAGGATCAAAATATATAATAGATAATGTGAAATAGGGGGAAAAGTCCTAAGGAGAAAAGGAAGGGGAAGTGGGACGAATTGGAGAAAGGAAAGAAGGGAAAAGAATAAATATGAGAAAAGGAAAAAACAGAAACAAAGTCTTGGTAAATGGAGAGAGGTAGGGGGGGTTGAAGGGAGGGCAAGGGAAGGGGGAAAAAATAAGAACCAAGATTTATCATGTGCAGATACAAATTCCCAGTGATGAATGTCATCATATTGTATACCTAAAATGTACCAATAAACTTGAAGAATGAAAAAAAAGAAAGAAAAGTCATTTGATATTTAAGCTTGTGTGTCTGATTTATTTCATTTAACATTATCGTCTCAAGTTATATCCATTTTCCTATAAGCGACTCAAGTTCATTTTTCTTTACAGCAGAATTGTACCCCACTATGCATAAGTACTACATTTTCTTTAGCCATTCATTTGTTGATGGACATATGGGCTTCTTCCAAGATTTAACAATTATGAATTGTGCCGCTATAAATATGGGTATGCATGTATCACTGTAAAATGATGTCTATAACTCTTTTGGAAAGATAACTAGAAAGAGAATAGCTGTGTCAAATGAAAGTTGTAGTTGTAGTTTTTTGAGGAATCTCCACACTGATTTCCATCATGGTTATATTAATTTATATTCCCACCAAGAGTATAGAAGGGTTCCCTTTTCCCTGTAGTCTCTCCAGCATTTGTTATTACAGTATTTGATTTCTTGATGATGGTCATTCTTTCTGGGGTAGGAGGGAATCTCGGTGTTATTTTATTTTGAATTTTTCTGGTGGCCAGCTATGTTGAGCATGTATTTGCCTATTTATTGGACATTTGTATTTCTTCTCTGATGTGTCTATTCATTTGCTTGCCCATTTTTGGATTGGGTCTTTTATTTGGGGCATCAAATTTTTTAGTGTTTTTTTTAAAGAGGAAAGGTTTTTTTAGCTCACAGTTTGTAGAGATTTTAGTCCTTAATTGGCTGGCTCAGAGGCAGAGTGGCACATGGCAGAGGGGCAACAGTTCATGACTGCTGACAGGAGGTAGCAAAACAACAAAGAGCAATTTTTTAGTTTTTTATATATTTTAGGTAGGAGGAGTTACTTTAGTGCCTATGTGTCCTCAAAGTGCCCATTCCAGCCAAGGTGTATCCTTGCTCCCATTGGTAGATGGGGAACATGATGAGCTTTCTGTTCTCTACTGGATATAGCCTTTGAGACCATCATACTTAATGTCATGGTGTCTGGATCCTCACTTCTCTCTCCAGGTGCTTGTCCAGAATCAGGTTGATTGGTTAGTTTTTGCCTCTGCTTCCCTATATCATGCTCCCCAGGAGATGAGGTGCCAATCTACCTGCCCCACATGGATCTGATGTCTCACACGGGCCCAGGGGAGGTCCGGCTGTCACCTAGAGGAGTGCTGCTCCTGGGTGGCTTTCTCACCTCTGTTGCAGGGCTGCTCTCTCACATGTGGCCGGGTGCCACTCTGGGTAGTTATGCTTGTTTTTGTTTTGTTTCCCTTGCTTTAGGGGACAATGGACATGGAAGCATATTTTGAAAGAATGCATGCTAGAACAAACTGGACATGGAAACAGGAACTGATATTCCTCACAACCAGATCTGAGAGGGTCCTTTTGAGAACTTGAACCTGCATTTTGGAGAATCCATGGAGCTGGGCTCACAAGTTGTGAGGAAGAACTGAATTGGTTGTTGGCCCCGGGTAAATCAACTTGCACAACAGGATTTGAGATCAGAATGTTGGGAGGCTATGTTTAAATCACTCAGGAAAGCAAATAGGGCAGTGAAATGGTTCATGCTCTGGCCCAGGTGGTAATCAGTGGCAGGAACTACATCACTGGTGCAGCATAAGTTGTGGCTCCTACCAGATGTGGGCACCTCTGGAACTAATTAATTCCCAGGAAAGATCATTGTCAGGTGCCTTCCATTTTCTGCTTGACAAAAGAGAATGAAATTTGGTACTGGACTGAATGAGAAAAAAGCATAGAGTACACTCCAACCCCAGAATTACTTCATTCTGACCTCCTGAAGAGGAAGAAATACTAGAAATCTACTCATTTACTCTCTTACTTCAAACAGTTGAAGATTTTTAGTCTGCCCACAGACACATTCAGAGTTCTCTAACATCTTTGTTTCTGAATGCATCACTTTTTCCTTGCAGATCCCACAGGGGTTCCTTGATTAGTGGACTTGATCCTCACCTATAGGGAATTCAGTTATAGGACAGCATAAACCTGGTAGAGCGGAAGACTCTGAACCAGGGCAGAAGCAGAAGTACTGAAACCTGTATTTGGTATTTCATTGGAGAAAACGTTTGTGCTCAAACATGGTGTTCAATCTTTTACCATTTTAGAATAAGGAGCAAAATTGCTTTTCATTATCATTAAAGCTATTTAATCTTTTATTATAAAAACGTTTAAGCATATGTAAAAGTACAGATGAAAGAATAATAGTTCTTTGTATAAATTTCATCCACCTTACCAATGATAAACTCATGATCTTTCCTCATACTTTTAGATATATTGAAGATAATTCTAGACATCGTGGTATGTCACACATAATATTGTCACCATAAGTAATTAAACTACATTTCATTAGTACATGTTTGTAGTACATAATGACTACATTCATCATTGTGGTATGTTGTTCTAGCAAGGAACAATAGCAAGCTACTTGGGTACACCACTTAGTTAGATTGAGGTTGGATCCATCCATGATAAAAGTCACACCATGCCACACAAACGGGAGAGTAAAAATAGCTTTATTGCAAGGTTAAGCAATAAGAACAGTAAAAAGAAAGTATGACAGATAGAAGTAATACATCACCAGCCAGGGTAACAACTCTACTCAACAGGCGAGGACAACTGGGGAAGTTTCAAGAGGGCATTGGTCAGGGTCCTGCTGGGCAGAAGTCCCTCATGCAGTTCTAATACATCACCAGTTGGGATAGCAATAAAGCTTAACACCCAAGGACAGCTAGGGAAATCCCAAGACAGAGGCTGGTGAGGGTCCTGCTGGCAGAATCCCTGCAAATCCCCAGACACTTCCAAGAGTCTCCCGAAGTCCCCTTTTTCCCTGCTAGCTTATATGTCATGTTACACAAAGGTGACCTCATGCCAGTAAGGTGCATGGGTCTTAGAAGGAGTCTTCTCTAGGATCTTGCTAGGAGCCAGGGCAGAGTCCTTGTACTAAAACTTTCAGATCAAGGTGTGTATTCCCTCAAGGACAGACTCTAGGAGTGTAGCCAGTCCTCCCTGAGCCCAGAACATACCGGGGTCACACTTTTGTTCCATGAATGTGACTTAACTCTTTAAAATCCTATTCCCTTCCTATGTGTACATGGTACATCTTAAGTCTGTGTCCCCTTCCCCCAATCTTCCCTCCATTTCTCGGTCCACTTCCCATTTGCAAAAGATCTATCTCCCTGTTTGCTATTACCTATCTTTTATTGTGCTCTTCGATTTATTTATATTTTTCTTTTCTCTTGTTAAGTGACTTTTTAAAGAAATACATCCACACACTTTTCTCAAAGCTAACATCTAGAAATATTTTAGTGATAACATTGTTGTCTTTGCAACCATAATAATTTGTGCTAGAAAATCCTCCAACATTGCTTTATTGCTGAATTCACAAATAATTTATAAAGTTGAGTAAAGAGAATGGTGAGAAAACTGCTTTCCATAAATTCAACCAGCATATATTCAATCTGTAATTTTTACAAAGTACAACCTGTGTAACTTATGATTCAAACGTAAAAAGGAATAATAAGACATAATATGGGTTCCAAATAACCCAGTAGTCTTCAAGACAAGACTTAAGCCAATTCATGGCAACCTGTAACTAGTTGCAAAGAGAATGACACATTACTAATTTTTTAGATTTCTTTCCTTTTAAATTTTATTTTACTAGTACATGTGTGTAGTACATACTGTTTACATTCCTTGTGGGAAGTTGGTACGAGGGCGTAACACATCTTAAGTCCTTTTTCCCTCCCCTTTCCCTTCCCTCTTGCTCCTGACCACTCATCTCTTGGTCTCTGTCTTAGTTCCTTTTCTCATTGCTGAAACAAAATACCCAACACTCAAAGTTAAAGGAGAAAAGGTTTACTTAGCTCACAGTGTGTAGAGGTTTCAGTCTACAGTTTTCTGGCTCCAAGTCAGAGTGGCACATGGCAGAGGGACATTTCAGAGGAGAAACAGTGCATTGCACACAAAGGACAGCAAAAGCAACAAGGGGCCTTAACAGTGTCTTTCTGCCCTTTTTACTTCACCCAGACTGCTTAGGGCGGGTAGCACTCACACCCTTAATCCTAGTGCCCTTGAGCCTAGCACTGCACCCTGAACCAATTCCAGTTTCACTCCAGATCCAGCCACCTCTCCAAAAGCTCCATCTATGAGCACATGAGGTTTTGAGGGTACATCTAGGCACAAGCCGTAACACTCCCCTTGCATTTTTTGGTATACATTTTCAGTGCATAATGCCACAGTACTTTCTAAACTATTTTTTAAATATGAAAACATTAATACTTAGAATCTGAAGCTTTCAAAATTAAATTATTCATATCTAAAAATAATAATCATTATGAATTATAAAATACTTATCTGGAAAGACTTGTTATCTATGAAGTATACTAAAATATTGGCTAGTATAGTGTGAATCAACATTTTTTTTCTTTGGCAACATTAGTATACTATGAGGCTAAGTGGCATCTGCAAGGGCATATTCTCATCCTGTCTTATCTTTCATTTATATTCATTTGACTTTCTTTTCCACATTTTCCCTTAAAATAAAAAAGATGATGTTCTTTGTTATATCTGTGTGCAAATTCTGTGGATGCCAGCTTAATTACTGGATAAACCTGTGGTAGTGACTCATCAAGATAAAAACAAAGTTAATACTCATACATCCAGGAGCAGACCTGGGGTAAAAATCCTGCAAATAGGTCTGGGGATGTAGCTCAGTGATTAATGTTTACCTGGCATGGATGAGGCCCTGTGTTTAATTTCCAGCAACACACACATATATACAAATGCACACACAATCTTATATTTATACCTATATCTATATGCATAGATGAATAAGTGATTTCAGTAGTAATTTCTAGATCAGCGTTTAATGAAAATCCTCCTACAGGCTGCTTTATTTTCCTCTTTCTTGAAATCCTCGTGCCACTGTTACGTACCTGCTTCTTCCTGGATGAAATATTGATAAGACATCAGATTCCATGGCCTAAAGCCATGGCTTGTGCTTATGAATCTGAATATTTACTTGTCTAAGACATATTTTCAAATTCTGGAGTCCAGTATGAGAGCTATAGTCTAAACCACAGGCTTATTCCTATATAACTCTCCCTCTTCAACTTGTGATTGTAATTATAATATAAAGAGAAAAGTCAGACCTGGAATGTATAGGGAATAGGTTATTTACAACATCGATATTTACATAGCTATGTAATAGGGAAGTACTGTTGAGGGGGTCCATCATAAGGACAGGTGAAGTGAGATGCTTCAGTAGGAAGAAAGGATAAATGAATGGTAGTTTGAGAATCAGCAAAACATGCTTTCTTGATAGGTTACCTGTAGACAAGGATATCAAAAACAATGGGCAACACCAGGAGTTACTGTTGTGCAAGCAATCTCAACTGAGCTGACAAAAAAAGGAGAACATGTATCCCCCAATTCCGATTAGCTTCACCTGAGAGGCTACCTCGTGAGCATTATTTTGTAGGTCTGATCAGCCTGCCCAAGCATAGGCTACAGGAAGCCTTCAGGAAGAGAGTCTCAGGTTATGTTGCAGATACTAGGGGAATTTACTAATACAATAGCTGCAGAAGGAATACTCTAAGACATTCATTAGGCAATGAAGATAGTTTTTTAAATATAGGAGAAAATGCCTAAGAAACAGTAAGACTTACACACCAATATCATTAATGTAGATCAAAACCAGAAACAGAAATACAACCACATGACACGTGGCACATGTGCACCACTTGTGAGGGCAAATTTCAGACACTCTACACGGGGCCTTTCTGTAGGAAGATGAATGACAGAGAAGATGAGGAAAGGAAGAATGAAAAGTGAAAACAGAGACCTTATAGGAATTGGTGAAGACAGTGTGTCATAAATTGGGAGTGTAAATAAAACCTTCCCTCTTTTTCTGCATGCTCTAGGGTAGGGATTCTTCTTCACTGGGAAAGCTCTGACCTTCCACGTCACACATAGGAAGTCTGGCCTGAGGCTCCCAGAGACCAGCAATTATGTGCAATGGCTTTGTGCTTCTCAGCCTGAGGCATGAGAATGAGCAGTTAATACAAATCTCAACTCTTTTCCATGAAAAAAGTCAGACAAGAGCTCCACAGGAGAAACCTGGGCCTTGGCCTATACATTTCCCAGAGGTCTCCTAGCGGATTCTCTCCCTGAGCAGGGACTCCTGGGGCAGAGAATTTGGAAAGCCAGTGACTCTGCAGGCCTTGAAACAATGCAATTGCACTCAGCATCTTTCCCTGGTTACAGCTCCACAGAACTGGGTAAGTGGAGCTCCCTGATCCATTTGCTGTGTATTTTGTAACTGGGGTGAAATCTGACCTCAGAAGGCTCTCTAGGAGACCAGATTCTACTCTAGCGCTAAATTTCAAGTGGTGAAGTTTGTTCAGAACACCTGGCACCTACATGGGATCTAACGCCACAAATACTTTGCAGTATAATAGTGACTACAGCACAGGCCGGAATCAAACTGTTTGGGTTGGTTGGAGTCGGAGTCGTAGTGACTGCACATTCTGGCAGTGAGAATTTAAACAAGACATTTAAATTCTCTCAAACTCTGTTACCCCATCAGTAAAATAAGAGCAAAAATGGTGTTCACCTAGAGGATTTATTCTGAGGACGAAGAAAGCGTATTTTAAATATAGCTATGTTTAAGGTATGTTCCTAAACTAGATTTTCGTATTACATGCTTTTACCAGTGTCCATGTTCTTCTATGCACAACAGGGTGTGTTAAAGTTCGTAACAATTCCTGCTCCTCCTCCAGCAGCTGGTCAGAAACCTCCAAATAGTCTTAAATATCCAACAAGTTTCATTGGTTTAATCAGAAATGACTAGAGGAGTTCCTGAAGGACACATTGTCCATCACATTGTTAGGAGGCTTACTGGAGAGGGTCTTCAACAGCTGTCAGTGACCAAAACCATGAGTCCCAGTGTATTTACACTTTTTTCCTCAAATTACTTTAGACAGGGAGTGTACTTTCCAATTCTGTTCTGGCTCTATTTCTCCCTTAGATTATATCTACCTGATTCTGCTTTACATTTCAATAATGTTATGCTAATGTGTTCTGTTAAAATAATATTTTAGCTGGATAACCATTGGGCCGAACATTTGCAGTACTTGTGTTAGTTAACAAGGTAAGCAATAAAAGGACACTGGAGACTTTCCTAATCCGAAGCCACCAGCTGACTTCTAACTAAGAACTGCCACTCTACCGAGTACATTTTTTTGTTGGTTTCTGTGGATGTCTTATAAAAGTTTCTCTTTCCCCTCTTCCTCCTCCTTTTCCTGATCATTTCCATTCTCTTCCCTTCTCACCTGTAGCATTGAATTGCTTCAGATCCAGTGCTGTCTGACTCATGAATTGCAGCCTGCTCCAATAAGCTCTTCTAACAGTTACAATGTTGACAGTCCTGGATCAGATCTTCTCCGTATCCTCTTTCTCCTTCAGATTTAATTTTCACTTAATAATATTTCTGCATAGCTGAACTAGCTTGTTCAACAGGCTATGTAGTCATCCCCCAATGCTCATAGCAATGCTTCGCTGTGGCCTATTTCTTAGTTTTCCTTTTGATTTCCGTCTTCTCTGCCCACCAAAGAGCCAACACTTCATGAGAACACCTTATAGCTTTACTATTTCTCCAGTTTTTTCATGTTTGAGAATATCTTTGTATTTGTGTCTCCATTCTGATTCAAATTATTTTAACACAATAATATTTGAGTATTAGAGTTTTCTGCAATGCTTTATAGACATAACTCATTTACCTCATTTTAGAAATTTCTGTGGAACATTCTTTTGCCTACCTGATATATTCTTCATCATGAAGTATGTTCTTTCTCTACCATGTGTTTCAGTAATTCTTTTTCATTTTAAATTTCAAAAATCTAACAAGAATATATTTCAGTGTCACGCATATATAATCAAACTTTCCAGAATCATGTCTTCTTTTTTGCCTTCTGCTTCATTTCTGGAAAATACTGTATATATATGGTATATTTTCTACCATACCTTTTGAATTCTGCTCTCCAGAAGCACCATATGGATTGTCTTTGTAATTTTTTTATCTAGATGTCCCCTAAAACTTTGTAGAGAAGGGATTGGATCATAGGTGTCTCATACCCATCAGTGGATTCATCCACTGACGAGGTTATAGCAAAGTGTGATGTTGAGAGGTGAAGCCACTTTGGAGGAGGTAGTTCACTGGGAGTGTAGCTGGATGGGTCTGTCTTCCTCCTTCCTCCCTTGATACCTCTCTCTCTCTCTCTCTCTCTCTCTCTGATTCCAATAACCATTCCATGAGCCCTTTCTCCACTGCCAGGCCCTTCTGTCATGCTCCCCTGTCTTGGAGCCAGCTGACTACAGACTGAAACCTCTAGAAACTCGGAGCCTCCTTTGATTTGTGGCTGTTGTGTATTGTGCCTCAGTGACAGGAAAGTAAGACAGTCTTCTCTCCATTTTTATTAGCTTTTGTTTGACTTGTGAAATAGCTTTATCTTTTCATAAACTTTTACTAAAGATTTTCTTTTAATTATTGTGATAGTATGTAGTATTTATACAGTTTTCTCTTTATCATTAACTATGTATTACCATTGTTTCTGATTAATTCATTTTCTATGTTTTGCAAGTCTTTCTTTTCAAGAACCAGATTATTTCTTCACCTTTTTCCTCAACTTTTTGTTAATAAATCCATTTTATGTGCTCTATCCCACCATATTCCTAAGAAGAACTTCTATTCATCTGTTTTTCTTCTTGCACTGGTTGTGTTTTTTGGCATGTAAATTTTCCATGTTACATTTTTTCTTCTAATCCCCATGTCACACTATATTTTTATGTATTTTGTCATCATATTCCTGTATGTGTAGTTGTGTCTCAACTGAGTTTTCTACTTTTAAGAGCATTCTTTCTTGTTCCATGCCTGAATCCCCACCTGTAGTTGTGCTGCCACCTAAATGAAGCCCAGGTGTCACCACTACATACTGCACTTTGATGCATCTGCTAAATGTATTAGTAGCAACCAAGAACATGGAGCATGCTTCAGTCTTCTTTCCTGTTGCCATAGCAATCATCTGGGTGGTTGCTTCTGTGACCTCTTGTGGGAGTTTCCAGAACCCGTAGGCTGAGACCCTTCAGAGTTGCTTTCATCTCCCACCATTGACTTCCCATCCTCTTCCCAGGGAAACTCAGTTCTTTACCATTTTGTCAATTCTATCTGTTCTTGCTGATTCCATATTCTTCAAAAGTTGTGGCCTATAGGGCCAGGGATTTAGCTCAGTGGTTCCACTGCCTGCCTTGCAAGTGCAAGGACCTGAGTTCAATCCCCTGTACCCCCCCAAAAAAAAGTTGTGGCCTATAAAACTACCCTTCCATTTTTGGGAAAATTTATCTCATATATTTTTGAAACTATCTTCTCTATCACTTTTAGACTTTTGGCCAGGAAGAAGAAATATCCCAATACTTCTGGATTAATAGTGACAATCACCCTAAATCCAGCTTGGCGAGACAGGTGCACAATGCCTTCCTGAGGTTCTCCATGGGCTCCCTGAGTGTGGTCATGCTGCCTTTGGTGAGTCTCCTGTGTGGATGACAAACTGAAAGGAAGCTTGAGACTTAGCCGCCGTCAGTGTTTACAACCGAGTCAGCATGTCCCATCCAGATTCCAGACAGGTTTATTGTTTAGTGGGCTGGACTCTCACCTATACGAGATTCAATTATAAGGAAAACATAGATTTTGCCAAGTTTAAAACAGTAAAGAATGAAGAAATTGATGAAGTACTGAAAATTATATTTGGTATTTCATTAGAGAAAAAATTTGTGCCCAAATACAGTGATCTAAGCTTTTCTATTTAGATAAGCAGCAGAAATAGTCTTCAATGTACTATACTTAATTAAACATTTTACCATCAAAATTTCAAACATGTGCAAAGTATCGTTAAAGAAAGAAGAGAACTGTATATTGGACATTCAAATCACCAACGATTAACTGATGATATGTTGTATCTCCTTTGCTCTTTCTTTCTTTCCTTTCTTTCTTTCTTTCTTCCTTCCTTCCTTCCTTCCTTCCTTCCTTCCTTCCTTCCTTCCTTCCTTCCTTTCTTTCTTTCTTTCTTTCTTTCTTTCTTTCTTTCTTTCTTTCTTTCTTTCTTTCTTTCTTTCTTTTTGAGATAGGGTCTTGCTGTGTAGTTCCAGCTGGTCTTGAACTCACTATGTAACCCAGGCTGGCCTCAAACTGGTGGCAATCCTCCTGTCTCACCCTCCCAAGTGCTACGTCTACCTTTTCGACATAATACCCTTTGACTCATAAAAATTGTCAACATACATAACTGACTTTTTAAAGAAATGTAACCACACAATTTTGCAAAAGTAATCATACTTGAAGTGTTTTAGTGATGGCGTGTTATCTTGTGAACTGAAGGACCCTAGGTAGCAAGACAGACTCCATATTGCTGTTGAATGACCCACCTGCCTGCCCTTTAGATGAAATCAAAAGGAGCAAGCTTAGAAACCTCCTCCCCTCAGAGAGTCTCTTAGAAACAGCAATTAATCAATTATTGTTTTACAAATGTTCTAACAACAGGATGTTCCGCTTCTGTACCTTTTGCTTGCTTTGCTAGTTCTATCCCATAGGGGGGCCTAGAAACTGCTGGCCTCAAAGGTGTATAAAACATGTTTGTCTTCCCCCAGTCAGGGCTCCAGTCAGATGCTTAGCTCGGGTCCTGGCCGGTAATAAACTCCTGTGTGGATTTAATATCGGTCTCTGGTTGGTTCTTTCTAACAGGGTGCAACATGAACCATAATGATTCATGCTAGAAACTTTTCAAATATTGATTTATTTTTTAATTCACAGCAAATTTATACTGGGAGTAAAGTGGATAATGAGACTATTGCTTCCACTAAATTCAGCCAGTCTATATCTAATGTCTAATTTTTAGAAAACACTACCTGTATAACTTAGGATTCAAATACAACAAAGAAAGAGACACAATAACCTAACTGTCCTAAAGACATCACTTAAAGCTGTACCTAACATTTTGATTAGGTGTCAAGACAGAGCTAATAATTTCTCCCGGGATCCTTTTTATGACCACATTTCTTTACATACTATTCTTCTGAATGTAAGAACAATAATATTTGGAATTTTTGGCTTGCAGATTGATGTGATTTATCTCTAAAATAATGATAATTATAAACATGAAATTCACATCATCTAGAAAATTTATGTTCTTTTTTTTTTAATCCCATTAACTTTATTGGTACATTTTAGGTATTCAATACGGTTACAATCATCATTGGGATCTTGTACCTTTACATGAGTCTCTTGGTTCTTATTTTTTTTTCCCCTTCCCTTGCCCTCCCTTCACCCCCTCCACCCTTCCCTATTTACAAAGACCTTGTTTCCGTTTTTTCCCTCTTCTCATATTTTTTCCTTTCCCATTTTTTCCTTCCCCTATCCTTCCCAATTCCCCTGCTCTTTTAGACTTTTTCTTCCTATTACACAATATCAGTTATACATTTTTAAAATTACAATATTAAGATCTAGGGCACATTACCACAGATTTTACAGAATTTAAAAGGATATAGAAAGCATATTACAAAAATCTTTTTTGAAATAAATTTGACAACTAGAAAATTTATGTTCTAAAAGGTATATTAAAATGTTGTTACCTAATATAATGTGGATCAGTATTTTTATTTGGAGACATCATTGGGCTAAGTGTAATCTTTTCATGCTGTTTCTTATTTACCAGTTATATTCATTTACTTCCTTCCATGCTTTTTCATAGAGAAAAACACATAGGTTCTTTGTGTATATTCAGGCTCAAATCCTGGGAAACAGTGAATTATTTGTAAATCCGTGGACATAATTCCTCAGAGTTACAATGAGTATCGTACATAAACAACACAGTGCCAACCCTAGAGTAAACACTAAATAAATATTTGTTGTATAGATTAATGAATAATATCAGTAACTAAGTAATATTTTGTGTAGTAGGTGACCATTTAATGGAGTTCTTCCATCTTGTTTTATTATATTCTGCAATTGTTCCTTCTATCTTTCAATCTTTCCCTCTAGCTTGAAAATCCTAGTCCCACTATCAATGGCCTCCTTCATCCTTGATCAAAGTGACAGGATATGAGATACCTAATATCAAAGAGCATGGGTTATGCTTTAGTATCTGAATCTTTACTTTTTAAAACTCATACTTTCTGCCTGTGGATTACAGTATGAGGACTATAGTTTAGTGTAGATTTATTAATAAATTTTCTCCCTCTTCACCTTGTGGTCATAATAATAAGGTGACATGAGAATCAGAAACTGGAACGGAGCATTGTTCTTTAGAAGAATGGGTTTTGTTGTAGCTTGTGTGTTTTATGTAGTCAAGTAGCAGGTGGGAGATATTAGTGATGAAGGATGTCTTAGGGAGAAGTGGACATAAGACTTGCCCTGAATGGGAAGGAAAGATGAAAGCATGTATCTGTATATGACAATTTACCACTTTCCTTACATTACTGGATTGACTTTTTTTTTTAACTCTGCTTCAACTTTTGGCAGTATGAGGTAGTTTTTTGTATACTGGAGGACAAGTTATTTTCTCACATTGGTCTGACCAAGACCATGTTGGTAACAAGAAACATGGAAGAGATCATGGAGTGGTTCAGGGAGAATGAAGCACTCTATAACAGTGACTCAAGAAAAACACATCATACAGTGAGTATCCTAAACTCAGTGAACTGTTGTTTCTTAACTGTATCTACCACATAGAAGAAAAAAGGCAAAGCATGTTGAAAGAGACTCAGAGGTGTAAAATTAGGTTTCAGATTCAAGAGTAGAACCCTGACTATAAAGTTAACTTTTATCAGATGAGTCCTAAATGAATAAAGAAGATGGATCTCATCAATCTGTATGGCCAGAGATTGTTAAGGTGTCTCTCCATTCTTTGTGTTTATCCAATAGGATTTCTTGAAGTATCCCTAGAGATTAGGATGTGTCATGTCTGCTGTAGTCAAGGAATACATTTACTACAGGACACATAGTTTATAAGATTATTTTATGATAATTACCCAAAAAGTCAAATCCAAAAGAGCGCAAGAGATTAACTGCATAGTAGGGGCCCATAGAATCCAGCTGAGGGCCTGGATCCCAGCAATATCCTACACAAGTCCAGCTAAAGGCTTAGAGTCCAAGGCAATGTCTCATGCTTGTCCATATTGAGGATCTGCACCTGGAAGGCACAAAGGCCAGTGGTGGAAGCCAGAAAACCTATGCCCGTGAGATGAAGGATTTGTGCCACCAAGATGAGGGATACACAAGGGAGTCAGGAAGTGACGATCTTGGTGAATATCAGAGCTCTCCTGACAAAAACAGCAGCCATTCCCAACAACAGTGAGGCCCTGAGCTCCTCCTCCAAAGAGAACAGCCAAGTTCACACCAGGAAAACCATCCACAGCAAGCTTCTCCTAGCAAACCAACAGGCCAAGATCTTCCCCTCCCGTCCTCTTTTCATGGCTATTGATAACAATCCTCAGGTAGATCCTCCATGCCCAGACCATGCTGATTCAGTTCAGCTGGGTGTTACAAGTTGACCATTAGTTAATCCATTACAATGTCCAACCAGAGCTTCAGGATCAGTAATATAGAAGCCAGAACCTCCAGATGTGTCCGGAAATGGTGGAGTGATGAAGGTATATATTTCAATTTTTTCTGTTTCTATGGTGAAGATGAGTGTAAGTGTTTATTTCCAATTTTGTCTGCAGTAAGCCAGAGAGAGAAACTATGAGAAATGCCTATCCTTACACCTGGGTGAAACCTCTGACTCTTGAGACAAAGCTTCTGGAAGTGGACTCATTTTATAGTCACATCTCTGCTTTCTGTGGTCTAAGTCCACTCAGGAATGCAAACTTATGCAGCCAAAGCACTTCTAGCTACAAAGTTTATAGCAACTTTGTAGAAGCAATATCTGAAATAAACAACCCAATATTACACCACCTGGTATTAGGAAAACAAGAGCTAAGTCTAAAATTAATAGGAGGGAGAAAATAAGAAAGATCAGAGTAGAAACAAATTACATAGACACTACTTACACCATAGAAAAAATAAATGACACTAAGAGATTTTTTTTAAATTAAACCAAATCAATACACTCTTAGGAAGACTACAAACTAAGAAAGAAGTCTCAAATAAATAAAATCATTATTGAAAGTAGATGCACTATGGCTAGTAACATAGAAATACAAAGTATCACCAGACACTATTATGAACTATTATGTTACAACAAGTTGGTTAACCTAGGAAAGAAAAAAAATGGATAAATTTATAGAAACATTTAACCAATACTGAATCATGAACATAGAATATCATAGTAGACTGATATCATTATCACTAATTATGATCCCTTCCAGGCATGGTGGTGCACGCCTGTAAACCCAGAACTCAGGAGGCTGAGGCAGGAGCATTGCTGTGAGTTTGAGGCCATCTTGGACTACATAGTGAATTCAAGGCCACTTTGAACTAAATAGTAATACTCAGTCTCAAACAACAACAACAACAACAACAACAACAAAACCTAATGGTCCTAATCAAAGGTAAGCCTAGAGCCAAATGGTTTGATGGCTGAATTCTTAATCATTTAAAGAAGAAATAAAAGCCAATCCTTCTCAAATGCTTCCAAAGTATCGAAGAGGAAGGAATACTCATTACTTCACTTTTCAAGGCAAACATCATCACTGCACCCCATGGGGTGGAGACATTGCTGAGAGGAGCCCCAGAATGATGGCTCTCCAAAACCCACCTGACTCAGTACCAGGCCCTGCTGCTGGATGCCCCATGCATCAAATTCACCTGAGAAACAACCCTCAATCTGGCCACCTTACTCCCGGACTCAAACTTGTACGCATGCTCCTCCATGACTGGACATTCTGACAACTTCCACCACCAACCTCCCAGACCTGACTGATGTTCCCCTACAAAGCCTAGATGAGACCTTCTTCACTGATGGAAACAGCTTCATAGAAGATGGAGTCAGGTATGCAGGGGCGGCCGTAGTCAGTCTAGGAGGACAGGTACACTGGACACAGGCATTAAGCTGGGGGGCTTCAATGCAGAGGGTTGAACTAATAGCCTTAACTCAAGCCCTGTTAGGTTGAGACAAGGCTGTAAACATCTACACTGACAGCTGGTATGCATTAGCCACTGCCCATGTGCATGGCGACATCTACAGGCAGAGAGGGCTATTGACATCAAAAGGAAAAACTATCAAAAATAAAAAGAAATTTTGGCCTTATTGGAGGCAATTTGGGAACCCAGGGTGTTGGCCATTATTCATTACAAAGGCCACCAAAAAAGAGACAGCTTCGAGGCCTGCAGTAACTGAGAGGCTGATGATGCTGCCGGACTAGTGGCCAAAGAACCAGTGGGGCCAACAGACATTCTGCCCATCTGACCCTTTGGCTGCCTCCCAGAAAGGCCCACATATACCCCAGAAGAGGAAGAGGAAAATCAAAAGCGAGGGGATACAAAACTGGACTCAGGCTGGTGGAAAGGGACAAACGAACAAATTTGTCTCCCCCGAGCCCTGGGGTGACTTGTTTATCAGTTACATCACTTAACTTGCCTGGGAGAATCAAAGTTAAAAAGACTAATGAGCTCTAAATTTTCAATCCCAGGACTGACTTCTATGGTCCAGGACATCAGTTCCAGGTGTCAGGTCTGTACACAGTTAAACTCCAAGGCAAGACCAAGGAGCGAAGGTAATCAACTATAGGGAAGAGAGCCAGGGGAACATTGGAAACTTGATTTCACCAAAATAAAATCCAACAATAGGTTCAAATATTTACTGGTATTGGTTGACACCTACTCAGGTTGGGTAGAAGCTTTCCCTACTCGTGGAGAATCAGCCAACATAGTAACTAAAGTTTTGCTCCAGGAGATAGATCCCCAATTTGACATCCCTCCTTACCTGGGGTCCGACAATGGGCCTGCCTTCAAGGCACAGATATCCAAATTGTTGGCAAGGCCACTATATATTGATTGGAAGTTACACTGTGCCTATCGCCCACAAAGTTCAGGGCAAGTGGAAAAGATTAATAGGACCCTGAAAGAAACCCTGACTAAATATGTTCTAGAGACTGGCGGTAGGTGGCCCAATCTGCTTCCTCTAGCCTTGTTAAGAGTTAGATGTACCCCATATGTTGACAAGTTTATCCCTTTTGAAATCTTGTATGGGAGGCCGCCGCCACTCCTCCTTAAGTTAAACCTTGAACAGATAACAGAGAGTTCTTGTGTCTCTTTACTTCAGTCTCTTCAAGCCTTACAGACTCTTCGGAGTGAGATCCAGGTTACAATACAACAGGCTCGAAAAAAACCCTTTGAGATGTTCCAGACCCACGGTTTCAGGCCGGGAGACCTGGTCCTGATATGCTTGGTTTGCTTGCACCTATGACTTGACTAAATACATTCCCAAATCAGTCTTGGCTACCCAATCTGCCACTTTATTTTGTGTCACCGTGTATGTTGTTCCACAAGTTTTGTATTATAATAAAAAAAGGGGCCCACGAACACCTGGGATTAACCACTGAACACTATAGGAGTAAACGGGCTGTCCTCATTTTAGTGCCCATTCTGGTGGGATTAGGAATAGCTGGGTCAGCGGCTATTGGAACTTCCTCCTTGATCCTTCAGGACACAAATTTTAAAGCCCTAAGCCACCAGGTAGCCAGAGATTTGGGTCACCTGACAGACTCGCTCTCCAGATTAAAAAACAGGTTGACTCCCTAGCTGAGATGGCCCAGCAAAATCAAAGGGGACTTGACCTCCTGTTCATAAAACAAGGAGAGTTATGTGTAACCCTAAAAAATACCTGTTGCTTCTATGCTAATGGCTAACTACCCTCGTTTCTACTGTAACAGACCCCCTTAGTTATCTTACTTCTGCTTTTGCTCATGGGACCTTGTATTATAAATGCTCTGACTAAATATGTTAGACAGAGGGTTGATGCAGTTAAACTGATGGTGTTGAGACAAAATTATGAGATTTTAGAAGATGTTTTAGAGGAAGAATCCAAAGAATAAATACAGAAATCAAAGATTTGATTAAGTTACAAGAACCAGTAGGGAATGAAGGATCCTAGTTAGCAAGACCAACTCCATATTGCTGCTGAATGACCCACCTGCCTGCCCTTTAGATGAAATCAAAAGGAGGAAGCTTAGAAACCTCCTCCCCTTAGATAGTCTCTTAGAAACAATAATTACAAATGTTCTAATGACAGGACGTTCCACTTCTGTATCTTTTGCTTGCTTTGCTAGTTCTATCCCATAGAGGGGCCTACAAACTGTTGGCCTCAAAGGTGTATAAAATATGTTAATCTCCCCCCAGTTGGGGCTTGAGT
Source organism: Heterocephalus glaber (assembly GCF_053883595.1). Taxonomy (NCBI): domain Eukaryota; kingdom Metazoa; phylum Chordata; class Mammalia; order Rodentia; family Bathyergidae; genus Heterocephalus; species Heterocephalus glaber. The sequence goes on along the minus strand of NW_028258307.1, from coordinate 11,659,820 downwards.
CCGATGCTCGGCTTGGGTCCTAGATGGTAATAAACTCCTGTGTGGATTTAATATCGGTCTCTGCTTTGTTCTTTCCCAATGGGTGTAACACCCATACCAAACTGCCCCAAGAGTGTTTCCACAATACAGCAATATTCACGGGATTATGTCCACTTACTTTTTTTTTTTTTTTTTTTTGGTACCGGGGATTGAACTCTGAACCTTGTGCTTGTGAAGCAGGTGGCAGAACCACTGAGCTAAATCCCTGGCCCAAGTCCACTTATCTTGTGATCAGGTCCAGTAGCAAATGAGGTTTCTTTCATGCTGTTTTTGAACCTAACACTTTGAGTATCATTATCCTTGGTCATAGGCTTTGAGCACGATTGGAACAAGTTGCTTGTCCCTCATTTACCTCAAATACAGAGTGAAATAAGCAGAAAATTCCCACCATAGATACTTCCACTCAAAATGGCTGAACAGCGGTCACCTAACAGTAATCAATTGCCGGTCCACAACTGTTCTGAAGCCCAGCTGAGCCCCTGTGACCAATTCAATTTTTAGGGCTCAGTTGTGTTTCCTGGGAATTGTTTCTATGGCTCTTGCCTCAGTTCTCTGTCTTTCTGCATTCACCACATGTCCTCTCTCTTATTTCCATAGTGAGTGCAAATAATAACACAACCTATTGCCTAATGAGGAGCTTACAATTTCTCTAATGATACTTCTCTAGGGTAAAGGCAATTCTAACTATAGCCTTCCTAAAAGACAGCAAGATACCCTGGACATTGGGACATGAAATGTAGTTTGATAACTATCAGAGAAGTATAAATTTGTGCGACAAAATGTGCAAACCTATTAAATAATGAGACAGTATTTTTTTCAGATGCACTGTCCTGACTTTGGTGTTCTGTAAAGAGGATCATCTTTAGCTTGTGGCTGTAACCATAAGGTTAAGTGAGAAAGAGGCTGTAATGGAAGAATGGTAGCCAAGAGGATAAGATTACTTGGGGATAGGAGAGCTAGCTATACCACAAGAACAGTCAGAGGCTACTGTGCAGGTAGTTTATTTGGGAGATGGTATCAGTAAACAAGGAAGGGTATGGGCAGGAAAAGTAAGACAGCAAAGCACAAAAATTAATATGAAAGTTCATTAAGTTTGGGGCTGTTGGCAAATTGCCTCAGTGACACTAGAATGTACAAAGGAACATAAATGAATGACTTCCAGAATTATCTTCCCAAGCAAGAGGCACAAAAACACTTATCCATTGATTCCATTTACCTTTGCCTTTCTCGGGAAGGTGGTTTCTCCAAAGAGGGGACTGGAAGGACTAACAGTGAGATATCCCTTGCTTTCCCAGCTTCCGAAAGTAAATACAAAAGACTGCTATCTCTATGTAGGACAGATTCTATTTGGGGTTTTTTTCCATGTTTTTTTTTTTCATTTTACCATGATTTAGAGAAATGCAGCATTGAAAAGCAAATAACTCTCGCTGAGAAATTGGCAAAGGCTGCCTCTCAGCAGCAACATGACTTGGTTGGTGCCACTACAAAAAAGTGACAGAGAGAAGACTGTTGGCGTGGGTTCCTTGATTCCAGATGAAGAAGCTAGGGAGGGAGCATGCAGTAGGCCAAAGCATAGGCCAGATGCCAGGAGGCAGGAATCACAGCATCTTCCCAGCAGCACTGTCCCAGCAGAAAACTGCAGTATCTTCCTCGGAGTTCCAAGGGGTCAGCACTATGATTTGTTCCACTGCCCTCATGCCACCCTCCTTCTCAACCCAGCCACAGTATACAGAGACTCCTCAAGCACTATTTTGTCTATACCACTCAACTATGTGTTTCTGTAGGAAAAAAAAATATCTAGGTGTTTAATAAATGTAGCTATTTGGCACTGGATACACAAAACTCTAATTCTAGGTGTGTTAATTTCTCCTCATAGTTTACTGCACAGACCCATTCCCCCCTTCTGGAATTGGTCACGCTGGTCATAGATAATTTCAGTTGCTACTACGAGAGACTATTGACCAACACACTCTACAAGGGAAAGGATGTTGTACAGCCCCCACGGGGTACCAGAAGAAACAACCACTCTCTGGCAATGTCACTGTATTCTCATAGTCAGATTTCATTCCCAAGTGAAGTCACACCTCTGTGTTGCCTTTTCAGTGGGATTTGGAATATATTAACAAATCTTTCCCTTTTTAAAAGATTCAATCTCTTATTTTGTTACTCAGCCAGACAAGACTTGAACAGGTGTGGATACTCGGCTATTGTTATTCTCTGTGTTACTGACTCTGGTTATATTTGCTAGTTCTCCACCTGAAAACTTCTCAGCCCATGGGCAAGGAAGCCACATATGTGCTGGGCATGTTGACAGTCCTTTCCCACACTCGAGGGGAATCAGGGGCAGGTATCAAAACCATGGCATGTGGATGCTCTGGAAACTCTTATCTAACCACTAGGAAACCATTCATTCTCCATCAAAAACCAACAAAAACCTAAGCAATTTGGCTCAGAGGACCACTGAACCAGATGGACTTCAGATGCACCTTTGATGTTCTTTCTCCCTAGCAATACATTCCTCCAGAAATACATTCACTCTTTTTCCTCCTTAATCTTTGACAAGCATAAACTTGATGCATTTTCCTCCTTCCCTCCAGAAAGTTCTCAAAAAAAGGTGTCATTTCATGCCCACTTGTTTTGTCATGGGTCTGCAGAGTCAGAAAAAATTGACCATATCTCTAATAATGGGTTAAGTGAAATTACTGACATTACTACTATTTCTGTGACAAATTACAAAATATGTTTCTTTATCCACATTGTGTAGATGAAAATACTGAGACTCAGACTAAATAACTTGCCCAAAGAAAAAGTGCTAATAAATATCATGGTCAGTTAACATCGGTTAGTGGTCTGAGCTGAATTGTGTCTGCCCAAAACTTGGGCAGAATTATGTCTCCCAAAAATTATGTCTATTTGCTCATGGGGTCTTCAAAGAGGTGAATAAGTTAAAGTGAAGTTGTTAGGATAGGACTTAATTCAAAATAACTATTGCTTTTTAAGAAGGGAAATTTGGTTAACAAATAAAATTGACACCAGGGGTGTACATGCACTATGGGAAGACTATGTAAGAAGACAGCCAAGGGGGCATCCAACTGCTGACACCTTGATCTTGGACTTTAGCCTCTGTAAGTGTGATAACATAAATTTCTGTTATGTAAGCCCCTAGTCTGTCATTACTTTTTAGGGCAGCTTTAGTAAATCAAACTACATAGTTGGGAGCTGTGTTGAGCTGCTAGTAACAGAACCACCAACAGTAGCTTAAACTAGGCATTGACAATACCACATGGGACAAATTCAGACAGTGCCTATTTTGGTAAATAATTTTTTGTTAGAGCATGGGCTCCACTGATTATATATTATCTGTGGCTGATTTTGTTCTGTATGTAGAATTTAGCAATTAGTAAATATTATATGGCCCCCAAAGCCCAAATCATTTTCTATATTGCTATTGAAAAACAATTTATGCTAAAGAATTTACTCTACTTACTACATGGCTCCTTATATAAGCAGTTACTGATTGATGTTTTGGACAACCAGGGGGTTACGGCTTCATATACAAGTCCAGAATCTGGAAATTCAGCATTGGTAGGGCTCCTCTACCAAGGTGATCAGCACCTACCTCTGAGTCCCTTCTGTCTGTTTGTTCCAAGGTCCTTTGAGGATTGTTTTATATGTTGTATTCTCAAGATATAACGTGTCTGCTGGACCTCTGTCCATCATACTTGCAATCTGAGAAGGAGAAGAAAAGAGCAAGGCATAGAAAGAGGCTCTTCCTAGATGAGTCACATCTAGACTTCTAGCATTTTAAACAGCTGAAAAAGAAGGCTTGATGTCCTGATGTAAGTCACAGAAAGCTTACAGTGAAGGGGAATAAGAGAATGAGATTATGAAGGTCAAGACCTAGCATGGAGGGGACATGAGGGGAAATAAGCAGACAAGATCTCCAGAGTTTTCAGTGTCTCATTATCCTTCCACTGAGGCCCCATGAGAGAGGGAAGTTTAATGAGCCATGTGAGGCAGGGAATAGCTTGCCAGGAAAGGGACTCAGTTTAGTTTTTGGCAAAGAACAAAAAGGTAGGTGCAATAACAGGATACGTATTTTGAACACAAGTAATTCAAACAAATCAGCCAAACGGTCACTGAACATTGGTTGCTGGCCATCAGTAGCCTGTCCTAGCAGGTAGTTTTTCAGGCAGCTTGAGAAATTAAAGTAGCTCAAAAGATAAAACCCATTTAAAAAGGACCAACACACTGGAGATCATTGCAACACGTGGCTCTGGGCTGTTCAGGTCCATTTCCATCCCTCTGCCTCCTTAGTCACCACCTACCCTGACAGCAATGCAGGGAGCCACTTGGCTGTGTAGCTCCTAGCAAGCTTCTGGGCACTGTAGCTATTGGTGGATGGAAATTCACTTGGGGAGGAAACCAGTGGTCACAGTGGATTTGAAAGGCACCAGGTATGAAGTAATTTCTTGCCTGATTCTATCTTCTTGGCAATAATAAGATGGATTTTCCTCTACAGACATTCCTGCTGCAGGAAGAGCCTAACAATGAATGCTCTCATTTGTTGTCTCTTAGTTGCATTTATATAACAAATGGTAGAAAGTACAAGGGGAGGGATTATAGGCATAACTGGCCCCAACACCTATATTTTGCAAATTAAGAAAGAGACCTTCATGTTCTGGAATTGCAAAATCACATCCACAATAGAGTTACTGAGAGACTTTGTCATTCTCTTCTTTCCCCCAGCTAAGGTCATAGCCAGCAAACAGATTCTATCCCTGAGCAAGTGGAGGAATAAATGAACTCTGTGCTATTACCAATATGCAGGGTGTGGTTGGTTAGCCAGGGGCTACCCACAGGGTTTTCCATGGCAACCCTATTGGGAAAGGTACACCAAAGACTCAGGACAACTAGCTGGGGTGGCTGATGTGTTCCCAGCTGAAAAGCTCTTAGCAGCCCCTGTGTGGTAAGCAAAGACAACTCATCTAAGAGTTCCGACCTCCCATTGTAGGCAGAGTCACCAGTGCACCTGAAAATAGTGGTGAATACAAAATATTAACCTACAGGAGCAGAGGGTCCAACCAAGTAGAGCAAGCTCATAGTTTGAACACTAAGGATTGTGGTATAAATGATCCTGTGGAAGAAAGAAAAAAAGGAAGAAACAAGTGAGTCATTTGAATTGCTCCGCTCCCACTTCTGTCACAGAAACTATAAGCTTCTAAGAAACTGGGACATGGATGGAGAAGATCAGAAGAGTGTATCTGGCTGATGCAAAGTCAGAAGCTAGAAGGCTGGCAAATGTAAGGAACAGCAAACGAACGGCTACTGAAACTCAACCCTCAATAGAGCACTAATTCCTAGTAATCATTCCACAGACTATGAACGTATGCAAAGCTGCTGTTTGAGGCGCTGTGTAAGATGAAAATATAAGACACAGCCTAGACTTCTAGTCCTGGGAGGAATCTGATATGGAATCATCTAACCTTGAGCCATCTCAAAACATGATCCTTTTAGTCCACGTTGTAAACCATGTTTTATTCCATCTCCTGGCAAAGAGGAAAATGGATTAATTCTGATTGATCCTTCAGAGAATTCTTTACCGGGAGGTGACATTTGAGCTTGTAGGATTTCTCAGTTTAAGATATATGAAAATATATGAAATCTTCTCCACTCTACTGTTAAAAACAGACTCCTATAACTTCCCTGAAGACTATCCCCACACTGTATAAAACCCCTCCAGTCCTTCTCTCTGGCCACCCCAGTTCTTTTCCCATTCCTGATGTTAATTTGTCCTTTTAAGATTCCAAGAAAGGCAGCGTAGACCTAGAGAAATTTAAATAAGTTTACAATCATTTCCATATTCCTGTAAAAGTGCTTCCTTTCTGTGAAACCTTGTCCAAGTTTTCAAGACAGAAATAATGCCTCCTTCCTTTGTGTTTCATTTGCACTTAGTATGCATGGCTCTGTCAAAAGCTGTCCTGGTGTGTGAATTATTTGCTTGCTTTAATTAATATCCAATTCATTCATGAATGATTCAGTTGATCAGCACTTTTACCAACCATCTAGCACTATGTTCCATTGAGAAATATAAAGATGAACACATTTTTGTTAAATGAATACATAATCGAGTATGTTAAAATCATCCAATAGTCTATTTGTCAACAAAAAAGGAATGGAATATCCTAGCTACATAATGAATTTCAAAACATTATGGTAAGTGGAATAAAGTAAATGCAAAACATCACATACTATGTGATTCCATATATATGAACTCTAGAAATGCCAAATCTATGGAGAACTAAAGTTCTATATGGCTGGGGATAAGAAAAGAGAGTATAGGCTGGTAATCACGGTGGTTGTGTCTCAGGCAGCTGCAACAGTAATTTCAGGGTGGCGGTGGCTACAGCAGGACCTGCAACAGCCCAGCGGTTTTCCCAGAGCTTCTCAGATAGTCTGATCGACGAGGACCCCCAGGCGGCATTAGAGGAGCTGACTAAGGCTTTGGAGGAGAAACCAGATGATGCACAGTATTACTGTCAAAGAGTTTACTGTCACTTTCTCCTTGGGAATTACTGTGATGGTGTTACTGATGCAAAAACTTCTCTCAAACTCAACCCCAATAATTCCACTGCTATGCTGAGAAAAGGGATATGTGAATATCATGAAAAAAACTATGCTGCTGCTCTAGAAACTTTTACAGAAGGTCAGAAATTAGATAGTGTAGATGCCAATTTTATTGTCTGGATTAAAAGATGCCAAGAAGCACAAAATGGATCAGAATCTGAGGTGAGGACTCAATCAAAAATCAAGTATGACTGGTATCAAACAGAATCTCAAGTAATCATAACACTTATGATTAAGAAGATTAAGAATGTTCAGAAGAATGATGTAAATGTGGAATTTTCAGAAAAAGAGTTGTCTGCTTTGGTGAAACTTCCTTCTGGAAAGGATTACAATTTGAAACTGAGACTGCTTCATCCTATGATATCAGAACAGAGCACATTTAAAGTGCTTTCAACAAAGATTGAAATTAAAATGAAAAAGCCAGAGGCTGTGAGATGGGAAAAGCTAGAGGGAGAAGGAGAGGTGCCTATGTCAAAACAGTTCATAGCAGATGTAAAGAACCTCTATCCATCGTCATCTCATTATACAAGGAATTTGATAAATTGGTTGGTGAGATCAAAGAAGAAAAGAATGAGAAGTTGGAGGGAGATGCAGCATTAAACGAGTTATTTCAGCAGATCTATTCAGACGGCTCTGATGAAGTCAAACGGACCATGAACAAATCATTTGTAAGCACATAAACTTTATTTTTAATTATGGGAGTGAATTTCAGATGTTTAAAGAAATAGTAAGTAGGTAGTTGAGAGACTTTTTTTTTTGAGACAGGGTCTTACTGTGTAGTTCACGCTGGCCTTGAACTCACTACGTAGCCCAGGCTGGCCTCAAACTTGCCTCAATCCTCCAACTTCAGCCTCCTGAGTACTGGGATTACAGGCATGCACCACCACATCCGGCTAGCTGAGAGGCCTTTTTGAAAGGGCTTTTGAACAGTTTTTTCTTGCTGTAAACTTAGAGTAATTGCTGAAAAAGTTGGAAATACTTGACTGTAATTCCAGCACTCTGGAGGGTCACATGTTTGAGCCCAGCCTGGGTGACACTAATAAGGCCCTGTCTCAAAATAAAAAGGTCTAGGGATGCAGCTCAGTGCCATGGTCTTGAATTCAATCCCCCATACTGCCCCTCTACCCCCAAAAGTTTTGAAAATTCAGTGAAAAAAATAAGAGACAAGTGGTTTATTCTGATACATAATATTTTAATTAATGAGTTTGAAGTTGGAAGGCTAAGAAATGTCAGTGTTACAGTGACTGAAAGGGAATTATCTTTGTTGAATCTATCACAGTAGCTGAATGAGTTTCTGTTGTTTACCTTCTAGAATGATTTCCCCAACTGTATTTGGCTAATAGAAGGTGTGCATTAATTAGTCATTTGTTTAATAATTTCTCTGCTGGTAAGGAAAATTCCGTCTTGCTGGGGTGGGATGATTACTACCTGAATTAGACCTCGAGCTCTGAGTTTTTCATGACAATTCATCACTGTATAACTTTGTAGATTATTTGATGTAGTCATTTGACTTTTACCAGTAAAAAATACATCTACTCAGTTATCCCAAAAGGAAAGTCAGACTTACTGTTGACTTTTGAAAGTGTGCTAACAAAATAACAATGTGTTAAATCAAAGATGCATTACAGAATCTGGATTAATTTCCATGCAGAAACTCTGATGATTGTAGGTGAACTGTATATACCCATAAAGCAAGATATGTGTTTGGAAACATTGACCTTAAACATACCATGGACTGTTTTGTGGGAAAGCAAAAGAAACAAAATAGCACTGTTTTCTATGATGTCCCAGTCTAATTGGGACAAGACCAACATACACAAAATAGGGAGAAATGCTGAATTGTACTACACTCTAAAGGGGGGAAAGTAGTGTCATCAATGAATACAACCTGATTATAAATTAAATTCACTTCTTTCAGTTTATAACTAAGGGCCCTCTGAAGGATGTTTTATTTTATAGCATTGCCACATTTAATTCAGGCATTTTTATTTGATGCCTACCATGTACTGTACCACATGCTTAGATCTAAGATATTAATACATTCAGCTCCTTATCCTTGGGTTCTATATTCACAGATTCAACCAACTGTGGATTTAAAATATTAGGGGAAAAAATCGAATCTGTACTGAATAGACAAAACAGATATTTTTCTTGTCATTGCCTGAATAATATAATAATTAAATAACATTTACATTGTATTAGGTATTATACATAATCTAGAGATGACAACAGTATATGGGAGGATAAGTCATAGGTTATATATGCAAATACTATACCATTTAATGTGAGGAACTTAGAGCACTTGCAGATTTTGGTATGGGAAGGTGGTACCTAGAACCAATCCTCCATGAATATCAAGGGATTATTGTATTAGGAAAATATATTCCTTTCTCTTGAAGAGCTCTCTGCTTTAGTTCCCATCAAAGATAGCAAGTGGATACAGGAAGGTAAACCCTTAAATTGCAACAGTGCAGTGTTATACATATCATATTGATAGTAATTATGCTTACACACAAGACAGACACCAAAGGAGTAGAGTTCTGATTTGAGAGTCAACGAAGGCTACTGAAATATGCTGACTTTTCATGTTTGGAGAATAAGGAATAAAAAGAACTAGGATAAGAGGATCCCCTAAAAAGGAACCCATGTAGGAGTTTGGTAGAGGACTCGGGATTACATTGAAATAGTGTAAGAGAAGGGTATGTAATGTTTTGTATTGGGCAGTAACACAGCTGATTATTTTTAAATGTTTAGATTCTAGTAATTCACACTGTTCTTTGTTATAATCTAAGTCAGTGAGCTTTTATTGCATCAAGATGACAAATGTCCAGAAGTATTTTGTTTTTCAGTATATAGTTATGGGTCACTTAAAAATGGGACATGTTCTGAGAAATGAATGCATCATTGGATGATTTTCACTGTTAGGTAACACTAAGTGTATTTATACAACCTAGATGGTAGAGGTCAATTGCCTGATGTAACCTCCTTTTTTTTGTTAATTGTGTTGTGGGAACTGAGCCTAGGACATTGTATATAAGGCTGCTACATGTGTAATATGTTGTATTTTTTATAGTAAACTTTTTTAAAGTAGAGGAGTAAAAAAAAAAAGAAAAGAGAGTATCTTTTGGGCAGATGGAAACAGTCTAGAATTGGATTGTTGTGATGGCTGAACAATTGTGAAAAGGATTATTATTGAACTGTACAATGAAAACAACTGATCACTATTGTGAAAATAGCATTTTCCCCAACAAGGATAGATACTAGATGGATAGATAGACAGACAGATAGACAGGCAGACAGACAGACAGATAGGCAGACAGATGTAAATAGATACAGATGTTTGGTCAAACTGACTTAACTTAGTTTTGAACATCTAGCAAGGCCTTCAGATGTAAAAGATTTACACATAAACCAATTCTTTCCAAAATGTTACCTGGTTACTTACTAGTCATTTAGTTGAAAGGCCAGGAAGATTTTAGTACTGAAGAAAAGCCAAAAACCAACTAAGAAATCACAGAATCAATTGTATCCTACATATTTTAACATTGCTCATACCAACATAAAGTCTGTCTGATAAGGTGGTGAATAAAGGGAACCACATTGATGTGTGCTTAAAAAGTGTGACTTGAATGACTTCACACATGAGGCTGCCTTGTCTGAGACAGAGAAGTGTGATATTTGAGTAACATAACTGACAAGCTAATCAGTACTTAGAAACTTTAGCTCTCTCCTTATGCTGGAACTTCTCTGGGTCTAAGGCATGAAGTAGATGAACGCCTTAACTCTGAGAAAACAATGACCAAAGAAAAAGTAGATGTCACTTTCAGGTTGCTTTGAGCGCAAGTAGCAAACAGAGACAAAAGACTATCTCCTCCTCTAACCCAGACCTTGACACTAGGTAAAACTTTGAAATTGAGGCACAAGAAGAGAGGAAACTAAGTTCCAAGAATTATCAGCCTTCATACTCCACGAGGTAGGCGCAAAGTGATTGTGAGAGCAGAAGTTTGCACTTACAGCAACAATTGCAGAGAAGATATTAAAACTAGTGCTATGTTTTGTAGGAGCTGGTTCTAAGCAAGCAATATTGATTTTTTTAAAAAAAACTGAACTCTAACTCAAACAGAAAACAACTAAGCCCTTCGATCTATCTGCTCTCCCAGCACCTCACTGGACCTAATTAAACAATCTCCTTCACCAATAAACAGCAGAACTTGTCTTAAACTTGAGTGATTATTTGGCCCCTGGTAAATAGAATGAGTCCAAATCTTATTCATACCTAGTGCGACACTCTGCTTTCTAGCCAGAAAAGTTTCTTTCTTCCTCCAGGGAACCATTTTGTAAACTCTTCACCCATGTGAGTCCCTTCATCTGGACAGTACATTAGCTCAGTGCATTTTCTTTTTCAGTCCTTGGATTCCATCTTTATAGAAAGTAAAGAAATGGTCCATGCTTGCAACCTGGAGATTGGATCTGAGACTCATCGCATTCATTGCACAGCCCACCCAGCCACGACCTGGCTATGGCTATGGTGACCAAATGCCCAGCCAAAACCCAGATGTCAAGATGTAGCAAACATGCTCTGGTGGGAAGAACTGCTGTCATTCCTAAATCATGACCCTTGAGATGCAGACCTCCCTTGGGGTAGCTTTATCCTTAGCTCTGAGATAAACCCTCATATGGGCCTTGCAATTCCGCAGATGTGAGGCAAAGCCATCTTCAGAGTGCAGAGATTTGAGCAACAGTAGCTCCCTGAGCAGAATGACTTTGGGATGACCATGTGATCAAGGGGTCCCTCAGAGGAACTCCAACACTCTCTTGGGTGAGAAGCAAAGATCAACAGCTCATGGATTTTTCTGTGAATGCCATGGCTTTGGGGTCTAAGTGACCACATGAGGCCCTGAATTCAGGGCAAGCCTTACTCTCTGCCTCCTCAAGAGCACTGATCAGATAACCCAGTACTAGCAGCTATTTTAATGACAGGTTCCTGTTACATTGTCTCACTGCTTCTATTAATTTGCTAGAGCCAAACATCCCATACTGAATGACTAAAAGAACAGGACTTTATTTTCATGCAGTTCTGGAGGACAGAAGTCTAGGGTCAGGGTGCTGGTGGGTTTGACTTCTCCTAAGCCTCTCTCCTTGGCTGGCCTAGGTCACTTTCTCACTGCATCCTCATCTTATTACTCTTGGTCTTTGTGTTGTTTGTGTCCTAATCTCTTCTTCTAATGATACAAATCATATTGAATTATGACCCACTGACATTTCACAATTTTATTTTAGTTATCTATGTAAAGGCCTTATCTCCCACTATAGTTACATTCTGAGGTGATATTACTAGAGACCCCTGAAAGTTTCCTGCCCAGTAGACAACACATGGCTGAGAAATAAGACTAAAAGAAAGAACCAAGAAAGAGACAGAGGGGTGCCAGGATGACCAATGGTGGTGCAACTGACAAAGGCACTGGCCCATTCCAGGCCCTGACTTTTATTGGCAATCAATTGGAGTAAAGGCAAGCTATATGCATTTTCTATAGAAATTAATGTAAACAAGGCTCATAAAGGACAAGACAAAGCATTCTTGAATTAGGAACAGACTGGACAAGATATATGGTTGTACTTAGAGCTTTGTCCTTCTAGTGAGAAGGTTTTAGTTGTGAGAATGTAATTTGGGTGCGAGTTACTCTGACTTTGGCCCATAGACTTCAGCCAGATTCACTTTTCAAAACAAGCCAGTTGGGGGGTTAACTCTTTACAGCCTGCTTTGGGCATAATCAATATTACAGTCCTCTGCATAATATATGTTAGGACTTTGCTGTATGGATTTGACAGGGACACACTTCAGCCCATAACCTTCTGCCTTCTGGCCCCAATTCATGTTCTTTTATGTAAAATGAATCCGCTTTATTTTAACATCCACAAAAATCTTAACATATGCTAACATCAAATTGAAGTCCAAAAATCTCATCTAAATATCATCTAAATTAGGTATAAGTGAGACGAGGTATGATTCATTCTGAGGCAAAATTCCTCTCCAGCTGTAAACCTGTAAAGCCAGACAAGTTGTCGGCTTCCAGCGTCCGTCCAATCCTGGGAGAAGCATAGAGTAGACATTCCCATTACAAAAGAGAGAATTGAAAAAGAAGCAGTTCCGAAACAATAGTAAATTCCACTAGCTTTTAAACCCCAAGAATGACTTTCTTAGGCTCCATTCTCTGTCTTTCAGGCTGTCTAGGACAGCGTCCCCCAACTCTCGGTCCAACAGAGTGATGGTCCCCCTCCCTTAACCTGGAGACCACAACCCGGCCCTCTGACACCAAGAAAGTGGCTCTGGAACCAAGTAGGAGAGAACTCCACATTCTGGAATGGTGGAAGAGACAACTCTGCCCTCTCACCCTGTGTCCCTTGGCCTCATCATGGCTCTTGTTGCCTTGCCAGTCTCTGAGTCAGCTCTGGGGCCATTCCACTCTTCACTTGAAAGGTAATCCATATCAGTTATCAGACAACATCTTGACCCATTTGTCGAAATCCCAAAGGTCAGTCAAATTTCTTTCATTTCATCTTGTCCTTTACCTGATCAGGTCACACTGGCAGCCTTTCTGCTGAGATGGTCGACTGGGTCTACGAGTCATGCTCATAAATGCTTTATCAAATAATTTCATAGCCACACTCTTCATGGTCTTTCCAGAACACGCTTTCTCTCATTTTTCAACAGAGACAGGCTGAGAACTTTTCAAGTCTTTCACAATTCTTTCTTCTCTCCATATCATCTCACATTATGCTATAAGTGGGACAGATAAAACAGACTTGTCTTCAACATTTAGCTTGAAATATACTCAAAAGAATATTGATGTTCATCACACACAAATTCTACCTTCTAAAAATCACTAGAATACAATTCATCCAGTTTCTTTTCCAGTACATGAAAAGGATTGGTTTTCCTCTATTTCCTAAGATCTTGCCCAAAGCAGCTTTGTAGCCTGTATTTCTACCAACAATCTCTTTCAGGACAACTAAGCTTTTCCTAACATGCACATCAAAATTCTTCTAATTTCTGCTCACCGGTCACGCCCAAATCCACTTCATCTTTTTTAGGTTTTGGTCCTTAGGACGTTAATATACAAGGATAGAGAAGATGGAATTCACCCCATCGCTGTTGCTAAATTACAGAAAAATAGCTCATGTCTTGAGATTAATTTTAATTTAGTTACTTTAATAAATTCACTGACTGCCTCAAATGTTACCAGTGAATTATAGGTGTTTTGTGAATATAAATCAAATCTGCAGCATGTGAAACTATTTAGATCCTCTATTCCAATACTCAATATTTTCTCAGAATTATTCTAACTACCTTACATATATTAACTCATTAATACTCCTCCCCCAAAACTATTAGAATTTCAACAAGATGTGAGACCTTTATGTGAAAATAATTAAATTTTTGTTTTGTTTTGTTTGGTACCGGGGATAGAACTTGGGTCCTTGTGCTTGTGCGGCAGGTGGCAAAACCACTGAGCTAAATCCCTGGCCCAATAATTACATTTTTTAAAACTACTAGGTGAATGCTATTATTATCTCTATATGTTATATATGAGGAAAGCATTGCCCCGAGAGGGCAAGCACCCTAACAAAGCTCACAGTGAGGATAGAGGTGGGATTCTAGCACACTTACTATAGTGTATACACAATCTATGCATTCCTACTTCTTCTTTCTATTTTTGTCTTTTCATGAACTGTACCATCCACACCTCAATGAAAGCTGTGTCCCAAGTGATCCAAGAAATTGCCAGCAGTCCACCCAGACCAAGCTAAGGCTATGTAAAGGTGGCTCGGAGTATCCACACACAGGGAACTACATTGTCTATGAACACGTTACAGGAAGCATCAGTCAGCATCTCACATCTCTGTAAGATGGTTAACATCCCAAAATAATACCTATTTTTGTCAAAACAGGTGGTGGTTTTCTTGTACTCCACTGCCTTCCTGTCTGTGAGGTGCTGCTGTCAACCCTCCCTAAGGTGCCTTGGTCTGTTGTTCAATCCTCCAAGTCACCTGCAGACCTCATGGTTCTTTCATCACAAAAACTGATAAGCACTCACTGATAACCAGCTGTTTTCACCTTTCAGGCAGTTGTTCTCAACCTGGGCAGTTCAGGCTCCATGGGGATATTTGTCTGTACACCTTGAAGTTACAGTTCACGTGGAGAAGGAAGTATGACTGGCATCCAGAGAGTAGAGATCAGAAAGGTTACAAACCATCCTAAAATGCACAATTCAGCCTCCAGCAATGAATTATCCAACCCAAATTGTCAATAATGCCAATGTTTAGAAAGTGCTAGAAAACAGTGCCTATGATCAGGGTACAGAAAGTGCCAGGTAATAGGGAGTAGGGTGGGACATGGCCTGTGCCTTCCATGCCTTTCTATCTCTCCATTCAATGCTCACAGGTGACCATAGCCATGTACAAAGTCATGCCTAAGTAATAAGGCAGATATTCTGTCTGGATACATGCTTTGGTTTGTTTTTCTTCTTAGTAAGCACTTAAGAGAGCATTTATCTGACTTTTTATACAATCCCAATTTCTGGCATTGCTGGGTTTTACTTGCATATGCACAAGGGAAACATGTTTATGATTTCTAAAAATATCGCTGCACCGTATAATTACCACTGATAATGTTATCTTGTGAAAACATAATCCAAATTCGCATGGTCATCTGGTATAAAGTTAAGTGTATAGAGTTCTAGCAGTGGATTAGCTGTTCTTATTGTTTTAAAAACAACTGTGGGTCAGGGAAACAAATAACTTTGTTCATTTTAATGCCAACAGTTAAACAAACAGAGAGGTAGCCTTAGTTTCACGCTGTCAAATCCAGCCTTTAAGAGGACTCCCACCAGTTTTCAGTAATTACTGACCGTGGCCTTTTTCAGGCCTGTGATCTCACTGTCTCACTCTCTTCGAGAATTCAAACGATTGTTTTGGGGCAGGTGAATCTCAGATTCATAACTCAAGATTCAATCTTGTTCCCCATTTCTGATGCCTCATGTATAAACATCTCTCAGATATCTGTACCTTCAGTATCTTGCCAAGTCTCAGGGAAAATTCAGCTCTTCATCAACCTTCCCTAACCCAGCTCCCCTTCCTACTTGAGGCTTTTTCTACCAGCATCTGCTCTCCCAGTGAGCCACAGCTAGAAAAGCTATAGGTGTTTTAGTGTAAAGGAGTTTATACCTTTTGTCCTTTTCCTACTTTCAAATCCATGTCCAGGTTCTGACGATTAAACCACTATGCTTTTTTGATATTGCTTCCCTCCTTTGAATTCCCCAATGCCACCACCCTTCTCCAGGCCTGCTTTCAGCTCTCCTCGAAGGATGGGAGAGACAGGAGCCTTCAATCCTAGTTGATATTTCACCTCCCTTTCTGTCTAGGAGGAATCATCCCACATAAAGTGTTTGAGGTCTGACTTCTTTCTCAGACAGACAACTGTATGTTTCTGACCTAGGAATCTTCGGATGCAAAACAAGACCACCTTTGCTGGCTCTGCCCTATATCTCTAATCCTTCCTCCTAAAAGACTAAGCTTCTGTCCTTTAATTTCTATATAACAGTCAGCTATACTGCCCCTCTTTGAGTCTAATACTCCAACGTCTTAGTTATGTAATACATTTGTGTTCTTTTCCCTGATACTTTTCTATTATTAGTTTATTTCATCAAGCAAAATTACTGACAGTGCATATGGAAATGAATAAATTCAAAAATTCCCTGCACTCTCATCTGCTCTTTATCTTCTAGTTATATTCTTTTACTTCTTTATATGCTTAGCCATAAGAGGAGAGCAACGGAGTTCTTTGAGTTTATCTGAGTTCAGATGCTTGGATACTGGTGTTCTACATGACACATCTAAGACTGTGATTCCTCAAAGGTAAGACTGGGTTAATAGCTATATAATTTGGTACCTGACTCAGAATAAAATCTTCAAAAACTATTTGTTATATGAATGAATAATAATGTCAGCAGTGTTTGGGGTAGTAGGCTAGCATTTGATGAAAGTTCTTTTTATCCATCTTGCTTTATTTCCCTCTGGCTTAAAATTCTGATCTCGCTGTCATGTGCCTACTTTATTCTTGATGAAATATTGATAAGATAAAAAATGCCCAAGATCTAAGAGCATGGCTTGTGTTTCAGAATCTGAATCTGTATTTACCTACAACTCATTTTTTTACTGTAGTTTCCAGTATGAAGGCTATAGTTTAAAAGGCAGACTTCTTACTGGAATATTCTTCCTCTTTAATCCATGGCAACCATTAGAAGTGAAAAGCAGATAATGGCATGGAGGATGATTTTCTAAGAGGACTGTGTTGCAGCATGTGCATTTTTTGTAGCAGTGTTACAGGTGGGAGAAACTGGTGAGGGTTTGTGCCATAGGGAGAGGTGGACAGGAAACCTTGCCTGAGAGAGATGGTAGGAGAATCAACAAAGGGTGCCTTGTTGGCAAGTTACTCATGGACAAAGGAAGCATAATCACTGTACACAACACCAGAAGGCAGTGCTGAACATGCCTCAGGCACGAGTACTTCAGCAGATTGAAGAGGGAGATATTTATCCTCCAATCCCACTCATCCTTGGAGTGGTTGACCTTTATAGGTTTTGTTTATCTAGCCCACCCAAATACAGGCCATAAAAGAGCCTACAGGAAGACAGCCCCAAGTTATGCAGCAGAAAACTGGAGCAATGTACTGCAAACAGTAGGCAACAAAGGTGTAGCACAAAGCATCAGTCAGAACATGAAAACTGTCAGGTAAAAGGCCAAAAACCAAGACCAGACCAGGCCACAACAAGCCTTTATTAGGGGAACAGATCTGCCTGCTGGGTTGTCTCTGAACAAAGAAGAGACAAAAGCAATATGGCCAGGGCAGGGAGAGTCTTTTATAGAGACTGGGGTGGGGCTTGTAGGGGCTGAGGCGGGGTTGAGTAAGGTAGTGACTAGGGAATGGAGGAGCCGGTGACATCACTAGGTGGTAGGAGGTGAGCGAGTATTAGGTTACTCTCTAAGCGAGAACAGGGGCATGCTGGGAAGAAGGGTTTGTTCTTTGGTGGGAGCAACCATCTTGGCATGATGTCACACAGGGGAGGGGTCAAGGCACAGTAGGAAGAGGGCAGCTACTATACATAATAGCTGCTGAGGTAGTGAGAGACCTATCAAAGACAGTTCTTAAAATATAGTAGAGGGGGACCATCCAAGAAGCAGAAAGAATTATAGCCTAATGTCATTATGTAGGTAAAAAAAAACCAAGCAGAACAAAACCATATGACACATAGCACACTTATACCATATGCCTGGATATATTTCAGACACAATATACCATGCCATTGGGTAAGTGGATAAACAGGAGTGGAGAAGGAAGTGCAATGGGCTGTTGCCATCAGTGACTTATTCTGGTCCCTGCCTCATTCTCAGACTGTGGCCTTCATTCTGCAGGCCCCTGATCTTGCTTGTTTTTCTGCACTAATTTCTGGGACCAGCTGCTGATCACAAAATTGACCAGAAACTGGAATGTCCTGTCCTCAAGATAAAAAAAAAAAAATACTATTCCACAAAATTCGCCAAATAAAGGAGCCAGACTGTCTAGTTCAAGCTGCAGGAAACACTCATCTCTTGAGAACTTGACTTCCACATTGGAAAGCCTTCAAACCTGAGTTCAGTAATACAAGAGAGAAAAATGAAAACATAGAGGATTTATAGAAAGTAATGAATAGAATTGTCAGAAATGGGAGTGTTTATTCCTCTGCTAGGTTAATGGGACTCCTCTGACCTTGCCCCCTGCAATAGGGTCTCTGACCTCAGGCACCCAGAGAGAAGAAACTATGTGAAAGGCAAAGGCCCTTTGCAGCCTGAGACATGGAAATAATCAGATAATACAAATCTCCTACTTGATCAGTATTTAAAAAGAGATTCAGTTCACAACCAGAGGCCTTACACCCCAAAGACATCTGGGTTGATTCTAACGAGAATATCAGAGCAAGGCAACATCCAAAGCTGCTATGAGCATTATTTCTGCAGACCTCACTGCGTTTTCCATGTACCTGGTCAGTCCCTGGGAACCTATAAGTGGAATTCCAGGACTGCTAGCAATACATTTTGAAGTTTAAATCTGATTTGAAAAGGATATCAGGACTGGATTTTATTTTAGCCTTAAATTTCAAGTTCCAAATTTTGTTCAAAAGATTGGGTGGCATATATGTAGGATGTAATGCTATAAATATTTTGTAGCATCATGGTGACTATAACAGAAACTTGGTTCAAACTCTCTTGCTTGGAGTCACAGCCAGTTCACATTCTACCAGTGAGAACATAAATGAGTCATTAGTTTCTGTAAAACTCTGTTTCCCATCAGTAAAATGGGAGCTAATAATGGGGCTTATTTAAAAGGTTTGTTGTGAGGATCAGTAAGTGTATTAAAACAAAGCTGTGTTTAAGGGAAATCCCTCAACTGGATTTTCCTCTTGGGTTCATTTTATTATGATGTCCACCATCTTTGGTCTCTCACAGAGTGTGTTCCAAAAGACTCTTGCAGGGAGCAAGCTCATAACAACTGCTGTTTCTCTTGTAACCAGCTCCTTTTGAGTCTTTTGTTCTGAGGCAGTGCAGAAGGAGGTGACAAAGGAGCATGCAGTGGGGAATGACCGGTGTGTGGTTTATTAAAAAGAACAAAGAAAAGCCTTCACTAGATGAGACAGGCAAGAGGACAGCCAGGAAGTGCCCAAGTTTAACGGCTTTATACACAGCTTCCTTGGTACTAAGGATGTGAACAAATCCAAGTTTGCCTCTGGTTGTTGGTGCTTTGCCAGATTTTCCATTACCAGCAGATTTTATCAGTTCTTTGTTTTTGGTTTTGTTTTTGGTTTTTTTCATTTTTATAGCTCTAGCTATGGAAGCTTATCTCATCTTGCTGTTAGTTTGTTTAGTTTTCTCAAGATTTTGCCCTTTGTCCCTTTATTTTCAGGTCTTACTCTTGCATTCACTGATCAGAAATTCTCTACAGATGCCAAATATCCTTCACAGTTGTTGCTGTTATTTGAAAGGACTAGAGGACTTCCTGGGGGCAGTTTTGTCACATGGGAAGGAGATTTAGTGAGGAGGGTTTTCAAAACTGTCAATGGTAGAAGAAATCACTTCCTTCACTGTAGCTCAGACTCAGGCATCATCCCTGAGCACAGGCTGCAGAATTCCACAGAGGAAGAAGCCTGCTTATGTGAGAGCCTCAGGGCCTAGGTGTCCAAAGGACTCTCTTCTCTAGACTTTACACTGGGTTCTGCCAGGATGCCCACAGCAATGGCTCACTTGCTGGCCCTTACCGGAAATTGCTCTTCCATTCCCTGGACTCCTCTCCTGTAGTACCTCAGACTCACACTAGCTAAGTACACTCTGTCCCTGAATAAGAACTTTTAAATTAACCATTCTCTATTAACATCTTCTTCAGAAACATTTCGTTTGGCTTTCAGCATGAGCACCTATAACCACTGCTTCCTTTTAGACTTGTTTCCTGGTCTGCTGCCACACCCTACACTCCTTCCTGGACACTGGACCAATTCACTTGGAGCCACACCAGAGATGCAGGTCTTACATACACTAAGGACTGCTGAGTAATTGTCTTCGTATATGACCAGCTCAACCAGACCTTTGCCATAGTCCTAGGCCTGGCTGGAGCATAGTGTCACTGTGGGAGATGCTATGTGTGAACATCACTGTGGGAGAGACCGAAGAAAACACAAGAGTCGATCAGGAAATGAAATACCAACCCAGAGAAGAAAGAGCAATTCAATAGCTCTCCTTATGATCCTTCTACTCAGGAATAATAGAAATCTCTGTGGTAGTATAGATCTGTCCATGTCAGTTCCTACCTAAGTGGATTTGTGCTGCTGGTAGCTTCAAGGTTTGATACCAGCATCTCACAGGCCTCCCTGTAAACCAATCTGCTTTTAATTCTCCTCTAATGGGCTCTTGCTCATAGCTTTATTTGGAGAATAAATAAGGGTTTTCTTAGCAAGAAGGAAAGATAAAAAGATGAAGGAGGCACAGGAGCAGTAAGAGGCGGAAAAGAAAAGAAAGGAAGAAAATAAAAACACTATTTTACACGAAAGATGCAGAGATCCTAAGGGCTAAAATTCTGTGTATCAACTTGCTCCCTTTAGTACATGAATATGGTGACTTGTGATTAAAGCACCATGTCACTTAAGGATAAATCACAAGTGTTGATCCAACTATTGTATATTGGCCATGCAGCAAAAACAGCAAACATTCATCTGATCTTCAGGAAAAAAATAAGACTCTGCAGACATTCTCCGGAAAGTTTTTCAATCTATGTTTCTTACCTTTCCTCTACAAAGTTCAGCAAAAGATGACCTGTCTGGTTCCTCAAAATCAACCATCTGGACAAGGATCCAGGTTCAAGTAACTTAGTGGAATGCTTGAAGAAGCCCAAGTGTGGACATGTAGAAGAAGAGAAGCATGAGATATGACCACGATTCCAAATAACCTAATAGTCCTCAAAACAAGAATTATACCAGTACCTAGCAGTGTGTAATTAGTGTCAAGTGAGTGACACAGCCAGTAATTTCTTCCAGTATTGTCTTTATAAGCACAGTTCTCCATGTACAATTTTCTAATTGTGGGAACTCTGACATTTAGAGTTTTCAAAACCAGAATTAAAAATTACGTCTAAAATAATAATTATGATAAATTCTGAAATATATGGAAAACTCACTGCCTAATAAGTACGTTAAAAGCACTGTTGACTAATACAATGTGATTGAAAGCTTTTTGGGTTTGTTTGGGTTTTTTTGAGAAATTAGGAGATTATGAAGCTAGGTGATTCTTCTGCCATGGAGTCTTCCTCCTATCTTGTTTCTTATCTCCCAGTTATATAGCTCCTTTCACACTTTGTTATAGGATAGAAACAAATAATATTATATATATATATATATATTTATGAATTCAAATCCTGTGGACATTGGGAAAATTGCTTGATAAATCTGTGGCAATGATTCCTCAGAGTTTCATAAAATTAAAGTTGCATTTATATAACTCAGTGCCAAACCTACAATTACCTCCCAATAAATATCTGTTATATGGGTAAATGAATAGTGTCAGTAATGTGTTTCACAATAGGCAAGCATTTAATACATACAATTTCTATTTCCATCTTGCTTTATTTTCCTCTAGTTTGAAATCCCTGTTCCACGGTCATCTGCTTCATCCTTGATGAAACACTGATATCAGATGCCTAAAATGTAAGATCATGGCTTTTATTGCTAAATGTGAAACTTTATTTATCCATAAGGCAGATTTCCTGTTTGTGAATTCCAGCATTAGGATTCTGGAAACTGAACCTTCACTTATCTATACGTCATAGTTCCTGTTTGTGTATTCAAGCATCTGCATTTAAAATTCATACTTGTTACTAGGTTATTCTTTCTGTTCAAATTGTGGACATTATAATACGATAAAGAGAAAATCAGGGACTGGAATGGAAGAATATTAGTTAAAAGATGAGGTTCTGTTGCTCTATGTGTATTTTATGGTACCGGGAATCAAACTCGGGACCTTGTGCTTGCAAGGCAGGCAGCAGAACCACTGAGCTAAATCCCTGGCCCTGTATGTGTATTTTAAAGTACCAGAAGTGGGATAATGTTGAGGGGGAATGTCCTAGAGAGAGGTGGACATGAGACAGTCCTGAATGAGAAGGAAATATGAACAATGTGTTTCAGTATTTGTCAGTTTGCCACTTTCCTTACTTTATTGAATTGGTCTTGCTTAGTTGTGCTGCACTCTTTGGCCATATCAGGTGACTTCTTGTATTCTTGAAGAGAAATTATTGTCTTACTTTCTGACAAACACCACACCAATACAGGGAACTGAACAGAGCAAAGAGTGGCTCAAGGAGAATGAAGCACTGTGTAACAACGACTTAAGAAAGTTACATCATACAATGATTATCCTAAACCCAAAGCAATGATTTTTCCTTAACTATACAAAAGGGGGGGGTGGTGGTGGTGAAGGAGACTGACAGGTATAAAATTTAGCTTTCAGATTGAAGACTTCAGCCCTGACTCTAAAGTTAACATCTACTTCTCCTCCTCCTCCTCCTCCTCCTCCTCCTCCTCCTCCTCCTCCTCCTCCTCCTCCTCCTCCTCCTCCTCCTCTCTTCTTTTGAGACAGGGTCTCACTGTGTAGTTCAGGCTGGCCTTAAACTCACTGCATAGCCCAGGCTGCCCTCAAACTCACAGTGATCCTCCTGCCTTAGCCTTCCAAGGGCTGGGATAAAGTTAACTTTTATCAAATGAAATAAATGAATAAAGGAGAGCGAGGTATCTCACAAATCTGTCAGGCCAGATTTTAAGGTGCCTCTCGATTCTTTGTGTTTATTCAAAGTGCTATCTGCCCTTGTGGTGGACCCATGGAGATTAGGATGTGTTATAGCCTCTCAGGAGTTCAAGACCTATAAAGTACACACCACCTCCAATCCCCCAAGATTATGTCTGGAAATGTTTGGTGTTGAAGGTATGTTTCAGTCTCTTCTGTTCTCTTGTGAAGTGAAGTGTGGATGTTTATTTCCCATTCTGTCTACACTAAGTCAGGGAGATGAACTGTAACAGATGCCTCTATTCACATCAGTATGGACCCTCTGATCCTTAGACAGAGCTGCTGGAAGTGGGCTCAGGATATTTTTACATCTTTGCCAGGGCCACTCAAGAATGTAAAGATCCATGAACTTCCAGAATTGGGTCATTAAAGAGACAGTTGCTTGGGATGGGTGCTAAAGAAGTTGTAACACTTGAAGACTAATCAAATGTAGGGGGCCACCCCACTGATTGTGCCCAAAGCAGTCTGTAAACAATGCAAGATGTAAAGAGTTAACCCCATAATTGGCTTGTTTAAGGAAGTGAGTCTGGCCAAAGCCTAAGTGCTGAGGTCAGAGTGACTCTTACCCACATTCCATTCCCAGAGTTAAAACCTTCTTTACTAAAAAGACAAGGTTAATTATTAACCACAACTTATATTTTGTCTGTCCTGTTCCTAATTCAAGCAATTCCACATAGTCCCTCCACATAGCCCCTTTCAATCTAACTATGATGTCACCAATAAATATCAACAGCTCTGGGAGTTCAGGGTCTTTGCTTATTCAGTCTTGCTTGTATGAGCCAGCATTGGTCATCCTGGCTCCCCATTTCTCTGTCTCTTTAATTCTATCTTTGAGTTTTTCTTTTAACCTTTCATCGTAGCACTGAGCAGGAGATCAGAACCTGCCACAGAGGTCTCTGATAATCAAGTATCTAGCATTATGCTTGAAAAAAAGGAAATAGGTGAATGCTTTTGTTAAATGAATGTACTATCAACTATGCAATATTATACAAAATGGTAGATTTATCAATTAAAAAGCAATGGACTTAAAACTCTTAGCTAAGTGAAGGAAGTTAAATATAAAAATTCATCTAGCATATGACCCCATCTATGTGTGTGTAGCAAAACTAAATCTTTAGAGACCTAAATTAGATTAGTGGTTTCAACTGGCTGGAGGTGGTAAAAAGGAGAATATCTTGGGAGACAGAAATGTGCTAGAATTAGACTGTGGTGATGATTATACAATTCTATAAATGATTTACTAAAACATATTAAATTGTACACTTGACACAAGTGGTGAATACAGTATATATGAAAACAACTATTTTTCAATGTCTGTTTCTAATTGACCAGTGATAAATGACTGTGAATTCTAAACAGTGGAAAATAATTAAGCCCTTCCATCTATATGTTATTCTAGGGCCTCATTGGACCTAATTAATAAAGAATTTTCTTCACCACTAAACGGTAGAAGTTTTTTGACTAACAAATATAAACTCATGTAATTACTTGCCCCCAGCCTGCCAGGAAGTGAGAAAAACTGGATTCATAGCCAGCAACACCTCATGCCTACTCTTGCCGTAAGTGCTCCTGATCTTTTGCCATTTGGGAACCACTTAGTAAATTCTTCATCCATGAGTTTCTTTTCTAGCTACAAATAATCCCTGGGTGTGCTTACTTTTTCAGTCTATTTCACTGTTTCTTTTAGAAAATAAAGGACTATTCTGTATTCTTGCAAACTGGAGTTTGGGGGCTGAGATTAATCCCATTTATAGAGCAACCCATCCAGCCGTGATGTACTCACAAGTACAGTGAGCAAGTGTCTGTTGAAAACTCACACATCAAAATTAACAAACGTCCATTAAAGGAATGAAATGCCAACATTTCTGAAGCAAACTCTTAGTAGGTTTTCCTTCCATCTCCACTTTCTCCCTAATGCTGAGGTTCAGACCTCCCTTGGGGATGTCTTTGCTTTGAGAAAAAGCCTCATATTGACCTTCCAGTTATATAGATGTGATGCAAAGTCATCTTCCAGGGAGGAAAGATTTATGTAATAGCATTGCCTGAGTAGAACAACTTTAGGATGACCATGAGATCATGGAGATCCATATAGGAGCTCTGACTCTCTCTTGGGTGAGGAGCAAGGATCGATCAAAACCTCATAGATTTTTCCATGAGTACTTGGACATCACAATAGCTTTGGGACCAAAGGACCATATCCAATTCAGGACAAGCCATGCTCTCTGTCCTCAAGAGCATTGCTCTGATAATCCAAAACTAGTGGCTATTTTAATGATAGATTCTTGTTACATTTTCTCACTGCTTCCATTAGTTTGCTAGAGCCAAATATCCCACACTGAATGACTAAAACAAAAGGTCTTTACTTTCATGCAGTTCTGGAAGTTAGAAGTCCTAGGTCAGGGTGTTGGTGGATTTGACTTCTCCTGAGGCCTCTCTCCTTGGCTAGCAGAGGTCACTTTCTCACTGCACCCTCATGTTATTCCTCTTGATCTCTGTGTTGTTTATTTCCTAACCTCCTCTTCTAACGATGTAAGTCATATTGGCTTATGGTCCACCAATATCACATCATTTTAGTTTATTTTTCGGTCCAAAGGCCCTATTTCTAAGTTTTAACTCCCAATCACATTCAGAAGTAGTATGGATTAGAATTTAAACATAACAGTTTGATGAAGGCACAATTCAACCCATAACCTTCTGCACTCTGCCCTCCCAAATTCATTTTCTTCTTGTGTTCAAAATGCATTTTCACCATTCAATGGCTGTGATACTCTTAATGCATTCTAGCATCAAATTTAAGCCAAAAATCTGAAATAAATGCCATCTAAATTGGGTATGGGCAAGTTAGCAAACATTATTCATCCTGAGGCAAATTCCTTTCTAGTTATAATTCTGTAAAGCCAGACATGTAATCTACTTCCAACATACAGTGGTGGGAGAGGCATTGACTGGACATTAACATTTCAAAAGGGAGAAATCAGAAAGAAAGGATCTCAAGCCAGTCTAAAATGGAGGTAAAGTCCGTTCTCTTTGAAACTTCTCCAACAGCCCTACTGTGTTAGTCAAGGAGATTTCAATTAGCACCAGACTTTAGAACTTAATATTGCATCCAGGAGAATTTTTATACTCTTGTGAAAGGGGTTTGTTTTCCAGAAAGAAATAATTCCTGATAATGGTACTTCCAGTTCCCCATTAGGTCCCAGAGAAATCTTATGAATGAAGTACTTTACACATTAAATTGCACCAACGTGTGAGTCCTACATTGGATTTTTAAAACTTTTGTCATCAAGGATATAAATTTGCAAAAGAGCTTTTTTGCTAATTTTTACTAATTTTTGCTAATTTTTGCTTTCTGTATTTGAAATCACCTTGAGAAGATATAAATAACACAGAAGAAATTAGAATGTCTTGTTTCTTATGAAAAAGTTTTCTGTGATACATAGAGCTAAGATTAATTCAATGAAGATAAATCAATCTTAAAACTTTCTCTTTTTCTACCCAGATATTTGATTTCTTACTCCCAGAGGAAATATATTCCCCTTTATCAGAGCCAGGATTCTCCAAACTGCTTCTGAGATTGTTCCAAGGGAGCCATCCAGTTCCTGTCTCATCTCAGTCAGTGTCCTGATGATATTGTCCACATTTCATTAGCAACCACAGTGACCAACAAAATCATCAAGCCAAATGCTTACTGTAAGGCAGGTGCTGTTCTAAATCAGACTAAATGCTTATTATATGGCAAGCATTGTACTAAGTCACCAAGCTGTCACAAATCCTCATGAAGAAGGTGTTTGTATCCTTCAAATTTCATATCTTGTAGCCTCAACATTTGTGTCCCTGTATTTGGAGCTGGGGACATCTAATTAAGGTTAAGTGACATCCTAAGTGTGAGGATCTGATAGCTTAGGATCAGTGTCCTTGTAAGAAGAGACATTCATCTGCTTTCTCTCTCTATGTGTACACCAAGAAAAGGTTGTGTAAAGCATAGCAAGAAAGCACCATCTGCAAACCAAAAAGTGAGCCCTCAAGGGAAACTTATATCGCCAAGCTTCATCTAAGATTTCCAGTCCCTAGAACTTCAAGAAAATAAATTTCTGTTGTTTAAGCCACACAGCCTGTTTTGCTTTGTTATGACATATGACAGACTGGCTAATTTTAGACAGTTCATGTAATTAGTCCTCCCATTTTACAGACAAGGACACTGAGCATAAAAAATGATGTAGGTATTAAGTGGCAGGGCTGGGACTTGAAACCCAGCCAGTAAGTACCGTTCTAGTGGTTGTGATGCCATCTGCTGTAGTTAGTATACCACCATCCACTGTGTAATGAAAGTTCCTCCCAAATGAGACAAGACATTACCACTGGTCCACCCAGAGGAAGCTAAGGCTATGTAAAGGTAAATTATAACATTCACCACACAGGATACAGCATTGTCTAAAATGTATCACAAGAAGCATCGATCAGCCATAGCTCTGTAGAACAGTCAATGTCTTAGTACAGCACACACCCTTGGCAAAGTGGATGATGGTCCTCTGGTTATGCACAGCCTTTCTGACTGTCCTCAATACGTTCTCCATGAGATACCTCTGTAAATTTCCCCCATGGCACCAATGACTACTGTTCAGTCCTGCCAGTTGCCTTTGCTAGTACAGTTCTCCTCGATCCATTCTTCACAAATAAATAATAGCTCAAAGCAGATAAATTGAAGACAATAAAGGGCAATTTCGCTTCTATGAGGACAGTTGGCTATGTTTATAGACTTTTTTGTTTATCACAATTCAGGAGGTGAAGAAGTGCTGCTGGCATCCGAAGGGTAGAGGTCAAAAATGTTGCAAAATGTCCCCAAATACACAGGTTTGTCTTCTACAGTGAATAATCCAAACCCATTTGTCAATTGTGTAAAGGTCAAGAAAATGCTACAAGGAGAAAAATGCTTCTGTTCACCACACAGAAGACTGTCAGTCACCAGATAAAGAGCACCAGGATCGGGGATGGCCTTGGGGACTCTTTCTCCTTCTTTCCAAACAGTGCTTGCAGATGATCAAAGCCATGTACGAAGTCATGTCTAACTAATAGGACAGGTTTTCTATCTGGATGCATATCTCAGTTTGCTTTTCTTCAGAGTAAGAAGGCTTTTTGGAGATGGTCCATCTGAGTTTTTATAGGATCCCAATTTCTGGCATTAACTGGGTTTTTCCTTTTATGTCCACAAGGGAAACATGTTTATGATTTCTAAAAATATCACTGTACCCTATAATTACTACTGACTAATTAATGTCATTTAATGAAATCATTATCTAAGTTTCCATGGCTATTAGGCATAAAGTGTGCAGAGTTGTAGCAGTGACAAAGCTGTTGCTATCATTATTATTATTTTACAATCATAGTGAACTTGTTCATTTTAATGTCAACAATGAACCAGCAGACAGGGTGGCCTTAGTTTCATTCTGTCAGATCAATCTTTCATGAGGACCCCAGCAGCTCTGCAAAATCACTTTCCTTGCCCTTTTCCCTTCCAGACCTGTGATCGCACCATCTCAGTCTCTCCCAGAAATCAAACAATTGCTCTGAGCCAGGTGAACCTCGACATAAAATCCTAACATTCAGATTTGTTTTTATTCCTGACGCCTTACTTAGAGCAGTGTCCCAGACAGCCATGCGTTGAGCATCTTGCATTTAAACTCCACCTTTCATCCTTTCCCTCCTTTAAAAGCCATGGCCAGATTCTGACATTTCAACCACCACAGTATTTCTGGCATTGCTTTCCACCTTTGGGTTCCCACTGCCACCACCCTGCACCAGGCCTGCTCCCATCTCTGCAGAGAGGACTGCAGAGAGGAAGTCTCCACTGACCTTTCCATTCCAAGTTCTTCCTGTTTCCCGCTGTGTCTTCCTAGGTCTGCTCATGTCACCCACTGCCCCAAAGCCTTCAGTGCTAAATGCTTTACCTTGTTTCCCAGGTATGAGTAAAATAAGATATAAAAATGTCCTGTGAAAAGTAAAGTACTTTATTTACTTATAATTTACTGATACAATTGTTTTACCTTTAAAGTTTAATAAAAATCCAGACAAACATTTGAGAAACAGGTCTTGAGATAATTACTTCCTTGAGGAGATAGATAGTCCAAGGAAGCTCCTCAAAGGAGGATAGAGAACCAATTCCACACACACCTGCTTGGTTAGGGAACAAATTCCAAAAAGGAAGAGGAGGTAACAAAGGCAAAACCTACAATTCAGACTTGGATATAGATGATTTGTAAGTAAGATCTTCGTCTTGGTTTTCTGACATTAATTGCATTTTCTTTTTGTTGTGGTTAAATTCTTTTATTGGTACATTTTAGGTATACAACACAATTACATTTCTCACTGGGAATTGAACTTTTACATAATGCATCTTGGTTCTTCTTTTCTCCCCATTCCTAGCCCTCCCTTCACTCCCTCCACCCTTCCCTATTTACAAAGACTTTATTTCCATTTTTTCCATTTCTCAGCATTTTTCCTTTCCCTTCTTTCCTTTCCCCTGCCCCTCCCACTACCCCTACCCCTTTGGACCTTTTCTTCCTATTTTGCATTATTGATTACTAATTCTAATCATTGGTACATTTTAGGTATACAATATAATGGCATTCATCACTGGAAATTTGTACCTTTACATAGTCTCTCTTGGATCTTATTTTTCACCCTTGCCCAGCCCTCCCTTCAACACCCCCATTCCTCCCTATTTACAAAGATTTGATTCCTAGTTTTCCATTTTCTCATATTAATCCCATTCCCTTCTATCCTTTCCCCTAGCCCTCCCACTTCCTGCCCCTTTGCCCCTTTTCTTCCTATTTCACATTACCTATTATACATTTTAGTCCTTATTTACACTTTCAGTTTCTCACACCAGAGAAACTATTTGGGATTTATATATGTGTGTCCTATTTATTTCACTTCAGAGTATTGCCTCAATGTGCATCCACTTAGCTATAAATGTCTCTAATTTCTCATTCTTTATGGCTGAGTAGTACTCCATTTTATTAAAAACCCACATTTTCTTTATCCAGTGTCCAGTTGATGGGCATTTGAGCTGTTTCCAACTTTTAGCTATCACAAACTGTGCTGCTATGAACATGGGTGCACATATATCACTGTGGTGTGATTCTTTTAATTCTTTGGGAAAGATCCCCAGCAGGGCAATAGCGGGGTCAAATGGGACTTCCAGTCCTAGTTCTTTGAGGTATCTCCATACTGATTTCCACAGTGGTTGCATCAGTCAACACTCCCACCAGCAGTGGAGCAGGGTTCCTCTTTCCCCACAGCCCCGCCAGCATTTGTTATTGGTTGATTTCATGATAGCAGCCATTCTTTCTGGAGTGAGGTGGAATCTCAGCGTTGTTTTCATTTGCATCTCTCAAATGACCAGTGATGTTGAACATTTTTTCATGTATTTATTTGCTATTTCTAATTCTTTGTCTGAGAAATGTGTTCATTTCAGATGCCCATTTTTGGATTGGGTCTTCAAATTTGGGAGGTCTGATCTTTTTAAGTTCTTTATAGATTCGACATAGTAGACCTTTGTCTGAGGAAAAGCAGGTGAAGAATTTTTCCCACATTGTGGGTTGTCTCTTCACACTACTGGTGGTTTCTCTTGCTGTGCAGAAGCTTTTTAATAAGAAGAGATCCCACTTATTGATTGTTTGTGCTAGTTCATGGGCAACTGAGGGTTTTTTCATAAAATCTTTTCCTACACCAATTTCTTCAAGGGTTCTACCTAATCTCTGTTCCAACTGGTTCAGAGTTTCTATTTTAATATTTAGAGCTTTAATCCATTTCCATTTTAGTATACTGCATGGTGAGAGATACAGGTCTACTTTTAATCTTTGGCAAGTTGAAGCCCAATTTTTACAGCACCATTTATTAAAGAGGCTATCTTTCCTCCAGTGAGGGTGTTTGGCTCCTTTATTGAAGATGAGATGGCTGAGTATGTCTGGCATTGTTTCTGCATCTTCTAATCTGTTCCACTGGTCCTCAGGTCTGTTTCTTTGCCAGTACCATGCTGTTTTTATCACAGTAGCTTTGTAGAATATTTGCAAGTTGGGGATTGTGATACCCCCTGCCATGTCTCTGTTACCTAGAAATCCTTTTGCTATTCTGGGTCTCTTCTTGTTCCAAATGAATTTTTGGATTGTTTTCTCAAGGTTTGTGAAGTATGCTGCTGGGATCTCATTTGGAATTGCATTGAATCTATATAGCAGTTTTGGAAGTATGGCCATTTTCACTATATTAATCCTTCCTACCCAGGAGCAGGGGATGTCTGTCCATTTTCTGATGTCCTCTTCAATCTCTCTTTTCAGAGTTCTATAGTTTTCAGAGAAGAGGTCTTTGATTTCTTTCATTAGATTGATTCCTAGGTATTTCAGTTTTTTGGATGCTATTGTGAAAGGAATTGTTTGCCCTATTTCTCTCTCAGTGAGTCTGTCATTTGTGTAGAGGAAAGCTATTGATTTTTGTGTGTTGACCTTGTAACCAGCTACTTGACTGAATTTGGTTATTAAGTCTAGAAGACTTTTGGTAGAATTCTTGGGGTCTTCTATATACAGTATCATGTCATCTGCAAAGAAGGCAATTTGACTTCTTCATTTCCTATCTTTATTCCTTTTATTTCTTTCTCTTGTCTAATTGCTGTGGTTATGTTTCCAGAACTGTATTGAACAAGAGTGGTGACAGTGGACATCCTTGTCTTGTTCCTGATTTTAGGGTGAAAAATTTCAGGTTTTGACCATTTAGTATGATACTGGCTGTTGGTTTTTCATAGATGGCTTTTATCAATTTGAAGCAGAGACCATCTATTCCAATTTTTTGTAGAGTTTTTATCATAAATACATGTTGGATTTTGTCAAATGCTTTTTCTGCATCTATGGAGATAATAATATGGTTGATGTCCTTGGATCTATTGATATAGTGTATTACATTGATTGATTTGGGTGTGTTGAACCATCCCTGCATCCCTAGGATGAATCCCACTTGATCAGGGTGTATGATCTTCTTGATGATCTTCTGCATTCTGTTTGTCATTATCTTATTAAGGATTTTTGCATCTATGTTCATTAGTGAGATTGGCCTATAGTTCTTTTCAGTTGGGTTTTTCTCTGCTTTGGGGATCAAGGTGATGCTTGCTTCCAGGAATGAATTTGGGAGTATTGCTTCCCTTTTCATTTCATTGAAGAGTTTATACAGTAGTGGTAGTAGTTCCTCTCTAAATGTCTTATAGAATTCATCAGTGAAGCCATCAGGGCCTGGGCTTTTCTTAATTGATAAGTTTTTAATCATGTTTTCAATTTCTCTGATTGATGTTGGGCTGTTTAGAATTTTTATGTCTTCTTTGTTCAACTTTGGTAATTCAGAAGTGTGTTGTTCCATTTCCAAGTGTTTATGAAATTTTTCGAGTTTCTTTTGCTATGGATCTCCAATTTCATTGCACTACGGTCTGATAATATACAGGGGATAACTTTAATTCCTTTGCACTTACTTAAACATGTTCTATGTGTGAGTATGTGGTCTATTTTGGAGAATGACCCATGTGCAGCTGAGAAGAATGTGTATTCTGATTTTGTGGGGTGGAACACTCTGTAAACATCTGTTAAGTTCATTTGTTCTAGAGTTCGATTGAGTTCTAATATTTCAATCGCTTCTCGGCCTTTTGGCTAAGATCAAGTGGAGTTCTAATATTTCATTACTTGTTTTTAGTCAAGTTGATCTATCTATTTGTGACAGTGGGGTGTTGAGGTCCCCCACTTCAATTGTATTAGTGCATATATGACTTTTCATGTCCATTAGTATTTGTTTTATATAGTTGGGTGCACTAGTGTTCGATGCATAGATATTTATGATTGTCATCTCTTCCTCTTGGATTGTTCCTTTTGCAAGGATGTAGTGTCTTTCTTCATCTCTCTTAATCAGTGTTGGTTTGAAATCTACTTGATCTGCAAAGACGATAGCTACTCCTGCTTTTTTTCGGGTTCCTGCGGCATGGAGTATTGTTTTCCACCCTTTAACTTTCAGTCTATGAGTTTCCTTTTGAATTAAGTGTGTTTCTTGTATGCAGCATATTGTTGGATTTTGCTTCTTGACCCATTCTGCCAGTCTATTTCTTTTGATTGGTGAATTGAGACCATTGACATTGATGGTTATAACTGAAACATACTGACTTATCATTGCCATGACTTTTTTCTTTTTGTTGGGTTCTCCCCCTTTACATTTAATTTCTTGTTATGTCAAATGGGTTCATTCTGTTTTGCTTCCTGGGGTTGTGATCCTCAATGTCTGTTCCTAGGATATTGTGTAAAATTCTTTGGAGTGCTGGTTTGGTATTCACGAAGTTCCTAAGGTGCTCTTTGTCATGAAAGTATCTTATTTCTCCATCCATTTTGAAAGATAGTTTTGCAGGGTACATTAATCTGGGTTGGAGGCTGTTTTCTTTTAGGGCTTGGAATATGTCACTTCAAGCTCTTCTTGCCTTGGTGGTTTGTGTTGAGAAGTCTGCTCTGATTCTGATGGGCTTTCCTTTGTATATGATTTGTTTCTTTTCTCTAACTGCTTGTAGAACTTTGTTCTTCTGTTGTGTTTCTGGAATCTTAACAATTATATGCCTCTGTGTAGATTTTTTTTTGATCAAGTCTATTTGGAGTCCTATATGCCTCACTTATCTGTATGTCAAGTTCTTTCCCCCTGCTTGGGAAGTTTTCTGCCATTACTTCTGTGAAGTGTTATTTTATGTCATCTGCACTCTCCCCTATTTCTTCATTGACTCCAATCTGTCTTATGTTATTGTTCTTTGCACAGTCTAGCAACTGCTGGATTGATTTCTCATGTTCCCTTATAATTTTGAAGCAATTTTTCTTTTCCTAGTCATTAATTGCAATCTTATCTTCTCTATCTGAAATTCTGTCCTCACATTGGCTCATTCTGCTGTGTATACTTTCAGTGGAGTTTTTCATCTCCTGGAAATCGGTTTGCATCTGTTTTATGGATTCCATTTGTTTCCTATGTTGGGATTCCATCATGTTCCTGAGCTCCTCTCTAGATTTATTAATCATGTCTTGCACTAGGAGCACAATTTCTCCTGTTATCTGAGAAATTATTTCTGATTTCATTTTTTCCAGATCCTCTTTTGTTGCCAGTTCAATGGGTCCAGGTGGTTGAGTATCAGAGGGTTCCATCTCATTTCCCTTTGTGTTTGCTGTAGGTGATATGAAAGTCTGTTTTTGAGACTTATTTACATGTTTTCTCATTTTGACTGGGGGGGCAGGAGGGTGCTGTTGGCCCCTGTGCAGATCACCTCCTCTGAGCTGGGAGAGGTGGGACAGGGGCCAGGAGCAGTGGTAGGTATGGTGGCCCAGAAGCTCCTTCCTCTGTGCTGGGAGCAGTGGGACAGAAGGTGACCCAAAAGCCCTTTCCTCTCAGCTGAGAGCAGCAGGAAGGATGGTGGCTGGGAAGCCCCTTCCTCTGGACCAGGAGCAGTGGGACGGATGGCAGCCTGGAAGCCCCTTCCTCTGGGCCAGGAGCAGCAGGATGGACCGCGGCCCCAAAGCCCTTTCCTCTGGGGTGGGAGTGCAGGGAGGGATGGTAGCCAGAAGCCCCTTCCTCTGGACCAGGAGCAATGGGACGGCGGCTCAGAAGCCCCTACCTCTGGGCCGGGAGCGGCGGGATGGATCTAATTGCATTTTAATTGAAAACTGTTTTGTAGATGAGCCCTAGTGGAAAGTAATTTTGTAATAGGAGTTCTTGTTAGGACACCTAACAAGTCCACTCCAGATTTCACTTGCCTGTGATCTGGATAGCTAGAGCCTACTAAGGGTTGCTGTTTATTCCACATTGCATGAGAGTGGATAGAGAAGATGGGCAGAGGCTACAATTCCCTCTCTCTTGCTCTTGACCTTTTACTTCTACCTTTGGTGTCTTTGCTTCCTTTTCTGGAAGGATGTCCTCCAGGATGTAGACTCCTGGGGCTCTATCTCTTCTTTTGTCCTTAAAATGGGAGTTTAGAAATGCAAGAATTTTTTAAAGTAGTGCAGACATATAATTGATAAATCACATATAGTTTAACTATACAATTATAGTTGTTATTTCAACCTATCACAATGAGCAGTATGGTGCCCCTCCCCCAGCTGGTAATTGGGATAATAATTAAACATATGTGGCAGATCATGTCCTTTTTTGCATTTCCCACTGAACTGGAAAATAGAAAGCACTAAAAAGGAGAAGATGAGGTAAGCCAAAGATTTTGCACCAAACCTGGGGCTATGGGAATAGGAGAAAGTGACAGAGGGGATAGTCTTGGGAGCTTAGAGCTCAGAGGAGATGCTTCTAAGAAAAAGAAGCAGGGAAGTCAGGGATAGAAGAAAGAGAGCAAGAGAGAAAGCATGATAGCCTCCCCCATCTTCTCTACCTACTAATCTCCTGCCACTATCAGCCTTCTAAATAGCAAACCAACTAACAGAGAACCTGACTACTGTATTTTACAAATTCCCACCCTAGACTATCAAAAAGAGAACAAAAGGATGGTGTGGAACTGAAGACAACAGGTCATTGTGAGCATCCCTCACCAAAAGAATCTGGAAAAGAAGTCACCCTGACTCCCTAGTATCTCTAGTTCCTCTACCTCAATAGTTTCTTCTCTTCACAGCTAGCTGCAAGACAAAGATCAGAGAGCTCTTTCCTCATCTATACCTCGTGTCACTGTCCCCGCAGAAATCCTTTTAGCATTAATAATCCTTTATCCTCTCTTGTCTATCATGAGATTACACATACATATCACACAATCAAAAATCATTTTATACATTACAGAGGGCATGAGGACTAGAATCCCTTTTTGTGTATCATAAGGCAGATATGTATGTATTTGTTTATACTCTTTCATCTTCATCAAATGTATAAGCTCCAAAGAAGAATGTACAATAAGGTAACTAGGAAAAATGGGGAAAAAAATTTGACTTTGATTCAAACCCAGCAGACCCATTCACTTACATTTTCTGTCTCAGCCAATGACACCATCACTGAAAAAGGCAGAAAGAACCCTGAGAATCATACTTGACTTTTCTATCATATCTTTTGGCATCAAATCCCATGGCCCTTTCTTCTGAAATAATTCTCAAACATGTCTCTTTACCACAGCTACCACAAGCTAGGCCTTCATTTCATCTTTCCTGAACAAATGTAACTCTTTTCTCAAGTGGCAGGCAAACAGGAAGTCCTATTCTACCACTAGTTCATAACAATGAATTCCTTTAGATCAGGGATTCCTTATTCATGTGTGTGTTCTGAGCCTCTAGGAAAATGCTTTGCACCTGAGTGCTCAATAACAGATTTTGTAAGGGCAGGGATCTGTCCTTTCCACCAGTGAGAGTAAGGTTTACCACAGGTGTATTAATTATTTTAATGACTAAATTCAGTTTGTGTCTTTTGGTAACAAACACTTTCTGTGATAATCTTTTGAAAATCTATTATCAATTACAGAAATTTGACTTTGTTTTCTCGGTCTCCTCACTCCAATACAAAAGACAGAGCTTGATTCACCCAACTCAGTCAGTGGGTGTAAGGAATTTCCCTGGCCACTGTTTTTGGTCTAGGGTGGGAACCTGCTAAAATCAACCAGTCTCTCCCTCAAGTTTGGTCTGTTCCTTTCTTGCTTCTATTGGGTGTGAATAAGAAAGTGTATTGACCCATTTCCTTATGATAATCATTTTAAAACAATGAGGGTTCCCAAAACTAGAATAAAACTATTGCTTTGGACAGAAGATCAGAGAAGCGAAAAATTGATGTTCATCTTTGAACAGTGACATCATCAACCCCAGAGACATTACTAAATCTAGCCTTCCTATTTCATGAGATAGTAAATTTTCTCATCAGATGAACAGGGCTTCCTCTTACTTATAACTAAGACAAGCCTAACTGGTTCATCTACTCATAACCCTCTTAATTAAAAAGTTTTGTCATAGTCAGTGTTTGGAATTTCAGTCCCTCTATATGTAGGGAAAAATGAGGTGGGATAGTAGGGCTTCTACCAAAAAGAGGGAGAAATGGTCATAAATATTACTGTACATAAGGAAAGAACAAATCAAACAAATAGGAAGCAAGGCACTGGTTAGCATGACACATAGTTGGGAAATTTCCTTGAATTGTGTTCAATCCATAATCTTGCCTAAACTACTGAGAAATATAATATTTTCAAACAACTGAGCTGAGCTGAAGGCAAATTCTGTAGTCATAGAGGTAAGTGACATTAAAATGATGGTGTTTCCATATTCGTCCAATTAAATGTGCACCACCATTTGAGCTAGTAACTTTTCCATAACTAGAATTCTGCCATGAAAATCAGATTTCATCTGTGAGACAAAAAGACTTTCTCTGACCATGGGAAAGGATTTGATGACTTGAAACAGTTTAAAATATCTTTTACCCTTTTTGCCTAGCACTATGCCCTAGTACTGTTGCAAGTTTCTCCTCCTACCTACAATACTCTCTTCTTCCAATACAGGAAAATATTTTTATAGGTATGATTCACCCGGAGAGATTTAGTTTGATCATGTAAGGCCTTTCCATTACTTGTTCTATTTAGAACAAGTAGTTCTATTTAAAACACAGAAAAGGTGAGAGGGTTCCCCAGAGATTTTTTTATATAGTAACATTTCTTATATGTATTACCATCATTTAAGTCATTCAATAATAAAAATTTCATCCCTTAATACTCCTTGACATTTTCCCCTTAGAATGCAATTATTCTAGAACTAAAAATGGAAAAGATAAAGGAAAGAAAGAAATGAATACATTAGACACAAATTAATATTGTTTAACTCCAAAAACCCTCAGAAATTTGAAAGCAGGATGAATTGCAAGATGACAGATTGTAACTAAAATCAGAGCCAGCGACTTTTCTGCCCACAGCATTTCAATAGGTAACCAGAGCAAACCCCCATTTAAGAACCTTCCAATGGTTCTGATTCCTAACAGTTTCATAGTGTAGTTATGACATTTGTTCCTGATAACAGTGGGCAGGTTGAGATGACTTTTAGATTATTATTTTCTTAGAATTTTAACAATCCAAAATATTTGGAAACCATGTATCTTATCAGGAGTTGATATCCAGAATATATGAGAACTGAAAAAACAGCAGTGATGATCCAATCCAAATAGGTCAAATATCTGAATAAATTTCTCAAAAAAAGACATACAAATGACCAATGGGTATAAGAAAAATGCTCAATATTAGTAGCCATCAGGGAAATGTAAATTGAAACCACAATGACATATCACCTCTTCCCTGTTAGAATGGCTGCAATTATCAAAAGCCAAAAGATGTAGAGAATATAGCTATTGTAGAAATCAGTATGGAAGTTCCTTAAAAAGTTAAAGATAGGGGGGATTTAGCTCAGTGGTGCTGCTACCTGCCTCGCAAGTGCAAGGTCCCAAGTTTGCTCTCCAGTACAAAAAAAAAAATTAAAGATAGGACTACTATATGGTCCAACAATCCACTTCGGTGTATATATCCAAAAGAAATGAAATGAATATTTAGAAGATGTATTTGCAGCCCCGTGTTTATTGTAGCATGATTCACAAAAGCTAACATACAGAATCAATGGATAATGGATAATCAATGAATTAATGGATAAAGAAAATGTAATGTATTATATATTTTATGTAATGTAATATTATATATTAAAGTATTATATATTATATATGTTATATATTAGAAATGTAATATATTATATAATATATATTATATGTGTATTTACATATAAATATAATGAATTACATATATTCTATATTATATTTAATGTAATGTATTATATATTTAATGTATATATATGTAATTTATTATATATTTAGTCTTGAAAAAGGAAAAAATGCTGTCATTTGTGACAACATGGACAATCCCAGAGGACACTATGTAAAGTGAAATATGCCAGGTGTGGAAAGACAGATATTGCTGATTTCACTTATATGTGCAATTTAAAAAGATGAACGTGTAGAAGCAGAGAGCAGGATAATGCATGGGAGAAATTGTGAAGATGATGGGCAAAGAATATAAATTTTCAGTTAGACAAAGGAATAAGTTTGAGATATCTACTGCATAATATAGTGACAACATTTAATAACAATATATGGAATATACTTGAAAATTACAAGTAGATTTTAAGTGTTCTCACTACAAAAATAAGTGTTTGAGGTAATGCATTCATTATCTTGATTTAGCCATTCTACAGTGTACACATGCATCAAAACAGCATGCTGTACATGATATATAAAACTTTGTCAATTAAAATTAATCAACTAAATTTTAAAATTCAATTTTTAAGGCCCAGTTTTTACTAGGTGTTAAGATGCCTATCGGACATATAATTACATTAACATAATAACTAGAATCACAATGTCCCCTCCCTCCAAAAATTAAATTCCTACTCCCTGCCTCTTAACTAAAGAATGATGATTAACTGTATAGTGTCAGTATCTTCTATGACCTGACCTGAAGATAGTATAGTGGAAAAATAACTGGATTGGAAGGCGGGAGACCAGAGTTATCTGGCAGGTCTCAAACTTGTCCAAGCCTCCTGAGCATCAAGATCAGAGACTCGTCTCATTCAGGGCTATGATCTTCTCCTTTTAAACAAAATAATTGTGAAAAAATATGTCATTTATTTATTTATTTCTGTGTGTTAACAATATATGAAAGTTACATTTGGGCTGGGGATTTAGCTCAGTGGTTCCGCCACCTGCTTCGCAAGCGCAAGGACCCAAGTTGGATCCCCAGCACCAAAAAAGAAAGTTACATTTGTTTTGGAGTACTGGCAGATGCATACAATATATCTTGAACATTTTCAGTGCCTTTAATCCCCTCTACTCTTCTTCCTCATCCTGGCCCCTTCCTCATTTCCAAAACATCTGACTTTTCCTTTTCTACAACACTCCTTTTACTCTTTTATTTATGTACTTAAAATAATGTCACTTATTCAATTAAGTTTACATTGTAGAGACAGAACACATCATCCTAGGTAATTTAAATAAAGATAGAATATTAGAGACAAAAGAAACTTTGTTATATCAGATTCAAATTTCCTATTCTAACTATAAACAGAAGTTCAGTGAAGGGAAATGATGTCTTTAATGTCATGCAGCAGGTTGGTTATGTTCAGCTCTGGAGTTCAGTTCTCTGCCCAACCTGGCTTTCTATCATGCCACCACTCAGACATACCTATGTACTAGCTGGTGATATATCAATATCTCACTCATATTTCAAGTGGCATCTCTTTCAAGAAGTCCTCTCACGTTTCTTAACCTGAAATTATTCTCTCTTCCACTATATCTGAGTTTCCCTAACACTTCTATTTCATATTGGACACCAAGCACTGTTCTAAATGTTGGGGATTAAATAATTTGAAAATCACAAATAGCCCCTACTTGTTTGCATTTTATTTTATTTAATCCTGAGAGGCCACCTCAGGATTTATTTAATCACCCAGGCCTTGCTTAGAGTCATTGCTAAAAATCTGTCATCTTTTTTCCATGCCCTTTGCTACTGCCCCTTTTCATGTCCATTGTGTTTCATCTAGATTATTTTAACAATCACCTTACCAGCATCTCTGATTTAATTTTGCTTGTACCAATCCAATAGTAGTATTTCTACTGCTTCAGAGGGATAGTGGCAAAATATCAAACTGATTATTCATTCTTTAGGTAGTGGACATCTTTTTGGTTGTTTAGTTTCTCTTCTTGTAACTTTCATGTTAAGGGTATGTGGGTCCAAGGGCTGATTCTAGCTCAAGAGTATGTGGATACCCAAGGCAGGCATGGAAAATAATATTCCTCCATCCACCGTCACTGTGCTTCCTGAGCCACGTGAAAGTTAAAATCATGCCAACTTCACTCTTCAGCCTGTGTGTCACAAGGACACTGTCCTACCAGCCATACTCAAACATTTCACATTCATATGACAATGTCGTAGTCTGTGTCCAATTTTCCCTAAATTGTCTGTTACTATTGTGTCGGGTGAAAGTCTGGGGGGCCAGGGTCCTCCCATGAAGAGACCCTCTACTTCCCTGGTTGATCCCCACCCCCACCCCACACAGGAATACCAGAGAGAGTGAGGCTGACTCAGAGCTGAAAGTCTTTCTGGCTTGGAACGAGAAACTCAATCAGCAACAGTGATGCTTTACTGATAATACAGCAAAGCCAGGGGTGAGAGGTGTCACAAAGCAAACTGGGAGGAGCTCAAGGTGAGCTTCTCAGCATGGCATCTTTGTCTTGCCCATACTTATAGGGGTCAGCTAATTTTCTAAAAATAACTGTTTCCTGATTGATACAATCAGGGTCTTAGCCTTTGTTTCTGAGGTGAGCCAAGGTTCATAGGCCCTACGGGCACATAGTAAAAAGCATGCAAAGGTCCTATAAAGGGCAGCTCCTTCCAGTACATCATGTCATGAGGTTATCTCTATTACACTAGCCACCCAGGTCATCCCAATGCTGCCTTTCCTCCCTAGCTATCCCTACATTATGGTTTAGATCTAAAACACTCCCCAGAGCCATATGCATTTGGAAGGTAATCCAACCATGGGGCAGTACAGCTGGCTTGCAATTGGAGGTAGGGTCTGGTCAGGGGAGGTGGGGCACTGTGGTTTGACCTGCAATGGTGTATCTCCCTTCCTGGCTCTTCTTTTGTGTCTCTCTGCTTCCGGGATGATGTGACAGGAGCAGCTTCTCTTCTGCCAGGCATGCTGTCCTGCCTTGTTGCCTGCTAACCATAAGCTGTAAACATGAGGCAAAATAAAGCTCTCTTCCTTTAAATTATGGTCTCAGGGATTATTTCCCAGTGACAAGGAAAAGTAACTAAGACAGTCTCGATTAGGTTTATTATTGCTGAGCTCTTCCTCAATATTTTTGCTCTTTTTTTTTTTTCATGATATTTACATCTTTTTTTTTTTAATTCTTTTATTGGTACATTTTAGGTATACAACACAATTACATTTCTCATTGGGAACTTGTACCTTTATATGATGCATCTTGGTTCTTATTTTTTCCCTATTCCTAGCCCTCCCTTCACCCCCTCCACCCTTCCCTATTTACAAAGACTTTATATCCATGTTTTCCATTTCTCATCATTTTTCCTTTCCCTTCTTTCCTTTCCCCTGCCCCTCCCACTACCCCTACCCCTACTCCTTTGGACCTTTTCTTCCTATTTTGGATTATCGATTATTCATTCTAATCATTGGTACATTTTAGGTATACAATGTAATGACATTCATCATTGGAAATTTGCACCTTTACATAGTCTCTCTTGGTTCTTATTTTTTCACCCTTGCCCAGCCCTCCCTTCAACCCCTCCATTCCTCCCTATTTACAAAGATTTTGTTCCTAGTTTTCCATTTTCTCATATTAATCCCATTCCCTTCTTTCCTTTCCCCTACCCCTCCCACCTCCTTCCCCTTTGTCACTTTAAATCCTATTTCACATTACCTATCATACATTTTAGGCCCCATTTACACTTTCAGTTTCTGACACCAGAGAAACTATTTGGTATTTATATATGTGTGTCCTATTTATTTCACTTCAGAGTATCACCTCAATGTGCATCCATTTAGCTATAAATATCTCCAATTTCTCATTTTTTATGGCTGAGTAGAACTCCGTTTTATAGAAAAACCACATCTTCTTTATCCAGTTTCCAGTTGATGGGCACTTGGGCTGTTTCCAAGCTTTAGCTAGTATAAATCATGCTGCTATAAATGTGGGTGCACATATATTGCTGTGGTATGAT
Source organism: Heterocephalus glaber (assembly GCF_053883595.1). NCBI lineage: Eukaryota > Metazoa > Chordata > Mammalia > Rodentia > Bathyergidae > Heterocephalus > Heterocephalus glaber. The sequence goes on along the minus strand of NW_028258307.1, from coordinate 11,616,952 downwards.
TCTTTTAATTCTTTTGGGAAGATATCCAGCGGGGGAATAGCTGGGTCAAATGGGACTTCCAGTCCTATTTCTTTGAGGTATCTCCGTACTAATTTCCACAGTGGTTGCACCAGTTTACACTCCCACCAGCAGTGGAGCAGTGTTCTTCTTTCCCCACAGCCTCGCCAGCATTTGTTATTGGTTGATTTCATGATAGCAGCCATTTTTTCTGGAGTGAAGTGGAATCTCAGCGTTGTTCTCATTTGCATCTCTCAAATGACCAGTGATGTTGAACATTTTTTCATGTATTTATTTGCTATTTCTACTTCCGTGTCTGAGAAATGTCTGTTCATTTCAGATGTCCATTTTGAGATTGGGTCTTTAAATTTGGGAGGTCTGATCTTTTTAAGTTCTTTATAGATTCAACATAGTAGACCTTTGTCTGAGGAAAAGCAGGTGAAGAATTTTTCCCACATTGTGGGTTGTCTCTTCACACTACTGGTGGTTTCTCTTGCTGTGCAGAAGCTTTTTAATAAGAAGAGATCCCGTTTGTTGATTATTTGTGCTAGTTCACGGACAACTGAGGTTTTGTTCGTAAAATCTTTTCCTACACCGATGTCTTCAAGAGTTCTACCTAACCTCTGTTCCAACTGGTTCAGCATTTCTATTTTAATATTTAGATCTTTAATCCATTTTTATTTCAGTTTAGTGCATGGTGAGAGATACAGGTTTACTTTTAATCTTTGGCAAGTTGAAGCCCAATTTTTACAGCACCATTTATTAAAGAGGCTATCTTTCCTCCAGTGAGGGTGTTTGGCTCCTTTATCTAAGATAAGATGGCTGAGGGTGTCTGGCTGAGTGTGTCTGTATCTTCTAATCTGTTCCACTGGTCTTCAGGTCTGTTTCTTTTCCAGTACTATGCTGTTTTTATCACAGTAGCTTTGTAGTAGAGTTGCAGGTTGGGGATTGTGATACCCCCTGCCATGTCTCTGTTACCTAGAATTGCTTTTGCTCTTCTGGGTCTCTTCTTGTTCCAAATGAATTTTTGGATCATTTTCCCAAGGTCTGTGAAGTATGCTGCTGGGATCTCAATTGGAATTGCATTAAATCTATATAGCAGTTTTGGAAGGATGGCCATTTTCACTATATTAATCCTTCCTACCCAGGAGCAGGGGATGTCTGTCCATTTTCTGATGTCCTCTTCAATCTCTCTTTTCAGAGTTCTATAGTTTTCAGAGAAGAGGTCTTTGATTTCTTTCATTAGGTTGATTCCTAGGTATTTCCGATTTTTGGATGCTATTGTGAAAGGAATTGTTTGGCCTATTTCTCTCTCAGTGAGTCTGTCATTGGTGTAGAGGAAAGCTATTGATTTTGGGGTGTTGACCTTGTAACCAGCTACCTGACTGAATTTGGTTATTAAGTCTAGAAGACTTTTGGTGGAGTTCTTGGGGTCTTCTATATACAGTATCATATCATCTGCAAATAATGACAATTTGACTTCTTCATTTCCTATATTTATTCTTTTTATTTCTTTCTCTTGTCAAATTGCTGTGGCTATTATTTCCAAAACTATATTGAATAAGAGTGGTGATAGTGGACATCTTTGTCTTGTTCCTGATTTTAGGGTGAAGAATTTCAGTTTTTGACCATTTAGTATGATATTGGCTGTTGGTTTTTCATAGATGGCTTTTATCATTTTGAGGCAGAGACTATCTATTCCAATTTTTTGTAGAGTTTTTATCATAAATGCAAGTTGGATTTTGTCAAATGTTTTTCTGCGTCTATGGAGATAATCATATTTTTTGTCCTTGGCTCTATTGATATAGTGTATTACATTGATTGATTTGCATGTGTTGAAACATCCCTGCATCCCTGCGAAGAATCCCACTTGATCAGGGTGTATGATCTTCTTGATGATGTTCTGCATTCTATTTGCCAGTATCTTATTAAGGATTTTTGCATCTATATTCATTAGTGAGATTTGCCTATAGTTCTCCTTTTCAGTTGGGTCTTTCTCTGCTTTGGGGATCAAGGTGATGCTTGCTTCCAGGAATGAATTTGGGAGTATGCTTCCCTTTCAATTTCATTGAAGAGTTTAAACAGTAGTGGTAGTAGTTCCTCTCTAAATGTCATAGAATTCAGCAGTGAAGCCATCAGGGCCTGGGCTTTACTTAGTGGATAAGTTTTTAATTATGTTTTCAATTTCTTTGATTGATGTTGGGCTGTTTAGAATTTTTAGATCTTCTTCATTCAACTTTGGTAATTCATATGTATCTAGGAATCTGTCCATTTCTTCTGTGTTGTCCATCTTATTGGTATATAGGTTCTGGAAGTAGGGATTGATGTTCCTCTGGATTTCTGCTGGGTCTGTTGTAATTTCAGTCTTTTTATTCCTAATTGCATGGATTTTGGCCATTTCTTTCCTTTTTCTGATAAGATTGGCTACGGGTTTGTCAATTTTATTGATTCTTTCGAAGAACTAACTCTTGGATTCATTGATTTTTTTGTATCATCCTCTTAGTCTCCATTGCATTGATTTCTCCTCTGATCTTTATAATTTCCTCCCTTGTATGAGTTTTGGGGTTGTCCTGCTCTTCTTTTTCTAGAAGCTTGAGGTTCAGCATCAGGTTGTTTAATTGGGCTTGTTCTGTTTTTCTAATATGCGTATTCCCTGCTATGAATTTCCCTTGTAAGACTGCTTTCATTGTTTCCCACAGATTCCAATATGTGGTATTGCCATTGTCATTTAATTGAAGGAACTGTCTGATTTCTTCTTTAATTTCCTCTGAGACCCATTGGTTATTCAGAAGTGTATTGTTCCATTTCCAAGTGTTTATGAAATTTTTCGAGTTTCTTTTGCTATGGATCTCCAATTTCATCACACTATGGTCTGATAATATACAGGGGATAACTTTAATTCCTTTGCACTTACTTAAACATATTCTATGTGTGAGTATGTGGTCTATTTTTGAGAATGACCCATGTGCAGCTGAGAAGAATGTGTATTCTGATTTTGTGGGGTGGAACACTCTATAAACATCTGTTAAGTTCATATGTTCAAGAATTTGATTGAGTTCTAGTATTTCATTACTTATTTTTAGTCTAGTTAATCTATCTATTTGTGACAGTGGGATATTGATGTCCCCCACTAAAATTGTATTAGTGCACATATGACTTTTCATGTCCATTAGTATTTGCTTTTTATATAGTTGGGTGCACTAGTGTTTGGTGCATAGATATTTATGATTGTCATCTCTTCCTCTCGGATTCTTCCCTTTACAAGGATGCAGTGTCCTTCTTCGTCTCTCTTAATCAGTGTTGGTTTGAAATCTACTTGATCTGCAAAGAGGATAGCTACTCCTGCTTTTTTGGGGGGGTTCCTGTGGCATGGAGTATTGTTTTCCACCCTTTAACTTTCAGTCTATGAGTTTTCTTTTGAATTAAGTGTGTTTCCTCTATGCAGCATGTTGTTGGATTTTGCTTCTTGACCCATTCTGCCGGTCTGTTTCCTTTGATTGGTGAATTGAGACCATTAACGTTGATGGTTATAACTGAAATGTATTGACTTATCACTGCTATGACTTTTTCTTTTTGTTGGGTTCTCCCCCTTTATATTTAATTTCTTGTCATGCCAGATGGGTTCATTCTGCTTTGCTTCCTGGGGTTGTGATCCTCAATGCCTGTTCCTAGGATATTGTGTAAAATTCTTTGGAGTGCTGGTTTGGTATTCACAAAGTTCCTAAGGTGCTCTTTGTCATGAAAGTATCTTATTTCTCCATCAATTTTGAAAGATAGTTTTTCAGGGTACATCAATCTGGGTTGGAGGCTGTTTTCTTTTAGGGCTTGGAATATGTCACTTCAAGCTCTTCTTGCCTTGATGGTTTGTGTTGAGAAGTCTGTTGTGATTCTGATGGGCTTTCCTTTGTATGTGATTTGTTTCTTTTCTCTGACTGCTTGTCGAACTTTATTCTTCTGTTGTGTTTCTGGAATCTTAACAATTATATGCCTCTGTGTAGATTTTTTTTGATGAAGGCTATTTGGAGTCCTATATGCCTCACTTACCTGTATGTCAAGTTCTTTCCCCCTGCTTGGGAAGTTTTCTGCCCTTAACTTCTGCGAAGAGTTTTTTTTTATGTCATCTGCACTCTCTCCTGTTTCTTCATTGACTCTGATCAGTCTTATATTATTCTTCTTTGCATCGTCTACCAGCTGCTGGATTGATTACTCATGTTCCCCTATAATATTGAGACAATTTTTCTTTTCCTGGTCATTAATTGTAATTTTATCTTCTCTATCTGAAATTCTGTCCTCACATTGGCTCATTCTGCTGTGTAGACTTTCAATGGAGTTTTTCATCTCCAGGTAATCTATTTGCATCTGTTTTATGGATTCCATTTGTTTCCTATGTTGGGATTCCATCATGTTCCTGAGCTCCTCTCTAGATTAATTAATCATGTCTTGCACTAGGAGCACAATTTCTCCTGTTATCTGAGAAATTTTTTCTGATTTCATTTTTTCCAGATCCCCTTTTGTTGCCAGTTCTGTGGGTCTAAGTGGTTGAGTATCAGAGTGTCCAATCTCATTTCCCTTTGGGGTTGCTGTACGTGAACTGGAAGTCGGGTTTTGAGACTTATTTATGTGTTTTCTCATTTCACCTGGGGGGGCAGGGGGTGCTGTTGGCACCTGCGTGGCTCACCTCCTCAGAGCTGGGAGAGGTGGGCATGAGGCCAGGAGTGTCGGTCAGGATGGTGGCCCAGAAGCTCCTTCCTCTGGGCTGGGAGTGGTGGAACAGTTGGCTGCTCTGAAGCCCCTTCCTATGGACCAGTAGCAGTGGGACGACGGCTTAGAAGCCCCTACCTCTGGGCAGGAATTATTTAAATGCTGAGAACTTGATTAGCTCCAGTACTGTGATCTAGCGGTCTGGTGTCCTCTGCGTCTTTGTAGTGTGGAAACAGGTGGCTGTACAGAGAAGAGGCCAAAGGAGCGGGTGGGGGGAGGGGGTCCAGTGGATTGCTGCGGGGGAGGCTGATTCCGTGTTTTCAGCAGGACTGGTGACCTTGGGACCTCGTCTGCAGACCTGCCTGCCTGCAGAGGACTGATTCGGCGTTTTCAGCCCTACTGGCAACCTCGGGACCACTTCTGCAGACCTGCCTGCCTGCAGTGGGCTTATTCGGTATTTTCATCAGGAGTGGTGACCTTGGGACCTTGTCAGCAGACCTGCCTGCCTGCATTGGGCTGATTCGGTGTTTTCAGCAGGACTGGGGAACCTCGGGACCACCTCCGCAGACCTGACTGCCTGCGGTGGACTTATTTGGTGTTTTCAGTGTGACTCGATATTTACATCTTTTAAACATGTATTTAAATGTTCTTACAAAATATCTCAAATCTCATATCCTGGGTGTGTTTTCTTATGATTAGTGTTAAACTCAATGATTTTTATTAGCTTTTGAGGTGATATATAGTGCCCTAGTTGATGCTTTACATTAAAGACATCACCATTACCTTGTTTTCTTGTTGATGATGCCTTTTAATTACTTGGTTAATGTAGCATCCTTGCATCAGGTCTCTCTGTTACAAAGGTATATCTTCCCTTTGTAATTAGCTAATAATCTGGGGTGTGATGCTTTTAAAAATGTATGAATACCCTTCAGCCTATCAACTTTTACCCAATGATTTTGGCGTGTGTTAATGAAATTGGTGGACACCTTGGGTGTTTGAAAAATAGTACTTTTCTAATTCTCACTGTCATGCTTTGGTCAATAAATGAGTCCCCACATATACTCTTCTATCCTTTTCTTTTAGTATCACCATAAATTCATAGGTTCTCAATATGTTAAAATTCATTGCCATAATTATTTTCTGAGAAACTCAGATTGCCCCAAATTTATCCAGCAGAAACACTTTTAAACTGGTTTCTGTGTGGGTCAGGGATCTAGCTCAATGGTTCCGGCACCTGGCTCGCAAGCTCAAAGTTCCAAGTTCGATCCCAGGTACCAAAAAAAAAAAAAAAAACTGGTTTCTGTGTCATACAGACTTGCCTAATTAGTTTTTTTAATGCTTCTTTACTTTTAGGGAGACACAAAATATTCTAGGCTTACTTTGTACTGTATATCATTTGGAATAAGGCATTTCTCTAAGAAACACTGGTATTGCTGATAGTACTATTATTTTATTTCACTGAAGAATGATATTTACAAATCACTATCTGGACAGTAAGTGTGTGCAGTGCTATTGATGGGATGTCATTGAATTTATATACTTACAATGGACAGAGCTAGGAAATGTTACAGAATATATATTCTGCTTCCAGACATGATGAAAGTATTAGATACATTGGATTTATCTTCACATCTTAAATAACTAAAAAGCTAGAATATATATATTCAATTTCCCTATTCTGAGTTATTGGGCCCATGGGATATTGATCCCTAAGACAAGTGAAACAAAAAAGGTAGGTCCCATAACTGCCTTGGCTATCCAGGTGAAGGTACATTATAGAGCCCAAGGCAGTGAAGAAGATTCCATTGTGAACTTTCCAAGCTGAAAAGATAAGAGTTCCAGAAGTCATGTCTAAGGAGATACAGGAGATGACTGGGAAGTACAAGGCAGATTCACAAGGACAGAGTCCCAGTGATATTCATGGAATCTGCTCACATACACTAGTAGTAAGAAAGCCCACAAGGCAAAGAGCAACTGCAACCAGGTCACAGTGAGTTTCATATCTTCCAATGGTTACACAAAATTAAGAACCATTGGAATTTCTTCCTGCCGTAGCATAGAATTCTCATGATCTTTAAGACTATTCAGCAGAATGCCCAAAAGCCATGCCTTTAACTGGAGCTAGACTATTGCTATAGTAATGGCTACTTTATACATAATCCACTGAAGTATAAAAATAACCTTTTGAAGGCCAAACTGAACTGCAAGAAATTCAACTGACTAGCAGAATAAAGTAACATACTTTAAAGGAAAACAACACAATCAGATGGGAAACCATCTTACATTTCATAAGGTCCAGTTAAAAATTATAAAACATGCCAAGGAACAGGAAATTGATTTTAATAGAGATGGTGGAATTACCACATAAGGCTATTAAAATGGCTATTATAAGTCATTCTATTTTTCTATACAAACTGAATCTTTAGGTCAAAGGGTAAATGCATATATAGTTTATTTGAGGGAATAAAATTTGCTTCCCTAGAGGCTTGTATTCACTTTCCTATCCATGAGATAAAATACCTAACAGTCATAGCTTAAAGGAGGAGAGGTTTATTTGGCTCAATTCCATTGGGTTCAGTCTATGATTTCTGGCCCCAGTGCAGAAGTGGAATGGTGGAGGAAAGCTGCTAATTCCTTGGCATCCAAGAGCAGAGAAAGGAAGTAGCTGGTGAGGAAGATATATCAGCCCCCCAAAGGCACAACCTCAGTGACACCTCTTCCAACCTCCTAACATCATTTTAAGCTATGAATTCATCAAGAGACCAATACACAGATGAGTACAGCACCCCCCTGGCCCAATCAGCATCCACAAGCCCTGCCTCTGAACACAACAGGCTTTTGAGGAACATTTTAGGTCTAAACCATAACATTCCATCCCTGACCCCCAAAAGACTCATGTTCATCTCTTTATGCAAAAAGCATTTTCTCAATCTCTAAGAGTTGCTGAAGTTCTACTGAAAGACCACTGCAGTTAGATTTGCTTTCATAACCTGTGCCCACTGGTATTTACCTTCTTGGATAAAAAAATTACTTCATTGGATAAAGAAAATAGAGTTGATGACTTCTTTCAGTGAACCTGTGTTTTGATCCTAATGAAAGCATTAAGAGATACAAATAAATCAAGAAGCTGGTATGTCATACTAGATCTGCTATTATAGATATATGTATATAATATATAAACTATATGGTTTATACATAAATATATATTTATATGTGTATATAAATTTTGTTGGGGGACTCACAGCTCCTTCTCCTCAAACTCACGCTTTGTTTACTATGCCAATAAATTCATTAGTCTTTGTATTTGTATTGACTATATCTAGGGTTTTTTTCATCTATCTTTATTTTTTAAAGGATAAATTCCACAAATAGGCTTTATCAGTAATTTGAAGGGCATAGTGAAAGTTCTGCTTGCTTGCAACATTCCTCAGATCCCTCACCCCATTTCTATAAAATATTGCAAAAACATAAAAAGAAAAGAATGGTAGGAAGTAATTATCTCCTCTGTAGGAATATTATAAATGCAAAATGAGACAATGTATATGAAAGTATTTTGTAGAGTTTTAAGTACCTTTGTTTGAGGCTGGCCACAGTAGATACTGTGCTAAGAATTTTGCAAACATGAAGTTATTCCTTTTCTTTTTGTTTGTTTGTTTTGGTTTTTATTTTGGTACTGGGGACTGAATCCAATGCCTTCACACTGACCTACATCCCAGCTCTTTTATTATTATTATTAAGTTGAGACAAGGTCTCAGTAAATTCCCCAAGCTAAGATCAAATTTACAATCCTCCTGCCTCAAGCTCCAGGAGTGCTGGGATTAGAAGTGTGCACTACTATGCCTGGCAAGTTATTCATTCTTTAGGACCATCTGGGATGTGTCAATGTCTACTATGAAAATACGAAGATTGAGGGCTTCAGAACCTGCAAGTCTAATCTTAAATGATACTCAGTAACTGGTTGAACTGAATGCAAATCTCATCCATGAAGGCCCAGAAATGTAAAAAAGGAAAGCTCTTTCACAATTACTAAAACATCTCTGAGAAATAAATTGTTCCTGAGCATAATAAATGAGCTTAGAGATAAGCCACAGTATCTTTTTGCCACAGCATCTTTTTCCTCAAAGGAGTACGGAAGACGTCAATAGCTGAGTGCATATCATCTGGGTTAAAACACAATTCATCAGAATTTTAACCAAAGCAGTTGAGAACCTGTGGGTGATGATGACCCTCAGCATCTTCCTTGCAGTTTCCTAGGCCTTATAAATCTTTACCCAAATGAATTTCCTGTTGTTTCTTTAGGATAAAAGTTTGCAATCCAATTCATCCATTTTTTTTTTAACGAACCTAAAGGACTGGGGAAGTAAATAGTTTTCAAGTTTTATATTTTTCCTTCATATTAAAAAATAGGCCTAAATTAAACAGTGTTTTGGTTAAATAAGTATTCCTTCCACAAAGGAGCAGCACTTAAAATTCAGAATATTTCAGCCATTGGCCTCTATTCATGTAAATCCAAACTTCAGGTAGAGATGATACTATTAAAATGGAAATTGTGCACATCTGCATGCTTTGGTAACTTGTTTTGTGAAATTAAATAGATTTCCAGAAACAATCAAGCGCTGGAGATATGAAGTTATTGTTTAAATCTGATATATATATATATATATATATATAAAAAGCCGCCCACTTTCAAAAGGAAAAAAACTGTGAAAAACCTTGTATCTTAAAAGATGAATATGAATCAGAAGAATGAGGCAATCTTACCCTTGAGGGGGTGGAAAGGGCTTTTCCTTTCAGGGCTGGAGATGAAGCATTTAAAAATAAGATTTCAAAGCTCCAATCCTCTTACAGGGCTTTGTGATTCAGACTTGAATTTATTAGTCTGACAAATTGGCTTTTACAGATGCCTTGATTTGAAAACCAAATATACCATTTAGCTGATAACCTCAAAGAGACTACACTTGCTGAAATGCCTGACAATGCCTTCCACTAAGTTTGTTTATACAGATGATAAAGGATGCAGGAGAGGCAGCCTCCTGGGTAGTGCATTCCATCAACACACCATCCTCATCACCTGGGGCAGGACTGGCTAATCTCTGTTACCCAGCACCAAGAACTTCCTTACTATAGGGACACATCCCATGTCTCCCAACCAAGAATGAGAGCAAAGAAAAATGACAGCAAGACATGATAAAGATTTTGAGGTGCAGTCTAACCCAGAACTGGAAGCCAGAACTCAAAGTCTGGATTTATTAATGACATAATAATGGGGCTATCATTTTCCTTATGCTCCCCTTTCTCATGAACCAGAAAAGTGAGTGAAAGCTCAGACTGAACTTAGGCAGAGCTCTTGGCTACATGGTGTCTTTAATCCTTAGTTTCTGTATCTGCAAAAAAAAAAAAAAAAAAAAAAAAAAGAGAGAGAGAACAATGTTACTTAAGTTAGGATTCTGCAGAGAAATAGAACCAGTGGGACATTTATCGATTTCAAAAAGATTTATTCAAGAATTGGCTGATGTGATTATGGAGGCTGACAAATCCAAATTCTGCAGGAGAACCAAAGTTACAGTTCAAGTCCAAAGGCAGTCTGCTATAGAGCCGGGAAGAATCAAATGTTTTAGATGAAAACTAAAGGTAAACTTGGGAGAAGTTTCTTTTGCTGGGAGATGGTCAATGGTTTTGTCTCACTTGGCCCTGATTGGATAAGTCTCCTCTGGCTTTGTAGAGTAATCTGCCTTACTGTACACCAAACCCACCATTTCAAACGTTAATCTCATCTAAAACTGCACAAAACACCAGAACACTGTTTGGCCGAGTATCCAGGCAGCCAAGATTTCATACGAAAGTAACCATCACACTTATGCAGGCTTCACTACAGCCTGATGAAGTGAGTACTGCTTGTGAAGTATCTCTCCCAGGCACATACAACAAATAGCCATCACTAAGATTCCTTCAAGTTTCGATGACAAAGTCAAGAGTCACTTTGATCCTCTCAACTATCAAAGTCCTTCCAATAAATTCCTTCTCTCAATATCACCTCCAGAAATATTCATTCACTGGTATTCATTATGTACCATTTAACCATATTCAACCAAGTGTATTTCATTGTGCAAGTGCATGTCACTTTCTGAGAGCTCTATGATGATGCCACTTGTGAGGGGCACAAAATCATACAATCTTCTGCCCCCACAAATCCCTCTACTTAGAGATTTTCTTCTTCCATACATAACTTTCTTTTGAAAACACCATCTGTTTCCTAGATTGAAGAGGAGACGATTATAGAGGATAGAGATGGAGAAAAGGGAGCAGCAAAGTAGGGGAGAAACTTGAAAACAAAATAAATAGCTAATAGACACAGCAATAAAACAGGAGGACAAGACCATCAGTTTTCTTTGGATTAATCTTAAAACCCATAAACTAGAAGCCCAAGGCCTTGGGAAATAATTGGAAGAATCTATTTTCTTCAGCCAGGCAATCTGACTTACTTGTGGTTGATGCAAGAAAAGGAGTCCAGGAACCTTCCTGGCTGCTGTATCACTGCCCCCAGTACCGAGGAGTAAAGCTGCCCCTGGAGCAGAGGAGGTGAACCTTCCAGGCTGCCTTAACACTGCCCCCAGCATGGAGGAGGTGAATGCCACGGGCAACAGCAACAAGCATTCCTCCCCATCACCGTCCCAGCCCTGTTGAAATTAGAAGACACTTAAACAAGTCTCAAAATGAGACTTCCAGATCACCTAAAGCAATCACAAAGGGAAACAAGAAGGAACAATGTAATAATCAACAACCTGGACTCCTCAAATTAGCAACAAAAGAGGATCTGGAGAAAATGAAATCAGAAATAATTTCTCAGGTAAAAGCAAAGATTGTGGTCGCGCGGAAGACTCCGAATCACCTCCCTGCAGATAGGCAGGTCTGCCCACACTCTACCAAGGTCCCCAGTCGCACACGCCGAATCAGCCCGCTGCAGACAGGCAGGTCTGCCCATGCCCTACCTAGGCTCTGAGTCACACAGAACACGCCAAATCACCCCGCTGCAGACAGGCAGCCACCTGATTCCACACTACAAAGACGCAGAGGAGACTAGACCACCAGACCAAGGTAATGAGTCCCACTGTTCCCAGCCCAGAGGTAGGGGCTTCTGAGCCATCGTCCCACTGCTCCCAGCCCAGAGGGAGGGTCTTCTGAGCCACCATCTCACTGCTCCTGGTCCACAGGAAGGGGTTTCCCAGCCACCATCCCTCCAGCTGCTCCCAGCCCACAGGAAAGGGCTTTTGGGTCACCATCCCTACCGCTGCTACCGGCCCCTGTCCCACCTCACCCAGCTCAGAGGAGGTAATCTATGCAGGTGCTAACAGCCTCCCGCCACAGTCAAAATGAGAAAACACATAAATAAGTCTCAAAACCAGACTTCCAGATCATCTACAGCAACCCCAAAGGGAAATGAGATGGAACACTCTGATACTCAACCACCTGGACCCATTGAACTGGCAACAAAAGGGGATCTGGAAAAAATGATATCAGAAATAATTCCTCAGATAACAGGAGAAATTGTGCCCCTAGTGCAAGAAATGATTAATAAATCTAGAGAGGAGCTGAGGAACATGATGGAATCCCAACATAAGAAACAAATGGAATCCATAAAACAGATGCAAATAGATTTCCAAGACATGAAAAACTCCATTGAAAGTCTACACAGCAGAATGAGCCAATGTGAGGACAGAATTACAGATAGAGAAGATAAGATTGCAATTAGTGACCAGGAAAAGAAAAATTGCTTCAAAATTCTAAGGGAACATGAGAAATCAATCCAGCAGCTGCTAGATGATGCAAAAAAGAATAACATACGGTTGATTGGGCTCAATGAAGAAACAGGAGAGAGAGAAGATGACATAAAAAATCTCTTCACAGAAATAATGGCAGAAAACTTCCCAAGCAGGGGAAAAGAACTTGACATACAGATAAGTGAGGCATATAGGACTCCAAATAGCCTTGATCAAAAAAAATCTACACAGAGGCATATAAGTGTAAAGATCCCAGAAACACAACAGAAGAACAAAGTTCTAGAAGCAGTCAGAGAAAAGAAACAAATCACATACAAAGGAAAGCCCATCAGAATCACAACAGACTTCTCAACACAAACCATCAAGGCAAGAAGAGCCTGGAGTGACATATTCCAAGCACTAAAAGAAAACAGCCTCCAACCTAGATTGATGTACCCTGCAAAACTATCTTTCAAAATGGATGGAGAAATAAGATACTTTCATGACAAAGAGCACCTTAGGAACTTTGTGAATACCAAACCAGCACTCCAAAGAATTTTACACAACATCCTAGGAACAGGCATTGAGGATCACAACCCCAGGAAGCCCAGCAGAATGAACCCATCTGGCATGACAAGAAATTAAATATAAAGAGGGAGAACCCAACAAAAAGAAAAAGTCATGGCAATGATAAGTCAATATGTTTCAGTTATAACCATCAACGTTAATGGTCTCAATTCACCAATCAAAAGAAATAGACTGGCAGAATGGATCAAGAAGCAAAATCCAGCAATATGTTGCATACAAGAAACACACTTAATTCAAAAGGAAACTCATAGACTGAAAGTTAAAGGGTGGAAAACAATACGCTATGTGACAGGAACCCAAAAAAAAGCAGGAGTAGCTATCCTCTTTGCAGATCAAGTAGATTTGAAACCAACACTGATTAAGAGAGATGAAGAAGGACACTACATCCTTGTAAAGGGAAGAATCCAAGAGGAAGAGATGGCAATCATGAATATCTATGCACCAAACACTAGTGCACCCAACTATATAAAACAAATACTAATGGACATGAAAAGTCATATGTGCACTAATACAGTTGTAGTGGGGGACATCAACACCCCACTGTCACAAATAGATAGATCAACTAGACTAAAAATAAGTAATGAAATACTAGAACTCAATCGAACTCCTGAACAAATGGCCTTAACAGATGTTTACAGAGTGTTCCATCCCACAAAATCAGAATACACATTCTTCTCAGTTGCACATGGGTCATTCTCCAAAATAGACCACATACTCACACATAGAACATGTTTAAGTAAGTGCAAAGGATTTGAAGTTATCCCCTGTATATTATCTGACCATAGTGCGATGAAATTGGAGATCCATAGCAAAAGGAACTCAAAAAATTTCATAAACTCATGGAAATTGAACAACACACTTCTGAATAACCAATGGGTCACAGAGAAAATTAAAGAAGAAATCAGACAGTTCCTTCAATTAAATGACAATGACAATAGAACATATCGGAATCTATGGGACACAATGAAAGCAGTCTTATGAGGGAAATTCATAGCAGTGAATATGCGTATTAGGAAAACAGAATGAGCCCAATTAAACAACCTGATGCTGAACCTCAAGCTTCTAGAAAAAGAAGAACAGGACAAACCCAAAGCGCATACAAAGGAGGAAATTATAAAGATAAGAGGAGAAAACAACGCAATGGAGACTAAGAGAACAATACAAAAACTCAATGAAGCCAAGAGTTGGTTCTTTGAAAGAATCAACAAAATTGACAAACCTTTAGCCAACCTTGTCAGAAAAAGGAAAGAAAAGGCCCAAATCCATGCAATTAGGAATGAAAAGGGTGAAATGACAACAGACCCAGCAGAAATCCACAGGATCATCAATATCTACCTCCAGAACCTATATGCCAATAAGATGGACAACACAGAAGAAATGGACAGATTCCTAGACATATATGAATTACCAAAGTTGAACGAAGAAGACAAGACCTAAAAATTCTGAACAACCCAATATCAAGCAATGAAATTGAAAATGTAATTAAAAACTTATCAACTAAGAAAAGCCTGGGCCCTGATGGCTTCACTGCTGAATTCTACAAGACATTTAGAGAGGAACTGCTGCCACTACTCTTTAAACTCTTCAATGAAATTGAAAGGGAAGCAATACTCCCAAATTCATTCCTGGAAGCAAGCATCACCTTGATCCCCAAAGCAGAGAACGACCCGACTGAAAAAGAACTATAGGCCAATCTCACTAAAGAACATAGATGCAAAAATCCTTAATAAGATAATGACAAACAGAATGCAGAACATCATCAAGAAGATCATACACCCTGATCAAGTGGGATTCATCCCAGGGATGCAGGGATGGTTCAATATATGAAAATCAATTAATGTAATACACTATATCAATAGAGACAAGGACCAAAACAATATGATTATCTCCATAGGTGCAGAAAAGGCATTTGACAAAATCCAACATGCATTTATGATAAAAACCCTACAAAAAATTGGAATAGATGGTCTCTGCCTCAAACTGATAAAAGCCATCTATGAAAAACCAACAGCCAATATCATACCAAATGGTCAAAAACTGAAATCCTTCACACTAAAATCAGTAACAAGACAGGGATGTCCACTATCACCACTCTTGTTCAATATACTTTTGGAAACATTAGCCACAGCACCTAGATGAGAGAAAGAAATAAAAGAAATAAAGATAGGAAATTAAGAAGTCAAATTGTCATTATTTGCAGATGACATGATACTCTATATAGAAGACCCCAAGAATTCCACCAAAAGTCTTCTAGACTTAATAATCAAATTCAGTAAAGTAGCTGGATACAGGGTCAACACACAAAAATCAATAGCTTTTCTGTACATGAACAACAGACTCACTGGGAGAGAAATAGGGCAAATAATTCCTTTCACAATAGCATCCAAAAAACTGAAATACCTAGGAATCAATCTAAAAAAACAAACAAAGAACTCTTCTCCGAAAATTATAGCACTCTGAAAAGAGAGATTGAAGATCATATCAGAAAATTGAAAGACATCCCTTGCTCCTAGGTAGGAGCATTTCACATAGTGAAAATGGCCTTAATTCCAAAAGTGCTATATAGACTCTATGTAAACCCAATTAAAATTCCAGCAGCATACTTCATGAACCTTGAAAAAAAAGAATCCAACAATTTATTTGGAAGAAGAACAGATGCAGAATAGCAAAAGCAATTCTAGGCAACAGAGCCATGGCAGGGGGTATCACAACCCCCAAATTCAAACTATACTACAAAGCTACTGTGATAAAAACAGCATAGTACTGGCAAATAAACAGACCTGTGGACCAGTGAAGCAGATTAAAAGATGCAGAAACAACTCCAGACACACTCAGCTACCCCATCTTTGACAAAGGTGCCAAACACCCTCACTGGAGGAATGATAGCTTCTTTAATAAATGGTGCTGGAAAAATTGGATTTCAACTTGCCAAAGATTAAACCAAGATCTATATCTCTCACCATGCACTAAACTAAAATCAAAATGGATTAAAGATCTAAATATTAAAACAGAAATGCTGAACCAGCTAGAATAGAGTTTAGGTAGAACTCTTGAAGACATGGGTGTAGAAAAAGATTTTATGAACAAAACTTCAGTTGCCCATGAACTAGTACAATCAATAAGTGGGATTTCTTCTTATTAAAAAGTTTTGGCACAGCAATAGACACCACCAACAGTGTGAAGAGACAATCTACAGTTAGGAAAGATTTTCACCTGCTCTTCATCAGACAAGGGTCTACTAAGTAGAATCTATAAAGAACTCAGAAAAATCAGACCTCCCATATTTAAAGACCCCATCCAAAAGTACACATCAGAAATGAGCAGACATTTCTCAGACAAAGAAGTAGAAATAACAAATAAACATATGAATAAATGTTCAACATCACTGGTGAGTTGAGAGCTGCAAATTAAAACAATGCTGAGATTCCACCTCACCCCAAAAAGAATGGCTGCTATCATGAAATCAACCAATAACAAATGCTGGCAGGGCTGTGGGGAAATAGGAACACTAACCCACTGCTGGTGAGAGTGTAGACTGATGCAACCACTGTGGAAATCAGTATGGAGATACCTCAAAGAAGTAGGACTGGAAGTCCCATTTGATCCAGCTATTCCCCTACTGGGGATCTTCCCCAAAGAATTAAAAGAATCATACCACAGTGATATATGTGCACTCATGTTCATAGCAGCACAATTTGTAATAGCTAAAACTTGGGAGCAGCCCAGTTGCCCATCAACTGGAGACTGGATAAATAAATTTTTTTTTTAAATTGGAGTACTACTCAGCCATAATATATGAGAAATTAGAGACATTTGTAGCTTAATGGGTGCACATTGAGACCATAATCTTAAGTGAAATAAATAGGACACACATGTGTAAATACTGAATAGTTTCTCTGGTGTGAGAAACTGAAAGTGTAAATAAGGACTAAAAGGTGTAATAGATAATGTGAAATAGGAAGAAAAGGGGCAAAGAGGAAGGAGATGTGGGACGGGTAGGGGAAAGAAAAGAAGGGAATGGAATTAATATAAGAAAATGAAAAAATGGAAACAAAGTCTTTGTAAATAGTGAGGGATCAAGGGGTTGATGGGAGGGCAGGGCAATGGGGAAAAAATAAGAAGCAAAATAGATTATGTAAAGGTGCAAATTTCCAGTAATGAATGTCATTATATTGTATACCTAAAATGTACCAATAAAATTAATTTGAAAAAAAACCACAGATGTCCATGCATTAAGGAAAAGAAAAAAAAAAAATCTAGCAATATTGCCACCCTCCAGTCACTGTGGGAACCACAGCAAACCTTGTCCTTCAAACACATGCAGTTTTCTGCCGTAGAGTTCTGCAGCCTTGTCAGCTTGCTCCAAGCTGAGAAAGTGGGCATGATGACGCTGCAGCTTTTTCTAAGGACTGAAGAATTAAGGCTACATTTTAGGGTTATTGGAGCTGCCTCATGTATTTTTTCCCTATCATGAAGTCATTTGAGATCAAATTGCCACTTATGACCACATTTCCATGTTCCTTGTCATTTAAGTATTTCTAGTTTTTGTGGAAAATACTTACAATCCAGTTTCATCATGTAGCTTTTATTGTCTTACAAGTAAGAGAAACCTCACAGATCTGGCCTCATATAGAAAATCTCATAACAAATTCCCAATCAGATAATCATTCAACAAATATTTCCTATTGCAACCTAGCAAAACCAAGTAGTCCAAGTCCTCTTGGACTAGTGATTTGGGCCTATTTGTCCCCATAAGAGACCACCTTTACCCACTTCCTTCCTCAACTTCAGGATCTTTCGAGCCCCAATCCTACAAAGTAAATTCGGACCCTCATCAGCTCATGGTGAAAGGCACAATGGGCTTAATAGCTAATGTCTAATGGCTTATAACCTTAAAAAGTTCAAAAAATAATGAATTAGATTCTACCCTTATTTTATAATTGGTGGTTACAATAGTAACAAGCTTTGAAAAGAAATATACAGAATTACTCTAACAACATATTCTTTTGTTTGTTTTGGGTTTTTTTTTCAATACCAGGAATTGAATTTAGGACCTTGCACTTGCAAGGCAGTCACAGTACCACTGAGCTCAACCCTTGGCCCACTAAGAACATATTTTAATTTTAAATAAAATACACATGATAAGAATGTGTGTGTATATATATTATAAGAAAAAAGCTAATGTTCTTACATTAATTTTAAATTAGAACAATCTAGCCTATACATTATAAGCATTTATGGATAAGTTCTTAATAGAAACTTGAAAATATCAAAGTATTCCACATATGTTTATGAAACTAATTTCATTGGTGGAAGAAAAACAAGGTGGAAGAATTTCCTTTTTGTGAAATAATTACAATCAGATATCTAAGACTTAGGTACTACAAATAAAGAATCATAATGAGGGATTCATGGATATAGTCAAATCATTCACTTCATGTAAATTATGTAGTAACCATTAAGGACTCTAGATTTTCTATTTTTAAGAAGATTGATAAAAAGTTGAAGCTATCAAATCTTAATTCGGAATTAAGAAAAACTGTTCATTATTTAAAAGAAATTAAACTTAAAGTACATATAGATTTATCCAAACTTTGGAAGTTTCTGGAGAATGTATAATGAGTGATCAAAATATACTATGAATATTTAATTTTTAAAAATTTATTATAGTAAAAGATACATTGCTATTAATCTCCCTCAAAATACCTCCTCTCACTTTGAAAACACTAATGCCATCATTCTTGCCACTTTCTGAAGCAGTTCTACAAGTCTTCTTTCTTGCCTTTAGTAGGTGCAATAAAATATATGGTGACTGCTGTTGTTGAGTGCCATCCAACAGAAAGGCAGGATCTTAAAAACATTATGATGTGTCTTCATACAGCTTATTCACTGATTCTGGCACTGAAAGACTTCTGGCTCTTCCCCAAAGTCATCATGACTATGAAAGATATGTTTTGAAATATTCAGATTATCCAGAGAATCATGACCACACAACTAAAGGCATACGTGAAAGAGGAGTCCAAGAACTGATTCAGAAAATGGTAAGAACAATGAGATAAGTATGTATGAAGCAAGGGGAAGTATTTTGAGGGGAATAAATAACAATATGTCTTTTACTGTAATAAATTGCTTTTTATTTAAATATTCACTATAGTTTTTATTACAATTCATAATGCTGCCTCTTCTTCATACCAGGCTGACTAGGTATTAAGTAATAAGACTTAAAAGATTGTTTCTTGTCTTCCCAACTGGAGTAGTCTGACTATATCACAGATTCTTAAAAGACAGAAATAGTTACTAAGACAAGATAGAACAGGGAGGGAGAAACCATAGGAAACATACTCCACCACATTGTGCAAAAAAATGATATCCAGCCCTCACCTAAAGAGATTTGCTTACTAAATGTCTAAAATAATTGATAGAACACACCATAAAGAAAAAGTTTATTACACAACAAAATGAAAATAAATGCTGTTGTGATCAACTTCCTTTGAAGTAATATACACACTTCCCCAAAGAATTAAAGACATCATATCACAGTGATATGTGTATAGTCATGTTTATAGGAGTACAATTCATAATAGCTAATCTTGAAAACAGCCTATGTGTCCATCAATGGATGAATGGATAAATAAGTTGTAGAATTTACACACAATAGATTACTACTGTGCTATAAAGAAGGACACAGGAGTCATTTGTAGGAAAAAGGATGGATCTTGAGACCATAATGTTAAGTGAAACAAATCAGATACACAAGATTAAATATCACATGGTTTCTTTTATATGAGAAACCCAAAATATAAATAAAGAACAAAAGAAATGTTACACAGTAGGACATAGGGAGATAGATCTTTCTCAAATGGGAAGGGCCTCAAGAGATGGAGCAAGAGGGAAGGGAGGAGAAAAGAAAAAAGAAAAGATACAACTGGGAGGGAAGGAAGGGAAGGGTGATGTAGAAAGAATTAAGATGTGTTGTGCACACATACCAACTCCCCATGGTGAATGCAACCAATATATACTGCAAATATGTACTAACAAAATGTTTAAAATTAAAAAAACAACAGACACCAAATATACACACATAAAACCCTTCAATGTGCTTTGACCTCCAAATTTAAGAAACCAAAAAGTCTTTAACATCGAGTTACAAGTGTTAGTTTTTAATTTTTTTTCACAAAATTTAAACCCCACTGTCCATGGCATGGCTTGTTCTTTTTCATTACATGAATGTAGGGAGAGTCTTAGCACAAATATCACGGAGTTAAAAGAACTATCATGTGAGATTCTTAGGGTGTAGAAGAGGCATGCTCCTAGGAGCTTGAACACAACTTTAACTTCAGCAAGTATATTAGAGGTAACATTTTAGATTTATTTTCATCCAGTATAAAAATCAATTCCCAAGCGCAGAGGAGGAGGCTTCTGGGCCAATGTACCACTGCTCCCAGTGCAGAGTAGGAGGCGTCTGGGCCAATGTACTATGTATCACCACTCCCAGCACAGAGGAGGAGGCTTCTGGGTCTACGTGCCACAACTCCCAGCACAGAGGAGGTGAGCCGCGTGGGTGCCAGCAGCACCTCCCCCCCACACACACACACACATCCGTTGAAATGAGAAGACATGTAAAAAAGCCTCAGAACCAGACTTCCAGATCACCTACACCAACCAACCCCAAAGGGAAACAAGACGGAACACTCTGATACACAACCACCTGGAATCCCTGAACTGGCAACAAAAGTTCTGATCTAGAAAAAATGAAATCAGAAATAATTTCTCAGATAACCCCAGAGATTGTGCCCATAGTGCAGGGCATGATTAAATCTAGAAAGGTCACAGATAAAAAAACATAGAAGAGCTGAGGAACATGATGAAATCCCAACATAGGAAACAAATGGAATCCATAAAACAGATGCAAACAGATTTCCAGGAGATTAAAAACTTCATTGAAAGTCTACACAGCAGAATGAGCCAATGTGAGGACAGAATTTCAGATAGAGAAGATAAGATTGAAATTAGTAACCAGGAAAAGAAAAATGTCATTAAAATAGTAAGGGACCATGAGAAATCAATCAAGCAGCTGCTAGACGATGCAAAGAAGAATAACATAAGACTAGTCAGAGTCAATAAAGAAACTGGAGAGAGTGCAGATGACAAAAAAAAAAGCTGTTCACAGAAGTGATGGCAGAAAACTTTCCAAGCAGGGGAAAAGAACTTGACATACAGACGAGTGAGAGCCATATAGGACTCCAACTAGACTTGATCAAAAAAATCTACACATAGGAATATAACAGTTAAGATTCCAGAAACCCAACAGAAGAACAAAGTTCTCCAAGCAGTTAGAGAAAAGAAATAAATCACATACAAAGGAAAGCCCATCAGAATCACGTAGACTTCTCAATGCAAACCCTCAAGGCAAGAAGAGCTTGGAGTGACATATTTCAAGCCTTCAAAGAAAACAGCCTCCAACCCAGATTAATGTACCCTGCACAACTATCTTTCAAAATTGATGGAGAAATAAGATCCTTTCATGAAAAAGAGCACCTGAGGAACTTCAGGCAAATACCAGACTAGCACTCCAAAAATTTTGCACAATACTCTAGGAAAAGACAACAAAGATCAGAATCCCAAGATGCCCAGCAAAATGAATCCATCAGGCATGACAACAAATTAAATGCAAAGAGGGAGAATCCAACGAAAAGAAAATGCCATGACAACGAGAAGTCAATACTTATCAGTTATAACCATCAATGTCAATAGTCTCATTCACCAGTCAAAAGAAAAAGACTGGTAGAATGGGTCAAGAAGCAAGCTCCAAAAATATGCTCCATACAAGAAACACATTTAATTCAAAAAGAAACTCATAAACTGAAAGTTAAAGGGTAGAAAACAACACTCTATGCAACAGGAACCCAAAACAAAGCAGGAGTACCTATCCTCTTTGCAGATTAAGTGGATTTCAAACCAACACTGATTAAGAGAGACAAAGAAAGACACTACATCCTTGTAAAAGGAACAATCCAAGAGGAAGACATGACAACCATAAATATATATATGCGCCAAAGACTAGTGCACCCAACTATATAAAACAAATACTAATGGACATGAAAAATCATATAAGCACTAATACAATAGTAGTGGGGTACTTCAATACCCCACTATCACAAATAGATAGATCAACTAGACAAAAAATAAGGAACAAAATACTAGAACTCAATCACACTCTTGAACAAATGAACTTAACAGATGTTTACAGAGTGTTCCACCCCACAAAATCAGAATACACATTCTTTTTAGCTGCACACAGGTCGTTCTCCAAAATAGACCACATACTCGCTCAAAGAACATATTAGGTAAGTACAAAGGAATTGAAGTTATTCCTTGAATATTATCAGATCATAGTGAGATGAAATTGGAGATCAATAGCAAAAGGAACCACATGAATTTCATGAACACATGGAAATTGAACAACAAACTTCTGAATAAAAAATGGGTCACAGAGGAAATTAAAGAAGAAATCAGACAAATCCTTCAATTCAATGACAAGGACAATACAACATATCAGAATCTATGGACACAATGACAGCAGTCTTATGAGGGAAATTCATAGCAGTGAATACTCATATTAGGAAAACAGAATGAGCCCAATTAAACAACCTGATGCTGAACCTCAAGCTTCTAGAAAGGGAAGACCAGGACAAACCCAAAGCTCATACAAGGGAGGAAATTATAAAGATCAGGACAGAAATCAATACAATGGAGACTAAGAGAACTACACAAAAAAATCAATGAAGATAAATATTGGTTCTTTGAAAGAATAAACAAAATTGACAAACCCTTAGCCAACCTTATCAGAAAAAGGAAATAAAAAACCCAAATCCATGCAATTAGGAATGAAAAGGATGAAATTACAATGGCCCCAGCAGAAATCCAGAGAATCATCAATACCTACTTTGAGAAACTTTAGGCCAACAAGATGGAAAACACAGAAGAAATGGACAGATTCCTAGATACATATGAATTAACAAAGTTGAACAAAGAAGACCTAAAAATTCTAAACAACCCAACATCAATCAAAGAAATTGAAAACACAATTAAAAACTTAGCAACTAAGAAAACCCTGGGTCCCGATGGCTTCACCACTCAATTATACAAGACATTTAGAGAGGAACTACTGCCACTATGGTTTAATCTCTTCAATGAAATTGAAAGGGAAGCAATACTCCCGAATCCATTCCTGGAAGCAAGGATCACCTTGACCTCCAAAGCAGAAAAGGCCCAACCAAAAAAGAGAACTATAGGCAAATCTCACTAATGAACATAGATGCAAAAATCCTTAATAAGATACTGGCAAATAGAATGCAGAAGATCATCAAGATCATACACCCTGACCAAGTGGGATTCATACCAGGGATGCAGGGGTGGTTTAATATATGTAAAATGATCAATGTCATACACTATATCAATAGGCCCAAGGTCAAAACCATATGATCATCTCAATAGATCCAGAAAAAGCATTTGACAAAATCCTACACACATTTATGATAAAAAAACCTTACCAAAAATTGGAATAGACGGTCTCTACCTCAATATGATAAAAGCCATCTATGCAAAACCAACAGCCAATATCATACTAAATAGTCAAACACTGAAATCCTTCACACTAAAATAAGGAACAAGACAAGGATGTCCACTATCACCACTCCTGTTCAATATACTTTTGCAATCATTAGCCACAGCAATTAGGCAAGAGAAAGAAATACAAGGAATAAAGATAGGAAATGAAGAAGTCAAATGGTCATTATTTGCAGATGACATGATACTCTATATAGAAGACCCCAAAAATTCCACCAAATGTCTTCTAGACTTAATAACCAAATTCAATAAAGTAGCTGGATACAGGGTCAATACACAAAAATCAATACCTTCTCTGTACATGAACAGACACACTGAGAGGGAAATAGGGCAGATAATTCCTTTCACAATAGCATCCCAAAAGCTGACATACCTAGGAATCAACCTAACAAAAGAAATCAAAGACCTCTTCTCTGAAAATTATAGCACTCTGAAAAGAGAGATTAAAGATCATATCAGAATATGGAAAGACATCCCCTGCTCCTGGGTAGGATTTATCAACATAGTGAAAATGGCCATACTTCCAAAACTGCTATATAGATTCAATGCAATCCCAATTGAAATCCCACCAGCATACTTCACAAACCTCGAAAAAAACAATCCAAAAATTCATTTGGAAGAAGAAGAGACCCAGAATAGCAAAACAAATTCTCGGTAACAGAGACATGGCAGGAGGTACCACAATCCCCAAATTCAAACTATATTACAAAGCTACTGTGATAAAAACAGCATGGTACTGTCAAGAAACAGACCCAAGGACCAGTGGAACAGATTAGAAGATGCAGAAACAACTCCAGACACACTCAGCCACCACCTCTTTGACAAAGGAGCCAAACACCCTCACTGGAGGAAGATACCCTCTTTAATAAATGGTGCTGGGAAAATTGGGTTTCAACTTGCCAAAGATTAAAACTAGACCTATAGCTCTCAACATGCACTAAACTAAAATCGAAATGGACTGAAGATCTAAATATTAAAATAGAAACGCTGAACTGGCTGGAACAGAGGTTAGGTAGAACTCTTGAAAATATTTGCATAGGAAAAGATTTTATGAACAAAACTTCAGTTGCCTGTGAACTAGCACAAACAATCAACAAGTGGGTTCTCTTATTAAAAAGCTTCTGCACAGCAAGAAAAACCACCAACAGTGTGAAGAGACAACCCACAATGTGGAAAAAAATTTTCCCCCAGGCGTCCCTCAGACAAAGGTCTACTATCTGGAATCTATAAAGAATTTTAAAAACCAGACCTCCCAAATTTAAAGACTCAATCCAAAAATGGGCATCTCAAATGAATAGATATTTCTCAGACAAAGAAGTAGAAATAGCAAATAAACATATTTAAAAATGTTCAACAATACTGGTCATTCAGGAATTGCAAATGAAAACCACGCTGACATTCCACCTCACTCCAGGAATAATGGCTGCTATCATGAAATCAACCAATATTAAATGCTGGCAGGGCTGTGGGGAAAGAGGAACACTGATCCACTGCTGGTGGGAGTGTAGACTGGTGCAACCACTGTGGAAATCAGTATGGAGATACCTCAAAGAACTAGGACTGGAAGTCCCATTTGACTCAGCTATTACCCTGCTGGGTATGTTCCCCAAAGAATTAAAAGAATCATACCACAGTGATATATGTGCACTCATGTTCATAGTAACACAGTTTGTAATTGCTAAAACTTGGAAACAACCCAAATGCTCATCAACTGGAGACCGGATAAAGAAAATGTGGTTTTTTAATAAAATGGAGTACTATTCAGCTATAAAAAATGAAAAGTTAGAGACATTTATACCAAAATGGATGCAAATTGAGGTGATATTCTTAAGTGAAATAAATAGGACACGTGTAAAAACTGAATAGTTTCTCTAGTGTGAGAAACTGAAAGTGTAAATGAGGACTAAAATGTATAATAGATAATGTGAAATAGGAAGAAAAGTGGCAAAGAGGTAGGGGAAAGGAAAGAAGAGAATGAAATTAATATGAGAAAATGAAATAATGGAAACAAAGTCTTTGTAATTAGGGAGGGATTAAGGGAAAAAGTCTCACACTGATTAACTGTACTTAATTTTTGGCTTGCAAATATCTTCGGTTCACATAAGGCCCCACACTTGAATATTTATTTACTCTTGTTTTGTTCATTAATCTCATTCCTTTTCCTATCTCTTGTAGACACAACTCTAATGCTTTTGATATGGATATTCAATCATAGCTATCCTTTTAATGTACAGTGTTGTGTGTGTTTGCATTTAATTCACATAAATCCTGTTTTTCTCTGTACAAACGGTTTGTTTATTTGTACCACTTAGGACTTACTAGGTCTTTAAAAATTATCTGTGTCGCTGTAACTCTGGTTTTATTTTTTAAAAAAATGCTTCTCATCATTGCATATAATTTCAGAATGAGTATTTCAGGTCATCATACTTTTCCACCTCCACGGCCCAGTGGTAAGAGACAAGATAGGTTGCTTGACTCCAACGCCCACTAAATGCTGCAATAAGCATCCTTGCTTATTTCCTTTCACAATTAATTTTGGAAGCATTTTGGAGGGGTGGGTAATAGACCCATCTGTGGGACTCCCAAAGTGTAGGTCCTACACATACTTGATTTCACTAACTTTAGCCAGATTATTCTCCAGCAGGTTGGACCAGACTACACACCCACAGTAGTACATAGAGCTTCTTATTTCTTCATATTTCTGCCAGTTAAGGTTTTCAACTTTATCTATTTATTTTTGCTATACTGATGGGTATAAAATGATGTTTCATTGATTAGGTTGCATTTATCTAATTGCCAATGGGTTTGAACATCTCCTATCAGAGAAAATCAACTTCCCTCTTTTAGAAACTGCCTGTTCAGATCTCTTGCCCATTTAGCTATTGGATTCTCCATCTTTGGTTTTTAAGAGTTACTTCTATATTACAATATTAAAGTTTTGGGCACAGAAATTATCTTCCCTCAATCTAGTTGGTTATTGTCTATAGCATGAATTATTAACTGCAGATTCTTGTTTTTGATGTACTCAAATCCATAAATTTTTCACATCAACTTGCATTTTCCTTTTTGGCTCTATTTTTAAAAGCCTTTCCATATGCTTAAATCATAAAATTATTCCACTAGGGCTGCTACCATTACTTTTTAATGTTACTTTCACAGTTATAGCTTCATTCATTTAGAAACTGTCACTGTATACAGTATAAGGTAAGGATTCCATTTTAATTTTGTCTATATAATTTGTCTGATTTGCCAAGTACTATCAAATAATAATCTACTTTCCCCCCACTTGATTGTGGCATCTTTTTTATTATATAACAAATTTATGTACAAGTCCTTCATTTTTTTCTATTATGTTGCTTTGATGTTTGTTTCTATGTCAATATCAAGCTTGTTTTCGATGTTACTGCTTTGTAACATGTCACAATCTATTGTAAGACATTTCTTTTGTTTTGGTTTGGTTTGGTGTTTCCAGTATATCAAAACTATTTTCCTCTGAAGGTTTGTTTTGGATAAAATAATTGAAGACAGATTACAAGGACATATTGTACAAAAGGACTAGAAAATAATTTAAGAGTATTTTAAGCACAGGGTCCTGACACACACATAAACAGATTTTCTCTTAAGTCTGCAGGTCAGAGCTGGTAGCCTTGTACATATACCACAAGATGAAGATGTTTTCTTCATGAAAAATGGCTATTCATGTGTGATAAACCAAAGCTACCTTATGCAACGTAAAGTTTTCTCCATCAATAATCCCAAAAGTCATACCAATAAATCTTTCAGTTTGAAATCTGAATCAACTCTATGAAATGCAGAAACACTGTCTAATGAAAGTATTTGTAATATTATGCACACCTCTATAGGGTTAATCACCATTTTCAGCAACAACCCCTTTAGCTATTTCCATTGTTTTTCCAGTAAATAAATTATTCCAGTTTTATGAAACCATACCAAATGAAACAGCCAGTCTAGCCAAACCATGTCACTGAAAAGGACAGTATCTTCTGTTCTTTTTACCAGCTGTCCTCTTTCCAGAGAGTAAGTACTTGGGCTTCAAATCAAACACGTGTCTATCTGCCCCACTTTCTTCCCCAAGAATTCATCTTCTTCTGAGCAGTCTTCATCATAATCTTAGCTTTCTTCTCCATCTTTGCATCCTGAAGGCCAGAAACATCGTGTGGAGTTGAAGAGGAACTCCGACTCCGTGTTACCAAAGTGAGTGGAACGGATTCTTCCCGCTTTCTTTGCCTAGTGATGCTCCAAGACCTTCTTACCTGGATTGCATAGTGGGCATTGTCTTTTTCATCCATGTCAATACCGAGACTTCACAACTCATTCTCCAAAACTGTCCAGTGAACCTTCTTAGCAGTTCGAGGCATCCTTGGTCCCTGAGTATTCTTTGCCTTGGACTGCAAAATTTTCAAGTTGTTTTTTTCTCTAATTTGTTTTGCCAGCTATCAGATTTCCACCATTTCTTCCTCTTCACTTCCAAATTCACTGTCATACTCTCCAGCAGCTGCTCTTAACTCTTCTTCTTTTGCTAACTCTTTCAATTTCTTCATGATAGCAAATCAGTACAATCAACTACACTATGCCCTTCCCAGATCTCTGGTATCTTATCATATTTTTCAGATAAATTCATTGAATTCCAGGATTTTTGAAGATCCAAAATATAATCATCTCTCATTTCCAGTCACAGTCTCATTCTTTTTTCTTCTTAGGCACCCCAGTTTCCATTTTCTTCTTGCATGCCACCCCTCCTTCCGGGATGAAGGAGGGGGCCTCTCCTTATTATCTCTCTTGTATGGTATAGCTAAATGCAATCTGTTCAGCATCTCATTCACTTCATTTCCTTCCATTTTGGTTTCCATTCAGTGAGCCAAAAGCCTATCACAAGCCTCTGTTTTAACTTCAATAACACCATCCTCAGTCAGGGTCCTGGTCTCTCTGACAGGGAATCCTTCAGCCTGAAAGTCTATAAATATTTTCAGATCATCTTCAGGAAGTTCAGCTGTTCCCTTCACATTGCATTTGTTTGCTACAACTTTAAGAGGCTTGTTGATAAAGAGGGATCTGATATTCTGGAATCTCTAATTGTTCTTTCAATCTGTCTGTCTCAGACAAATCCATCATCTACAAAACTATAGGTGAGCCAGAGCTGTGATAGCTGGCATTTCAATGGTGTTCCAGTCCTCTAAAGCGTGATCCAAAATCCCTGGAGTATCTACAACTTGCCAATGTAGATACTTAGAATCCATGTGCCCAAGAAACAGAGACTTGGTGATAAATGAATATGGCTGAACATCCACATCTTCACTCCACACCTTGTTGGTAAAGCTGGATTTCCCAACACTTGGGTACTCACACAAAAGCAGAGTCCTTCTGTTTGGATCAGTGGTTGGCAAGTGGGACAAACAGTGACCCACTTGTTCCAAGTACTCCAAACTCTGCTTCTATCTGTTGATGGTACTGCACGTCTGCCCAAGGGGAGCCCACTTCAGCTGCTTGCAACTGTACAGAGAATCTCCATATTTCATTAGCCACACATAATCTTTAGCAATATTGTCCACTAAGTTTTTGGCCATATTTAATTGTCCTAGAGCCAACTTGTAATGAGCCTTATCATAGAGAATATTCATCAAATCATAAAATGGATGGATATCATCCAATTTGGGAAAATCTGTTAGAATCTGTGAGAGTGTGTCATGGTAATTCTGCTGAGTAAATTTGACTTTTCTCATGTAAGAATGTCTAATGCAATGAATTTGATAGTGTTTATGAACAACTCTTGGAGTCTTTCATTGAGTCTTTGACAATGTCAGGTCAATAAAGTCCTTGGTAGAGGGCACCACTGAGATCTTAAAGTTGTAATGCATGGTGGGCAGCATAGGAGACTTGGCATAGTGAACAGCTGTTTTTGTTTTTTAAGTTAACTTTCTCTCTCTGAGCTAAAATTTTGATTGGGATTCCATCAAACTTGTTGATTAAAGTGGGAAGAATTGACAGCTTTACAATGTTGTCAACTCTACTGCAAACATTGTCTCCTTATCCATTGAAATATTTTACCTTGGGCTGGGGATGTAACTCAGTGGTAGAGCAATTTCTGACCAGGAGCAAAGACTCGGGCTCAATCCCCACCAAAAATACAGTTAACAGGGCCGGGGATTTAGCTCAGTGGTTCTGCCACCTGCCTCACAAGTGGAAGGTCCCCAGTACCAAAAAAAAAATACAGTTAATGAGGCTTTAAATTTTGTTTTGTATATTCTTTGTTAGTAATTAATTTTATGTATTTATAGCTTTGGGTACTGTTGTGGATGATATCACATATTCTATTTAATTTATCTGGTTATTGCTTAAATTGACTGTTAGTTTTATACATTAATCTTCTATGAACAAACTTGAAAACCTCATAAAAGTTTCTCTGTTGACTCAGTTTTTCCACCCCCATAATTGCATTAAGTGCAAATGCTGAAAATTTAATCTCTTTACCTTCAAGCCTTACAATCTTTATATTTCTTCATTTTCCTTGTTTTACAATATTATTCAGGTTTAACTTGGACCAACTAAGTTCAGTTTTAAGGGAAAAATTCTTTAAAAAGTGATCATTTTGTCATGAATTTTAAAGAACAGACTCACATGCACTCTGGATTTTCATTGTAAACAAAATGCAAATGAAAAACACTCTGAACCTTGAGATTTACACAAAATAGGCCCGTGTCTCTCATCTTGTAGGAATCCCAATAGCTTCTCCAAGATTTCTATGAATTTCCAGGGAAATTTCCACTTGCATGGCTTTGAGATTCTGCACACCATGGGTTATCTCATTTATGTCTTCCTCCTGTGCCTATCCCCTTCTTTCTATCAGCACCAACAGTGACATGGAATGTGGTCCTCATTCCTTGATTTCCTAAGGCATACATGCATAAATCAGACTCTAGTAAATATGTGGAGTAATGGAAGATATGTATGTAGAGTAACACAAATAATTTAAATTAAATATTGACATCCTTGCACTTAAAAATACTTCAGTGAACTTCTGTTATGGACAAGAGAATTTGGCACTTTCCTATCAAACTAAAGATGCAAATGCCATAAAGTCCAGCAATTTTCCTCCTGGCATTTATCTCAGAGAAAAGAAACACAAAATGCTATGCATATATATTCATAGTAGCTTTGTTCATAATAGGCAAAAATCAGAAATAATATGCTCTAGACCAAAATATGAAAGTGGGACAGAATAGAAAAGTGAGTTGAACCCTGCAGGGAAAGGCAAATAGTAAACAGTGAAGAAGAAAGAGGATTTTAAAGCTGTGATATATTCAAAACTATCTATCCAGTACTGGTCAGAAATAAAAAGAGTGGGGCTGGGGATTTAGCTCAGTGGTGCTGCCGCCTGCCTCAAAAGCACAAGGTCCTGAGTTCGATCCCCGGTACCAAAAAAAAAAAAGAAAGAAAGAAATAAAAAGAGTGATTGATACATATAACCAACGTGGGTTAATTTTTTATTAATTATGCTTAGTAAAGGAAGCCAGTCCTCAAAGTTTACACACATATGAGTCTATTTATATAACATTCTTGAAATGACAAAAGTCACAATTATATTTAAATAATAAATTGTACTTAATGAATTGTGAAATTGGAGTTCTAATTTCAGTCTCCTATTCAAATATAATGAGATCAGGGATGCTGTCTTCCTTGTTTATCTCTGATTTCCAGCACTTAGGATGAAGTAGTACTAAAAATGTATTTGCTAGATGAATGAAAAAATTGTTACTCTCAATCAAATACTAATCTGACATTAAGTATAATATGCATGTTACTGAGAAGTACATTATACACATATATACCCATTTCAGTAGAACATAATACATCATTCCAACCGTTGCCAGGCAGCTATCTAGGCCTCTTTATTCCTGTGTGTCCAATACATGTCTGTCCAAGTCCCTACTTTCAGTTCTTTTGGGTAAATATCCAGGAGTGGGATTGCAAGATTAAATGATAGTATACAAGGGTTCCAATTTCGCCACATTATCATCAACTGTGTTTCTCACTTTTGTGTTACTTTAATAAATACCTGAGATAATCAGCTTATAAAGAGAAGGATTTGCTTGGGCTCACAGTTTTGGAATCCATGTATATGATTCCATTTTCTCCCCTATCCTGTATATTATACTTCTTTTTAAACAGTTTTTAGTGTTTTCCCTACAGTTGCAATATGCTTTCACAACAAATGCAAGCATTCTTTCACATAGAAAGAAAGAATTGATAAACTGGATTTCATTCAAATTAGAAATTTCTGCTCTGTGAGAAACACTGTCAAGAGAATGAAAATACAAGCCACAAACTGAGAGGAAAACAGTTTGTAAAAGTCATCCGCTAAAGGACTATTATGTAAAATACAAAGAACTATTGACAGTCAACAATAAGAAAGCAAACAGCCTTAACAATGTTCAATGGCCCTGAACAAGCACCACAGCAAAGACAATATACACATGACAAATAAGCATATGAAAAGATGATCCACATCTCTTGTCACTGGGAAGACGAAGATTAAAACAGCAATGAGATAGTGCACATTTTTATGGTTTGCATCTGGAATGCCCCCTAAAATTTTCATGTGTCTGGAAGGTGATTGGATTATGGGAGAGCCATGGCTGACTTGTTAGTAGATTAGGTCTGGTAGGAGGTAGGTCACTAAGGGGCAGGACCTGGAAGAATGTATCTTTCTCTCCAACTCTTTCATTTTTCTCTCTGCTTCCTGGCCACCACGAAGAGATCAGCTTTCCTCCATCAAACCCTTCTACTCTGACCTTCCTGCCTTGGAGTCAGGTGATTATGGATTGAAATATCAAAAACCATGACCCCCCTAAAAAACCTCCCTTTTTTAAGTTGTGAATGTCAGATATTGTGTGTCCACAAGGAGGAAAGTGACTAAGTCACACTCCTGCTAGAATGATCAACATCCAGAACACTGACAATACCAAATGCTTTGCAATAATGTGCAGCAGGAGGAATTCTCATTCATTGCTGGCGGTAATAAAAAAAAATAATACAGACACTTTGGAAGACAGTTTGGCAGTTTCTTCCCAAACTAATCATAGTCTTATAGCATTCAATGTTTGCACCCTTTGGTATTTATTCAAAGAAGTTAAAAACTTATGTTCACATGAAACCTGCATACAGATGTTAAAAATAGCATCTTTATTTATAATTGCAAAACTTGAAGGCAGCAAAGATAGCCTTTAGTAGGTGATGGGAGAATGAACTGTGATATATTCAGATGATGAAGACTGACATGGACTCTTATGCTGTGGTAAAAAGAAATGAATTACCAAGCTATGAAAAGACAGGGAGAAAACTTAAATGCTATTAACTACAAGAAAGAAGCCAATTTGAAAATGTTATAAATTTCTAAATATATGACATTTTGGAAAAGGTACACCATCACACCATCAAGACAGTGAAAAGGTCAGTGGTTAGGAAAGAGGGAGGGGTAAATAGTCACAGCCCAGACGGTCCTTAGGGCAGTGAAACCATGCTGTGTTGTGCTATAATGAAGAAAGTCCTTATAAATTTGTCCAAACACACAGAATGTAGAACACCAAAAATGAAACCTCATGTAAACTCTAGACTTGGGATGATAATTATGTGTCAATATAGGTTCAACAACTGCGAAAACTGTATACCACTCTGTTGGGAGCACACATTGAAAATAAGGAGGACTAAGCATCTATGGTGCAGGAGTATAAGAAAAAATATCTGTACCTCCTGCTCAATTTTGTTATGAATCTAAATCTTCACTTTAAAAATAAGTCTATTTTTTAAAAGTAGGTTGTGGTACAACTCTGCAACTTTATTAAATGTCTTTTTTAATTGTATGTTTAAAACAATTTTATGATTCATAAATTATTTCCTGGTAAAACTGCTTAAGTCAAAAGAAAGGAAGAAAAATGGGAGTGTGCAATTTCTTTGAACATTTTTAGAAAAAAGAGCCACCTCTCCTCCAGTCTTAACACTTATTATCTAGAACTCTAGTAACCATATTCATTGGGACGTGGTGGAAATCCAAGATATCAACATGAATCTTTAACATCATGGATCACCCTGCTCGACCTGTATGATTTCCTTGGTATTTCTTAAATATTAAAGAAGCATACCTATGTTGTTTTGACTGCCATTATTTTGGAGTTTTCTGTTACTTGTAGCTAAACCTGAACCTAATTTATAGTTCTTGCTAAAGAATAACTTTTATTGCTGTTTGTCATTTTGAAATTTATTTTTCCATAGTAAAAATAAAAAGTTGCTACTTGTTTTAGAATTTTTAATAGGAAATAAGTAAATCACCCTAAATCATACAACTTTGATATTTTAGCAAATATAGATTAGGTTATGTGATATAATCATTCTTACAGTCTCCTTTTAAATTTAACATTATCCCATACATTTACATGTTTCTATAGTTTGGGGGGAAATATTAAGCATTCTGTTTAGTTAAGTGAGTAACTTCTAATATGCTGGATGGTAAAATTGGTTCCATTTTTCTCTTATAATAGATATCACTGCAGTCTTTGCAATCAACATACTTATACCTCAACAGCAAATGCTTTTAACATTAGTGTATCAGATAGGGTTTAATTAGGAGACAGAATCCGCTCCAGGAATTTGAACAGGTAAGATTTAACACAAAGGATTATTAGCTGGTAACAAGGGGATTAACTACTAATAAGAGATTAAAAGAGAAATCTAAAGAAAACACTAAGGCTAAGGAAGAACACCCCAGGAAAGAACAAACACAAAGGTGGCTTCTCCCCAAAGCTGGAATTCAGTCCTCGGGAGAAGGGTAGCTGCAGTTTAGTGGATGCAGGAGAAACTTACTGGGCTGTATTGGTCCAGAGCTGAACCACAGCTGGCCAGTCAAGGCTGGTGAATAGGAATCCACAGGCATCACTGAAAAGCAACACTTGCTGGTGGGTGTCACTATGTGTCCCATATGCAAATAGCTACACCAGAGAAAGCAGAATGGAGGAGGCACAGTACAGTCAGGAGGCTCCTTCATCCTGGTATGTGCCTCCAGTGCCCTCTAAAGACAAACTCAGGATTATGCTTTCTGCAGAAGGGCTCAACTCCAGTAACAGAGCAGGGAAGAGAAGAGTGGGTTTGGAGCAAAGAGACAATAAATTGATAATTCTCACAACACCATCCATTCATTTTTCTTCTCACAATTATACCCAAATTTTCCAGTCCACTTTTTCAGTCTATGTACTCCAAGAAGAGCCTCACATCTCCTTAGTGGTGGTGATTAGTACAGGGATGACAAGTGATTCAGGCAGAGTTAATGATCTGCCTATTTGTCTATCTATTTATCCATCTATAAGCATTTACTGAATCCACAAACTGAAAGTCACTTGCTCTTTTTAGCTTATTGAACAGAAAGGATGTGAGTCTATTTCTGCTAGTGCCAAAACAGCTAACTCCGTACTAATAGTGTTAAACTGAGCACACTGTCTCACAAAGACAAAGAATGAAATCATGGACACAAAACGTAAGGTAAAGGAGAAGCATTTATCAAAAATGTAAGAAGAAATAAAGTTCCTGGTTGAGAGGGTCCAAGAAAGTAGGGGGCCAGGGTATTCTCTTTGTCAAAGTCTTTATGGATAATCACACATAGGAACTTGTTCACTTGTCCAGTTATCACCTACCACAGGTGGCTCTGGGTTTAGAATCATTAATTTGGGCTTAGGCTTTAAAATGTGGACTTTAAAGAAAATTGGTTTC
Organism: Heterocephalus glaber; assembly: GCF_053883595.1. Taxonomy (NCBI): domain Eukaryota; kingdom Metazoa; phylum Chordata; class Mammalia; order Rodentia; family Bathyergidae; genus Heterocephalus; species Heterocephalus glaber. The sequence continues at coordinate 11,581,505 of NW_028258307.1, read as the reverse complement.
TCAGTTGGCAGAGTTTAAAGAAACTAAGTTTAAAGGAAACTGCTTACTCTGCATTTTCAAGTTCCTCAAAACCCAGTCTGGAGGTTGTTAACTAATTTAGTGAATTCCACCTCAGAAGTTTCTTTCCTATGTTTGCTTTTACATTTTTAAGCTGTGTGGCTTCAATTAGAGTGCTGTTTTCTTTGTAACCAGCTGACTATCTTAGACCTTGTCCCTTACTGGCTGCCTATTTATAAGCAAAATAGCTAAACTGCCTTTTTACACTGCTAGCACATAGGGCCTTAATATAAAGACTCCCAGCATGACGCATTACTCAAAGGTGCAAAGTAATCAGGTCCTGATGACCTTGTTTAAGCCTTAAAGAGGAGGTCTTCAGGCTTTTCAGCTACATGAAACTATAAATTCCCACTTTCCCTTTCTTAGTGCAGTTGAATTAGGTTATTATGGGATTTTTTACTGGCAACAAAAATAGTCTTATTAATATAATTTCTCAAATTTTACCCATACTGGGTATTTTTGAAATTCTTAATGTATTTGGTCACATTTTTTCCCAGTAGTGATTTCCCAGTAGCCTCTTAAATAGATCTTTGTCAACACAGAATGACTACACATGAGTTGTTACTAAATTGATGATATATTAATTCACTCAGAAAATATTTATTGATTAACTGATATTTGCTGCATAGTCTGCTAAGCACTAGAAATTGATGCATAAATAGATACACATATTCTTTATTTTTTTGGAGCTTGTACTTTAGGAGAGGTTGTGGAAAAGGGATCAGTCAGAATAAATGTAATATATGGAAGTCCTAGGTGCTTATAGCACAGAGAAGGGACATTTGATGCAGACTTAGGTATGAAATTGAGAAAAAGTTGAAAAAAAATCTTTCTAGAAAAGATAATTTCCAGATTGAGATTTTAGAGATTCATTTTACTTTAATAAACACTAAAACAACTCTTACTATGTGATCAGCACTATTTGAAGCACATACAATTAGGAACTCACTCAGGCCTTATAATAATCTTATGAGGCACATATTATTATTATTATCTTTACAGATGAGGAATTTCAAATTTGGAAAAATTATGTTACTTCTCCTAGATAAGAAAGCTAGTAAGTTACTGTGTTAGTCAGATTTTCCATCACTATAACAACATGCCTGAGACAAATAAAACAAAGAAAGATTTATTTTGGCTCATGGTTGCAGAGTTTCAGTACATAGGCCTGTTGCTTTGCACCTGTGGAAAGGCAGAATATCATGGTCAGTGTCTCAGTTACTTTTTCATCATTGAAACAATTACCCTCCACCCACAACTCAAAGAGAAAAGGGTTATTTTGGCTCATAGTTTGTAAGGTTTCATTCCATAATTGGCTGGCTTCAAAGCAGGGCAGCATGGCGGAGGAGAAATAGCTAACAATATGGTAACAGGAAGCAGAGAGAGGATCAAAGGAGGAGAGAGGGAGATAGACCCTTCCAAGCCATGCCACCTCCTTTAACCAGGCTTCACCTCCCAACATCACCTTTAGCTATAAACTCATCAGTGGACTAATCCACTGATATGTATCACACCCCCATGATCCAGTCATCTCCCAGAGGCCGCACCTATGAGCACATGAGGCTTGGGAGGACATCTCAATATAAACCATGACAGTGAGGAACACATGAGAGCACATCGTGAAAGCTCGGTGGCAAAAAGACAGAGAGGAAGGGAAAAGGGTTCCAATATCCCCTTCGAGGACACTCCCCCAATGACCAAACTTCCTTACACTAGGCCCTACTTCCCAATGGTTCCATCACCTCCCAATAGCACTGCAGGCTGGAAACTAAGTCTTCAACACATGACTTTTGTGGGATATTTAAGATATAAACCAGGCCTGGGGATGTAGTTCAGTGGTAGAACACTTGCTGAGTTCTGGGTTCTGAGGCCCTGGGTTCAATCCTCAGCACTGGAAAATATCTAAACTATAACCAGGCAATAAACACTAACCAGGTCATAAATCAAACCAAAGAAGCCTGAACTCCAGAGTTTATGCTTTCAATCTCTTCTCTATGCTGCCTTCCCAATGAAGATGAGAAACACTTAATATTTAGTAAGCTGAAGAGAGGAAGAAACAGTAAGCACGAAGGGCTTTTAAGACAAGAGAGGACAGCATTGTGAAGAAGTTGAAAGAGGCTAATAAGGCTAGACCTAGGATGCAGGAGGAGAAATGAGAAGATGGCAAAAGGCAAAGGCAAAATATTTATTTTCCTTATAAGTAATGTTAAGAAATGTGGACTTTATCTTTTTTTTTTTTTTTTGGTACCGGGGATCGAACTCAGGACCATGTGTTTTCGAGGCAGGCACCAGAACCACTAAGCTAAATCCCCGGCCCTATGTGGACTTTATCTTAAGAATGTGGTACCAGCCAAAATTTTCAGAGGGGACCAGCATGATTAGATTTCTGTTAAGATAACTCTCACTCAAGAGATAGGGAAGAGATATTTTATTAGGAGTGAACTATGATGAGCCAGCTGTTTTAGTCTGTGTGGGTTTTCATAACAAAATTCAATATATTTATTTCTTCAAAGTACTGGATGCTGGAAAGTCCAAGATTAAGGTGTCAGTGCATTTTGTTCCTGTGAGGGGTCTCTTCTTCACTTACTGATGGCCACCTCCTTGCTATGACCTCACATAATAGAGGAGTAAGCTCTCCAGTGTCTTTTCCTATACAGTGTGAGTGAGGGGGTTAGAGTCTCACAAAGAGTGACAACCCAGAGGCCTCACATGTGCAGTTCACAGTACGGTTCACACTCAGATGAGAATCTAATGCTGCGGATAATCTGACAGGACGCAGAGCTTGGGTGGTAAGGGGAGCAATGGGGAGTGGTTGTAAGTAGGAATTCAACTTTGCTTCCTGGCTCACGGCTGACCTGCTTGGTGTGTGGCTTGGTTCCTAACAAGCCAGGGACCAGTAACAGCCTGTGGCTCGGGGGTCAGAGACCCCTGTCATATATAATTTTAATTACCTCTCAAAAGTATCTCCAAATATCATCAAGCTGGGGGTTAGGGCTTCAACATATGAATTTGGAAGACATACTAACATCCAGTCCATAATATCCTCTAAGAAATTCTAGTGCTCTGGATGCAGGTTATTGGGCCGTGGGAATGACATGACATATTTAGGAGGTAAATGTGACAGAATATGAGGTTCATTGTATTCCTAAGGAAGAACAAGAATTAGGGCACCTAGATTGGCACTATTCACTAAGGTAAGGAATACAGGAGGGAGAACTGGTAAATGACTTCTGTTTTTGATCTATTTAATGTTGAAAGTACCTGGAGTAAACTATAACAAAAGTGAGGCTGCAGACATCTTACTTGAAAATACAGATAAAAGGCTCACAAGAGAATGGTAACTTTGGCAATGAAAGAGCAGTAAGTCGCTTGTGAAATTCACTGAATAAACAGAGAAAAGAACTAAAGACAATAGAAAACTGTTTAAAGATCAGATACAGTGAAACTTACAAGAGAAGGAACAAAAAAGGCCTGAGGTGGAAAGGAAATGTGTCAGTAAAGGAGGAATCTGTTTCTTGCCTTTTCTAGCTTCTTACAGCTGCATTTCTTAGCTCATGGGTCCAATCACACTGAAAAACAATAAATTTAGAATTGAGAATTGGTAATGTAGCAATGAGAAGCTCATTGGTGACCTCAGCAAAAGCAATTTCAATAAAGAGGAATAGGTGTGAGCCACATTACATTCATATAAAGAATGAATAAAGAATGGAGAAGTGGAAACAACAAGTTAAATTTTTTCCTTTCAGAAATTTTCTGTGCAATGAAGTAGGAAGTATCTGAAGACAGATTTGAGTTTGAAGGGGAGTTTCTCTTATTCTTTTTTAAAGATAAGGTTTAAACATAGTTAAAAGTTAATAAGAAGGAGCCAGTAAAAAGAGAAGGTTGAATTTATAAGAGAAAAAGGAGACAGAGCATCAACTGATAAAATCCCTGAGGAGAGAGGACCAGATAGGATCCAGAGCAGAGGTAGAAGGATTAACCTCAAACAGCACATAGGCCATATCTTCCATTAAAGCGGGGAAAAAGAGTGAGTCAGGAACATGAGTCTGCACTTTAGAGTACAGGAGATGGAGGACATCTGATGTTTCCTAGGCTCCTTGTGAAAATAGAGGCAAGCCCATCCACTAGGTATGAGGAATAGGGGCAGTAGAGAAGACCTGAAATAGTCCCTGCGGAAAATATGGAAAAGCCAATGAGAGGAAACAAGGAACTACACTGAGAGCCACCTGTGTTTAGTCCCAGGGATGTGTAGGGAGCTGAGGCTTATGGTGGGGGTTTTCTTCAGTGACCCACACCATTGGTGCAAGTGTGGAGAAAACAGGAAAAAACATGTCTGATGTTTTTTATTAGATTTTCTACTCTTTGGGCAGTGTGACTATTTGTATTTTTCTAAAAACTCAATCATTTTGGTGAAATTAAAAAATTGATTAGTATTAACTCTCCATAGTCATTCATTATAGATTTATTATGCTATCCTTTGCAGTATTTCTATTTTCCCTCTCTAATTTTCTTTGACTAACATTCCTCAAAAAAGGGAGATCCTAGGGATTATTTTTCTGTGCCTGCTATAACAAATTACTAAACATTTGGTGGCTCAAATCTACACATGTTTACACTCTTACAGTTAAGAAGAACAAAAAACTGAAGTTAGTTCACTGTTCTAAATTAAGGTGTCAGCAGGGGACTGGCACTTACTCCAGAATCTCCGGGGCAGAATTTATTTCCTAGTCATTTCTAAATTCTTAGAGTTCTGTTCCTTGCATTCTGTAGCTCAAGGTGCCTTCCTCATTCACTAAAGCAGGCATGGCATCCTTCGTGAGTGGCCACATTGCCGTCTTCTACTGTCTAATCAAATCTCTCTCTGCTTCTCTTCTGGAAGAACATTTGTATCATATTTAGGGTCTATACCAACACTCCATCTCAAGGTCCTTTACCTGATAACATCCAAAAAACCCCATTTAGCATATAAGGTAAGACTCACAAGTTTCAAGGACTTTGACCTGGACATCTTTGAATGCCATTATTCAGTTCACCACATCCTGTGTTCTGTGTTGGAACTGCAAAACCTCCACAACACTGGAGATGTCTTGAGAAGTCTGTGGATAATAGGAATCAGTGGCTGATGGTAATGGTGCACCATTCTTTGAAGTCCATATGGAAGACACAATGATTATATCAGTCAAACTAGAATGTAGTCTCTCAAGAAAGGGGATTAGGTATAAAACTTGACCCCTATGAACTCATTAGGAGGTAGTTTTTGATCAAGAATAAAATCAACATAGTGGGAGAAAAAATCAAACAAGTGGAGAACAAAGAAAGTTTTATTTATTGGGTGCTAGTTAGGATTGCAATTCAAGAAAACACAGATTCAAGCAGTCTTGAAAAGTGAGCTTTTAAATTTCACAAAATGGCAGCTGTGTTTATAGCTTTTAATGACAAAGGGGTTGGAAATTGCATTGCTGTTAGACATTATAGTTGATGCTGATAAAAGTTAAGTTGTGTTTTAAGACAGGGATTGGATGCTGTCTCAGTCTCTGGTTAGTTTGGGAGGTCTGTTGTACACAGAAAATCAAAAAAGGTTCACAAATAATGTTCGAGGAGTCTGTGATTGGGCTCGGCCAAAGGTTAGCACTGGTGGGACAGTGAAGGTTGTGTAAGGAGGGTGGGCGAATAGAAGTGTTTGAGATCTCATTAACAAGGGGCTCCTAACTCCATTTTAAAATCCCTGAGCCAAGCAATGCTTTTTTCTTTTGGATTTTCTCCCTTGAAATAGCTAATAGAAAATAAAAGCTTCATTTTGCAGGTAAGAAAGTGAGCTTGAGAGATAAACTAAAACACAAGAGGAAAAACTGTTACCTCCATCCAGTAAAGAAAACTCCACCCTGACTTTCTACGCTCAAGTGCCTCTAAACACAGTCGTCACTTCTCTGTACCATCCTCGCTGACGCTTTGCTTATCATTATTTCAGGCATGCCTAAGGAATTCTTTAACCTTAACAAATAAAATTTTTATACCTCTACATTTCGATCCCTTTGACTTTTCCTCATTAAACTAGCAATTTTCTGGGACAAAGGAGGTCCTTGACTGGCATCACCACACAGTGCCTCTGAAATAATGTCAGCTTTTCTTTCATGTCACAGTGCCCTGAAAGTTACTGGTTGAATTCTGCAGAAGTGTTCGCCAAGGGCACTGTGACAGTATAGTGCAAACACAGAGCATTACATGAAATCCACTCTGGGCATTAGAAAAGCTAGGAAATTATTCTGACTTAGGAACCCTGATACCACTCTTCAACAAGTATCTTCTGTCTATTAAGTGATTTCCAGAGCATAGACGGCTGGAGAATTGCCAAAACACATTCTCCTTATTGCACCTATTCCCTGGACGATAGGAATTAGAAAATGTCCACATCTTCACTTTGCACAAATACAAGAATATCATAGCCAAGAAAGTAACTTTCAGACCTCATCAAAAAATTTCCAAAAATGTTTAATGCCATAGCTTATCTTTTAAATAAACACAGATGTACAAAGATGTGCATATTGACATAGGGGCCAGGAGACCTAGGTTCTAATCTGATTCTACATCCAGACAGCACTGTACTGTACTGTGTTAATAAACATGTTTTACCCATCAGGACCTCATTTTGCTTGGCTATAAAATACATGAGTTTCATTAAAAGACTTCAGTGGTTCATTTCTCGGAGCTCAGTGCTGTATAACTTTACCCACATACAAGTGAAAGATTTTTTAAGAGTCTGTAAAATACTTAGTTGGGGTTATCACAGAAAGCTAGCTATCTAACACTCAGACACCCCACACAGATATCTATTTCTTACTTTTCATTTACATTAATGAAGTTGAATAAAATGGGTTCTTGAGAACTTCTGGAGCCAGAGTCTAAGCATAGTTTTATTTTTAAGGTCTTTTATACTGAAAGTTTCTAAACCTTTCCTCAGTTAATGACTGAGCCCCCATAATGAAAGTAATATTTTTTCTCTTGTAAGAATTTTTAACCATTTTCCCAGTCTAGTTAACATGTTAAAAAAAAAAAAAAAACAGGCAGAGTACATTATTTCTTTCTTCTGGCTAGGTTCTCCTTCCTATAACTATCAATTGATAAGGTTGTTATCTTTGGTTTTTTTTATTCTTTCTTTTTCTCGTGCATGTTTGCCATACATACTGATCACATACATCAAAGGGAAGTTGAACCTGTACATTATGTATCTTAATGCTTCTTTTTTTCCCACTCCCCTTCCTCCCTTCAACACTTCTTCCCCTCCTCATTTACAAAAGCTTTATTTACAATGTTTTCTTCCACTCTCTCTCTCTCCTTTTAAATCCCTTTTCCCTTCCTTTAATGCCTGCTGTTATCTTTGTTACACAGGATATCATAAGCTTGATTCATAGAACCACAGATTGCTCTACAGTTAGCTTAGGTGCCCACTATTGCTCAGCATTCTGAAAGCCTTAATTTTTATCAAAACTTGAGAGACTACCAGCCTGTCACTTCCAGACTTCCCTTTCTGTACCCTTTTCCCTTCCACAATTCATAATCATGCTTGCTGGAATAAGGTAGATCTGAGGTATATTCTCCACCTTCTCAGTTGATACCTTCTGCATTAAATTTTCCCTACTGTAAGCATCTGCATTCACTGACAGAGTGGTTGCTATCCATTTGGGAGATGAGTCTGATTTGCTACTTAGAGTATTTTTGAGGGGAAGTCACACCCTTTTGGAGATACTTAAGCTCTTAAAACAGAGCTATATACCCTATAAAGTAAAAGGCAATATTGTTTCTATAAATAAATTCTATCTTTTTAGAATTTAAAAAGTTATCTTGAGGACAATGGCAAAAATATACATAATATATTCAGCTTTGAAAAATATCTTGCAACATTTCACACCAAGGACTATTTAAACATTTAAATTATGATAAGCTCTGTAAGTTTTGTCAAAGATGAAGAAATGGCCAAAAATCAGAGGTTGGAAATTACAGATCAGATTTCCCTGCACATACTTCAGGTTGGTCCACACAATCTTAAAAGTTAAAAAAATATCTACATTTGGAAGCTTTTGAAAAATGGGAAGATTAGACAACACTGGCATGTGTTTCCATTTATACCAACTAGCAGAATATGAGTAGTAGGAGTTGTCTTTATTGCGGGAGAACAATGCCATAGTCTGCAGTCCCCACCACTCCCTAATGCCTCACTCAGTCCATTTCTTTCATTCATATTACTTCCTGCCCCTGTAGAAACTCAAGTTTGCTCTAATGCCTTAACTATATGAAAATAAACTGCAGGGAAGAGCAGAGGAACTTCCCCTCTTTCATCACTCACAGTTAGCACTTTTAAGTTGAGAAATGCCACACTGACAGGGACAAAGTATAGTGAGATCCCTCCACCTCCAGGAAGCATGGGTAGGAAAGGAAATGGCAGAAGAGCCTCAATGAGATGTGATATTGTAAGATATATATTTAGTCCTCTTTCCAGTTTCATGCCATGTAATTCCTAAAATCTTTAAATTCCACTGGGTGATGAGTGTCTTTTTTATTTGAACACATTGACTGATGGGCTAGACATTCCTGAATAGCTCAGAATGGGGGTTGACCTAGAAAGATCAAGGTAAGATTAGGAAGTTGATAATTTTAGCCACACCTACTCAAGCTCTGGGCAGAGGAGAGGGGCATGAGGCAAAGTTGGTCAATGCTGTATTCAATCATGCCTATGTAATGAAGCCGTGATTAAGCAATGGGTTCAGAGAGCTTCTGGGTAACTGAACAGGTGGACATTCCTAGAAGGGAAAGGAAGGTGGTGCATGTTCTGTAGAGGGCATGAAAGCTCTGCACACCTTTCCCACATCATTCCATCCATCTCCTAGTCTGGTATTTTTCTGTATCCTTTGTAATATCCTTTATAGTAAATCAGTAAATGGGTTTCCTGAGTTCTGCCAGCTACACTGGCAAATTAATCAAACCAGGCCCAGGGATTTAGCTCTGTGGTTCCACTGCCTGCACAGCAAGAGAAAGATCTGGAGTTCAATCCCTGGTATGAAAAAATAATAATAATAATCAAACCAAAGAGGTGGATGTGGTAACCCCAATATATACCTGGTTGGCCAGATATTCTGGAGGCCCAGACTTGTGACTCCATTTGAAGTAGGGGCAGACTTGTGGGATTGAACCTTTAACCCATGGGATCTACATTACCTTCAAGTAAGCAGTGTCAGAATTGAATTAGAGGCTGCTCAGCTGGTATCTGTTGCTGCAGAAATATTTGCTTGGTATATATAGAAAGACCCCATATATCTTATGTCAGAAACATATGACCATATACTTGGAAAACTGACCTGAGGATTGTTTTTTCCCCCTATATTTATCCAGTATGTATGTGTCAATGCTGCACTTACAGGAAATATCTCAACAATGACCCACATGAGCAAAACTGAGTCATCCGCTCTGCTTCTTGGGTGGCTTCTGTGAGTAAAATGCAGCAGATCAGCATTACACCAAAGTGTTACGGATATCTGAAGATCTCTGGAGGCAATGAAACAGAGTGCTTCATAGTGTCACAGCCCCCCCCCAGGCAAAGGAGGAGCCTTCCAAGACACCATACCACCACCACCAGCACTGAGGAGGTGAGCCACCCAGGCGCCAGCAGCACGTACTGCACCTCCCCCATTGAAATGGGAAGACACATAAACAAGCCTCAAAACCAGACTTCCAGATCACCTAAATCAACCCCAAAGAGAAATGAGATGGAACACTCTGTTACTCAACCACCTGGACTCCCTGAACTGGCAACAAAAGAGGATCTGGAAAAAATTAAATTAGAAATAATTTCTCAGATAACAAGAGAGATTGTGCCCATAGTGCAAGATATGATTAATAAATCTAGAGAGGACACAGATAAAAAAAATAGAGGAGCTGAGAAACAGGATGGAATCACAATATAGGAAACAAATGGAATCCATAAACCAGATGCAAACAGATTTCCAGGAGATTAAGCACTCCATTGAAAGTTTACACAGCAGAATGAGCCAATGTGAGGACAGAATTTCAGATATAGAAGACAAGATTTCAATTAGTGACCAGGAAAAGAAAAAATTCTTTAAAATAGTAAGGGACCACAAGAAATCAATCCAGCAGCTGCTAGACAATGCAAAAAAAGAATAACATAAGACTAGTCAGAGTCAATGAAGAAACAGGAGAGAATGCAGATAACATAAAAAAAAAAAAACTGTTCACAGAAGTGATGGCAGAAAACTTCCCAAGCAGGAGAAAAGAACTTGACATACAGATAAGTGAGGCATATAGGACTCCAACTAGCCTTGATCAAACAAAAAAAAATCTACATATAGGCGTATAATAGTTAAGATACCAGAAACCCAACAGAAGAACAAAATTCTGCAAGCACTTAGAGAAAAGAAACAAATTACATACAAAGGAAAGCCCATCAGAATCACAACAGACTTCTCAACACAAACCCTCATGGCAAGAAGAGCTTGGAGTGACATATTCCAAGCCCTAAAAGAAAACAGCCTCCAACCCAGATTGATGTACCCTGAAAAACTATCTTTCAAAATGGATGGAGAAATAAGATACTTTCATGACAAAGAGCACCTTAGGAACTTTGTGAATACCAAACCAGCACTCCAGAGAATTTTACACAATATCCTAGGAACAGACGTTGAGGATCACAACCCCAGGAAGCAAAGCAGAATGAACCCATCTGGCATGACAGGAAATTAAATGTAAAGGGGGAGAACCCAACAAAAAGAAAAAGTCATGGCAATGACAATTCAATACATTTCAGTTATAACCATCAACGTTAATGGTCTCAATGCACCAATCAAAGGAAATAGACTGGCAGAATGGGTCAAGAAGCAAAATCCAACAATATGCTGCATACAAGAAACACACTTAATTCAAAAAGAAACTCATAGACTGAAAGTTAAAGGGTGGAAAACAATACTCTATGTAACAGGAACCCCAAAAAAAGCAGGAGTAGCTATCCTCTTTGCAGATCAAGTGGATTTCAAACCTACCATGATTAAGAGAGACAAAGAAGGATACTACATCCTTGTAAAGGGAACAACCCAAGAGGAAGAGATGACAATCATAAATGTCTATGCACAAAACACTAGTGCACCCGACTATATAAAACAAATACTTATGGGCATGAAAAACCAAATAAGCACTAATAAAATAGTAGTGGGTGGTCTCAGTACCCCACTGTCACAAAGAGATAGATCAGCTAGACAAAAAATAAGCAATGAAATATAGATCACAATCAAACTCTTGAACAGAAGAACTTAAAAGATGTTTACAGAGTGTTCCATTCCACAAAATCAGAATAAACATTCTTTTCAGCTGCACACAGGCTGATTTCCAAAATAGACCACATACTCACTCATACAACATATTTAAGTAAGTGCAAAGGAACTGAAGTTATCCCCTGTATATTGTCAGACCATAGTGCAATGAAATTGGAGATCAATAGCAAAAGAAACAGCAAGAATTTCATAAACACATGGAAATTGAACAAGGCACTTCTGAATAACCAATGGGTCACAGAGGAAATTAATGAAGAAATCAGACAGTTTCTTCAAATAAATGACAATGACAATACAACATATCGGAATGGATGGGACACAAAGAAATCAGTCTTACAAGGGAAAATCATAGCAGTGAACACTCACATTACAAAAATGGAGTGAGCCCAATCGAACAACCTGATGCTGAGCCTCAGACTTCTAAAAAAGAGAACAGGACAAACCCAATGCTCATACAAGGAAGGAGATTATAAAGCTCAGAGCAGAAATCAATGTAATGGAGACTAAGAGAATGATACAAAATATCAATGAAGCCAAGAGTTGGTTCTTCAAAAGAATAAACCAAATTGAAAAACCCTTAGCCAACCTTATCAGAAAGAGGAAAGAAAAGCCCCAAATCCATGCAATTAGGAATGAAAAGGATGAAATTACAACAGACCCAGTAGAAATCCAGAGGATCATTGATACCTACTTCCAGAAACTATATACCAACAAGATGGAAAACACAGAAGAAATGGACAGATTCCTAGATACATATGAATTATCAAAGTTGAACAAAGAAGACCTAAAAATTCTAAACAACTCAATATCAATCAATGAAATTGAAAATGTAATTAAAACCTTACCAACTACCAAAATCCCAGGTCCTGATGGCTTCACTGCTGAATTCTACAAGACATTTAGAGAGGAACTACTGCCACTACTGTTTAAACTCTTCAATGAAATTGAAAGGAAAGCAATACTCCTGAATTCATTCCTGGAAGCAAGCATCACCTTGATCCCCAAAGCAGAAAAGACCCAACCAAAAAAGAGAACTATAGGCCAATCTCACTGAATGAGCATTGATGCAAAAATCCTCAAGAAGAGGACTGGGGATTTAGCTCAGTGGTTTAGTCACCTGCTGGGCAAGCGCAAGGACCCAAGTTTGATCCCTGGTACCAAAAAAAAAAAATCCTTAATAAGATACTGGCAAATAGAATGCAGAAGATCATCAAGAAGATCATACACCCTGACCAAGAGGGATTCATACCAGGGATGTAGGGATGACTCAACATACACAAATCAATAAATGTAATACACTATATCAATAGAGCCAAGGTCAAAAACCATATGATCATCTTAATAGATGCAGAAAAAGCATTTGACAAAATTCAACATGCATTTATGATAAAAACCCTACAAAAAATGGGAATAGACGGTTTCTACCTCAATCTGATAAAAGCCATCTATAAAAAACCAACAGCCAATATCATACTAAATGAGAAACTGAAATCCTTCACACTAAAATCAGAAACAAGACAAGGATGTCCACTATCACCACTCCTGTTCAACATAGTTTTGGAAACATTAGCCAGAGCAATTAGACAAGAGAAAGAAATAAAATGAATAAAGAAAGGAAATGAAGAAGTCAAATGGTCATTATTTGCAGATGACATGATAATCTATATAGAAGACATCAATTACTCCACTAAAAGTCTTCTAGACTTAATAACCAAATTCAGTAAAGTAGCTGGATACAAGGTCAACACACAAAAATCAATAGCTTTCCTCTATATGAACAACTGAGAGAGAAATAGGGCAAATAATTCCTTTCACAATAGCATCCAAAAAACTGAAATACCTAGGAATCAACCTAACAAAAGAAATCAAAGACCTCTTCTCTGAAAATTAAAGCACCTGAAAAGAGAGATTGAAGATGATATCAGAAAATGGACAGACATCCCCTGGTCCTGGGTAGGAAGGATTAATATAATGAAAATGGCCATACTTCCAAAACTGCTATATAGATTCAATGCAATCCCAATTGAAATCCCACCAGTATACTTTATGGACCTTGAGAAGACAATCCACAAATTCATTTGGAACAAGAAGAGACCCAGAATAGCAAAAGTATTTCTAGGTAACAGAGACCTGGCAGGGAGTATCACAACCGCTAAGTTGAAACTATACAACAAAGCTACTGTGATAAAAACAGCATGGTACTGGCAAAGGAACAGACCTGAGGACTAGTGGAAAAGATTAGAAGATGCAGAAACAACTCCAGACACACTCAGCCACCTTATCTTTGACAAAGGAGCCAAACACCCTCACTGGAGGAAAGATAGCCCCTTTAATAAATGGTGCTGGAGAAACTGGGTTTCAACTTGCCAAAGATTAAAACTAGACCTATATCTCTCATCATGCACTAAACTAAAATCAAAATGGATTAAAGATCTAAATATTAAAACAGAAATGCTGAACCTGCTGGAACAGAGATTAGGTAGAACTCTTGAAGACATTGGTGTAGGAAAAGATTTTATGAACAAAACCTCAGTTGCCCTTGAACTAGCACAAACAATCAACAAGTGGGATCTCTTCTTACTGAAAAGCTTCTGTACAGCAAGAGAAACCACCAACAGTGTGAAGAGACAATCCACAATGTGAAAGAATTTTCACCAGCTGTCCCTCAGCCAAAGGTCTACTATCTAGAATGTATAAAGAACTCAAAAAAATCAGACCTCCAAAATTTAAAGACCCAATCCAAAAATGGGCATCTGAAATGAACAGACATTTCTCAGACAAAGAAGTAGAAATAGCAAATAAATATATGAAAAAATGTTCAACATCACTGGTCATTTGAGAGATGCAAATGAAAACCATGCTGAGATTCCACCTCACCCCCAAAATAATGGCAGCTATCATGAAATCCACCAAAAAGAAATGCTGGTGGGGCTGTGGGGAAAGTGGAACTATGCTCCACTGCTGGTGGGAGTGTAGACTGGTGCAACCACTCTGGAAATCAGTATCCAGATACCTCAATGAACTTGGATTGGAAGTCCCATTTGACCTAGCTATTGCCCTGCTGATATCTTCCCCAAAGAATTAAATGAATCATAGCACAGTGATATATGTGCACCCATGCTGATAGCAGCACAATTTGTAATAGCAAAAACTTGGAAGCAGCCCAATTGCCCATTAACTGGAGAGTGGATAAAGAAAATACGGTTTTTTAATGGAGTACTACTAAGCCATAAAAAATGAGAAATTAGAGATATTTATAGCTAAATGGATGGACATTGAAGCAATACTCTTAAATGAAATACATAGAACACACATGTGTAAATACCGAATAGTTTCTCTAGTGTGAGAAACTGAAAGTGTAAATAAGGACTAAAAGGTATAATAGATAACATGAAATAGGAAGAAAAGGGGCAAAGGGGAAGGGAAAGTAGGAGGGGTAGTGGAAAGGAAAGAAGGGAATGGAATTAATATGAAAAAATGGAAACAAAATCTTTGTAAATAGGGAGGGATGGAGGGGTTAAAGGGAGGACAGGGGAATGGTGAAAAATAAGAACCAAGAGAGATTATATAAAGGTGCAACTTTCTAATGATGAATGTCACTGTGTTGTATACCTAAAATGTACCGATAAAAATAATTTTTAAAAAACTGAGACATCCATTACAAGTGTGGTTCCCATTCTTTTAGTTTCTCCAATTGGATTGCTCACATTTATAATGAAGCGTACTGATACCTGTTCCTTCTCTTGGAAAATGATGCTACAGAATCTACAGGGTCTACAAAATATGTCTGTTAGTGGCTAAAATTCCCACATAGAAGCTGAAATGATTCTGGAAAGGTTGGCTCAAATTTGCCTGAAAATAAATGGTTGAAAATGAAACTTTCTCAAAATGAAAATTCCAGAACAAGAATAAATGAAATCTCCACATTTTCTTGGTATCATTTGGCATAGACATTTTAGTTTTGTAAATAGGTAATGCTTTCACACGACTCAAACACCAGAAAACATGCATCGCGAACTGAGATCATAGAATGGCTGCACCTTGGTTCAGTACTCCCAAAACCTCTAAGGAGCCACGAAAGGAGCAGAGCCTGAGTACAACCTCAATTGAGTATTTTTGAAACTAGTGCAAAAGACAGGAAGCACATGATTCTGGAAGCTTGTTTGTCCTTTCTGTATTTGCAGCTGTACAATACCAATAACCAGTAGACTTTTGTACCCATAAACTGACCATTTGCCTTCAACCATCATAATTTGTGCAAAACAACTTACAGTTGCAGCTTTGCTTTTTAAAAATCTTCCTGTCTCTGCCATCAAACTCAGCCCAGTTGACACCAGATATTTTGCTTTCCAGTATTGTAACTTCTTTAAAGACCCTGAATAAATATTCTCTTCATTAGCCTAAATTTTGATTTCATTTTAGATTTGCCTCAATTCTCCCCTTCTCTACTACACACAGAAAGCGGGGGGGGGGGGGTAGAAAGAGAGATCTTGTTTCAGAGAACCTTTAAGGATATAGGAGTAAATAGTAAATAATAATATATGTTTTCCTTCATTTTCTTTTTAAAATAATTGATAACCATAATATATACTTTGCTCTATCTTACTTTATTTAACAATATATCCTAGAGTTGACCTTTTCTTAATACATAAATGGCCTTTATTCCTTTCTACAGCTATAAAGTAGTCACTGGGTAGACTTTCTTTAATCTATTTAGTCAATCCCTATTTCTGAACATTTGGATGGCTTCTAATCTACTACTACAAATAATACTGTAATGAAAAAACCATCAGCATATGCCATCCTTCTGTAATACTGGAGCACTACTATAGAAAAATTCTAGAATCAAAATGTTTGAGGACAAGATAGATGCATCACTTGTAACTTAGCACTAATGTAACTAATAGTATAACCAAATGATCTTTCATAAGGTCAACAGCAATTTATCCTCTATCCACTAACGTTTGGTATTGCCTGTTTTCATACAGCTTCACCCAAAAATATATTAACAACCTCCTGGAACTATCATATGCCAGCAGTCTGTTCTGACGATGTGTTCATGCACTGGTAATTATGGTTTTAATTACAAAGAGTTTATTGCTTGTGTATTTGGTAAGGTACATTTCCATTCATTTATCTTCTCTTTTATAAAACTTTTGAAGAATTTTCAACTGTTTTTGTTTTCCATATAAAGTTGAGAATCAGCTTCATTGGCTCTTCTGATTTGGTAGATAAGTTGGCTTTCCATGACAGTAAAAAATATCAGGCTTCAACCCATCATTCATTGGCTCCACTGCTTTTGGGCTTATGGCAGCACCCCATGGTGGGGCAAAGTCATTCATCTTAAGGTGAGTGGCAGAAAGGAAGCTAGGATTCCATTATCTCTAATCTGCCTCCACCCTTCAGAGGTCTGACGACCTCCATTTAGCCCCCATCTCTTAAAGTTTCTACCACTGTCTTAATTATTTTTTCTCATTGCTGAGACAAAATACCAGACACCCTAAGTTAAAGGAGGAAATGTTCATTTTTTTTTGGCTTACAGTATGTAGAGGTTTCAGTTCATAATTGCCTCAATCCAAGGCAGAGTGGCATGACAGAGGGGCATCGCAGAGGAAAAACAGTCCATGGCAAAGCAGGTCAGGCACAAGGCAGATGGCAGCATGGCAGCAAGCAGCAAGCGACAGACAACAAGCCTCTTGCTGTCCCTTATATCTTATCCAGGCTACCCACCCTTAGAACAGGTAGTATTCACACCCTTAATCATAGCATTGCATTCTTGATCCCAGCATCATGAACCCTAGATCCAGCCACCTCCGAAAACCACTACTTATGACTATATGAGGCTTTGGTGGGGGCATCTAGATATAAGCCATAACAACCATCTTCCAATAGTACCAAGCTGGAGATCAAAACTTTAATATACAGCCCTTTGGGAGCATTTTCAGACCCAAACCCTAGCAGTAGATTCTTCATTTTATGCAAGCTGTGTTAATATCCACCCTTGTGCATAACTCACGAGGAACAAGGGAGGCTGTGGAGCTCTACATTAACTCACCTGTATCCTTGATCTTATGTGTGTCTTTTCCATGGCTATTTGCATTTGTGAATTTTGTTTAAATTGAAATAAAAGCAATCTTACATCCACTTTTAACTTCTGACCAGCTTTTGTGATACAGACTAACTCAGGGTGGAAGTAGAGTAGGGGCATGTATATAAGGGTAAATCAGAATGCTTTTATAAAAAGAACAAGGAATGACAAAAGAGAAAATTCTCTGGAATTCATAAACCTTTCACAACCCAGAAGACTAAGTTAAGAGCATGTTATAAGCTCCGGTAACATTTCCAACGTTTATGCTTTTATCTGTAACTATTTTCAGTGTTTGTCATCCTCTCTAGATCATATAATTTTAGATCTGCCATGGTTACAATATACTCTAAGAAGCTAGCACAGAACTTGGCACAATATAAGTGTCCAGAAAATATTTGTTTACTGAACAAAAGATCATAAAGCTACATATAAGAGGTAGGGATTAAAGCCCAAAAATCCTCACTCCATTTCAGCATTCTTTTCACTAACTCACATTGTGATCATATATCTCCAAATCATCTCACATATAATGAAAAGAATATGGAATGTGGTTTCCCTGGAGACTCCTCAAAGCTCTAGTTTATTATCATTCCAGAAGCCTTAGCTTATTAGATTTTCAATGAAGAAAACAAAGAAATGGTGGCAGAATGAGTGCACTCTACATAGAATATCTTCTCTTAAAAAACACGATTCTTTACAAGAAATCTAGGAACTCATCCAAGAGACTTAAATGATGGGCTACCCACTGGAGAATTAAGAAAAGCTCAAAAAGCTCTGAAATGAAAAATCATACCATTATTAAGCTGTTCCCTTTATACAGAAATGAAAGAACTACTGCTACATTAACACAAAGCATTTAAATGTATATCTAATTTGGTCATCAACAAACTGTGATTTAAAATTTTTTCATCCACACAGAATTCTCAAGCAACTGAAGATGATGATTTATATTATTGCTCACAAAATAATTAGAAAAGAATGGATCTACATAAGAAGTTGTAGCATTGATTTGAAAGAGGAAGAAGTCTTATTGAGAAATAGTTTCCTAATTAAATTCAGTTTTTAAAAAGCAGTGCCTCAGTGTGCACTGAGGGGATCAGCAAGCTTAATAAATTATGTTTTCTGCCCTCAAAGAGATTGCAGCACATAGGGAAGAAGAGCATGTACATGACTACCTATAACAGAAGGAAATGGGGTGTTTTGTGTACATGGACCAACTCCACACAAGGAATGGAAACATTATGTACTGCAAACATGTACGAAAAAGGAAGAGGACCTAGAGATGGGTGGAGGGGAGAGGAATGGAAGGGAAAGGGGATGAAAAAAAGGAATTAAGGGCCGGGGATGTAGCTCAGTGGTGCCGAGCCTGCCTGGCAAGTGCAAGCTTCTGAGTTCAATCCCTGGTACAGGAAAAAAGAAAGAGAAAGAAAGAAAGAAAGAAAGAAAGAAAGAAAGAAAGAAAGAAAGAAAGAAAGAAAGAAAGAAAGAAAGAAAGAAAGAAAGAAAGAAAGAAAGAAAGAAAGAAAGAAAGAAAGGAAGAAAGAAAGAGAAAGTTTTAAAAGAGAATTAAGATGAGTAATGTACATGAAACCAACTTCCCACAAGGAATGTAAACATCATGTTCTGCCCACATGTACTAATAAACTAAAACTTAAAAAATAAATGGTAGGTTATGGTAAGTGCAAAGCATTGTTGCCATGTGCAAAGGAGAGATGGAATCTGAATGCAAGTCTTGGTGAGCACTGAGGAAGAGGAAGTGGTGTCTGAGGTAGTATTACATAAATTTGTCTGGTCTTTGTCCCAGGTTCCAGAATAAGCTGAGGGACAAGAGTGTCTTCGTTACATCACTCATGCCCTTAGATCGTGCCTGAACTCATGTTAGCAAGATGATTCCACATGAGGCTACTCTCTACTCTCCAGAAAGAACAACTGTGATTACAACTACATGATGAGGTTAGAGCACTGAACCACGTGATACCAACTTGCCTTACCAATCTACAAGACTCCCCTTCACCCATTTATTTCTTTCAGTACTAGGGATTGGACTCAGAGAGACTTTACCACTAAGCAACATCCCCAGACATTTTTATTTTATTTTTTGAGACAAGCTTTCATGAAGTTACCTAGGCTAGCCTCAAATTTGTAGTTCTCCTGCCTCACAAGTAGCTGGGATTATGGATTTGTGCCGCCATGCCTGGCTCCTCCAGGACATTTTCTTAAGCAGCAGAGATAAGGAGGAAGGGGCATTCTAGATGGAAATAACATTAGGAGCTACCTCAACCACCACACCGTCAGGGCTGCTTATGAAAAACACAAGTTGGTTGGTTAGGCAGCATGTAGAGAGGGGATGCAATGGTAGTAGGAGAATAATAAGCAGAAGGTCTTGGAAAAGCTTGTAACCAAGGTGAAGATAAGTGATTTATATTCTGAAGGCAGTAAGACACTGTCATTATTTGATACTATATTATATCATGACAGAATACATGCTCATTATTGAAATCAATCGCCCATATTCCTACCATCATTAACATTTTGTGGTGTTTCCTGATAGTCATTTTCCTAGACTAAATCCAACTGTTTTTGCCATTTTTGCATGCTTTCTTTGAACACTGTTTTCCCACTCACTTATTAAGTATTAACATTATTTTTGCAAATGCAGATAATAAGAAGCACCCACGGTCCTACCATGCAGACAGTATTTTAACATAATTTCTTCAGCTCTACTACCCTACCTTAATATATGCAATCATATCTGCTGGGATGAAGCTTGACATGACCACAGTCATCTTGGTTGTAACTACTATTTTGCCTGCCAGGCAACTCTATCTGCATCCCAAATCCTAAAGGACAAATCCCCTGTCATAGTCAGCTAGTTTTTCTTGCCATATTCACATTATTTCGGATGTTGATATGTAGATGGTTTCCAAGGAAGCACAGGTTCATTCTGGCTAAAGCCTACTTTTGTCTAGCTTATTTATTTATCCCTTGCCTCCTGCTCTTGAGTGTGAGAATCTTCCTGTCTTGCTGCCACCCAGGTCACACTTCTGTCCATAAATTCCTAATACATTGCATTCTATGCAATACTGGATTTGTCTGCCTTTCTGTTCAGTCTCTCAGCACCTTCTGCCTTTGGGGGTCAGTTCTCAAACACTGGGTTTTTCTGAGACAATATCGCCCAATTTTATTGGCATTATAAATCCCTGAGGTTACTCAACCAGAGGCTTTAATAAGAGAAATGACTCTGCAGAGGCACCTACAAATGCACTCGCCTGGAACAATATTACATGACAGCCGTGATTACATCACAGATCACAACTGAGTTGTGCCTTGGGTCTAAATGATGAGCATGTCCAGTCTGGAAAACTAAAGCATGTTGGTCCCGGGAACGACTTGACCTCACTGTGAGTCCAAATGTTAAAAGCTAGGTCCCAGACCAGCTGCCTTGGCTTCTGGCTGCTCTGCTTCTGTGTCCTGCTCCTGTTTTAGCTGCTTTCAGTATGCATCATTGCTAGCCTTCTTCCCTTCCTTTCTCTTTCACAGATTAGCTAAGAAATAAAAAGAACGGGCTAAACAAATTTGTATAAACAAAAAAAAATAGTTGATAGGTAAACATAGCACTATAAGATGTAAAAGAAAAGAACTGATGCCAGAGAAAATAATTCAGCTAGAGAAAATGGAAAATTTTAAATGTACAACCTGACTCTGATGCATAGAAACTATACTGCATAGTCTAGAGTTCAATGGAGCTTCTTTCAGGAAACATTTCACTGACCAAAATGTACTATACTACTTGTGATAAATATTTAAATTGGTCATTCCAAGTGATCCTGAAGGTGAAACTTGAAGTGAAAACAGTCACCAGGTAAAAATGATATGGGCTGTGGACTTAGCTCAGTGGTACTGCCGCCTGCCTTGCAAGCACAAGGACCCAAGTTCCATCCCCAGTACCAAAAAAAAAAAAAAAAAAAAAAAAGATAAAGACCAAAATGAGGACCTACGTTCCCAGTAGATTAGCTAAAAATGAGCAGAATTGACTATACCAAATGTTGCCAACTAGAACTCTCTTGCACCTGCTGGTAGGGATAGAAATTGGTGCAACCACTTCAGAAATAGTTTGAAAGGTGTTTGAAACATGGAGCATATACCAACTATGAGACCCAGTCACACCATTCCTGGGTAGTTAGGAAAGAGAAATGAACCACAGTTTAGGTATGAAAGTCCATACCAAATTTATGTGTAGTAACCAAAAGCTAGAAACCACCCAAATGTCCATCAGGAAGTAAACTGACAAGCCAACTTTTATATACCTAACAATGGAATACTACTCAACAATAAAAAAGGAATGACAATTGGTATACACAACCATATTGGTGAATCTTAAAGTAGCTTTACTGAATGAAAGAAATTCAAACTAATAATATAAGAAGTGACAGAAAGCAGAATAATGGTTGACTGTGGATGGGACAATTGAAAAGAGGGTGAAGAATCAAGAGGAAGGGATTTCAAAGGGGTAATAAATCTTTTTGGAAGCAATGAATATGTTCAAAATATTCATTATCTTGAATACGGTTTTCAAATTGTATACCTTCCATATGTACATTTTACTTAATGCTAATTTTACTTTGATAAATCTGCTAAATGTGTAAAATATTTCAATGATTTTTTTGAATATGGAAGAGATTCTTTAGGGGTAAAAATTACAATCCTGGAATACACACTTCAAAAATGTAAAGTTTTTCATATCCTCTAAGATGACAACTTTTAACAATTTAGTGTATATTCATTCATTGAGGTTATTTTTATGCATATTCTAATTCACACAGTCATGGTTCTTATTATATTTTGCAAATGGAATCCTATCATTCACACTTTAAAAACTAACCTGTTTTGCACATTTTAAAAATTAACCAAGAAAATACAAATATCATTTAAAATATCAATAGAATAAAAGTGTTTAGGGTCAGGGATTTCGCTCGGTGATTCCACCGCCTGCCCCACAAGCACAAGGTACCAAGTTTGATCCCTGGTACCAAAAAAAAAAAAGTTTTCCGGGCTCTAAGCAATCAAATTTGTTCCTTAGAATTTCAAACCATGAAATCATAGCTGAACCAGCTTGGGATGAGAGAAAAAGAAAACAAGTTGAGATGAAGTTGTGTGTCAGTTTGAAGATAAAAACCAATATAATACCTAGAAATAATCTTACCCATAAATGTACAAAACCCTTGTGGAGAAAATTGTAAAACTCTATTAAGCCCCCCCACCAAAAAGGATAAATGTAAGCTGTAACAGCTTTATGAATGAAAGGGTTCAATATTATAGAGCCTGTTTTCTGCGAATTAATCTAGAGATTTAACAGATTACAAATTTAGATCTCTACTTAGTTTTTCAAGAAGCTTATCAAACTACGAAATTGAACTGCAGTACTATACATGAAAGAATACACATAGTATAAATGTGAAAGAGAAAAAAAGTGGAATTTGTCCTTTTCAATATCATGACACTGTGTAAAAACATAGTAACCAAGGGCGGGGGATTTAGCTCAGTTGTTCCACCTCAGAGGTTTGAACGTCTCACAAGCACAAGGTCCCAAGTTTGATCCCCGTACCAAAAAAAACCAAAACAAAACATAGTAACCGAGCAATGTGGTATGGCCCAGGGACAGACAAACAAATCAGTGGAATAAAATGGAGATTCTAGAACCTGAGCTGTGCAGACATGAGAACTTAACACATCATGACAGTTAAATCCCCAAGCAGTAGAGGGATGTACAGATTTGTCAACAAGGTGAGAGCCATTTTACAGGTGTTAAGAAAAATTTAATTTATATCTTTTCCACAAACTACTCAGACAATGAAGTAATGTGAAGTATTAAATACATATATAACACCAAAATTATAGAAAAGATATTTAAAAGTCTGAGTAATTTATGAACTTTAAGTAGGAAAAGACTCCTCACATAGGTCACAGAATAAAATCATAAATTAAAAGACAAATTGTATAAAAAACACAGAGAAAATATTGTATGTAGCATGTATAAGAGAGCAAAAAGTTTTGCCCAGAATATGTAAAAGTCCTCCTCAATAAACACAGTCTGATAAAATTATCTTAAAAAGGAATTCACAAGGAAAAAGTAATTACAGATGGCTATTAACAAGTGAAGCATGTGAAAAGATACACAAAATCACTTAAAATTGGGAAAAATCCAAATTAAAACAATATGATAGATATAGTCCCCCATCAGATCATCAGACTGGCAAATTTAGAAATCTGATAATACACAGATGGCAAGATTTGATGCTGATGGACATGTAAACTGGAGCATGTTTTATTACATTGATAGACACTGCTTCTGAGGTAGAATTTTATTTCCTGGGAGATACTTTTTGGTATCACGATATGTTTAAGGATTACAGATATTAAATTAAGTAAGCAGAAGAAAATATATTCTACAGAATATTCAACTTAACTTATTATTTCTCCAATTTTTTCTTTTCCAAATTCACAATGCATTTTTTAACCGTTGCTTTCAATTCATGTTTTTAGTTTACTTTCACATGTTATTACTAAACTTTTTTTAATAATTAAAAACAAATCAGCAGGCAGCCTGGGGCTTTCTCTCTATTTTCAGTTCCTACATAACAAACTGCAACTTAATGTAGCACACAAATAAACCGAAATCTAACTTAGGAGTATATTTCTTATAACAAATTGCTGGCTTTTAGTCAAACACAAAGAGCTGAGCTTCAGCCAGTTACAGGCAACCAGCCGACCAGGTCGTCTTGAATAAAGCAACTCCTGCATCACAGTAAACACAAATAAAAAGTCACATGGCTAGCTGTAGTCAATCAGATTTCTGCACTTTGCTGCCATGATTTGGCATGTAAAGGCTGGTTGCTTGCTGTGGTTCAGATACAGCTTGGGTGTCCTCCAAGGGCCTGTGTGTTACAGGCTTAACGTCAGGGAGGTGGCAATGGAAGGTGATGGAACCTTCAGGAAGTGAGGCCTAGCAAGGAGTCCTTGTGTCTTGGCACTTCTGTATGTATTTGAAAGGCATTAAAGTAGTTCTGTGGCCCCTGGGTGGCTCTTGTACAAAGGTGGTTACCGAAGGAACAAGCATGACCCCTCCCTCTACTCCTGGTTTCCTCCTGCATCTACTCATTTTGAAAGCAGCTTACAGCACATTTCCTTTCCTCTGCTATAAACCTAAGCATTAATCTTAATGTTTAGAGCCATGCACTAGAGGAAAACGCCAGAATAACAGAAGGCAGAATAGGTGTGAGCCAGTCTGACAATTCTGTCTGGGAGAAAAAGCGGACATTGGGAAGGAGTATCTTTTAAAGGAGATAAGACTGGGTAAAAAAGGGGGACATCTGTTGTTTTTGCCTGTCCTGGTCATTGTACCTTCTGTAACTGAGTTCTGATTTTTTTCTTTGGAAATGGTTCTTCCCTATACTCTCAACTTATGTGATTTAAGTGGAAAAGACTCCAAGCAATAGAGGCATGCACCTCAATTCACGATAGCATCAGGCCTAGAAATTTCGCTGGTATTATTGATAGAGAGGGTCTCAGTTCTCTGGATTAGCTGAGATGGTAGAATAAAGGCATGCTGGCAGCCACTTCTACCACCAGCTGAAGGAGGGACAAGAAAGAGCTACGAGCAGAGAAGGAATATTCTTTTCACTTGAATATTTGGTTTCACTTGTGTCTGAAGCTCATGCACATTTAGCCTTATGAGTTACACACACTGACAAATCCATTAAATCCATTACTACTCTGCTTGTGCTAATTGTTATTGACCCCAGCACTTGCTTGGAACCCAGTCGGTAAGTTAATGGAGTTGGGAAGCAAGTGAATGAAGTAGATATGAAAAATGGGAAAGCAATGAAAAGAGTATGTTTAACAGAATGCTTACCAGACAGAGGAAATAAGGACTAAGGAGAGGAAATCAGGTCAGCAAGGATTAAGATAGTGTTTATTGAGGGAATATTTTCACTAGAGTGCTGTGAGATTTTTAG
Source organism: Heterocephalus glaber (assembly GCF_053883595.1). NCBI lineage: Eukaryota > Metazoa > Chordata > Mammalia > Rodentia > Bathyergidae > Heterocephalus > Heterocephalus glaber. The sequence goes on along the minus strand of NW_028258307.1, from coordinate 11,556,009 downwards.
CAAAAATTCAAAGATTCCATGAATGAGACCTCATTTTGCATTTGGCAAAAAAAAGGGATGACAAAGCTGAAATAGTAGCTCAAAAAGAAGTGTAATGAGGGAAAATGTTTTTGCTTGAGAGAGATATCTGATGGGAGAACTAGGAAAATGAGTGGAACAAAGTCCTTTAGGATATGAGGTCCAGGGAAAATGTGAAATGATCTCCTCAGCCTGGTGTTCTCAAACCTGGCTCACATACAATCACCTAGGGAGGTTGTTAAAGAAATAAAAAGGCTCCAAACCTCATCCCAGCCAGTGTAATCAGAGTCTATGTGGGGCAGTATGTAGGGACGGAGGTGTTCTCATGTGCATCCAGAATGAAGCACCAATCCCTTAACCACACACTTCATTTCTTGGATCAGTGGGAATGGATATAGTATGAGACCTTTAGAAACACAAATTTTAAGATAGAGGGTACTGATCTCATATAAACAAGACCAATGAGATTATCTGTTGAGAACGACTGGGCTAATGGCCAGTTTGAGGCCAAAGAGAAAGTGCAAAAGTTTAGAACCATGGATAGGTTAAGAACACAGGTCCAAGAAAACTAATGTTTCTGCAGTGTTCCTGTCTATATGCAACTAGGTCATATAATTAATAGTGCTGAGAAGGAAATACAACTACTGCAACAGGAAAGCAATTCATAAACTCATCAAGGTTTCATATTTTAAAAATTGAAAGCAAGGAAAATAAAACGGTTAAGTCAACTTTGGAAAACAAATCACACAGAAGATGACACTAGCTGTGAGAACCATTTAATGTCTGCTTATATAGTTGTTTAAATATAAAGCTTTTGTTTTTCTTTTAAGGAGTTCTATGGCTGACATATTTCTAGGTTACATCTTTATGAGAGGAATTTCATGATTTCTTTTTTCATTTATTAAGAGACTTAAGGGGGAGGGGTAAATGGGTTCAGACAATATTAATTTGCTCAGTCTCAAAAGAAAGAAAACATAATTCAATACATTAAATTCAAAATTTTTCTGAGCTGGAAATAAAGAAAAGAAGATATAATGTCTGACAAGACAAAGCATTTAATTTAAAACTTAACTATATACTGTCACAAAAACAGGGATGTGGGTCCATAGTACAGAAACAACCCCAGGCACATTAAGGCATCTGATCTTTAACAAAGGGCCCAAACACATACACTGCAGAAAAGACAGCCTGTTTAGCAAATGGTGCTGGGAAAACTGGCTATCATCATACAGAAGATTGAATCTAGATCCATATCTCTCACCATGTATTAAACTAAAATAAAGATCTAAAAGATTAAAATATTAGACTTAAATATTAAAATAGAAACCCAAACTGGTAGAAGAAAAAAAATAGATAAAACCCTTGAAGACAGAGGGATAGGCCAGGACTTTCTGAACAGAACCCCTGTTGCACAAGAAGTAACATCAAGAATGAGATTATATCAAATTCAAAATCTTCTACAAAGCAAAGAAAAAACCAACAGAGTGAAGAGACAGCCTACGAAATGGTGGGAAAAATTTGCCAGCCACACCTTGGAGAGAGGACTAGATCCAGAATATACAAAGAGCTAAAAAAAATTAGACTTCCCAAATGAAATATCCAGTGAAAAACATGGCAATTGGGAGAGGTAGGGGAAAGAAAAGAAGGGAAAGGAAAAAATATGGGAAAAGGAAAAAATGGAAACAAAGTCTTTGTAAATAGGGAGGGGGGAGGGTTTGAAAGGAGGGCAGGGGATTGGGGAAAAATAAGAACCAAGATACATCATGTAAAGGTACAAGTTTCCAATGATGAATATAACTGTATTGTATACCTAAAATGTACCAATAAACTTAATGAAAAAAATACGGCAATTGAAATGAATAGACACTTCTCAGAAGAAGTCTAAGTGGCCAATAAACACAAGAAAAATTGTTCTATATCTCTGGCCATTAGAGAAATGCAAAGTAAAACACTGAGATTTCATCTTACTCCAGAAAGGATGGCTATCATCAAGAAATCAATAGCAAATGCTGGAGAGGTTGCAGGAATAAAGGAACCCTTCTACACTGTTGATAGGAATGTAAACTAGTATGTCCAGTATGGCTAGCAGTATGGAGATTCCTCAGAAAACTAAAAGTAAAAATTCCATTTGACCCAGCTATTCCCCTTGTAGGTTTTTTACTGAATGAGTTAAAGACATCATATGGCAGTGATATATGCATACTCATGTTTATAGTAGCACAATTCATAAAAGCTAAATCTTGGAAGTGCCCTATATGTCCATCAATAGATGAATTGATAAAGAAATTGTGGTGCTGTCGGGGATTTAGTTCAGTGGTTCCGGCGCCTGCCTTGCAAGGTCAAGGTCTGGAGCTCGATTCCCGGTACCAAAAAAAAAAAAAAGAAATCGTGGTATCTACACACAATGGAGTACTACTCTGCTGTAAAGGATGAATTTGTCATTTATAGGAAAATAGATGAAACTTGAGACCATAATATTAAATGAAATAAATCAGATATGTGAGCTTAAACATTGCATGGTTTCTCTTACAAGAGAAACACAAAGAATGAATAAATTAAAGAGCAAACAAAAGATAAATAATAAGAAACAGAGAGATAGATCTGGTGCCAAGAAATGGAGGAAAGGGGAGAGGGATATCCAAAGAGTTAAAATGTATTATGTACATGTACCAATTCCCCACAAGGAATGCAATCATTATGTACTGCAAACATGTGCTAATAAAAGCTAAAATTAAAACAATAAAATTTAACTATAGAACATGAAAAAGGGCATGAAATAGATATGAAAATCACAAAAGTAAACAATTCAAAAAACAGGTTTGTGAGAGAGAGTTTCATGTGCATGAAGGTAATTCAGATGCACCTTGAAATAGTGGCAAGTGGAGATGTGTGTAAAAAGCAGGGAGCAAGAGCTTAGAGTACAAAGTATGCTCTTGTCGAGTCAGCTAGGACAGGATATCAAGGATGCTGTGTGCAATGGGGAGTCCTGAAGACGAGTGAGCAGTGGGGACATGAAATCGCGTTGTACCTCTCTTTGTTACACTGCAGAAGCATTAGTGTGGAAGCACTGAGATGACTAGGTGAGAAATAAATTGCTAAAGTGAGGTAGAAGATGGAATAGAATTCTCGTAGATGCTGGCAAAAGGCATGGCAGTTATAATAAGATGAATGAATGATTAGATATGGGGAAGAAAGAAGAAAGTTGGGCCATGGGTGGTTCTGAATCATGGATGGTTTGAATAAAGGTTTATCTTGTTTTAATTGTCATTTAAAAATAATATTTTTACACAGTTAAAATAATTGGAAAATATTTGGAAATATATTATTTAAATGCACAAATCACTTTGGTTCCTGATATCTAGCAATAGCCACCATAGTTACTTTGGTGTGCTTTCTTAGTCTTTTGCCCTATACGTATATCTTTTTTATGTAATAAAATAGATACACATAAAACTTTACAAATACTAAGTATGCAGCTGAGTGAATTATACAAATGAACACAACTGTGTAATTATTAACAGCAGTTCAGAAGTCCCTCCACTTCATCCTCCTCCAAGTACCCTACCTATATCTCCTCAGAAGCAAGCACTACTCTGGCTTATAATATTTGCATTTGACTCTTATATAAATGGAATCAGAGTGATATTCATTATGATACTGAGTTTTTTAACCAATGTTATTGCTGAAAAATTATCAATGATGTATTGTGATTGTCATTTGTTCTTGCTGTATAGTATTTCATTATAAGTATGACTATGTAGCACAATTTACTCCTACATTCTACTGTTGATAAACATTTGAGTTTTTCCAATCTTTGGCTGTCTCTGTATATGTCTTTTGAAGCCCAAGTACATGAACACCTTAAATACAACCCAGAAAATAAATTGTTGCTCACTGGTTGATCATTCATCTTCAGTAGATACAAAGTTTTCCAGCACAGTTGTACCACTCTATACTCACACCAAGATATGATAACACTCATTGTTCTATAACCTCTGTATCTGAAGGTATCAATCTTGTACTATCCTATCAGTCCTGTAGTCCTATTCATTGGGATTTTAATTTCCATTTCCTTTACTTCTAATTAAGTAGAATACTTGTCATATACGTACTGGCCCATGGGTAAATTATTTTTGTGGAAGTTTCTGCTCATAACTCATGACCTTTTTTTTCATTAGATTTTATAAGTAATAACTCAGTTGGAAGAAATCTTTATATATTCTGTATATGAGCACATTGTAAGTTATCCGTGCTGCAAAATCTTCTATTCTGTAGCTTGCCTTTTTATTATCTCACATAGCTGTTTTTCAATGAAAAGAAGTTCTAGATTTTAAATGCTGTCCAATGTGCTTATCTCTCTCTGTTTATGTACTCTCTAGCTCTTGTTTTAAAAAGTCTTTGGGTTGTGATTTAGATCTAAAATATCTCCCAAAATTCTCATGTGTTTGGAAAGTGATTGGACCATGGGGGTGCTATACTCATCAGTAGATTCATATGCTGATGAATTCATCAGTACCTAAGTGCCCCATAAGGAAGTGGGGCCTGGCTGGAGGTAAATCACTGAAGGCATGAGCTGGAAGGGTATATTCTTGTCCACAATTCCTCATTTCTCTCTTGGCTTCATGGCTTCCATGTGCTCAACAGGTTTCTTCCACCACACAGTTTTTACCTTGGAGCTAAATGACCATGGACTGAACCCACTGGACACTGTGAGTCAAATAAAACTCTCTTCCTTTAAGTTGCAAGTGTGTCCTGGTCACTTTCCTTATCATTGGAATAAAAATTCCCAAAATCCACAACTTAAAGTAGGAGAGATTTATTTTGGCTCATAGTTAAGGTCCATAGAAGGTTGGATTCTAGGAAGAAGAAGGAGAAGAGGAAGGAGAAGGACAGGGACAAGGACAAGGAGAAGGGGAAGAGGAAGAAGAAGAGGAAAAGGGAGAAGGAGAAAAAGGAGGGGAGAGGAAAAGAGAAGGGGAGAGGGCAGAGGGAATGGGAAGGGGAGAAGGAAGAGAAGAGGATGAAGAAGGCAGAGGAGGCAGAGAAGGAAATAAAATATATATTCCTTCAGTGGCCCACTTCTAGGAAGTTCCCACCTTCCAACAGCACACAAGGTGCTGAACTCACTAGTAGATGATTCCAATAATGAATTTACTGTCCCATGATCCAATCACCTTCTACAATCCCTGTGTATGAACACACGAGGCCTTTGGGAAAATTCTTGATCAAAACATAACATTCCACCATGGCCCCCCAAAAGAAGACTCCAAAGGACTTGCATAGCCCCATTGTATAGCCTTGATGGTTGCAGTCCACATGGCTTCTCAAGTTGGCTCTGCTCACTGCTCATGGTTTTCCTCAATAGATGCTCCACATTCTTGTCATCTCCACTAACTTCCTGAAATCCCTACATTCAGCTTCACTCTCACAGCTTCATGTATTACCCTCTCAAGGACATAATACCAGGTGTCTGAGGCTCTCTCTCATCTAGGCAAAAGCCTCTGTGGTCTCATAACTCTTGCACTCTGTATGCCTGAAAAACCAGCACCATGTCAATGATTCCAAGGTACACTGTCAGGTTGAGAAGTGACCTCTGAATGCCTGGATGGCTGAACACAGTAGCATGAATCCTGAGGGCAATTCCCTAGGTGCCCCTTGTCAAGAAAGGGGCTCAGGGCCTTTCTTCTTAAATGAAATGTTCACAGTTTTTGCATCTTTGGAATATATGTATGGGATCTTGCTGATTCCTTAGATGCCTTCAACCTATCTTTCTTATTATCCTGATGTAAAATATTTGGCTTCTTTTCAATGCTGATATTTTAAGAAACTAAGCTCTCCATGGTCCCAACTTTACAAGTGCTTTTTTTTCCTGGTGAAACGCTGAAATTTTTACATCTATTTTTTGCTCCTGATTCTCACTGTAGGTCTGGAGAAAAGGAGTTACTATGACACAGTCTCAACAAATTTGTCTTGAAATTTCCTCCAGTCTATTAGTTTGCCACCTTTATTTATTTATTTATTTATTTATTTATTTATTTATTTTTGCTTAAATTCTTTTATTGGTACATTTTAGGTAAACAATACATTTACATTTATCATTGAGTGCTTGATGTATCTTGGTTCTTATTTTTTCCCCATTACGTGTACACCCTTCACCCCTCCACCCTTCCCTATTTACATACTTTGTTTCCATTTTTTTTCTTTTCTCATAATTTTTCCTTTCCATTCTTTCCTTTCCCCATCTCCTCCCACCAGCCTTACCCCTTTGGACCTTTTCCTATTTCAAAGTATCAATTATTAGTTATTAATTCTTTTAATCCTTATTTACACTCTCAGTTTCTCACACTAGAGAGACTATTCGGTACTTACACGTGTGTCCTATTTATTGCACTTAAGAGTATCGCCTCAATGTGCATCCACTTAGCTATAAATTTCTCATTTCTTTATGGCTGAGTAGTACTCCACTTTATAAAAAAAAACCCACATCTTCTTTATCCAGTTTCCAGTTGATGGGCACTTGGGCTGTTTCCAAGCTTTAGCTATTACAAACTGTGCTGTAATAAACATGGGTACACATATATCTCTGTGGTATGAGTCTTTTAATTCTTTTGGGAAAATACCCAGCAGGGGAATAGCTGGGTCAAATGGGACCTCCAGCCCTAGTTCTTTGAGGTATCTCCACACTGATTTCCATAGTGGTTGCACCAGTCTACACTCCCACCAACAATGGAGAAGGGTTCCTTTCTCTCCACACCCCTGCCAGCATTTGTTATTGGTTGATTTCTTGATAGCAGCCATTCTTTCTGGGGTGAGGTGGAATCTCAGTGTTGTTTTCATCTGCAGTTCTCGAATGACCAGTGATCTTGAACATTTTTCATATGTTTATTTGCTGCTTTTACTTCTTTGTCTGAGAAATGTCTGTTCATTTCAGATGCCCATTTTTGAATTGGGTCTTTGAATTTGGGGGGTCTGATTGTTTTCATTTCTTTATATATTCTAGACAGGAGCCCTTTGTCTGACTTACAGCTGCTAAAAAAATTTTCCCACATTGTAGGTTGTCTGTTAGCTCTGTTGGTGGTTTCTCTTGCAATGCAGAAGCTTTTTAATAAGATGAAATCCAGGTTGTTGATTCTTTCTGCTAGTTCCCATCTACTGAGGTTTTATTCATAAAGTCTTTTCCTATGCCAATATCTTCAAGAGTTCTACCTAACTTATCTTCTAGCGAGTTTAGTGTTTCTGTCTTAATATTTAGATCTTTAATCCACTTAGATCTTAGTTTAGTGTATGGTGATAGATATGGGTCTAGTTTTAATCTCTGACAGGTTGAAATCCAGTTTTTCCAAAACCATTTATTAAATGGGCTATCTTTCCTCCAATGAGGGTGGTTGGCTCTTTTGTCAAAGATGAGTTGGCTGAGTATGTATGAAGTTGTTTCTGCATCTTCTAATCTATTCCACTGATCTTTGGGTCTGTTCCTTTGCCAGTACCATGCTGTTTTTATCACAGTAGCTTTGTAGTATAGCTTCAAGTTGGGTATTGTGATACCCCCAGCCATGTCTCTGTTGCCTAGAATTGCTTTTGCTATTCTAGGTCTCTTCTGGTTCCAAATGAATTTTTGAATTGTTTTCTCTAGCTCTGTGAAGTATATTGTTGGAATTTCAATCAGTTTGCCACCTTTAAATTTAGCCTCACACAAAGTCTTAGGACATGAGCAAAATGTAGAGAAATTCTTAGCCAAAATGGAACATATATGGCCTCTAGTCAAGTTTCCAATAGATTCCTCATTCCCATCTAAAATTTCATTAGCCTGGCCTTTATTGTTTACATTCCTACCAGCAATCTGGCCTTCTGATCTCTGACCAGAATCATCTATGAAACTCTTGTACAGAAATCTAGGCTTCTCTAGTTCGCTTATGCAAACTTTTCTAAACTGCTTTCACAAACAAGTTCCAAAGGCTTCTAACCCATGTAGTCAGGTACAGTCACAGCAACAACCCTACTCTTGGTACCAGTATTCTGTATTAGCCATGTTTCCCAGAAATGGGACAAAATATCTGAAAACCTGCTATGGTTCAGATTAAGAATGTCCCATTAAACCCTCATACACTCACAGGTGGGTGTTGTAGAAGATGACTGGATCATAGGGGCACTGTACTCAACAATGGAATTATTTACTAGTGAGTTCAGCAACTGAGTGTGCAGTTGGAAGGTGGAACCTGCCAGAAGAGGCAGGTCTCTGGGGATGTAATCTAGAAGACTATATCTTCCTTACTGATTCCTCCCTTCTCTTCCTGTTTGCTGATTGCCATGATGTGACCAGCTTTTTCTCCACCAGACACCTCTGCTATGCCATTCTGCATGGGATCCAGCCTACAGACTAAACCATGAACCTAGACATACCTTTCTTCTTTTAAATTGTGGATGTCACATATTGAATCTCAGTGATAAAGAAAGTGACTAAGATAGAACTTGGTACCAAGAGTTGGACTGTTGCTGAACATATACCTGGCCATATGGTTCAAATACCTTTGGAACTAGTTTGTGAGAGAAGTGTGGGAGGATTAGGAGTTTTAGGCTAGAAATATTCTAGGAGGCTACAAACCAAGATGCTGGTCACAGCTCAGAAGAATAGAATGCAGATGGTAAGAATCAGGTTCAAGAATCCTCAGTTGGGACACCAGGCCATGTGTATTATGCTCTGGCAGAAATTTGTCTTCATTTTGCTCATGTTCTGAGACTCTGTAGGAGAATAAGATTAAGGGTTACAGACTAATATGGAGAAAATTTCAAGTCACCCAAATGTTAAGGTTGTGACATGGGTATTGCTGGCAGCTTTTAGCCATAGCTACCATGAGAAATAGGGCCAAAAAGCAGAGCTGGATAATTTGAAAAATTTTGCTGGTGGCCAGAAAGGAAGCACCTGTAAAACTGAGTTCTATAAAGTTGAGGCAAGTAAAGTCAGGGCCATGGAGACTTTCGTTGTTCAAAACCTTAGCATTAAAAAGAAGCCAAATACTTTCCATAAGGACAGTAAAAATGATCCCTTCAATACATCTGAGGAATCACCAAGACTCCACCTACTATAGGCTAAAAAGTGCAAAGTGGAAATCTTTGCTTTGAGAAGAGAGCCTCAGGGCACCCAATTTAAGAAGGGCTGGCTAGGGAATCAATTCCCTAGGGCAGAGTTCACAGTGCTCAGCCATCCAGGCACTTGGATGCCTCTGTTGGCCCCAGCTACTGTTCAAGCTGGCAATATATCTTGGTGTCATCTATGTGGTACTGGTTTTATGAGCATGCAGAATGTAAGACTTGTGGGGTCATACAAGATTTCACTAAAATTTCAGAAGAAGGTCAGAGAGGACAGGTAGTTTGTCCCTGAGAGAGCAATGTTTGAAGCTGTGAGAGTGAAGCTAAAAGTGCAGCAGAGACCACAGGAAGCTGGAGAAGCCAGGAATGTAGAACATCTGAGGAAAACCATAGGGAGTGACCAAAGCCACCCCAAGATAGTCCATGACAACTGCAATGGACAAGGCTATAAAGAGTGGGTGGGGGTGCCCAAGCCCTTTAGAGTTCACATCTCATTGCCACAACTTTCCACTAGTATTAGATACGGAACTATAGGATTTAACATTGAGTTTTTATCTTGCTTTAGTCTGATCTCTTTCTCCCTTTTTGGAAGGGTAATGTCTACCCTGTGACATTGTATGTCAGCAATGTTTCATATTCTTTTTAATTTTTATAGAAGCTTACAGCTAAAAGTTTGCCTTGAGTATCAGAGAGCACTTTGACCTTGGACTTTTCATTAGTCCTGGAAGTGTTTTGACTTTGCTAACATTTTTTTTGTACATTTCTGCAGTACTTAATATTACTATGTGCACTTGATACATGTAAATAACACACCATAATTCCTTTATCATCCCCTTTCCCTCTCCTCCTCCCCTTCCTTCATCTCTTTATCCCACTCTCATTTGAGAAAGATCTCTCTCCCTGCTTCCTAATATCTATCTTTCATTTTGCTCTTTATTTGTAACTTGGGGTTCTTTTTTTGTATTAAATTCTTTTATTGGTACATTGTAGGTATACAACACAATTACATTTCTCATTGGGAATTGTACCTTTACATAATGCATCTTGGTTCTTATTTTTTCCCCATTCCTAGCCCTCCCTTCATGCCCTCCATCCTTCCCTATTTACAAAGACTTTATTTCCATTTTTTCCATTTCTCAGTATTTTTCCTTTCCCTTCTTTCCTTTCCCCTGCCCCTGCCACTACCCCTACCACTTTGGACCTTTTCTTCCTATTTTACATTATCAATTATTCATTCTAATCATTGGTACTTTTTGGGTATACAATATAATGACATTCATCATTGGAAATTTGCACCTTGACATAGTCTCTCTTGGTTCTTATTTTTTACCCTTGCCCAGCCCTCCCTTCAACCCCTCCATTCCTCCCTATTTACAAAGATTTTGTTCCTAGTTTTCCATTTTCTCATATTAAACCCATTCCCTTCTATCCTTTCCCCTAGTCCTCCCACTTCCTTCCCCTTTGCCCCTTTTCTTCCTATTTCACATTACCTATTATACATTTAGTCCTTATTTACACTTTCAGTTTCTCACACAAGAGAAACTATTCGGTATTTACACATGTGTGTCCTATTTATTTCACTTCAGAGTATTGCCTCAATGTGCATCCACTTAGCTATAAATGTCTCTAATTTCTCATTTTTTTTGGCTGAGTAGTACTCCATTTTATTTTTAAAAACCCACATTTTCTTTATCCAGTCTCCAGTTGATGGGCATTTGGGCTGTTTCTAAGTTTTAGCTATCACAAACTGTGCTGCTATGAACATGGGTGCACATATATCACTGTGGTATGATTCTTTTAATTCTTTGGGGAAGATCCCCAGCAGGGGAATAGCAGGGTCAAATGGGACTTCCAGTCCTAGTTCTTTGAGGTATCTCCATACTGATTTCCATAGTGGTTGCACCAGTCTACACTCCCACCAGCAGTGGAGCAGGGTTCCTCTTTCCCCACAGCCCGCCAGCATTTGTTATTGGTTCATTTCATGGTAGCAGCCATTCTTTCTGGAGTGAAGTGGAATCTCAGCATTGTTTTCATTTGCACCTCTCAAATGACCAGTGATGTTGAACATTTTTTCATGTATTTATTTGCTATTTCTACTTCCTTGTCTGAGAAATGTCTGTTCATTTCAGATGTCCATTTTCAGATTGGGTCTTTGAATTTGGGAGGTCTGATCTTTTTAAGTTCTTTATAGATTTGAGATAGTAGACCTTTGTCTGAGGAAGAGCAGGTGAAGATTTTTTCCCACATTGTGGGTTGTCTCTTCACACTGCTGGTGGTTTCTCTTGCTGTGCAGAAGCCTTTTAATAAGAAGAGATACCATTTGTTGATTGTTTGTGCTAGTCCACGGGCAACTGAGGTTTTGTTCATAAAATCTTTTCCTACACCCATGACTTCAAGGGTTCTACCTAACCTCTATTCCAACTGGTTCAGAGTTTCTATTTTAATATTTAGATCTTTAATCCATTTTGATTTTAGTTTAGTGCATGGTGAGAGATACAGGCCTAGTTTTAAACTTTGGCAAGTTGAAGCCCAATTTTTCCAGCACCATTTATTAAAGAGGCTATCTTTCCTCCAGTGAGGGTGTTTGGCTCCTTTGTCGAAGACGAGATGGCTGAATGTGTCTGGCGTTGTTTCTGCATCTTCTAATCTGTTCCACTGGTCTTCAGGTCTGTTTCTTTGCCAGTACCATGCTGTTTTTATCACAGTAGCTTTGTAGTAGAGTTGCAGGTTGGGGATTGTGATACCCCCTGCCATGTCTCTGTTACCTAGAATTGCTTTTGCTATTCTGGGGCTCTTCTTGTTCCAAATGAATTTTTGGATTGTTTTCTCGAGGTCTATGAAGTATGCTGCTGGGATCTCAATTGGAATTGCATTAAATCTATATAGCAGTTTTGGAAGGATGGCCATTTTCACTATATTAATCCTTCCTACCCAGGAGCAGGCAATGTCTGTCCATTTTCTGATATCATCTTCAATCTCTCTTTTCAGAGTGCCATAGTTTTCAGAGAAGAGGTCTTTGATTTCTTTCGTTAGGATGACTCCTAGGTATTTCAGCTTTTTGGATGCTATTGTGAAAGGAATTATTTGCCCTGTTTCCCTCTCAGTGAGTCTGTCATTGGTGTAGAGGAAAGCTATTGATTTTTGTGTGTTGATTTTGTAACCAGCTACTTGACTGAATTTGGTTATTAAGTCTAGAAGACTTTTGGTGGAGTTCTTGGGGTCTTCTATATAGAGTATCATGTCATCTTCAAATAATGACAATTTGACTTCTTCATTACCTATCTTTATTCCTTTTATTTCTTTCTCTTGTCTAACTGCTGTGGCTAATGTTTCCAGAACTATATTGAACAAGAGTGGTGATAGTGGACATCCTTGTCTTGTTCCTGATTTGAGTGTGAAGGATTTCAGTTTTTGACCATTTGGTATGATATCGGCTGTTGGTTTTTCATAGATGGCTTCTATCACATTGAGGTAGAGACCATCTATTTCAATTTTTGTAGAATTTTTATCATAAATGCATGTTGGATTTTGTCAAATGCTTTTTCTGTGTCTATGGAGATGATCATATGGTTTTTGTCCTTGGCTCTGTTGATATAGTGTATTACATTAATTGATTTTCATATGTTGAACCATCCCTGCATCTCTGGGATGAATCCCACTTGATCAGGGTGTATGATCTTCTTGATGATCTTCTGCATTCTGTTTGCCATTATCTTATTAAGGATTTTTGCATCTATGTTCATTAGTGAGATTGGCTTATAGTTCTCTTTTTCAGTTGGGTCTTTCTCTGCTTTGGGGATCAAGGTGATGCTTGCTTCCAGGAATGAATTTGGGACTATTGCTTCCCTTTCAATTTCATTGAAGAGTTTAAACAGTAGTGGCAGCAGTTCCTCTCTAAATGTCTTGTAGAATTCAGCAGTGAAGCCATCAGGGCCTGGGTTTTTCTTAGTTGATAAGGTTTTAATTACATTTTCAATTTCATTGGTTGATATTGGGTTGTTCAGAATTTTTAGGTCTTGTCTTCTTCGTTCAACTTTGGTAATTCATGTGTCTAGGAATCTGTCCATTTCTTCTGTGTTGTCCATCTTATTGGCATATAGGTTCTGGAGGTAGATATTGATGATCCTGTGGATTTCTGCTGGGTCTATTGTAATTTCACCCTTTTCATTCCTAATTGCATGGATTTGGGCCTTTTCTTTCCTTTTTCTGACAAGGTTGGCCAAAGGTTAGTCAATTTTGTTGATTCTTTCGAAGAACCAACTCTTGGCTTCATTGAGTTTTTGTATCATTCTCTTAGTCTCTATTGCATTGATTTCTCCTCTGATCTTTATAATTTCCTCCCTTGTATGAGCTTTGGGTTTGTCCTGCTCTTCTTTTTCTAGAAGCTTGAGGTTCAGCATCAGGTTGTTAAATTGGCCTCGTTCTGTTTTCCTAATATGCATATTCACTGCTATGAATTTCCCTCATAAGACTGCTTTCATTGTGTCCCATAGATTCCGATATGTTGTATTGTCATTGTCATTTAATTGAAGGAACTGTCTGATTGCTTCTTTAATTTCCTCTGTAACCCATTGGTTATTCAGAAGTGTATTGTTCAGTTTCCACATGTTTATGAAATTTTTTGAGTTCCTTTTGCTATGGATCTCCAATTTCATAGCACTATGGTCTGATAATATACAGGGGATAACTTCAATTCCTTTGCACTTACTTAAACATGTTCTACGTGTGAGTATGTGGTCTATTTTGGAGAATGACCCATGTGCAGCTGAGAAGAATGTGTATTCTGATTTTGTGGGGTGGAAGACTCTGTAAACATCTGTTAAGTTCATTTGTTCAAGAGTTCAATTGAGTTCTAGTATTTCATTACTTATATTTAGTCTAGTTGATCTATCTATTTGTGACAGTGGGGTGTTGAGGTCCCCCACTACAATTGTATTAATGCATATATGAGTTTTCATGTCTGTTAGTATTTGTTTTATATAGTTGGGTGCACTAGTGTTTGGTGCATAGATATTTATGATTGTCATCTCTTCCTCTTGGATTCTTCCCTCAACAAGGATGTAGTGTCCTTCTTCATCTCTCTTAATCAGTGTTGGTTTGAAATCTACTTGATCTGCAAAGAGGATAGCTACTCCTGCTTTTTGGGGGGTTCCTGTCGCATGGAGTATTGTTTCCCACCCTTTAACTTTCAGTCTATGAGTTTCCTTTTGAATTCAGTGTGTTTCTTGTATGCAGCATATTGTTGGATTTTGCTGCTTGACCCATTCTGTCAGTCTATTTCTTTTGATTGGTGAATTGAGACCATTAACGTTGATGGTTATAACTGAAATGTATTGACTTGTCATTGCCATGAGTTTTTCTTTTTGTTTGGCTCTCCCCTTTTACATTTAATTTCTTTTCATGCCAGATGGGTTCATTCTGCTTTGCTTCCTGGGGTTGTGATCCTCAATGTCTGTTCCTAGGATATTGTGTAAAATTCTTTGGAGTGCTGGTTTGGTATTCACGAAGTTCCTAAGGTGCTCTTTGTCATGAAAGTATCTTATTTCTCCATCCATTTTGAAAGATAGTTTTTCAGGGTACATCAATCTGGGTTGGAGGCTGCTTTCTTTGAGGGCTTGGAATATGTCACTCCAAGCTCTTCTTGCCTTGATGGTTTGTGTTGAGAAGTCTGCTGTGATTCTGATGGGCTTTCCTTCATATGTGATTTGTTTCTTTTCTCTGACTGCTTGGAGAATTTGTTCTTCTGTTGTGTTTCTGGAATCTTAACAATTATATGCCTATGTGTAGATTTTTTTTGATCAAGGCTATTTGGAGTCCTATATGCCTCACTTATCTGTATGTCAAGCTCTTTTCCCCTGCTTGGGAAGTTTTCTGCCATTATTTCTGTGAAGAGATTTTTTTATGTCATCTCTACTCTCTCCTGTTTCTTCACTGAATCCCATCAGTCTTATGTTATTCTTCTTTGTATCACCTAGCAGCTGCTGGATTGATTTCTCATGTTCCCTTATAATTTTGAAGCAATTTTTCTTTTCCTGGTCACTAATTGCAATCTTATCTTCTCTATCTGAAATTCTGTCCTCACATTGGTTCATTCTGCTGTATAGACTTTCAATGGATTTTTTCATGTCCTGGAAATCTATCTGCATCTGTTTTATGGATTCCATTTGTTTCTTATGTTGGGATTCCTTCATGTTCCTCAGCTCCTCTCTAGATTTATTAATCATGTCTTGCACTAGGGACACAATTTCTCCAGTTATCTGAGAAATTATTTCTGATTTCATTTTTTCCAGATTCCCTTTTGTTGCCAGTTCAGTGGGTCCAGGTTGTTGAGTATCAGAGTGTTTCATGTCATTTCCCTTTGGGGTTGCTGTAGGTGATCTGGAAGTCTGGTTTTGAGACTTATTTTCATGTTTTCTCATTTCAACTGGGGTGGGGGGGCTGTTAGCACCTGCTCGGATTACCTTCTCTGAGCTGGGTGAGTTGGGACAGGGGCCAGGAGCAGCGGTATGGATGGTGACCCAAAAACCCTTTCCTGTGGGCTGGGAGCAGCTGGAGGGATGGTGGCCGGGAAGCCCCTTCCTCTGGACCAGGAGCAGTAGGATGGTATCTCAGAAGACCCTCCCTCTGGGCTGGGAGTGGTGGGAGGTATGGTGGCCCAGAGGCCCCTTCCTCTGGGCCAGGAGCAGCGGGACACAAGGTGGCCCAAAAGCCCTTTCCTCTGGGCTGGGAGCAGCGGGAGGGATGATGACTGGGAAGTCCCTTCCTCTGGACCAGGAGCAGTTGGACGATGGCTCAGAAGCCCCTACCTCTGGGCTGGGAACAGTGGGACTCATTACCTTGGTCTGGTGGTCTAGTGTCCTCTGTGTCTTTGTAATGTGGAATCAGGTGGCTGCCTGTCTGCAGTGGGGTGATTCGGCGTGTTCTGTGCGACTCAGGACCTCAGTAGGGCATAACTTGGGTTTCTTATGTAAGAGAAACATGCAATATTTAAGCTTGTTTGTCTGACTTATTTCACTTAACATTATGGTTTCAGCTCTTAGAGACTGGTTTTGATCTAGAATGTCCCCTAAAGACCTCAAGAGTTCACAGACAGGGCTTGTAGAAGGTGCCTGGATCATGTGTGTGCTATACTCTTCAGTGGAGTCATAAACTGATGCATTCAGTAACTAAATAGGAAGTGGGGTCAGATTGGAGGTGACCTGGAAGGTATGTAAGATGTCACCTGGAAAGATGTACTCTCTCTTTCTGGCTTCCATGAGGTGAGCAACTTTCCTCTGACATGCCCTTCTACCATGCTATTTCTGCCTTGGATCCAGTCAACCATGGACTGAATCCACTGGATACTGTAAAACAAATAAACCTCTGTTTTTTTTTTAGTTGAGGATGTCAGGCATTTTGTTCCTATAGCAGAAAAGCTCAAAAATACACTTGGCTTATTCAAAGTTAAATTAGAACATCCTACAAATCTCTAATCTTCCTATTATTGATTCTTCTGCAAAGTATCCAGGCTGATAGGTTTAGTATTAACCAAATGCCAAAGCAAATATACTAGCTTATTGTTGGTTTAAAATAGTAGTGAAATCTAAGAAGGAAATTCCATTTGCATTTGACAAAAAACAATTGGATTAAGGAATAAATAAACCTGAATTAAGAAGAAATAAAAGGCATAACAAAAACAAACATATAAACAAAACTTGTAAAGAAGTACTGTAGGAGAACTTCCCCTGAAAATATGATCCACTGGATTTGAGCATTTACTTATTGGTAAACTATTTTTTCTGGTATAAATTTTTACAGTTTTTATTTGATTATAATTGAAAAATTTTGCCACACTATCTCCATACATATATGCCATATTTTGGTTGATTCTTGCCTGGAACATGGGAAACATTTTCATCTGGAAGATTTTCTTCCACAAAATATTATTTCTTCTTTCAATTAGTTCAGCTTTCTTCTCCTAAATACCCATAATTCATTTTTTTTTTTTTGGTACCAGGGATCAAACTGGGGTCCTTGCACTTGCGCAGCAGGTGGCAAAACCACTGAGCTAAATCCCCGGCCCTAAATACCCATAATTCTTTGGTTGATTTTCTGGTATGTGCTTGTCTGAGAACAAAGAAAATTCCATTTATTGGTTGCTAATGATAATTACAATCCAGCAAAACACAGATTGAGGCAATCTTGAAAATGTGCTATGAGTTTTTACAAACTTGCAACTGTATTTCTAACTTTAAATGAAAAGGGGGTGGAAGGTAACATTCCATGTTAGTCAGGAATTATGATCAGTGATAAAAAATGTTAACCTTGTCTTATAAGAAAAGGATTATGATCTCAGTCTGTGGACTGTTAAGGGGACATTTGTACAGAAATTCAGTAGAGATTAACAAATAAGGTTTCAGGAAACCGTGATTTGGTCCAAAGTTTAGGAGCATCTGGGTGTGGACATATCTCCAACCCAGTCCAAAGGTCCACCCACAGATCTGTGTGGGACCTGATTAACAATGGCTTCCCAACTCTGTTTTAAGTGCCCCAGCCTATTTATACTCCATTTTGGTTTTTTCCTTGACATACTTATCCTCCTTGTTTGTCCTTATGTTTCTTGTAACTTTATTGTATTTTTGTTTTGTGTTGACATCTCTAGGTATATCCTTCACAACAATTACTCAGATTTTCTCCAGTGTCAATTCTGTATTCTCCTGTCTCTACTAAGGGCATTAATTCTCCTATTCCACCAACTTTATATTTTATCTCATTCAGTTGTCTTTTCACCTCAGTCTGAAATCTGTTTCATACAATCATATATTCTTATGTCTTATTAAGGATCTCAAATAGTTTCTCTACATATAGTTAATCGTTTTAAGAGACTCATTTTTTCAATTTTCTAGATGATTCAACTTTTCCTTGTCCTGTTTACCTTCTTGTAAATCCAATGTTGTCTTTTTCCCTCATTGTCTTCATCCTTGAAGAGGACTTTTATTGAGTTTGACACCTGAAAAATCTTATAAAGATTTCAGAAATATAAGCAAGTCAAAGGAAAGCCTAACCCCAAGAAAGACTCAAAAGTTATCATTGAGTGGAATACAATGGTTTAATCTAATAAATCTAAAGAGTTGGGATCTAGGGACAATACTATTTGAGGGAGTGAGTGTGCAAAATAATTTAGGTGCTTATATGTAATGAAATGAACTATCACAGAATAATTATAATAAATACTTGCATAAGGAATTACAAATAAAGAAGATTGTTTAAATATTTTATTTCACTGCAACTTCAAGAAGTCTGTGAGATAAACATTAGCGGAGAATTTGATAAAAGAGACCAGCTCCAGGTCATTTTGCAAATTGCTTAAGATCAATTGCAGGCATGTCATAGAGCCAGGATTCAAATCTAGCTCTGAGGACTCCACAAAACCCTCCTCCTTTCTCATATATGCTGATTTGACGTTGCATATGAAATTTTCAAATTCTATAGTTTTAATAAAAAATGATCAATTTTAAAAATCGCAACTGGTCTAGCCTAGGCACCTCCTGGTGGCAATTACCTGAACAATAGTCCCAGGTCCTGTAAGGCAGCTCCCAGAGCATCGGCTCTGAAAACCCAAACAGCACATAGAAGGCTGCTGTCATGAAAATCAGCCACTTAAATAGACTAAGGTTAAGAAATCATTATTCATCTTTCAGGTTTGTGGTAATCAAATGTGCCCACTTCCCACCCCAACAGTCTCCCAAAATATACATCAAGAAAATCTGAGATAACAAACAGTTTTACAAAGCTGGAGACTGTATTTGTTCAGAAATGGTGAACAAGCAGGATAATGGAGCTGTGCTGTTTCATAACCATTCTCAAACTCCTTTAAAGACCTTTCACTTGCTTTCTCATCGACTTCTGTATCTAAATACCCCTGGGACAGGCAAAACTTGCCTCCCACTGTGACCGGGCAGAGCCCACCTGGTCCCAGCCAGATCCTCACTAGACCCAGTCTTAGGCATCCTTAGCCAGCTCCTCAGCCATTTTCCTCTTCTGATTTGAGAAAATACAATGAGACCAATTTTAGAAAATAACCATTTACATACATACAGAGCTTCACAGTTAAGGGATTGCTTTCATATACATTATCCGGAGACCTTAATAAATTATTTTGGACAATAAAGAAGACTTGCTAACAATTTAAAGTTGCATCTCTAGAGATAATGTCATTAAATGGCAATGGTTTAATATTTCTGGAAATAAACACAAGACACTTCTTTAACCCTGACCTTGTTAATCCCAGAGCTGTCTCCTAGTCTTTACCTACCCACCCAGCAGATCTGTTTTGCCTTTAACAACAAAAAATTGGAAAAAAAGGTGAAATAATGTTTATTTGAAATTCCCTCCTGCAAAAAGCCTAGAAGGTGAAAAACTGACACCTGAATTTTTATTTTTTTTAGGTCCAATATCTGTTCAGTAAATTTGCAGTCTGTTTCTCACATGTAATAGGACACATTTTACACAGGAAGTGATTTCCTAAATTGAAATATAAATCCAGAAAATAAGCTGATTTTCTTATCCTCACATTAAAAATAAAAACCGCAAGGGTGATAATGCCTAAAATGTTACTTCTTTTCCCAGTGAATACTAACTTTTACTTTTTATGTTCATTTGCAACATTAAAATTATTAGTCATCAGTTTCAATATACTACCCAAAATACCAGATTATTTAACATTTATTTTCCCTGGTACACATGATAAAAATGTTAGGGTGATGAAAATTGTAAGTATTCTTTGCTTATAAGAACATATGTTGCCAAAAAAATATGTTGCCAAGTTCTAAGTTACTGATTATTTTTCTTTAAATTCATATCCAACTCTTTAAATTCATATCCAATCTCTCCTGCCACTTATACATGAAAAGCATCTGATAGGAACACACTGAACTATTTGTAGCTTTCCATGTGTTCAAGAAGGTAGTATATGAAAATAGGATCTTTGCTCCAGGTGGTAATTTCTACCAATAAACTCCAATATATATATGGTTAGGCTCTGATGTCATGGTAGAGGTTCTGTTTCCAGGCAACGTAGAATCTGCCTTCAACATTTGGACCATAGTTACAGCAGAGCTGGTGAGAAACACTGGGAATGTGGCTGACATGGATGATCACTCCTCTGGGGCAGCTGTAAAGGTGATTTAAGCACAGGCAAGGAGTTAGACCAGTCAGTGGCCAACATGGAACTTTGCTTGCTGTCTTGAGATGGTATGATTCTAAGGACAGCAACAGAAGTGTCCCCACCCCATACTAGGTGTCTTCTCTCCCTTTATTCCTCTCAGGAGATGCTTGAAGTGAAGTTAAAGGTGCAGACTCACCAGTGAACATGGCTTACCATTTTTCCTGGGCTTTAGGGTGGCTAGAGATAAAGACAAAATAAGACTTACTTCCATGTTTCTACAAGTATGTCCCATTGGAGTATTGAGGTATTGAGATGTGCCCCAGTGAAGTATTTCATGAAGGAAATTGAGAATGAGTGTTAGGAACAGACAAGGGGATTCTGAAAGGGAAAAATGAAGATTTGGGTCTTATACAAGCCTGCATTGCTTAGCAACAGGGATACATTCTGAGAAATGTGCTGCTTGGTGATTGCATCATTGTGTGAGCACCAGAATACACTTACACAAAACTGAATGTCATAGCCTCGCACACACACCAAGTGATATGCTGTCATCTATGACCGAGACATCATTATGAGGTGTGTGAAAAACCAAAATAAGGATGTAAACCACAGGAAATGGAGAAGCTTGTGTGTCTGGGTACTCTGCCAGTTGTCACACCCACTCAGGTTTATAGTTATGCTAAAGTGGAGCATCCCTCATTATCATCATTGTTGTTAATTCCAACATTGACTGGGCTTTTGCTGTGTGGTAGGGCCTGTGCTAACCCTTCCCATCATGATTTCAGCTTCCCCCACAATCACTACCAATAATGTGTCACTCTCCTAAGGGCACACAGGAAGTGGTGCAGCATGGATTCAGCACAGGTGGGTGTAATTCCAGAGCCTGTTCTCCTATGTAATGGGCTGTGCTCAGCCAAGCTGAGCTCTCTACTTCGAGGGCCCTTCCTTCAGAGCCTGGTGATAGTCAACACTGCCTGGAAGCTCCTGGGTACATACTTCACAGGATACACATTAAGCTTCCCCCAGTTAGGGCTGTCATCTCAGTGACCTCTGTATTCCCACGGATGAGAAATGTCCAGAAAGTGTTCAGGAAATATGTGAACTGAATTCAAAAGAGAGGAACAATCAATCAGGATCTGGGAGACTGCCAGAATGAGGGCAGAGTGATGGAGAGTGTAGTGGAGACTTCAGAAAGGAATGTAAGGCTTCTACAAACACCAGCGAGCACATAAATTCAGCGCTTTTAAAACACAGGATCTCACAGTTGGAGACAGATCAGAGGAAAAAATCTTTATCAAAGAAAAGGTACTATGGCTCCTCTTGCCCATCTTGCATGTCCTTTTCTTGTTTTTAAAGTTAATTTTTGTTTTTAATTATAAATTGACAAACAGTAGTTGAATACATGTATGGAACACAACATGAAGCTATGATTTATGAATACAAGGTAGAGCAACTCAATCAGCCTAATTTACATATCAATTGATTTCTCAGAGTCACTGTGGAAGATCATACTCATGGTTGCATCTGCTTATATAGTGCTAGCAAGGTTCACCATCTCTTAAATTCATACTGGAATTACCTAGTTCTGCAAGATGGACTGATAATAAAGTTAATTTTAAATCTGCCCAGCTCTTTTTCAGATCTTAGAAGGAGAAAACTCACATTCTGTTGAGAGTCAATAAACATGTTCTTCAACTGCCCATACCTCTCCTGTCTAAATATACTTCCAGGACCATGCCTTTTCTGTTCTGATGACTTTCCAGTAACTCCATTTAAAATATTAGGCATCCTCATATCTGGTAGGATGACTGTTATCAAAACAATAACAACAAAAATAAGATAAGTGTTGGGAGGATGTTGGGAAACTGGAGCCCTTATACACTGTTGGTGGGGATACAGAATGGTGTGGCCACTACAGAAGACAGTATGGAGATTCCTCAAAATATTAAAACTAAGACTATCATAGGACCTAATAATCTCACTTCAGGTATGTATATGTACAAAAGAATTAAAATCAGAATCTCAAAAAGATGTCTATACCTCATGTACATTGCAGCATTATTCATAATAGCCAAGATAGAGCTGATATAGGAGGAATAGATGTAACTCAACCTACTAGATATTTGAAATGTGAGTTTGTGTTCTCTAAAATCAAAGAACGAATTCTAGGAACAACGGAGGTTAAGAGTAGGAAAATTTATTGAGAAAAAGATAGCTTCTGTCTAAGAGAGACAGAAGGAGGACCTGAAAGTGGGCTGCCCCCCCATTCTGCTTTTCAAAGGTGTTTTATACCATAAGGCCAAGAGGTGAGGCAGGTACAAAGTGGGACAAAACTATAAGGCCCAAATTTACAAGGTGGGCATGAGGTGGGACAAAACCATGACCAACCAATAAGATTATACGTACAGTCACCCAGTTAATATCACTTAAATGGGGAGCAAATGGGAAAACAAGTCACATACAAGGAATTTCTCATGTAGAATATCAATCATTGATATCTCTAGGGGAAATAGTGCCTCTTTTCTTTTTATAATGCTAACCAGTGAATGTGCCTCACTTGTTCTCCATGTTGGCTCCTGGCTTTGTTGGCTCTTGGAGGGCTGGCACCTTGAGGGCTGGGGCCTTGAGGGCTGAAGCCTTGAGGGGGGCCCTGTCTTACTGCCTACAAGATATCTAATTAACTTACCTATCTACAATAGAGCAACAATCCAAATGCCCATCAACAAATGAATAGAGAAAGAAAATATGATCTGTATATATTATATATACACATATATTACAAATATGTATAAGCATACATGTTTATTATATACATACAACATATTTATTACATATATGGAATATTATCCAACACACAATGGAAAAATCCTACCATGTATAAGAATACTGATGTACCTAAAAAATATTATGGTAAGTGAAGTAAGCCAGTCACAGATGGGCAAATACTGCATAATTCCACTTACATGAAGTATCTAAAGAAGTCAATTCATAGCATGGAATGATGGTTGCCAGGAGCTCAGGAGAGGGAGAAATGGGAGATTATGTTTCAATGGGTATAACATTTCTGTTATGCAAGGCAAATAAGTTCTAAAGCTCCACTGTGCAACACAGAATCTACAGGTAATAATATAGTATTTTGTACTGTTAAGTAGAATAAGAGGATAGATTTCTTGTTAAGTGTTCTTACCACACACACACACGCACGTGCACACGGTATTTTTTGAGGTGATGGATGTTTAGTTTGTGGTAATGATATCACAATAAATGTATTAAATGTATACATTTTTTTACTTATCAATTATACCTCAATAAAGCTAAAAAATACTAGGTGTCCTTGATGAGATTGATAAGCTTCATTTCCATCATTTACAATTGCAAAAAATAATAGTATCTGCATCACATAGTTTGGGGGAGATTAATGAAATAATGCATGTAAGAGCACCTAGCTTTTATAGATTAATCTGAAAAATAATGCTTGAACTTAGCATTATACTAAGACCCCTTTGGGATCCTTTGTGAAATGGCTCTAGATAAAACTTCCTTACAACAATAGTTTTTGGAATATAGGCAAGAAATTGAAAACCGGGGCCCAAGAAAGGTTCACCATGTCCTTAATTTTACCTGTCAAACCATGACAATATTGCCAGTTTAAAATGATACCTAGCCAGCATTAAATGCTATTAGCAAATGTGAAGACAAAACAAAAAGAAAGATCACAACACTAAAAATTAAGATAATGTATTTCCAGGGGTTAGGGTTTGTACCTAAGTGGTAAGATTGCTTGCCGAGCTTGTGAAGGATCCTGAGTTCAATCCCCACTACTACAAGAAAAAGACAATATATGTTCGGAGTCAAGCAAGAAATTCTACTAATTATACAGCAGCCAGAGATTGGCAATCTTCTCATGAGTTTGGAATCATAAAATAGATCACTGGGGTGAGGGCCACAGCTAGGAAAGCAAGAAACAAGAAGAATTGGCTATTTATGACTTGGACAATGCTGTTCAAGGCAAAACATGGCTTTCCCCTGTGTTCCCACTCTTTGTCTCATAAAGATAGTGACTGTAATGATGGGAAGAGAGAGAATGGACCCCGGAACTCTACATCCTTGGATTCAAGGAACAAAGCCCTGCAGATAGATGGAAAGACTGAAAGTGTCCCGTGGAGGAGCTTGCAGAAATGTGGTCCCTGGGGTCAGAGCACCAGAGATTATCAGAAAGGCAGATGGAGGGGCAGGGAGAATCCTGGCCCCAGCAGAGCAGAGATGTGCTAGACAGATGGCATTAGCAAAAGATAAATAAACAAACACTGAAAGACCATGGATGCGTTCTTTCAATAGTTTTTTGTTGTTGTTCCCGAGGGATAAAATATCCCGAGGGATAAAACAGTGAATTAAAAAAAAAACAAAAAAAACTCCCAAACATTGCTGTGTTGTCCAAAATGGTAAAACTGTTAGCAGGCAATCTTATCTAGCAGTTTATGTATTTGATTTACTGAAGCCAAAATTCAGCAAATGAAAGGTGGATTTAGGATACAAATATGTAAAACACAAATAATATAATTTGTTAAAAAACAGTATTGAAGATAATGTCTTCTTTGAAAATATAACAAGGATATGTACTGATCAATGAAATAATAAAGAAATGTATTTTATACCTAAAATGTACCAATAAACTTAATGGAAAAAAAAGAAATGTAATTAAGAAAATCATGCAATAAATAGGCTGGTAGTGAAAGTTAACATTTGTGTGGAATTGTCCAACTAATTGTTAGAAGTGTGGCCTCATAATGATCCTCCAATAGATATTGTAAGGGTACAACAGATATCATTAATACCTGGGGCTTTATCTCAAATTAAAGCTACCAAGTAGCGGCTGCTGAGCACCACACTCTAAACAAGAAGCGGTTAATTAGCACCAGTTTCATCCTGTGCTTTGTTAATTTGAAAGACATTTTTTAAATGAACTTTGGAAAGTAGAGGTATTCACTGGAAAAATTTTAATTAGCATGAATACTTTCCAAAAACTTGGAAAAAGAAAAGCAGTAAGTATATGAGTTATTAAAATGACAAGGGAAAGAGAAAAAGAGGAGAGAGAATTAATCAAAAAAAATGATAAAAGTAAGTAACTTAGAAGTACCCATAACAATATTAAAACAATGAAATTTCCCTTTTAAAATTACAAAGGCCCTCTAATTGGGGGAAAGTAAATTACAATAACCAATATAATACAAAGAAATGTAGATTTAGATTTAAAATAATGCCACGGACAAGTATAAATTGAACAAGTAAGATTAAAAAGAAAGAAGAAGGACATTACTGAATTCACTTGCTCAGAAATCTTTACTGTGAGAAAGAGGCCAGAGACATACACTTGAAGAAAGATAGCCTCTTTAGCAAACAGTGCTGGGAAAATTGAATATCAACATGCTGAAGATTGACTCTAGACCCATATTGCACACCATGTAATAAACTAAAATCAAAATGGATCAAAGATGTAAATATTAAAATGGAAACAATCTACTGGAAGGTAAAATACGTACAACTCTTCAAGTGAGTCATAGGCATAGGCAGGGAGTTTCTTAACAGAACCCCAGGAAGTAATACCAAGAATCAACACATGGGACCATATTAAGTTAAAGAGCTTCTGCATAGCAATGAAAATAACAGAGAAAAGAGACAACCTAGAGAGTGGGGAAAATGTAAGCCAGCTATACTTCAGACGGAGACTAATATCTAGACTATATAAAGAACTCAAAATTTAGACATCCCCCCAAATAAAAAGAGCCAATGAAAAAAAATGGGCAAGTAAAATGCATAGACATTTCTCAGAAGAAAGATACAAATGGCCAATAAATACATGTGGAAATGTTCAACATCGCTGAACATTAGAGAAATACAAATGAAAAAAACATTGAGATTTCATTTACCCCAAAAAGAATAGTTATCAACAAGAAATCAAATGATAACAAATGCTGGCATGGCTGCTGGGGAAAAGGAACCTTTCTACACTTTTGGTGGGAATGGAACCTAGTACAAGCACTGTGGAAATCTCTATAGAGACTTCTCAAAAAACTAAAACAAGAAATTCCATTTGACCAAGTTATTCCCCTTCTAGGTATCTTCCTGAATGTGTTAAAGACATTATATTACAGTGAAACATGCATACTCATGTTTATAGCAGCACAGTTCACAATAGTTAAATCTTGGAAGTGGCTTATATGTCCATCAACAGATGAATGGATAAAGAAATCATGGTATTTGCACATAATGGAACACCATAACAAAGAAGGATAAATTTGAGTCATTTGTAGGAAAATGGATGCACCTTGAGACCACAATGTTAAGTGAAATAAACTAGATACACACACTTAAATATCATAAGGTTTTTCTTAAATAAGAAACTCAAAGTGTAAATAAAGAGCAAAATAAAAGACAGATAGATAGATGATAGGAGGTAGGGAGATAGATCTTTCTCAAAGGGGAAGGGGATCCAGAGATGGAGGGAGAGGGAGAAAAGAAAGGGGAAAATGATGAAAAAAGAATTAAGATGTGTTATGTGCATGTACCAACTTTCCCACAATGCAATCATTATGTACTGTAAACATGTACTAATAAAAATAAAAATAAATTACTGTCTAGTAATTAAGTCTAGTATTTGCCCAGCCCTACTCAAGGTGCTGGTGGAGTCAGGCAGAATTCCAGTCCTTGACAATGAACACATAAACATTAACAAAATACTTCAAATAATATAGCTTCAGATTTGGTACAGAAATGTTACTCATGGAAATAATATTTAAGGTAAACATCACTAGATAGAAACTAACGTTCCTTGAATCTTCCTTGCATATGGTATCTTCCTTGCATATGGTATTTTAAAAACCAACATAAAACAATTTTCTTTTCTATTGAACATATGACCCCACAACTCCACTTTGATTATTTATCCAAGTTAAATGAAAGCCTATGTTCTCACAAAGCCTGTACACAAATATTTATAACAACTCTATTCACAATAGCTTGAAACAGAAAACAACCATCTGTTAACTACAGGATGGATAAACAAATCATGGTGCTTGTACACTGGAATACTAGTCAGCACTAGAAAGGAATCAGTACAGTACTGACACATGCAGCAGCACGGATGGACCTCAAAGGCATTACGATGAGTCAAAGAAGGCAGAACTGGGGCTGTGTATTCTGTGATTCCAACCATATGGCATTCTGGAAAAGGCAAAACTATAGGCATAAAAATAAGTGCAGTGATTTCCAGAGGCCAAGGGGACTTTTCTTCTTTCTTAGATGTGGCAGTGACTACAAAGCTGGATATATTTTTTCAAAGCTCTTTTCCATTAAAAAGGCTGAATTTTAATTAATCTGAATTTTAAGATAAAATTTGAAAAATAGCCCAATCACAACGAAAAGATTGAGAATAAATACAACACATGGTGCAGGAACAAGGATCACAGCTATATCGGAACATTTTCCATCTTCATCTTTCTTGACCACAGAGTGCAGACTGACCCCTCCTTTCAGCTGGTCTCCTCTGGACAGGCAGGTCTCAGCTCCACAGCACAGTGCACCTCCTGTCCCAAGATGCTTCTAAGTAAGAGGAGGTGGAGAAAGCCCTGGAAATTTGACTTCCATCACATTCATTCCCAATGAATTTTTATACATTATGCATATAAACTTTACCTTGTCCTCAGAACTCAACTTTCCAATTCCAGAAAGTACATGATTGACACTAAGAAATAGACAGTTGACTTTGTCCTCTCTCTAAACAACTTCAGTCCAGCTTTGCCTCTTGAGCCTTCATTTGCTCAAACTGCTGAGTCTATGAATTAATGACAAGGCTTATTATGTCCCTTTGCCCCTTCTTCAACAAGGGATTTGCATCCTAAGAGGGAAAAAAGTCCTATAAGTTAAATACAAGAATCACAAGATTGCTGCATGTTTCTTGGCAGTGAATGGGAAGAACTGTAGATTCTTGGACCCTTACAAACCACCATGCTGTTTGGATAGTAGCAGTGGTGATATCCAGATCTTAAAGGACATCCACACGATGAGTATTAACAATCATAGCAGTGCCACCCATACTGATATTTACAGGCTGCACACACCGGACAGCGGCTCCACTTGTGATGCTCAAGACATCAACACCCCCCTACTTACCCTCATCCATTCTGCTCTCAGTAACAAACAATGACAGTAGGAATGCTACTTTTGATCATGGGAATAAAACATCTTATTGTTAAAGTCACTAGGAACAAAAATAAAACTGTTCATGTTATCAGCTACCAGGAATCATAAAAATTAAATTCCATTGCATTTTTCTACCTTAAGTTTTTAGGTGTTTTAGAAAGAAGCCCCCAGTGACTATAGGTTACCATATTGGGGTTTTTTTTCTTCTATGCCTTACAGAAATCACTAGGGATCTGAGAACTGGGAGATGTGAATGGAAAGACTGCTTTGAATCCTAAAGAGGAGGCACTGAAAGATGCCCTTGCTTGTATGAACAGACACCTTCACTGTCCCTGTTCCTTTTTAGACTAGCAGATGAGGGCTCACCCTAAAGACTGCACCAGCAACAGATTTTAGGTTGTCCTTGGGATGCTCTCTGGAAATGGTCTAGATTACAGAAAAGGAGCAAAGGGAGAAGAAGGGCCAGTTCACCCCAACTCTGACCTCCAACTAAGCACATTTCTTGTCCCCACTACAACCTCAAAGAAAGGAAAATGCAAGCTCAGAGTCCAAGAGTCATTATGAATTCCCAGGAGAAGATGAAAGTCCGAGTCAGCAAAGTGGTTTAATTAATCTTATTTTTTCAAATAAGCTCTGACAAAGTTTACTGACATTCTGGGCATAGCAATTTAAACGACCCTTAATTGCACAGCATGGAGACAGTATTGCTGTTGATCAAAAGGTTGTCTGCACGGCTGATTGGTAAGGTTTCCCTCAGGATTTATGGAGACAGGGCACTAGCCTGGGCCCATCCAGGCTCTGGTGCAGGAAATGAGTTCCACAGGCTGAAGTTTAAGGCAAAAGTGCAGCCTGATCATCAGGCAGACTGGGTCAGACAGGACACATGGCTGCAATTTGGACAAAGAAAACAAGACTGAACAGAGCACTTTGACCTTGATTCAGACTTGGTCTATAAGATTGGAGGAAAGTCAGAGGGTGGGTGTGACTGCAGACACTGAGCAGGTATCAGGGACAATGAGGACCTAGTACTGAGTAGCTTCTGAGAAGTGGAGGTAAAGGGGAGCAAGCTATTGACAAACCTGGGTGTGATGCCTCAGATAGTGATCACAGTCAGGATAGTTCTAGAAAGAGTGAATTTGGGAGTTAAAAGTGAAATCAATAGATCTTGGGATATGATAGGCAATGGAAGAATAAAAATTTTACATAACTCAAAATTTCTTCCTGAGATGGGAGATTACTCAGCAATAAAAAGGAAACAATCCCAAGGACTGAAGCACCAATATTAATGACATCGGTGACTCTCACATGTATTATGTTAAATGAAAGCTTCCAGGTCCACAAGAAGGCTCCATAATGTGTGGTTCTATTAATGTAACATTCTGGAAAAGGTACAACCATAGGAACAGAAAATAGACCAGTCATTTCCAGGAGAAGGGACTGAGTCACAGATTTACTACAGAGGACATGAGGGACGCTTTGCGGGTGTCAAAAGTCTTCTGTACCCTGAGTATGGAAGTAGTTTCATGACTATAAGATTTCATTAGAGGAGGAGGCTTCTGGGTCAACATGCTGACCTCATAGCACAGAGGAGGTGAGCCACATGGGCACAAGCAGCACCCCCACCTCACCCTGTCGAAATGAGAAGACACATAAATAAGCCTCAAAACCAGACTTCCGGATCACATACTGCAACCCCAAAGGGAAATGAGATGGTACACTGATACTCAACAACCTGGACTCCCTGAACTGGCAACAAAAGAGGATCTGGAAAAAATGAAATCAGAAATAATTTCTCAGATAACAGCAGAGATTGTGCACATAGTGCAAGACATGATTAATAAATCTAGGATGGAGCTGAACAACACGATGGAATCCCAACATAGAAAACAAATGGAATACGTAAAATAGATGCAAACAGATTTCCAGGAGATTAAAAACTCCATTGAAAGTTTATACAGCAGAGACGGGGATTTAGCTCAGCGGTTCCGCCGCCTGCCTCGCAAGTGGAAGGACCTGAGTTTGATCCTCAGTACTAAAAAAAAAAAAGAAAGAAAGAAAGTTAGTTTATAAAGCAGAATGAGCCAATGTGAGGGCAGAATTTCAGATGTAGAAGATAAGATTGCAATTAGTGAACAGGAAAAGAAAAATTGCTTTAAAATTGTAAAGGACCACGAAAAATCAATCCAGCAGCTGCTAGACGATGCAAAGCAGAATAACATAAGACTGATTGGAGTCAATAAAGAAACAGGAGAGAGTGCAGACAACATAAAAAAAAAAAAACTGAAGTAATTACTTCACAGAAGTAATGGCCAGTGGAACAGATTAGAAGATGCAGAAACAACTCGAGACACACTCAGCCACCTCATCTCTGACAAAGGAGCCAAACACCCTCACTGGAGGAAAGATAGCCTCTTTAATAAATGCTCCTGGAAAAATTGGGTTTCAACTTGCCAAAGATTAACACTAGACTTATAGCTCTCAACATGCACTAAACTAAAATTGAAATGGATTAAAGATCTAAATATTAAAACAGAAATGCTGACCTGGCTGGAACATTAGGTAGAACTCTTGAGGACACTGGTGTAGGAAAAGATTTTATGAACAAAACCTCAGTTGTCCGTGAACTAGCACAAACAATCAACAAGTGGGATCTCTTCTTACTTAGAAGCTTCTGCACAGCAAGAGAAACCACCAGCAGTGTGAAGAGACAATCTACAATGTGGGAAAAAATCTTCACCTGCTGTTCCTCAGACAAAGGTCTACTATCTAGAATCTATAAATAACTTTAAAAATCAGACCTCCCAAATTTAAAGACTCAATCCAAAAAATGGGCATCTGAAACGAACAGATATTTTTCTGACAAAGAAGTAGAAATAGCAAATAAATATATGAAAAAATGTTCAACATCACTGGTCATTCAAGAGATGCAAATGAAAACAACACTGAGATTCCACCTCATCTCAGAAAGAATGGCTGCTATCATGAAATCAACCAATAACAAATCCTGGTGGGGCTGTGGGGAAAGAGGAACCCTGCTCCACCGCTGGTGGGAGTGTAGACTGGTGCAATCACTGTGGAAATCAGTATGGAGATACCTCATAGAACTAGGTCTGGAAGTCCCATTTGATCCCGCTATTCTCCTGCTGGGGATCTTCCCTAAAGATTTAAATGAATCATACCACAGTGATATATGTGCACCCATGTTCATAGCAGCACAGTTTGTAATAGCTAAAGCTTGGAAACAGCCCAAATGCACATCAAATGGAGACTGGATAAAGAAAATGTGTTTTTTCTATAAAATGGAGTACTACTCAGCCATAAAAATGAGAAATTAGAGAAACTTATAGCTAAGTGGATGCACATTGAGGCAATACTCTGAAGTGAAATAAATAGGACACACATGTGTAAATACCAAATAGTTTCTCTAGTGTGAGAAACTGAAAGTGTAAATAAGGACTAAAAGGTATAATAGATAATGTGAAATAGGAAGAAAAGGGGCAAAGGGGAAAGGGAAATGGAATGGTTAGGGGAAAGGAAAGAAGGGAATGGCATTAATATGAGAAAATGGAAACAAAATCTTTGTAAATAGGGAGGGATGGAGGGGTTGAAGGGAGGGCTGGGCAGAGGAATGCAGAAAAAATAAGAACCAATAAAGTTTATGTAAAGGTGCAAATATCCAATGATGAATGTCATTATATTGTATACCTGAAATGTACCAATAACATAAAATTTTTTTAAAAGATTTCATTAAAATTTACAAAATAGTCACTGACAAGATGAATATTACTGTCTGTAAATTGTGTATTGATAAATTCAAACTAAATAAATTTCTGTCCTAGGCAGCTGTGAAGGCAACGATGCCATCCGTTGATACAGAGAATAGTTGGGGAGAGGGATAGGTTGTAGCTGGGGATGGGCAGGCAGGAGGATTTCTGCTGGAAAAGTTGAGGCTCAACATGTAAGAGATGGAGTCCAAAAAGCAGCTGAACACATGGATGTGGAAGAGCTCATGAGAGAGTTTGGGAGTGGAAACAGCTCAGTGGTTGAGAGTGGAGAATTGGATCCGGAGCAATGGCAGTGCTTAGGTGGATGAGGAAGCTACCTGAGAGATGTGCTTTTGAGACAGGAGATAGGGCATGGCTTAGACTGGCTGGGGAGAGAGGCATGGTGAGATCCCAGGATCTACACAGCACTGCCTCTCAGGACCCCGAATGCAGAACTTCTCACAGGTTCCCACGAGATGTGGACAGCATAAAGAGATGGGAGGCCAGGAGGACTCCACTGTTGTAATTCTTCAGAGTAGCCCACCTGTGTCTTCCAGACTGGGGTTTTCTTTTATTTTTGCTTTTCTCTTTTGCTCTCTTCCTTGGCCTAGGTTTGCTCTGCAGAGCCAGATTCTCTCTCACTCCCTCACTCCCACTTTTCAAATAAATTTTGGCATCATTTTTGGTGTGTTTTGTCCAATTCTTTGCTCAAATTGAGAAGAGCCTGGAATATTTTAATTGGTGAGCCATTTCTAAAAGAGGCAACATGATAAGTTTTAGGTGTCTTACTTCCAATTTCTTTCCTGAAATATCTCCACCCAATGCCTATAGATCTTTAAAAAATAATTTAAATTTAATGGGTCCACTAAAATTTTAAAAGGAGATATTCCTGAGAGATAACACAATGAAAAAGATCTTAATGTGATGATTGCTTAATGTAAATGATTGAGATCAGATCCTATTAGTAAAATTGAGTTCAAATTTACCATGATGCTCTTAAATACTTCAAAATGTGGAGCACATTTTTCAAATATATCAATCTATCATTCTATACTATTTTCCCCCAAATAGTCAAAAATAGAACCTCTTTTTCCTGATGGAATGCCTTTTGACTCCCTAGAGAGGGTTCTGCTAGTTTGCAAAGCTCTGTCTTGTCTCAAAGATGAAAACTGAGACTGGCTGGCATTCCCAGTGGAGCCTGAGTCCTGGGGATGAAACGGGTGGGAAGCAAGCTGAACCAGGAGCCCTTCATTCCTCCAGCTGTATGAGCATCCAACAGGCCAACCATGGCGGCAGAGAGGGGAGCCAACCTCTCCCAGGGGCGGGCCTGGGTCTGAGGAGAGAGTACACAGGTCCCCATGCAATTCTAGCTTAGCCATGTAGAATCAGACAAGTTTCTGACTGCTGATTCTGGGATTCTGATACCAACCTCAAAGGTTTATTGGGAGAGTTAAATGAAGTCACAAAAGAGAAACTGCATGTTATTTCTTTTCCTCCTGTCTTAGTGGTTTATTTCAGGAAAATAATGATATCGAACATGAGCGGGAGGATGCTGGAATGAAATGGTGACAAGGACACTCAGCAGACTGCAAATGTGAGGTAGGTGCATGTATTTAATTGTCATTGTAAAAACTAACAATGTATACACTCGGTTATTTTTAACTCAGAGTTGTAAGATAACTACAGGGTCACAGGAAGTTGCAAAATGTAGTACCAAGAGGGTCCTGTGTACCCTTTACCACCCAAACTCCAGCACTGCTGACTATAAAATGTAGCTGTGGTACATCAATAGAATACTGCTAAATAGACTGAACATCTTGTTAAGATTTCCCCACTCATAAGGAGAAATTGGAGTTTTATTATTTTAATTTGTTTTGGTTTCTTTCTCCTTATCGAGGAATATTCACTTCAGAGGCTACAGGAAGAATGCCAGATGGATTGTTAAATTAAATTGCATTGTTATGTAATTTCAAGTGTCCCAAATACTAGGGCCACTGAGGACAGAATCTAGCTAACCCAACACCAAACTTGGCTTCAGCCTCATTTATATCTAAATGTCTACTACATACTCCAGACTTCCCCAAGGTAGAATAAGGCTAATTCTGATTATCAAGCTGCTGAAGATCACTTGACAATGAGGATTTTAACGCAGCTTCCCTGTATATTGGGACACATGGAGGTCTGAAGGCAGAGTTCTCAGTTCCTCACCCTTCCCGGTACCACACTGTGGCGAGGTAATTTTGCAGCTCCTCCCATCAAGGGGTGGAGTCTCTGTCCTAACTGTTGGATTTGAGCTGGTGCTGTCTTGTACTATTTAGTGGAACAAGGGTACCAGCCAGCTCTGAGCCCAAATCTCAAGAGGCCTTATAACTTCCGTGCTAATATATACATGTAAGACAATGTATTTTGGGTGCTTGGGATTGAACTGAGGGCCTGGCAATGCCAACCCCGTACTCTGTCACTGAGCTACACCCTCAGCGCCTTCTCACTTCTCCTGATCCCTGCAATTCCTGTATGCATAAGGCCAGTCTTCTGGAGAAGAGACCATGTGGAGCAGAGCTGATATAACTCAGCTGAGGCCGTCCTGTAACTTAGCTGACAGCAGATGCATGAGCCAGCAGAGCTAAAATCAGCCATTATTAGCCCAACAAACAACACTTAGCCATAGACTTCTGTGGTAAACAAATAATGTCATAAATCATTTCTTTTTGTGGTTGTCATGCCACATGATTGTGGCAATAGATAACTGATAAAAGAGGAAACAACTCACTTGAGTGGGGCACAGAAGGGTCCAGAAAAAAGACAAATACGTTTTTATCCAAGGGCTGGAATTGTTAGGTCAATCACTAGGGTTCAAGTGGCTGCCACGGAAAAGTCTCAGGGGTCCAAGTTCCTGTCATGAACTATCTTCAATTCATATGCTGTAGGAAGCTATAGAAGGAGCATCACCAGGTAAGTCCATACCGTAACTGCCCTTTTGTGTAGGTCAAGCAATAGCCACCAGTGAGTTTCATATGTTTCACTCTGCTGTTTCCAAAGTAATCTTCAGCCTGACCTTTCCAAGTTTGGTTATTTGTCATGTCTTTTAATTCCAAGGTGATTTCCTCCTTTTCTTTCACACGCAAATCAAACTCTGGCCTCAAGAATGTGAGAGCTGTGGAGCCCAAGGGCAGAGGAGCTCAGCATCTCATCTGTAGAGCCACGGTGTCATTGTCATCTTGGTCACCTTTCCTCACAGCCTGCTGTGTCTGAGCGGTGGTGTGAACTTAGCAGAGGAGGCTGCGTCCCAGATAGCTGCACCCCACCCCACGTGCCGTGCCTGGGTGACAGTCTTCCTCCCTGGACTCACAAGATTCTCAAGGAGTGGGCTCCAGTATTACACCCCACCCCCAAGCCCAGCCACGGGTAGGCCTTTGTTTTCGGCTTTCAGTTGCTTCTGTGTATGTGAGAGCAGAATTCAGGTCACAGTGCGACTGGATATCACTGCACTGATTTTTTTTTTCACATTTTATGTTTTCTAGCACACAGAAAACTGTTAAAGAGCAAGTAACAGCAAGACCATATATATCAAATAACTGTGTCTGGGAAAGAAAGTCAGCATCTCACAAAGCGTCCTTGATTGGGAAGCTCTTAGGAACACCAGAGACCCACCTATCCGACCCCACAGAGTACCCAGGCTGTGGGGACTGGAGAGCTCTCAGTCTTCCCTGCTCAGGCGAGGCCCCGAGGAGTCCGGTGACTCTCACCTGAGACTAACTCCTCTGTCACAGAGCACATACGCTCCCTGAGATGGGAGGGATGGAACGGCCTTGATTGACTTTGGTTTGTTCTGTGTCCACCTTGAGGTAACATGCAGAATGAAATCATGCCCCTAGAAAAGATTCACAACTTTGCCACACAGCCTTGGAAACTAAAAAAGAGATTTTGGGCTGAAATCAGAAAATCACACACCACATGGCAAAACCTCATATTATTTTCCTTCCAATGTCTCTATTTCTTGAAGACTCCATCCTATCTTTTTCTCCTCTCATCCCCACACCCTCAGCTGCCGTATCACACTCAGAAAAACAAAAATCAGGTGCTTTTCCTGCTCTTTACCCTCCTTCCTTGGAAGCCACTTGGTGAAGAGTTGAAAGAGATGGGGGGTATGGGGCGCAGCAGATTTGCTTTATCGAGTATTCACTCTACAGAATCAGCCTCTTCTTAAAGGAGAAAAAACTTCCCCATACTACATTATTAATATTTGCCTAAAGAAAAAATAATCAAGGGATGAAGCTCTTTTGTCTGTGAAGAACAAAAACCACTGCGCAAACAATGACCATTATCTGGGAATTATTCAATGTTCAGGGTGACTTTGAGAATGAGTTCTTCAATGATAGAGGGAAATGAAATTAGCAGAAAAGCTTTAGCATGTCACGAGTTGAGATTCTGTGACTTTTTCATTTTAATATGTTCAGTGCAAAGAATACTGAAATTTCTAAAGAAGAAAGGAAAAGCCAAAGGACAAACAGAAAAGAAATGAAGCCAGTGCTCTGAAAGGGGGGAGTGGAGGTTTGGGGTGTCAGGGGAAGGGGGCATATACTTTCTTCTTTCACTCCTAGTATATAGAACTGTCCTCCGTTACTGTGGATCTGAGTGAGGGGGAAACTGCTTGTGAAATATGACAAAATTATTGAAAAAAAGGAGAAAGTATAGAACTAGGGAAACTAGCTTTCAGTTAGTCAGGACCTGATGGTAAACTTGTGAATATTTTAGTTCTTGTCTTTCCTCCTTGCTCTTCCTACATTTTGACAAATTGATTGCTTACAAGCTCTACGTCTCGATCGTGACAACTGTGGCCAAAGCACATTCATCAAATATTAGCATCTTTGATTAAATTTCTAGAGAGCTGGGGAAGAGTATTTTCATTTGCAGTATAGCCATGAATTTCTGGCAATCTCAAGAACTGGCTCCACTGAGGATAAATAGGCCATTCCCCAGAAACCATACAACAGATACACATGAGCAAAGCACCTATTAAATTCTGCTGTAATGAATTCTAACCATAACTATAAAAAGAAAGGAAACTGTAGAGAGATTAGAATTGTGCCAAGAGTGAACATCTAACTTCCATAGAAGCCCTTTCTCTCAATGATGCACCAAAGTCCCCCATTCTCCCAACGGAAAAGTTTTGGAAAAAAAGTCAACACACACACACACACACAGAGACATACACACAATCATACCATGAGGAACAGGATTAAAGTAGCGACATGTTGGGGCCAGAGATGTAGCTCAGTGGCACCATGCCTGCCTGGCAAGTGCAAGGTCCTGAGTTCGATCCCTGGTACTGCAAAAAAAAAAAAAAAATTAGTGACACGTTTTAACTGTTTTTTGTTTTGTTTTGTTTTTGAGACAGGGTCTCACTATGTAATTCAGGCTGGCCTTGAACTAACTAGGTAGACTAGGTTGGCCTTGAACTCGTGGAGATCCTCCTGCCTCAGCCTCCTGAGTTCTGGGATTACAGGCTTATGCCATCATGCCCAGTTTTTAATTAACTGATATTGTTGAGAGCACAACCTAAATAGTAAAAAAGTATTGAGCCCCAGTCCCTGTATATGCCTATGCATGAGTGAGACATGTCAGTCCTCAAAGGGTTTATCATCATGGTATAGTGCCAAAAGACAAATACTGAGGAAACAATGAGGACTGTATTCAGGACAGAATGAAACAGAATTGTTTGGTTTGAATGGTAAATGCTGTCATTCAGGAAAAGGCTTGTTTTTATAAATAATACAGAGCTCAGCTCTGTTTGTAAACAGAAGTAGGGTCAGCCAAGAAAGGCAAGAGGGCAATTTAAAGAAGGACATCACACAAGCAAAGCAGCTCCTCCACTTCTAGATAAGATGTCACTGCCCAGTAAAGGCAAGGCTGCTGCTCTGCCCATGGAAATACATAAATTAAACATTCAAATGGTAGCCACTCTGGAGAGCAGTCTTCTTGGAGACAAAGTTGGGGGATGGAGTGGAAAAGGGAGAGTCATGTTGGCTCTTTTTTGGTCTACCTAGCCAAGAAAAACATCCCAGCCTTCATATTTCTCTTGAAAAGTTTACTGCGCAGTGTATTATCCATTGTTAAATGAACATGGAAGAATTTTGAGCAATGGTAGCCTCACCAGAATAGTAACACCCACTCCACTGAACCTCTCCCTGACAGCGACTAATGATAATGACACCTACACTGCTGGGTGATTGAGGGGACTACGTGGCAATATTTCTTTGAGCTTTGTCTCTCTTCTCCAAAATAAGGCAGTGTCAGAAAACTTACTGGAAGTCACCTTAAGGGAAAATCTTATTCCCTAAAAGTCACAACGATCTTGTATGAGTCCAGAGAGGCAGAA
The DNA here is from genome assembly GCF_053883595.1 of Heterocephalus glaber. Taxonomy (NCBI): domain Eukaryota; kingdom Metazoa; phylum Chordata; class Mammalia; order Rodentia; family Bathyergidae; genus Heterocephalus; species Heterocephalus glaber. The sequence goes on along the minus strand of NW_028258307.1, from coordinate 11,517,416 downwards.
ATGCTACATTTCTAATTGTTACAGTGTGGAAAGCCTCTATCCAGTCCTCACTACTTTCTTGGAGTGGAATAAACTTGAAAGGGTAATTGTACTAGGTCACAGTTCACAACCATGGCATGGTGCAAAGGATGAGAGATTACTCGGAATCAACGTCCAATTCAAACTCCAAGAAGACCCAGACAGATGACCTTAACAGAGAGCCCTCAGCATGACAGAGTCTCATGAAGACAGCCTTAAACTGAAGCTTCTGTGGATTTTATTGATAGAAACAGGAAGCAAGGATAAAGGACACTGGTGCAGGAGTTCATGTAGGGGAAACAGGAAAGACAAAAGGACAGGGTAAGGTCAAGGTGGTCTGTTACATGATTGACCTTAGGGCCAATAGAAGTAATAAATCAGAATATGTGGAGGATGAAGACATTCATTACTTAAGGCAATGTGTTTTTATTCTACTTGGACTTGTGGCCCTGTAAGCTATCTTTTAATCTCTAATCATGCCTTATGGGAGGTTTGGGCAGTATGTCTCCAAAAGTCCCTTACCCCTGCTATCCATGTCATACATACGTCTGGCCAAAGTCCCCAGGATTGTGTGGCCAGTGTTTCTCAGGAATGGCCTTCTTGTCACCCAGGGGCCTGCTGATCCTGCCACAGGGATGGCAGCCCACTGAGGAGATTTTAAGATGAGGGGCTGTATGAGATGTCTAGATTCCTAGAGCAGGACTGGGTATGGGCTTTCTCTCAACCACAAGCTTGGTTGGCCAAGCACTGCACTTCTCTGAGGTTGCTCAGGTAGGAAGCCCCACACCTGACAGAGAGGAGGGAAGCATCAAGTCTTGATGGGAAACCATCTGGGGTAGCATGGGACCCAAAATCCAGGCCTCTCAACCAATCAACAGGCAAGTTAAAATTAAAACCACACACAAAAAATTAAAACCACAGTCATATTGCTAGATACCCACCAGGATTCTTTCTGTTTTTTTCCTTAAATTCTTTTATTGGTACATTGTAGGTATACAACACATTTACATTTCTCATTGGGATTTGTACCTTTACATAATGCATCTTGATTCTTATTTTTTCCCCATTCTTAGACCTCCCTTCACCTCCTCCACCCTTCCCTATTTACAAAGACTTTATTTCCATTTTTTCCATTTCTCATCATTTTTCCTTTCCCTTCTTTCCTTTCCCCTGCCCCTCCCACTACCCCTACCACTTTGGACCTTTTCTTCCTATTTTGCACTATCAATTATTCATTCCAATCATTGGTACATTTTAGGTATACAGTATAATGACATTCATCATTGGAAATTTGCACCTTTACATAGTCTCTCTTGGTTCTTATTTTTCACCCTTGCCCAGCCCTCCCTTCAACCCCTCCTTCCCTCCCTATTTACAAAGATTTTGTTCTTATTTTTTCAGTTTCTCATATTAATTCCATGCCCTTCTTTCCTTTTCCCTACCCCTCCCACTTCCTTCCCTTTGCCCCTTTTCTTCCTATTTCACATTACCTATTATACATTTAGTCCTTATTTACACTTTCAGTTTCTCACACCAGAGAGACTATTCAGTATTTATACATGTGTGTCCTATTTATTTCACTTCAGAGTATCACCTCAGTGTGCATCCATTTAGCTATAAATGTCTCTAATTTCTCATTTTTTATGGCTGAGTAGTATTCCATTTTATTTAAAAAACCACATTTTCTTTATCCAGTCTCCAGTTGATGGGCATTTGGGCTGTTTCTAAGTTTTAGCTATCACAAACTGTGCTGCTATGAACATGGGTGCACATATATCACTGTGGTATGATTCTTTTAATTCTTTGGGGAGATCCCCAGCAGGGGAATAGCAGGGTCAAATGAGACTTCCAGTCCTAGCTCTTTGAGGTATCTCCATACTGATTTCCACAGTGATTGCACCAGTCTACACTCCCACCAGCAGTGGAGCAGGGTTCCTCTTTCCCCACAGCCCCACCAGCATTTAATATTGGTTGATTTCATGATAGCAGCCATTCTTTCTGGAGTGAGGTGGAATCTCAGTGTTGTTTTCATTTGCATCTCTCAAATGACCAGTGATGTTGAACACTTTTTCATGTATTTATTTGCTATTTCTACTTCCTTGTCTGAGAATTGTCTGTTCATTTCAGATGTCCATTTTCAGATTGGGTCTTTAAATTTGGGAGGTCTGATCTTTTTAAGTTCCTTATAGATTTGAGATAGTAGACCTTTGTCAGAGGAAAAGCAGGTGAAGATTTTTTCCCACATTGTGGATTGTCTCTTCATACTGCTGGTGGTTTCTCTTGCTGTGCAGAAGCTTTTTAATAAGAAGAGATCCTACTTATTGATTGTTTGTGCTAGTTCACTGGCAACTGAGGTTTTTTTCATAAAATCTTTTCCTACACCAATGTCTTCAAGAGTTCTACCTAACCTCTGTTCCAGCTGGTTCAGTGCTTCTATTTTAATATTTAGATCTTTAATCCATTTTGATTTTAGTTCAGTGCATGGCAAGAGATATAGATCTAGTTTTAATCTTTGGCAAGTTGAAACCCAATTTTTCTAGGAGCTTTTATTAAACAGGCTATCTTTCCTCCAGTGAGAGTGTTTGGCTCCTTTTTCGAAGATAAGATGGCTGAGTGTGTCTGGAGTTGTTTCTGCATCTTCTAATCTGTTCCACTGGTCCTCAGGTCTGTTTCTTTGCCAGTACCATGCTGTTTTTATCACAGTAGCTTTGTAGTATATTTATAAGTTGGGGATTGTGATACCCACTGCCATGTCTCTGTTACCTAGAATTGTTTTTGCTATTCTGGGTCTTTTCTTGTTCCAAGTGAATTTTTAGATTGTTTTCTCAAGGTCCATGAAGTATGCTGCTGGGATCTCAATTGGAATTGCATTGAATCTATATAGCTGTTTTGGAAGGAATGGCCATTTTCACTATATTAATCCTTCCTACCTAGGAGCAGGGGATGTCTGTCCATTTTCTGATATCATCTTCAATCTCTCTTTTCAGAGTGCTACAGTTTTCAGAGAAGAGGTCTTTGATTTCTTTTGTTAGGTTGATTCCTAGGTATTTCAGCTTTTTGGATGCTATTGTGAAAAGAATTATTTGCCCTATTTCTCTCTCAGTGCAATTAGGAATGAAAAGGGTAAAATTACAACAGACTCAGCAGAAATCCAGAGGATCATCAATACCTATGTCCAGAACCTATATGCCAATAAGATGGGAAACACAGAAGAAATGGACAGATTCCTAGGTACATATGAATTACCAAAGTTGAATGAAGAAGACCTAAAAAAAATAAACAATGCAATATCAGCCAATGAAATTGAAAACATAAATAAAAACTTAACAACTAAGAAAAGCCCGGGCCCTGATGGCTTCACTGCTGAATTCCAGAAGACATTTAGAGAGGAACTACTGCCACTACTGTTTAAACTCTTCAATGAAATTGAAAGGGAAGCAATACTCCCAAATTAATTCCTGCAAGCAAGCATCACCTTGATCCCCAAAGCAGAGAAAGACCCAACCAAAAAGGAGAACTACAGGCCAATCTCACTAATGAACATAGATGCAAAAATCCTTAATAAGATACTGGCAAATAGAATGCAGAAGATCATCAAGAAGATCATACACCCTGATCAAGTGGCATTCATCCCAGAGATGCAGGGATGGCTCAAGATATGCAAATCAAGCAATGTAATACACTATATCAATAGAGCCAAGGATAAAAACCATATGATTATCTCCATAGATGCAGAAAAAGAATTTGACAAAATCCAACATGCATTTATGATAAAAACCCTACAAAAAATTGGAATAGATGGTCTCTACCTCAAACTGATAGAAGCTATCTGTGAAAAACCAACAGCCAATATCATACTAAATGGTCAAAAAACGAAATCCTTCACACTAAAATCAGGAACAAGACAAGGATGTCCACTATCACCACTCTTGTTCAATATAGTTCTGAAAACATTGGCCACGGCAATTAGACAAGAGAAAGAAATAAAAGGAATAAAGACAGGTAATGAAGAAGTCAAATTGTCATTATTTGCAGATGACATGATACTCTATATAGAAGACCCCAAGAACTCCACCAAAAGTATTCTAGACTTAATAACCAAATTCAGTCAAGTAGCTGGTTACAAGGTCAAAACACAAAAATCAATAGCTTTCCTCTACACAGATGACAGACTCACTGAAAGAGAGATAGGGCAGATAATTCCTTTCACAATAGCATCCAAAAAGCTGAAATACCTAGGAATCAACCTAACAAAAGAAATCAAAGACCTCTTCTCTGAAAACTATAGCACTCTGAAAAGAGAGATTGAAGATGATATCAGAAAATGGACAGACATCCCCTGCTCCTGGGTAGGAAGGATTAATAGAGTGAAAATGGCCATACTTCCAAAACAGCTATATAGATTCAATGCAATTCCAATTGAGATCCCAGCAGCATACTTCATGGACCTCGAGAAAACAATCCAAAAATTCATTTGGAACAAGAAGAGCCCCAGAATAGCAAAAGCAATTCTAGGTAACAGAGACATGGCAGGGGGTATCACAATCCCCAACCTGCAACTCTACTACAAAGCTACTGTGATAAAAACAGCATGGTACTGGCAAAGAAACAGACCTGAAGACCAGTGGGACAGATTAGAAGATGCAGAAACAACTCCAGACACACTCAGCCATCTTATCTTCGAAAAAGGAGCCAAACACTCTCACTGGAGGAAAGATAGCCTGTTTAATAAAAGCTCCTAGAAAAATTGGGTTTCAACTTGCCAAAGATTAAAACTAGAACTATATCTCTTGCCATGCACTGAACTAAAATCAAAATGGATTAAAGATCTAAATATTAAAATAGAAGCACTGAACCAGCTGGAACAGAGGTTAGGTAGAACTCTTGAAGACATTGGTGTAGGAAAAGATTTTATGAAAAAAACCTCAGTTGCCAGTGAACTAGCACAAACAATCAATAAGTAGGATCTCTTCTTATTAAAAAGCTTCTGCACAGCAAGAGAAACCACCAGCAGTATGAAGAGACAATCCACAATGTGGGAAAAAATCTTCACCTGCTTTTCCTCTGACAAAGGTCTACTATCTCAAATCTATAAGGAACTTAAAAAGATCAGACCTCCCAAATTTAAAGACCCAATCTGAAAATGGACATCTGAAATGAACAGACAATTCTCAGACAAGGAAGTAGAAATAGCAAATAAATACATGAAAAAGTGTTCAACATCACTGGTCATTTGAGAGATGCAAATGAAAACAACACTGAGATTCCACCTCACTCCAGAAAGAATGGCTGCTATCATGAAATCAACCAATATTAAATGCTGGTGGGGCTGTGGGGAAAGAGGAACCCTGCTCCACTGCTGGTGGGAGTGTAGACTGGTGCAATCACTGTGGAAATCAGTATGGAGATACCTCAAAGAGCTAGGACTGGAAGTCTCATTTGACCCTGCTATTCCCCTGCTGGGGATCTCCCCAAAGAATTAAAAGAATCATACCACAGTGATATATGTGCACCCATGTTCATAGCAGCACAGTTTGTGATAGCTAAAACTTAGAAACAGCCCAAATGCCCATCAACTGGAGACTGGATAAAGAAAATGTGGTTTTTTAAATAAAATGGAATACTACTCAGCCATAAAAAATGAGAAATTAGAGACATTTATAGCTAAATGGATGCACACTGAGGTGATACTCTGAAGTGAAATAAATAGGACACACATGTATAAATACTGAATAGTCTCTCTGGTGTGAGAAACTGAAAGTGTAAATAAGGACTAAAATGTATAATAAGTAGTCTGAAATCAGAAGAAAAGGGGCAAAGGGGAAGGGAGTTGGAGGGGTAGGGGAAAGGTAAGAAGGGCATGGAATTAATATGAGAAACTGAAAAAATAAGAACAAAATCTTTGTAAATAGGGAGGAATGGAGGGGTTGAAGGGAGGGCTGGGCAAGGGTGAAAAATAAGAACCAAGAGAGATTATGTAAAGGTGCAAATTTCCAATGATGAATGTCATTATATTGTATACCTAAAATGTACCAATGATTGGAATGAATAATTGATAATGCAAAATAGGAAGAAAAGGTCCAAAGTGGTAGGGGTAGTGGGAGGGGCAGGGGAAAGGAAAGAAGGGAAAGGAAAAATGATGAGAAATGGAAAAAATGGAAATAAAGTCTTTGTAAATAGGGAAGGGTGGAGGGGGTGAAGGGAAGGCTAGGAATGGGGAAAAAATAAGAACCAAGATGCATCATGTAAAGTTCCAAGTTCCCAATGAGAAATGTAATTGTGTTGTATACCTAAAATGTACCAATAAAACAATTAAAACAAATTTCCTCCATTGTATGAGCTTTGGGGTTGTCCTGTTCTTCTTTTTCGAGAAGCTTGAGGTTCAGCATCAGGTTGTTTAGTTGGGCTCATTTTGTTTTCCTAATACGCGTATTCACTGCTAAGTTCCTAAGGTGCTCTTTGTCATGAAAGTATCTTATTTCTCCATCAATTTTGAAAGATAATTTTACAGGGTACATTAATCTGGGTTGGAGGCTGTTTTCGAGGGCTTGGAATACATCACTCCAAGCTCTTCTTGACTAGATAGTTTGTGTTGTGAAGTCTGCTGTGATTCTGATGGGCTTTCCTTTGTATGTGATTTGTTTCTTTTCTCTAACTGTTTGTAGAACTTTGTTCTTCTGTTGAGTTTCTGGAATCTTAACAATTATATGCCTATGTGTAGATTTTTTTTGATCCAGGCTATTTGGAGTCCTATATGCCTCACTTATCTGTATGTCAAGTTCTTTTCCTCTGCTTGGGAAGTTTTCTGCCATTACTTCTGTGAAGATTTTTTTTTTATGTAGTCTGCACTCTCTCCTGTGTCTTCTTCGACTCCAATCAGTCTTATGTTATTCTTCTTTGCATCGTCTAACAGCTGCTGGATTGATTTCTCATGTTCCCTTACAATTTTGAAGCAATTTTTCTTTTCCTGGTCATTAATCACAATCTTCTCTTCTATATCTGAAATTCTGTCCTCATATTGGCTCATTCTGCTGTGTAGACTAATTTTTCATCTCCTGGAAATCTATTTGCATCTGTTCTATGGATTCCATTTGTTTCCTATGTTGGGATTCCATTATGTTCCTCAGGTCCTCTCTAGATTTATTAATCACGTCTTGCACTATGGGCACAATCTCTGCTGTTATCTGAGAAATTATTTCTGATTTCATTTTTTCCAGATCCCCTTTTGTTGCCAGTTCAGTGGGTCCAGGTGGTTGAGCATCACAGTGTTCCATCTCATTTCCCTTTGGGATTGTTGTAGGTGATCTGGGAGTCTGGTTTTGAGACTTATTTACGTGTCTTCTCATTTCGACGAGTCGGGTGGAGGGAGTTGTGTACTGTTGGCGCTCGTGTTGCTCACCTCCACTGAGCTGGGAGAGGTGGGACAGGGGCCACGTGTGGTGGGATGGATGGTGGCCTGGAAGCCCCTTCCTCTGGGCTGGGAGTGGTGGGACATATGGTGGCCAGGAAGCCCCTTCCTCTGGGCCAGGAGTGGCATCCTGGAAGGTGACCCAGAAGCCACTTCCTCTGGACCAGGAGCAGCCCACCAGGATTCTTGTAAAGAAAAGGTAGAAAATATCAAGAATTAATGAGAATGTAGAGCAAACAGAAACCTTATGCACTGCCTCTGGGAGTGTGATTTAAATTGGTACAACCACCCCAAAAAACTACTTGGCAATGTTTACTAAAACTGAATATGCTCAAACCAAATGGTCCAGACATTCTATTTCTAGGTATATATCCCTTGGAAATATACATATTTATTTTTTCCATCAAAACATGTATGTGAGTGCTCAAAGAAGCACTATTCATAAGAACCATGAACATGTAGCCACCAGCAGCAAAGTGGGTACATGAATTTCAGTACATTTACATAAAATAATATTATAAAGTAAAAAAATGAACAGTCTGCCCTGGGTATGACAACATGGGTGATTTTCAAAAACATACGGAAAAGAAGACAGACATCAAACAGTGCGTACTATATGATTTCCCATCATAAGATTCAAAAGTTGACAGAACTAATCTGTAGTATTAGAAGTATGAATAGTGATTACCTTTGGAGGAGTGAAAACAGATGCCAGAAGGAATATTGGAAGGCTCCGGAGATGACACTAATACTCTATTTCTCCATTTGGGTCCTGCACTATATAGGTGTCAGTTCCTAAAAATATTGAACTGTGCATTGTAATTTGCAAGCTTTTTGTGCATAGATTGTCCTTTTAAAAGTGCAAAATGAAAGCCATGTACAGGGGCCCACAGCTTTAATCCCAGCACTCTGGGAGCCTGAGGCAGGGAGGATCACAAGTTCAAGCCCAGCTTGGGCAAGTCAGTGAGACCCTGTCTCAAATAAAGAAAATAAAGTAAAAAAGGCTGAAGTGTGGCTCATTGTGAAGGCCCTGGGTCCTGGGTTCAGTCCTCAATACAAGAAAAAAGAAGGTACCCAAGTAAGAGTTTGGAGAACAATCCTGCTTATACTTTGGTAGATGTAAAGGGTGAGAAGAAAGTAAAGAGAGAGCTGATGATGTTACTCAGGAAATGCACGTGCAGGGCAAGGAGAACACACTTGGGCTGGGGTATTATGTGCTTTAGGAGTGCAAGGATAAGGCTGGACATGTAGCTAAGGACCTGCTTCTACAGGAATTCCAAGCTGAGCAGAGGACTTTAGATTTAATCGAGGGGAAACTGAATGCTATCTAGAGATTTGCTCTGGGAATGTTAAGGTGCAGGTGGTGAAACCAGGCAAATCAGCTACTCTCAGCTGAATGTTCTGTGCAAGAACACAGCAAACACCCACTGGCCTGCCTATTGGGATGGTATTAAAAAGCTATCACACATATATTAGGATTCCTAGGTTTTCAAATAAGTTCCCCAAAACCCTAGTTTATGGCTTCAAACTGTAGTACAAAGGTTCTAAAATTGATGGAGAAATTCTCTATTTCAAAAATACTGTATTATTTGAAGGAAAAATAGAGCTTTTTATAGACCAAGCTATAAAACATGCTTTTGAAATAAGCTTTGGAAAGCTTGGCAGGATTAGAAAATGAGGCCAGATTCCCCACAGCTCAGGTCAACAGAAATATATAACAAAGTTCAAAGTCATAGAGGTAAATTTTATACATGTATGATGCATGGAAAACTTCAGTTGGAGCTCTAGAAACCATTATATTTATATTTACATTATATTTATAATTTATAAAATGCATTTTCACTTAAAACACACAAAGAAGTGTTGTTTGCTAAATACATTTTTATTATCTTACACCACTGATATCTTGGTTGTTATGCATTAAAAGCTGATACATATGTTCACCCTAGTTTTAATCAGTACTTTGTAACTCTCCCTGTGAATTTGAGGAAATACCTTAATTCTGCTGGAATTAAATGTTAGGTAAAATTTTGTAAAAATGTAGCAATGTTGCTGGTTCTCATTGTCTATCAGTGCTATAATAAAGTATAAATGTTGTGGCTTCAAAGAACATAAATTAGGGCCAAGGGTATGGCTCACTGGTACACCACTTGCCCAGAATGCACCAGGCCCTAGGTTCAATCCTAAGTACTGAGAAAAAAATCCACATAAATTTATTTGCTTACAGTTCTAAAGCCAGAAATCCAAAGCTAGTTTAAATGGGATAAATTTAAGGTATTGGCGGTTGTAATGGCCTAAAGATCAAGGGATAGGCTAAAGTTAAGGGCCTTATGGGCATTTTGGAGGCAAAATTCTTCCCTGCCTTTCTAGTTTCTGGAGTCACAATCCTGACTTCTTTGGGTTATGGCCCCTTTCTGACATCACTCCGAACTCTGCTTCTGTTGTCACTTTCTCTACTTCCTTTCAGATTGCTTCCCTCTCTCTTGTAAGGACCCTTGTATTTACATCAGGCCCTCTTACATAGACCAGTAAGTCTTCCCATCTCCAGATCCTTCATCACCTCTGGAAAGTCCCCTTTGCCATATAAAGTATCACTCACGGGTTCAAGGGATCAGGACTGAGATAATCTTCAGGGACAGTTCTTCAGCCTCCACATTGCCCAAGGACTCTATGAATCCTAGGTACCCTTGTAAGAGCTGGGACATGTGAAAGCTGACTGGAATAACATCTGTCTACGTGTTCTTTATTTCTGTGTTGTCATAATTGCCCCTTACATGGTATATGTCATTTCTTGAGCATTGATATAAAAATCAATATTGTTCATTAAAGGCTTGAGCTCCACAAGGCAACTTTTTTCTCATTGCCCCATCCTAAATGACTTATTTAGCCAAGATGCATTATGTGTATGTGATATGTACCTGAGACAGTAGTTTAGTAAGGGTAGCTGAAAACAGAAGTTGAAAATACATATCAGAATTTATGTTAGCTCTCATCTGGGAAGAGGGAGGTTCTAAATGGAATTTGTCAGCTTAAATGACACATTGTAGAGCAATCACCTATTTATGGCTGAGAGTACAAGAGAGGGCAGATGGTAGCAATAGGGAGAGAGTGTGAGACAGAAATGAGACATCAGGAAAAGGGAGAAAAAAATGCAAAGTGGAAGAAAGGGAAAGTATTTCAGTTTGAGGAAAGTGTGTCTCATAAAACACCAAATGGCACAGTGACCACATACAGGCAGCCAGGGCTGGTTGAGAGGCAGAGTGCCCATCCTATCTCTCCTGCTGGGCTCCACAAGGCATGTGTATCCAGTACTACTCCATCTGCTTCTATGATTAATTGCTTTTAGAGAAGCAGTTATTCTCACTGGGAAAATACTAGAGTATTAAGAAAAAGATTTTTATAAATGTTAAAAATGACTACTTGTCAAACTCAAATTAGGAAGTAAAACAGGCTGACATATGTACTATGAAGACAAAATGTGTAGAATTAAAATTCATGCCTCCACTCCCAGAGACTTTGAGAGTATCCAATGTTGGAGAGAATCTCAAAAACAATCACTGCCAACATTAACTGAGTACTTAATATGTGCTAGATATTCTATATGAATTATCATCTCATTTGATCTGGAAAATAACACTGGGAGGTAATCTGAATATTCTCACCTTAAAAGAAAGGATTTGAGGTACAGGACCTTTCTGGATTTGATAGAATGACAGGAGCAACCTAAAATGGAATGTATTCTTACATCTTAAAAAATCTTCAGGTCACAAAGAAGCTCCATTACAACCCACAGTAGAAATGCTTAAGGCATATTTTCCTTTGTAAGAGAAAAGAGTAGTAAAACTTTTATTTGCATACAATTAGGGAAAGAAATATCTCAAGTCAAAATAACTCTAGGTTTCATGCAGAAGTACAGAATCAGAGAAAGAATACAGGTAAGTGAAAGAGAATAGTAGAGGACCAATAGTGCAGAACACACAAAAAATCACTTCCAGAGAGAGGGAATCCCATATTGATTGAAGAAATTCTGAAAACTGTGTGAGGCCTGGCAGAACAGGGCACTGGCTAAAGGGGACTTGGCAGGAAAGGGTTTGAAAGTGCTCAGAATTCAGATGGAAATCTTGGGGAGGGCAACACTACTGGAAGAGGTGTGGCAACTTTGCAGCTGAAGGCATGGCTGTGAAAGACCAGACAAAGCATTTAGTAGAAGTCAGAAGTAAAAGAAAATCACACATTCAGTTAACACCTCTTACCCCCAAAGAGATCATTTATTAAAGAAATTATGCTTTATTACATCAAGAGATGAAGCACTTCAATTCAGAAACTTAATAATTCATGCAAACTCCTCACACGTGCCTTTCGAAAAATCATTTGTTACTGCTGGCCTAGCAAAATAATGTAACATATTTCAAATAATAGAAAATGACTGCTGATATACATATAAAGCTACAACAAGAAACCACAACACGAGAATGGAGTAAATATTGTCTAGTTCTCCTTCTTCCTCCAAAAAGCATGGGAAATTTATCTCTCAAGCAATATCAAATATCATAACTATCTGTGAACAAACACTTGAAGACATGAAAGAAATCCAAGAAATCTGAAAATAATTATAATTAAAAGGGTCGGGGATTTAGTTCAGTGGTTCTGCCTCCTGTCTCGCAAGAGCAAGGACCCCAGTTCGATCCCTAGTACCAAAAAAAAAAAAAATTAAAAAACAAGAAGCTATAAAATAAGAGTTGACCAAACTCAGAGAACACATTAAAAATCACCTCAAAAGTTAAGCTCAGATTCTAAGGGGTACAAAGGAAAGTATTGATCGAAATAAAAGGAACATTGAAGAGAGGACTTAATATAGGCAAAACTGAAATAAAGAAGAGGTAAAGGAATCCGAAAGAGAGTGAGAGAGATATAGAAAGTAGGCAAAGAAGACCCAACACATATATAATTACAATTACAGAAAATGGAAAAAGAAAGGGCAACATTAAACTGTATCACAAACAAGTGTTTTCAAAATAAAGGAAGTAACTGAACATACTGAAAGAACCTAGGATGGGCCTGGAAATACTGAATCGAAAAGACTTCTATGAGACATATCTCAGTAAAACAATCAGACTTGAAGAAAAACATCCTTTAGTTCTCATGGTTAAAGTTCAATCTATTATAAAGGAGAGGAAGTAAGTTTGGCATTAGAATTCTTGACAGCAACATACTAAGGAAAGCAAAATAACTAAGGAAAACAAAAATAAGTCAATTTAAAAAAAAATCAAGAAAACATGAGCCAAAGATACTTACATACAGGCAAACTGTTCTTCAAATGTCAGAGATATAGAAAATATTTATAGAATGGGATTAAATGAAAGAAAAGAAAATTTACATTAGAAAATTACATATTTGATAAAGATACCTAAAATAAATAAAATTCCTTCAAATACACCACCACCACCACCACCACAACAAAACAGGCAAAAGATTTCAACAGAAACTTTTCCAACGAAAGCATACAAGTGGCCAATAAGCACATGAACCAATGTTCAGTACTCATACATGAGGCAATGTAAATCAGAACCACAATGAAGTAATAGTTCACACCTATAATCAGAAATTAGATAAAATAACAAGTGTTGGAAAGATGTTGAGAAACTGGAAGCCTCACACATTACGGGGGAGGATGTAAAGTAGTGAAGCTGGGGTGTGGAAATGTCAACAAGGCAAATGGAGCTGACTTGGTTGTCACAAAGTGAGAAGAGAAACCTACAAGGCCTTAGTTTTCTTGGTGTCTTTGTGTCATACTCCTTCCTCCTGCATACAGGGCAAGACCTCTTCTGGAATGAGGGCCTTACGTCTTCCTTCCAGACAAGACAGCTCAGAGAGGCTCTTTATTGCCAGCTCTTCCACAGGAAGGCAGGGGAAGGCTAGAGTATTCTTTCTAGGATTGAAAGTTGGCTTGAGGAGAGAGGGATTCTAGTTTCTATGGCTGTCTTGGGGAAAAAGAATCCCAGTTTTTATGGCCTGCCTTGGGGCAGGAAGGAGAGCAAGAGGTGGTCAGGAAGACTTGGCTTCTGAGGCCCTTCCAGTGGGCATCCCTTCAGCAGGCCAAAGTGTCATCCTTTGCTACATCGTTTTCTGATGCACTGTCCCGCAGGGGCCAGTTTGTCCCCACTGTCATCCAAGACTCATAACAACTCTGTGAATTCATTATTATTCTTCACATGTTAAATGTGCAAACAGATACAGAGATTATGTGGTATCTTGAGGTCACTCAGCCAGTGAGTGGCAGGGTAGGGAGAGAAAGGCAGCTCATCTGGACTCGAGAATCCTTGTTCTTAACTGCTGTGCTCACTGATAACTCTGTCAATCAGAAAGTATAGGGGAGGCTGAGCACAGGTCAGGGCTGCTATGGCCCCAGATTCTCTGATTAACAGACAAGTTGATTTCTGCATTAGAGGAAAAGACCTGCAAATAATCTTGGTGGAAGGACACAGCCTAGCATCACCAAAGCCTCTTATTTTGATTCCATCCAAGACACATTTATCGAACAGCTACTTGGGATACCTGCTCCATGGTGAAGTATCTTGCACTAAGTTGAGCAAGACATACTTTCTGCCTTTAGGAGCTAGTAAAATTCAAATTACAATTTCTCTGTAGATCTGCCTAAAGGACAATGTATTTGTCACCACCATAACTATATTTGAGGCCACAGGAAGGTTTTATTTTTATTATTGGCATTTAATCCTATCTAAGTTTGAATAAGCACTCAGAACAAGTTGAACAAGCTTCCATAAGTCTGATTAAACCAAAGGTATTGGCAGTATTCCTTTTCTGACCGACAAGGGGTAAATTCATGAGGTGATGCGATCCTAGGATACTTCCAGGGAAGGGCAGGTGGGATAAAACACAGGATGTTTAATTATATTTGAATTTCAGATAAACAATAAATGCTGGGTTATTTTTTTCAGTACAAGTTTTCTCTATATATTACATTGCACATACACTAAAATCATTGTTTTGTCTGAAATTCAAATGTAACCTGGTGTGCTGTATTTTATCACAGTGCTATTACTGACAGTCCAGTGGGTGAGAGTAGCCCAGATACACACTTGCATGTCCTGATTGTCTCTTGCACATTTTGGCAGTGGGGCTGGATGAGGTCCCTTGCGTATTTAGGAGAGAACTAACTCTAAGCAGCTGGGAAAGCTCACCTAGAAGCGGGGCAGTTTGTCCTGTAGGTGAGCGTAGGAACTTGGATTGGCAGGAAGGAGCCAAGGGCCTGGGGGTGTGGAGGGAGGGTTGGGAGGGAGACCTACTTACAGAAGGGTGAGCTTCAATAGGATGTGGTGGCCTACACCTGTAACCCTAGCACTTTGGGAGGCTGAGGCAGGAAGATTACACATTCAAGCCCAGCCTGAACAACTTAATGATTTAGCATGACCCTGTCTCAAAATAAAATATGGCTGGGGATATAGTTTAGTGAGAAAGCTCTGGGTTTAATTTTCAGTCATACATGCACACACAGATAAGCCGAGACTTACCCCCTCACTTCTGCCAGTAAGGGAGTCCCCTGGTTACCTCAGCAGAACTGTTGTGATTGCATTTCTTTGCACCACGGTGATGGTCTGGACCTCCTTTATCACCAGGACAGGTGCAAGTGACAGTGGGCAGCAATGCATCCATCACGGCAATGACAGGAAACAAAGAGTTGCCCTTTGTGAGCACAGGGGCTTCCGTAGCCATGTGAGTTAACCTGAAGGGCTGGATCTAACTGCATAGCCATCAGGGTCACATGGAGGGCTGGGCACCCTTGGCTGAGTCACACTCACAGGTCTAGGATTCAGTAGGTCCTAGGGCAGGGCAGAGCACTGCCTTGCTAAGGGGTTCTCAGGAGATGCCGCTTCTGCTGCTTCAGGGGGTACTTTCTGGGAACAGCACCGAAGCAGTGCTTCTGGGGTTGGATGCATAAAAACCACTCGGGGATCTGGGTACCATGCACAATCTGTGGCCTCACTGCGGCTGGGAGGAGGCCTGAGAGTTCCCTTTGCTCACCAGCTCCCAGGAGATGTGACAGGAGCAAATTATGTTGCCAGGCTCCAAGCAAGTAGTTTTTAAGCCTGGCTGCAATTAGAATCACACAGGAAGCTTTTCAGATTCCCAGTGCCTCAGATGCACTTCAGAGTTTCTTGGGTGGGACCCAGGCACTTACTGTACTTGGCTTTTTTTAATCCACATGACTCTACTGTGGAGTGAAAGGAGCTATTTTTACTGCCGGTTCCTCCTGAACAACACATACATTCTTATTTCTGTTGTTATGGTTTAGATCCAAAAATGTGCCCCCAGTCTCATGTGTTTGGAAGATGATTGGATCATAGGGGTGCTCTTCTCATCTGTGGATTTGTCTACCATTCTTCCCTTCACTCTGCTTGCTGGCTTCCAGGAGTGTGCAGCTTTCCTCTGCCATGACCTCTACCTTGCAGTTTCTGCCTTGATGTCAGCCAATGATGGCCTGAACCTACTGGAAACTGTGAACCAACATAAACCCCTGCTCCTTTAAGTTGCAGGTGTTGGGTATTTTGTCTCAGTAACAGGAAAATGACTAATACATCTGTGAATGTAGTTGTTGATCCCCAGATCTTAGGCTTACAAGAAAGGTAGCAGTCAGATCTGACTTCTATAGCTCAAAATAGAAGCTGTGATGCAGAACATCTGATGACAGACAGCCTGCTGAGTTTTCCTTCAACTCTAAAATGGAGAAAATAATAGAACTGCACCATGGAATTATGCAAAAAAATGGTGTAAAATAGAATTTGTGCTAAGTGTTTAGTATGATGCCAGGCACATAACTTCTTGGTAAGTACGTTTGCTAATATCAATCATCATTACACTAACTCAGCTACTCACCACCTTCAATTCTGGAAAATCTTCCTTGAGTTGCATTCATTTCTTGTAGTTTCCACTACCAATCAATTTCTTTTCTTTTCTTTTTTTTTTTTTGGTACTGGGGATTGAACTCGGGTCCTTGCTCTTGTGCAGCAGGCGGCTAAACCACTGAGCTAAATCCCCGGCCCCTGAGTTAAACTTTCTTACATTGTTACAGGGCAGTTCTCATTTCCCTCCCAAGTAAGACACATTTAAACATTTTAAAAAACCAGTCTTCGCTAGTTCTGTCATGGACTGATCATTGCCAGTTCACACATTTTCCGTGTTCATCTTATTTCATTGTTCGCACGTGTTACTGTCCTGGCTACTGCTTGTGCACACTTCTGGGTGGTGAACACGCCAAGCTGCACTTTCTCCAGGGTTAGTCTTGTTGCTGTGTCACCTGGTGCAACTCACCATCCTTGCTTTAGAAATGCAACATGGATCAGCGCTTTTGGTGGGTGCATCATCCTGTTGACTTTCACTGAGTTTGCTGTGCAGTTGGAGGCCTTCTTTCCCACATGATCAGTGTGCTACACTACCCAAGGTCCTTCCTTGACCTTGTATAATTGAGTGTTTTTTCATCTAAAGTGTAAGGTATTACCACCTCTTCCATTTCACATTGTTAACTTGTCCCATTTCTCTGCCTGATGAGATTTTTGTTTTTTGAATCCTGATTCTGCCATTTAGTATAATCATTCTCTCCCAGCTTTGTGACATACCCATTTTTCATAAACTCGCCTTCTGTAGCTTCTATCATGATTAATTAAAATGTTGAACAGATGGGGCCAAAGGCAAGCTTTGCAGCAGGACACTAGAACTGCTCTTCCAGGTTGGTGTGCATCCTTTAATTAGTGCTGTTCAAGTGGCTACATGCCCACCAACTGTAGGAACGTCCACATCATACTTCTCTTCATTTTGCCCAGATATACTGGATCAAAGACCACATTAAGTTCCTTGTTAGGGCCAGTATGGCTTTTCCACTGCATTTTCCTAATTGATCAGTTAGTTTTACCAAAAAGGAAATGAATGGAGTCTGAAATGGTTTCTTGGAAACCCTTGCTGGCTTCCAATAATTGCTGCTTCCCTTCTTAGTCACTCCCCAAAAATCCCCAGCATTAATATCAAGCCCACTGGTCCACAGTATAGAAAAATCACTCTTCTTTTTGTATCCCCATCTCAAGTATTTTGTTCTTTACTACTGGAGAGGAAAAAATAAAAATGGATTAGCATGGTTTTGGAGCCCTCCAAATGGAGTCAGGATGCTGCTGTTAATCAGATCTCAGACACACCTATCTACAGATACAAGCTGACCCTGAGCTACATCCCTAACAAGTGATGTCATTTCCAATGCCTTTGTGGTTTAAAGCTATAAACACAGCTGTCATTTTGTAAAACATTGGAGCAGATTTTAAAGACCACTTGAATCTGTATTTTTCTGCATCTGGATTATAATCCTATTAACTCCAAATAAATGTTATTTTCTTTGTTCTCTTCTTGGTTGAAACAATTTTTCAATAACACTTGACAGTGATTTAACAGTCTCATTGGTGAATCTCCCAGTGCTGTTGAATAGAATTAATCTAGAGATGAAACAATTCCACTTGCTCATTGCTTCCTTGTAATATCTTAATTGGCCCTGGGTTTTAGTTTCCTCATTGGAGTGTTCTTCTTTAAAAATGATCTCTATGGTCCCTCTGGTTCTGATATTATTAGCTATGAAACACAAGAGAATGTGACACATTACACCAAACTAGTTCTGGAGGACAGGCAACTGGGCAATGAGAGATTGTTGTTTGAGTTTCACATCTTAAACAGGGATTTTAAAGAGAAGCCAAGGGGTATTGAAAGGTTTACATCCCACAAAACTTTTATTTCTCAGATTTGTGTACCACAGCAGTTTTCTGCCAAGCACCACCTTTATTTAGGTTTAAGAGGATTTTGTTAGAGATGTCATTTTAAAAAGCCCAAATCCAGGGCTGGGGTGACAGCTCAGTGGTAGAGCACTTGTCCAGCATGTATGAGGCCCTGAGTTGAATTTCTAGCATCACAAAAACAAACAAAACCAGACCCCAAAACATAAGACATTTTCTCCAGTATTCAGAATTTTGGGTGGAATTTTATTTTTCATTTTCCAAGTCAACAGATCTTAATTTAACATTAGGTTCCATTAAGAGAACACAAAGGTACACACTAGCCACAAGAAAGCAGTGATTTGGAGGTCAGCATTTGCACTGCAGGACAATAATTAATTCCATGGTTTCCAAAGGGAAAGCAAATGATTCTTGAAATTGCCTCAAAAAGTTCATTTGTTCTTCCTCTGCTCAAAGCCTCCTTCCCCCATCAGGACAAGCCTCTGAAGTTTCTACTAGTACCTACCAACATTTTTTTTTTTTGCACACACAAATCTTCACGGAAGTCCAGGAGGTGAATCAGTGTTCACAAGTTAACTTCCTTACCTCCTCAGTCAGTTACAGTGACCAAATCTTTCACCTTGGGTATCCTGGTTGCCTTTTCATGGAGGGGGGTTAGGGTGTTGGGTTATTTATTTTTAAAGATATTGTTCTAGTTGCTTAAATAAACAAAGAAAAACATTCCCCCAAATGACTGAAATTTGTTGGATTTATTTCTTTCTAAAGTTTGTACATTTAACATATACCATATACATATTTTAAATCCTTCACTATTTTGCATGATTTCTATTACATAAAAACCATTTTAAATGTGATAATTTTTGTTGTTATGAAACAACAAAATACCCTCAACTTATAAAAACACAGGAACAGTTATATTCATTTAACATTTACATAATAGAGAAATGTACTATGTATATCACAGCTTCTATACATGTCAGGTGACTCACTTGTCTACAAGGGTTAGTTTTACTTTAATAACAGTGAAATAGGGTAATATTTATATACACTATTTTAATAAAAATAAAGCAATTGTAAAATGTAAACTTAATTTTCAAAATAGTCTTTAAACACTTTAACAATATCCACATAAATTACTGTTCCATCCAAAAGAGGACCACCATAAATGCCACGATTTTCTAGATGGCATTTCTCAAATCTGGTACATGATAATGAGGAACAGGTTTCTAGTACATAATACGGCACCACTAGCTTAGCTTACCCAAGTCTGCTGATGCTGACAGTTTGGCCACTAAAAAGGAGTAGGCTGCTAGTTTGTCACTAATTACTTTCACAATTTGCAGGGGACATATGGCACCAGGACTGCAATGGAACTGAAATGATTGGAGGAGAAAACTCTGGAGGTAAAGGAATGCTCCACACTGTCAACTGGTTTGAGCCACAGTGAATACAATCCAGTTAATAGGTTGGAAAAGTAAGTCTTGTTTTATATTAGAAGATACAAATTACCACCCTTCTGCATGTCCCAGAGTAACCAAGGCTAACAATGTGGGTTCTCCACTTGTGTAAATTTCTGTTCTAGAAATGGGCTTCTGAAACTTGAGGTAGAAGAGGGTGCAGGGAGGCATGCAGGCCTTTACCCAACAGCTCTCATCTGGCCAGAGCAGAATGGCTGAGCAAGTTAATGATTCTTGACCCTTCCCACAGAAATGAAACAATGTTCATTTCTGGAAATCTAGGTGTGAAGGCAAAGATATCATCCAACCCTGGTTAGAGCTCAAGGTACTGGTTTGTTTCTTGCAAAGGCAAAATCTGTGATCTTTGCTTCAGGCAGAGGATTTTTTCATTACCTTTATCATGTGCCACCCTGAGTGACTCAGTCACTCTCAGAGTTGGTGTCTTGCCTTCAGCCGGGTCAACCCATTGGGACAGCTGGATTCCTAAAGCATTTGAAACCCAGGATGTGCTGCTCAGTAGAAGTCCAAGTGGAGCGGAAGGCCAGGGGAGAAGCTCCATAGAGGGGACATTATCTCCCTCTGTGGTGCTCTGCTATTCAGGTTCACAACAGTGAGCCTCAAACCTGCACCATGGTCCTTCACTGAGCCTTGTGGCTGAGACTCCTAAGAGTGGTTGAACTTGGAGACCAAGGGAAAATCTTAGGTGAATCTCCAAAATTCTCTCCATTAGCCAATCTTTTCAGGAATTGAAGTTAAGGTGCTTATTTTATAACACTATTAGTGAGCGCTTAGCTCTCTACCCTGCAAAGGGAATTGCTATTTTCACTAGGTTCTCTCCTCACTGTCCTTGCTGATGGAAAAGTGCTCAAATACCCAGCATCCTTCTTCAGTGTGAGCTCTCATCAGTACAGCTCAGAAGGTCATGTGCACTTCTGTGGAAAAGTGCTTGTCCACTGCTGGTCCTTTCTTAAAGGAACGACCTGTAGAGCAAGTGGCTTGGGTACCTTGGAAAATGGTGCATGCCAGTTTTCTGGATCTTCCCCCAGGCTACCGAGGTACTGGGAGATGATGGAGAGCTGCTGCTTGTGAACTACAAGAACACCTTCAAGTTGTGGCCCACCAGGAAGGATGTGACAGGTAACCCCTGCTCCTTTTTAACAATGCAATGCATCTCAGAGTCAGACAAAAGAGCCCCAATTTCTCCTCGGTCCTTAGAAAACATCTGTGACATAGATTCTCCTCATTTGTTCATCATCTCTTTATAATACTTCGGCCCTTTGTGTCTTAAGGTCTTACATTTGTATAACTTTAAACACTGACTGTGTGCATGTGTGCAAGCAAGTGTATACAGAAGAGGGCCCAGACTCATCAACTTTCTCCCTACACCTTTAAGGGCCAGTAAACTGGTTCTGAATTTCTTAGGAGCAGAGGACTGAACACATTCACTGCTTAGCTTAAGTGGTAGGCAGCCTACTCAACCCCTCCACTTCAATTTGGTCTAATTACTCTTGTTCCTATAGCTTTAAAAAAGCATTTTAATGGCATTAAAAATCAATGTGCATATATATATATATATATATACACACACACTCTTTCTAAAGTAGATATTAATATCCATGTCAAATGGTTATTTGGCTTTACAGCCTTCATGGCTTTTTATTAAAATCCAAACATTTCGAATGACTAAGGCCCAAAATAAAACTTTTATTTTCACTACTCTTTTTCCATATGATTTCTGAATCAAAAGGCTTTTTCTTTTTTTGCAAATCACAAATAATTCTCAGAAGGAAATACTCTTGCAGAACTAGAAATACTCTTGCAGATCTTGCTGATCATCTACAGAGTCAGTCCTCTGCACGTCAAGAACAAATTAGGAAATATTATATATATTTGCAAAAATAGTTTGAGACTGTAGAGTTAATTAAAAAAACTAAGTGTAACTACCAAGACACTACTGCAGACTGGGGTTGAAGATTAGACTCCTACCCCACAATTCCAATTCTCTGAATCAGATACAAAGACATGAGGCAGTGTGTTTGAACAAAAGACACTGCACTCAACCACACACTCAAACACACTCAGTCGCTGCTTTAAATACACCAAACATGCTGGTTAATAAAATTTTAGTCTCTAGTTATCTATTTACACTCTATAATATAAGCAATCAAGTCAAACAACTAAGGCCAGTGGCTCTTCTTTGGGAAGAGGCAGGAAAAAGAGACCTAAGTATAAAAATATTAAATAAAGTTTTAACCTGGTTCCTAGAGTCCTTTTACCTGTGACCCAGTTGCTAATTTGTGCAACTGCACACCTGGAATACAGTACCCAATCTTGGGATGCCCTGATATACTTTAGCATTTGTGATATTTCTTTCAAGAGGGTAAGGATGTGGCACCAGGAGAGTGGTTTGAGCCACTGTAAAATATACATAGGTACATAAATTATATGGTGGCAACTTACTTAATGCTTCTGAAAGCTATATATTCTGGACTAATTACAACAATAAAGAATGTGCGCTGTGAGCATCACATTTTGTAATAAGCCCACAACTGTCAGTTCAACTTTATGTTTAAGTGCTCTTAATATTAAAGTTACTAAAATGGCACAGGTTGCCTTTTTTCCCCCATTTCCTTTCTGTATTTCCAAAATTATAATGAGCTAACCCCTCAGTATTGCAGACTGTACACTTCAACAGATTCACATGATTTAGTTCAAAGTCACCTTTGCCCTGGAGATTCACACCTCACAGATGGAATTTCCTAGCACAAAATTTTATTAAAAGTTAATCAAAATATCATTTGAATTTAAGTCAAATAAAACAATACCACTATATGTATTTGCAACAACTGCATTATATAATCAGTCCTAGGAGGTTTTTACTTGCTTTTCCTATCACACTGGTTATTAAAGACAAAATAACTTTGATGTACATATACCATATACTGATACACAATCTACACATTGATGCATATACATACATACAACTATAAATACCCACGAATACAAAATTGGCACGCAACAGAAAGCGCTATCTTTCACATCCAACGTTACTGTCTACGAATATTTCCAAAAGCCTACAATACAACAGATACACACATAAATTACAAAGGATGAGCCAAGAGACCTAAGGAAACCTATTGTATATACAATTAACTTGCCATATTTCTTGCTGTTGCATTCAAGTCAACAAACTGTCATGAAGATTCAAGTATTTACTGACATTCTCTGAAGACATTCTCTCTGCATGCAATGGCCCAATTACTGTCCTAAGCAGAAGGTTGCCTGGCTTGGGTTGGATACTGTAGGTATAAAAGGAGGGTGACCTTGGACTTCAGTTCTTCTTTTAAGAGGAAGAGACGGAAAAGGAATCCAAAAAGAAAAGCAGTGACAAAGTACCTCTGTATCTCTACCAATAACTGATCACAGGATTACACTGTGGTTATCTCTACAATCTTTGGATGATTTGATGGTGTAAGATGTTAAAAGACTGGTGGAGGGAGAGATCTGCTGACCTTGAAAGAGACCAGTGGCCTGGCCTGGATTAAAAGGGTAGAAAGCTTTGGAGAAAGGTAGGCCCAGAGGCTCATTTGCTCACAAAACTCACTAATCTATTTAGGCGGATACTATTAAGTTCAAAGTTGCACTATCATTCATAAAGTGGACTCTATTTTTAAAAACAAGTGTTAGGATGCCACATTGGTTTTTTGTTTTACAGTGCTAGTTTTACAACTGAAAACAAAATTCCATTGTTTAAAAAAGTAAAGGGATCATTCTCTGCTAAAATTGAGGAAAGTGGCTATGGACCTGCTAAAAACTTATGCTGAGTCCATAAGAACTAAAACTAGAGATTTGGACCTGCATACATAAGAAACTTACTGTGAACTGAGGCTGAGTGAAATAAGTGATATTACAAGGAAAAATGCCAAAGAATTCAATTTCTAAGGATAATCAACTGAACTGAAAAAGGTCTTGGCAAGAAGACAAGGGAGAAGCTGATTTCTAGAAAGTTTTCTTCCCATTGTCAATGATTAGGGGGAAAAGGGCAGAAAAGAGGCACAGTTCAGGGCAAAGCAGGGCTGTGCTTTATCTAAGAACAACTTCTTGGGCCTTTGTGGGGAGTGGGCAAAGACAGCCAAAAACTCTGTGTAACTTAGTACTTACGCAGCAAAAGTCCTCTTTCTCTGTTAGTTATGCAATTCTCCCCCAACTTTAGAAGTTCAGTGGTCTGGCCACATGGTAAAATACAAACCTAGCTGGTCTTTGAAAAGTCAGCCAGAATTTCCTCTTCCAGAATTAATTTCCTAGTATCATTTCTACATAGGAAACAGTCCTCACCTCCTGGATTAGGATGCCAGTGGGAGAAGCATCTAGGGTCTTGCAGACAGCACAAGACTGCCGTGTGAGAAAGCTCGCTTTACCCAAGAGCAATAGAAGAAGTTCCATATCCTCTAGGAATGACTGCAACCAGAGGACTCACCCACCTGTTGATTTTACTGAGATTAATTTAAAATGCACAAAAATATTGCTTGGTTTAATTAGACAATGCTAAGACTTAAGTAACTGGTTAAAGAAATCTGTATTTCAGAAATGTCTATGGTCTGGAAAGACTCTATATGCTAGTAACTCAGTTTGATTGATGACAAGTACATGATACCTCCATGCAAAAGCCAGTATGTGAAGTGGTGGCAAACCCCAAAATACACAAGGATTTTATACATGGGCCACTTCTTTGGTCAATTTGTAACAAGGTATTTTGATGAGTTATCAAGATTTCCTACACTAAAAATTAATATTGAAAGTATATGTATGAAAAAGAATGATGGTTTTCCACATGGAGAGAAATCCCAAGGTCCCTGGGCTACGAGGCAGGGATGAGGAGTGAGGTGGAAAGGGGTGTGGAGGAGTACCTTCAGAAAGGCAGGAGGAGGACAACTCCTCAGTACCGTGAATTGTACAAGGTTAAACATACCTCCGAAAGGAAACACCTTCCATTTCTTTCGACTATATACCATTGAGAAGAAATGATCACAACAGAAAAAGTGGCTGTCTATGGACCAGACCCTCAGAAGCCAGTTGAATCAGAGACTATTTCCTGCCCTAGGATAAGTCTTGGCCTGCAACACACACTGACAGCAGACATCTTTCTCCCAGAGGTGTTTTCAGCCCATCTCCTGTAGATGGACAGTATCACATGACCAGCGACTGGCAGTCTGGGATCCTGGCCCACAAAAGAACCTTAAAGTTGTTGTTAACTGCTGCTTCAAAAGTGCCCTTGTCATCTTGTCATCTGACTATCCATTAGCATGTCTGAGAGTCTCTGAAGTTAATGTTAATAAGTCCCATAACAGGACCAGTGCTATGGTGGTGCTGATGCTAACTGAGTATTTTAAGACTACTCTAAACATCAGAAATACTGCAGCAAGGTACCATTCAATATGCATTATACACGCTAAGAAAAATATACATAAACATTCTATATACATAGATACACACTGTGGGTAAACACATTCAAGCTAGTCAGGGATGTCAACTTTTCTTCAGTTACTGAAGCTCATAGGTCATGTGGTCTAAGTACCTCTCTTTCTCCTCAACTAGGATAAATATTTAGGCAGAAAACAAACACTGATAACTCTGATTTCAGGAAGAAAGACAACTTGCTTATGGAAACCTTAGATTTGATAAGAAGCTACCAAAATGACTCAGGTATATGGGCTATGTTGGTGACTAATGTGTTTCATAGTTCTGAAACATAAATTCAGACATTGCCTTTACCTACACAATAGAGGACAGAGTAAGTTTTTCAAAGGTGTAGTAAAATATCATGAAGCAAGTAACTACAACCATACAGAGGGGTTACTCTTTTCTGTACACCAACAAATATGGACACTTGAATAGGGGAAGTAAACATTAATCAATAATCATGTAACTAAATGTGAGTACATCCTAACAATATATCACTAGAAATACCATGGTTTTATAGCAGGTTTTCTTTAATCCACTTGGACCATGCTATTCATGCAGAGCAGCTGATTCTTTGGTCATAGTACCTTCAACTAAAAAACAAAGCAGAAGTAGAGGAAATGTCTATGGGAGGAAAAAGAATATTCAGAATAATTCCATTAGTTCTGAAGTTGTGTTGTTTGGGAAGATGATAGCTTTAGGGAATTCAGTTTCAAGGTTTAGAAATCTGAACCTTCTAAGTCACAGGGCACTGAACCTTCACTCCTTTTTCCTCCTCTAGAAAAGATTATTCTGTTTATCAGCCTGAATTTCAAAGGGACTGTCACAGATACAGCTTGTGACTGTATGGTGGATAGAACTATTTTGAGTACATACAAATGATTTAAAATAGACAAAGAATTTTTAGGAGCAAGTTTAACAGTGACAGAGTGAAGTGGCTATCAAAGAGACTGAGATAAAAATAAACTAAGAAATTCTGCATATGCAACCAGCAGATTCTTCCATTTTCAACCACAACCCATTCAAACTATTACTTTCAGACTTAGCCTTAAGAATCAATATCCACTGCTGAAGAACTGCAGCTGATTTTTGCTCCCTTGTATTGTCTTGGCTTAAGTAAAGAACAAAAGGAGCTCCATTTTCCACATTTTGTTAGGAAGACCCCAATATCCTAACAACCAGGAGATGACCTCATGCCTATATATACATATACGTAGCATAAAAAAGAATCTATTCCTGGGTGGAAGTGTGTCAACGATAGAGATGATTCTGGATTCCTAGTCTAGACCCCGTGGGAGTGAAGTAACAATTTCCTGCAGACTAAACACATGTCTATTGCTGTAGCTACCCCAAGAGCCGATTATTGCCACTGTCCTTCAGAAAACCAAATTAACTTGGTACCCATCTGTCCTCAGCCTTCAATGGCAAAATCACTCTACTTCCTCTTCCCCTTGCTTGGTTGGAATAGTATCCACACTTCAAGCAAGCTCCTATTCTTCCCCAAGTTCTCCAGACCTGGGTCCTCACATCCCCTCTCCCTGCTTCCAGAAGGGTCAGAACTCAACACTAAGTGCTCAGCTTCACGCAGGGCTACATCACTTTGGAACATCTTGATTCCCAGCATTGTAATTCTCACTTAAGTATGTGTGAGTATTCAACTTCACCTCCATGACTGGGCAAGATTTCACATATAAAGGTTTATGTTAACTCTGGCTAGAATTTACTAAACTACAAAGTTTGTCCAGTTAAGTGTTTCATAATGGATTAAATTATTTAACCTTAAAAAAAGAATAACGGTTGATTTGAGAATACATAAAACAACTGAGTAGAGTGCAAATAAGAGAAAACCAAAGGAGAAGGGATGCAGAATTCATCCTGAAATCATGATCCTCTAACTCCTCACAAAAAGGTGCATTAGTTATCAAATTGCAAAAAATCATCAAAGCAAAGAAATCAAGAGCAAAGACAATCTGTACAGAAACTAACAAAAATATACAATATAAAAAGTTACTAATGCACCGTTTAGTCACAGACTTTTTTTTTAAATATATTCACGGATTACCAGAAAGATCTTGAAAACCCCTATTTTGCTCCATGACCAGCACTTCCTGGCCTCAGATGGATTCTAAGTAACTTTTTGCTTAATGCTCGGTGTTTCCGGTCGGTGGTCCTTCCTCTCTGACACATTACGCTTGACCTTGGCGGTGATCGGAGAGGAATCTGGGTTCAGCGAAGGACTAGAGTGTGATTTCTTCAGACCGGCAGCCTCATTTTCATCATGACTCAGGAGCTGCTTGCCTCCTTCTTTCAGAATGCTGACATAATTTTCATAACGGGTTTTCTGGAGGCAAAGTCAGAGAAGAATGGTAGTCAGTATGCAGTTTGCAAAGGCCAATGGGCAGCACACCTTGGGTGTTGACTGCCTGCGGACCTTGAACGGTTGTGGAATGCTTGACTTCATTCCCCAAACTGACCAATTACTTGAGTACTTACTGGGCACATGAGAAGCAGCAGCTACAGGAGACTGATTTAGTGATTTAGATAAGAAGTTATCATTTTAGTTATTGTTTGCGCTATTTGGGGAAGTAATGGCAACAGGGAGTTATGGCTACCAGGTAGAACACACATCCCAAACACCCAGGCACAAGAGAGTCTAAGATGGAGTCTAAGATGTCCTCTGCTTTTCAGTGACAGGCTGGCTATTATGGCTCACATTGTCATCACTTGAGCCTCCCCCATGTGAGGCAGGGCTTGTGTGAACCTAGCTTGGGTACGGCTATTTATTCTCTTTCCTACTTCCTGTAACTCAACTGGAAGGATCCTTCCAGGGTGAGTGCATCTCCAGCCTATGAGACCACAGTCCCAAAGCTGTTCTCCATTTCCTTCCATTGCTCTTCTGTAGGGTTATCCACTTTTCGTTCTCATGCTACTATGTGTAGCAGTTACCAGGAACATTATGAAGTTTTCAGAACTTCCAATTACTTTCTGATGCTTATCATATTCAAAAGAATTTCCCTCATCATCAACTATTTATTGAATATTTACACAATTTCAAACATCTCGACTCCCTTTTGTCTCTTTTCTCTAACAGCTGAGAACACTGGAAAGACTTTTCTCTCTAGCCCTAACTAGTATTGTTTTTGACGTTGTTTCTATCCAAGTCACTTATATAGAACTCTTGTGTGTGTATGTACACAAGCATGTGCATGTGTGTATATATTTCAAATTAAAGAAAACGGTCTCCTATTCTTGATTTGATACATTTTAGTCAAAATAAGTCTTTCACCATGCTGCCTCCACACATGAAAAATTTATAGAAGGCCTACAGTGTTTTATTCCTAAACAAAAGAACTTGTCAATTATGAAGTGTCTAAAGCAAGCAGGCAAATTCTATTAAGACTATACATCCTTTAAGGATTTTTCTAGTCAGTTTTAGGTTAGTAACTGTAAAATGCTACCTTTCTCAAAAGTGGGAAAGCTGCTAGCCATTACATTTGTTCTGGGTTTGATCATTATCCAGGTAAGGGTGCTGAGCTCAGGATGATACTGAGTGCTTACACGCTAACTTTAGGTTATTCATTCCAATCCTATACAACTTGTAACGTTACTGTTCCTGTTTTAGGTAAGGAAACACAGGCAGAGAAGTTCACAGTAGGATGAATCTAGAAATGGAACTTTGATTTGAACCCAATGTCGCTCCAGAACCCATGCTCCTCAAGCTACATTTCCTTTCTGGATATGAAAGTATAGACACACAAATCAAAGTACATTTTAAGTGTCCTCTGACAGACACTGGTGATAGGCCAATCAGAAGCCATGCTGAACTACTTTTTCTCTTTTATCCCTCCCACCACAAAGGTCGGTCTTGGATGTTGTAACCAAGGAGATGTAAGGAGAAGTTTGGGATTGGGGTTCTTCCTTCTGGGGGCATTGGTTTCCAAGAAGAGGGACAGCCCCTAGAAGAGAAGGCACTAGTGCTAGCCCCTTATTCTTATTTCTTCTTTCACATGACCATGTCTCCCAAAAGCTACCACCCTGTGATTTGGGGCAAGAGGCATGAAAACAAAAGTGCAACATGCCAGGTCTGAGAGAAAATGGAAAGACAAAAAACACACAAAGAAAAAAACCTGAGTTCTTGATTCAATGAGCTAGGTCCAACCTTGACTCTCTACTACCTCTGGATGCATAGGCATGAATCAAATATCCTTAAGTGTTAAGCCAGTGTTCATCAGATAGTGTTACTTGTGGCTGAAAGCATTACAAATTGATCTATGTTCCAATAAACATGTACGCTTCATAAAGAAATAATAAAGTAAAATAAAGAATTATAGGATAGGGATTATCTCAGAAGGCCACAGGAGAACTTACTAAGGACTTCTGCTAATAGACAATGCCACCAGTCTTGCACTTTGGCATCATGTAATTAGAAGATTGAATAAGATATAACTGAAGAACACACTGGTTCTCAGGTTCTATTTATTCCAAGAATTTATTACTTAATCTGTCTCCACACTGCCTTGGTAGCAAGATTAAAATGCAGGAAAAAACTACTCTCAATAAGAACAAGATTTAGTAAAATGATCTATATGCAGTTTAAAATTAGATTCAGAAGCCAGTGTAGGGTAGAGTATTGCATGCAACTGAAGAGTTTACACAATGAAAAGAGCTTGAAGGAGTTTTCTGAGGTGACGTGCAAAGAGACAAAGGAGAGAAGGTGATAGGGCCAGTTTTCTACCACTTTTTGAAGAAACTGATACTACTGAGAGCAATCACTTGAAAAATACATGAAG
This sequence comes from Heterocephalus glaber, assembly GCF_053883595.1. Classification (NCBI taxonomy): domain Eukaryota; kingdom Metazoa; phylum Chordata; class Mammalia; order Rodentia; family Bathyergidae; genus Heterocephalus; species Heterocephalus glaber. The sequence continues at coordinate 11,487,496 of NW_028258307.1, read as the reverse complement.
GAAAACCATCTCATCCACACATTCTACAGCTCTAGCTGCAAGGCTCTTGTCTCAAATAAATTACATCAGTTTTTCAGCCAACATATAAAGGGCATAGGTGTGGCTGTGTATGAGTCACGAGGTCAGAGGAAAAGGCAAAGCAGAGAAAGGGTAAAGGGGGAGGGCAGAAAACAAAGACTGCTCTGTTGTTGTTAAGAGAAATGAAGAGGAAGAAACTTTTGTGATAAGTTTCCAAATGGCTGTGTTCCTTTTCTGATTAAAAAAATAAATGAAAAAAAAGCTTAAGGGAGAGAAGCTATAAACCCCAGTAATATAGCTTTCATTTTGTTTCTATTCTGAGACTTTTACTCAATCTACATCAAACATGCAACTTCAAAATATTTTAGGAAAAGGTAGTTTCAATCTCAGAACCACGCAGCAAGCATTGGCTTCAGTCATGTCATTGCAGGATTACAGGCTCACCCAAACACGTAAATCCTTCTGAAGATGCTCTGAACTAGACAAAACTGCCTTGAATGAAGAAAAACACCTCTCTGTGAAGGCAAGAAGAGGAATGGGAATAAATAATGAATTTAAATGTCCTTTTTTCATCAGTTTCTCATTGTATTCTCTTTTGGGGGAGTAGGAAGGTCATACTTCATTATAACTCATCTTTGGTAGGGTTATTTTCTTTCTTCATTTCATAGAAGAGATTATTCTCATCTTTTTTCCCCCAAGAACAATTGTGAAATTTAAGGTTTCAGGTAAAGCTGGAGTGTGAGGAAAAGCAAAGTAGCCAAGAGGAGTGTCTGTAAATAACTCTATAAATTACTTTATTCTTTATTGACACATAGTACTTGTGGATATTTAGGTGGTACAGTGTGATATTTAAATATGCACACACAATATGCAATGATTAGATCACGATCAATCATCCTGATTTATCACCTATCACCTTAGACATTGATCACTTCTTTGTGTTGGGAACATTCAAAACCCCTTCTACTATTTTCAAATATTCCATTAGCTTTTGTCAACCATAGTTATCGTACACACTGTGCTATAAAACATTATGAGTTATTCCTCCTATCCACCTATATTCCTGTACCTGTTAACTATCCTCTCTCTGGTTTCCTCCCCCAACCCCTTCTCAGGCTCTGCTAACTACTGCTTCACTGTGTACTTCTCTGAGATCAACATTTTAGCATTCACATGTAAGAGAACATGTAGTATTTGTCTTTCAATGCCTGGCTTATTTCACTTACTTTCCTCCTGTACTATTCATGTTGCTGCAAATGACAGAAATTCATTCTTGTTTATTGGTAAGTTTCCCTTTTCTTTATCCACGCATCCATGTGTGGACCCTTGGGTTGATTCTGGACCTGGGCTATTGTGAATAGTGCTATAATAAACATGCAAATGCAGATGTCTCTCTGACATACTGATTTCAGTTTCTTTGGATACATACCCAGTAGGGACTGCTGGATCATATGGTAGTTCTATTTCTAGGTTTTTTGAGGAAACTCCATAAAATTTGCCACAATGACTATCCTGATTTACATTCTCACCAATGGTGTATGAGTTCTCCTTTCTCTGCTTCTTCACTAGCATTTTTTACTTTTGGTCTTTTTGAAAAGAGTCATTCTAACTGGGGTGAGATATCTCATTGTTTCTGGATTTTATTTCCCTGATGATTACTGATACTGAGCATTTTCTTTTCCCTTTTCATCATTTGTATATTCTCTTTTGAGGAAGGTCCATTCAGGTCATTTATCCCCGATAGGTTTTCCTTACCCCTAGTCCCTTGACCTAACCTCCAAACCCAACTCCTACTGCCATTTGCCCATTTTTTCTGACTGGCTTTCTCTTTCTCTTCTCCTCCTTCTCCTTTTCCTTCTTTCTTCTTCCTCATCTTCTTATACCTCTTCCTCCTCTCTCCTCCAGCTTCTTACTCCTCCTCTTCCTTCTTCCTCTCTCTCACACACACAGTTGAATTTGCAAACATTTTCTCTCATTAAGTAAGCTGTCTTTTCACTCTGTTGTTTGTTTTGTTTGCTAATCTTATTTGTCAATTTTTGATTTTGTTACCTGTGCTTTTGGGTTCATATAAAAAAAACTTTATCCACAGAAATACGCTTATGTTTTCCCCACATTTTTTGCAAGTCCCCTTTCCTTTGTTTCTTTGTGTTTGTTTGTTTGTTTGAGACAGGGTCTCACTATGTAGTTCAGGCCAACCTTAAACTGACTGCATAGCTGAGTCAGGCCTTGAGCTCATGACAGTCCTCCTGCTTCAGCCTCCTGAATGCTGGGGTTAAAGATGTACACACCACCATGCTCGGCTGCAAAGATCATTTTGAAAGGTCTGATGTACCAGAGACTAAAAAATTTGATGAGAATTGTTCAGTCAATAAATGAAATTGAGGCAGACAATGCTCCTTCCCTAACAGCCTCTTCTTTCCTGCTAGCTGAGCTGTGATTTTTTTCTTTTCTCCTTTTAAATTAAGGATGACAATGTGCCTAGCTCTGAGAAGAAACATGGTTTAAATCACATGTGAGAACGCTTGCGCCTCTGTCTCTCTTGCAGCCATGAAGCTTGGCTTTGGTCACCAACAGGTCAAGTAGAAATCTACTATGGCACTTTACTAAAAACAGCTTTTGCTATTTTGTTAGCAAGCAGTAAATAAACTGTGTGGAGCTGTGTTAGTCATTTTGAGACCATGAAGTAAGCATAAAAATAAAAAAAGCCACTGAAAGCCAGTGCTTTCCCATGAAAATAGATAAAAAAATTTATAAAAAAAAAACTGTACATCCTTGACAGCAACATTTACCAGCCAGTAACCATCTACTTGCATTTTTATTAAATGAGATGCAAGTATGTTTATACTGTTTAAAACTTGGTCAAGTTTTCCATTATTTTCATCCCAAAGCTTTCTTAACTAGTAAAACAGTCAATATTAAGTTGGTCTCAATCCAAAACCACTTCTGTTAGGGATTTTTCTGAATATTCAACAAAGTAGTGATGAATGTTACTTCACCACTGGCTACATTATATTATACAATCAATATTAACGACTTTTATGATTTCCATGGATAATTTTATATCATTTACTTCATCTCTGTGGCTGGACCACAATTCTTTTGGCCCTTACAGGGAATCTAAGAGTTTGTAAGAGGTTCTAAGAGTTATCCAAAGTTTTATGCCACTTGAAGGTTCCAGTTAGTGATTAGTATTCTGGCACAAAGGGTACAAACTAGAGATAACTTTAAAATCATGAAGAAGGAAGTCAGATAATTAAATTTTGACTCTTTGCTTTCTGTCATAGTCTATATTCATTTGATCAGCAAGTCCTTTTCTGATATCTTTAAAATGCATTCAGAATCACATGATTTCTCACTGCCTCTATCTCTTCCATTTGAGACCAAGCACTGTCATTTTATGCCTGGATGATGACAGCAGCTGCCCAGCTGGTCTCTTTGCTCTCCTCATTGCCCTCCAAGTATGCCCTTTTCAAAAGACAGTGATCTGTTCAAATCCAAGATCAAAGTTTGTCAGCCTTGCTTAAAGCACTCATTCAGTTTGTCATCCTTGATACGGCCTAGACCACTCTAATGTTAGCCAAGTGCCTTGCACTGTGCCCCACATCTGCAGTCCAATCACTCAGTGCTGATCTTGGGCTTGCTGTGCACTAGCACCTCTGCTTCCTGGCTGAAGGTGAATGTGGTGAATACATTCCTCCTCTAGGCCTTGGTCTCTTGCTAGTCTCTTTGTCAAAATAGTTTTCCATCTATCCTTCACCTCTTTGAGACTTCACTCAAATGACACTTTTATATCAATGCTTTGCAAATCTAAAACTGCAACACCTACTGTTACAGTTTGTATCTAGATGTACCCCCAAAGCCTGACGATCTCACAGGTGGGGCTTTTCAGAGCTGACTGGATCTAGGATGTGTAATACTAGATTAAGGGTATGTTGAACTAAATGAGTCCGCTGATTGGTTTAGCATAGTTCTGGGTGTGAATAATGGGAAGGCCCACCCTGGGTGTGGGTGGCACCACCAAAAAGGCTTGTAGCATAGATGGAATAAAAGGGAAAGGCAGGTTTGCTGCTGCTGCTTGCTGCTTCACTGCTTCCTGCCTGGGCTACCATGGACTATTTCTCCTCTGCCATGTCCCTCTACCATGCCACCCCCATTTTTGAGCCAGCTGACTATAGACTGAAACCTCCACAAACATTGAGCTGAAATATTTTCTCCTTTAATTTCTGCATGTTGAGTATTGTGTCTCAGCAATGAAAACAGTAACTAAGACATGCACTTTTTGGTTTTCGGAGGCAAGGTCTCCCTCTGTAGTTCAGTCTGGCTCTGAACTCACTATGTAGCCCAGGCTGGCCTCGAACTCGTGGTGATCCTCCTGCCTCAGGCTCTTGAGTGCTAGGATTACTGGTGTGTGCCACCACACCTGGCTAAGACATGTGCTTTTATCCTGTCCATGTTTATTCTCTCCTTTGCACTTTTCCTCATCTCTAACAGTCTTATATTTTACTTTCTTTTAAAACCTTATTTCCTCCTTGCCCACTAGATGCTATCCCGTAAAGGTAAAGAGTGCTTTTGACTGCAAATAGCACATACCAAATAAACATTTGTTGACTGTGAATGGAAAGAAGGCACAGCTATAAGAAAATAAATTCTCATATATCTACTAGAAAATATATTTTGAACATGTGTTCTATGCTTAGAATATGGTAAATTCTAGAAAAATAAAAACAGGGATGTAGATGTTAACAGCAGATCCCTGATGGGGATTCACCATTTTTTTCAGTGTTCCACTACTCTCACATTTTTCATAAAAACACTAAGGTCCAACTCTTGTCCCTTTTTTCTCATATACTTGACCTTGGCAGTCTAGTCACCACGTATGGCAAATCCTGCACAGTGCTCTGAGTGCAGGCTGCTTTTGCAGAGACAGAAGAGTGATTTGTACCATATTTCTGAGGTTCATAAAACACAGACTTATTTTCTCAGTATCTTTTATAGAGCAGTAAATGAAGAAGAGATTTTATTACCCATTTTGAGTTAAAAATGAAGTGAGAAATTGGACCATTATACATGGATTCTCATGTGATTCCTTGTTTGGATAGTTACTAGATCTAATTCTGATATGAAGATTCTCTATTTTCCAATGTATAACAACGAAGATATATATAAAAAAGACAAAGATTTGTCAGGGTTATTTATATCTAGATTCTACCTGCCTCATCATTTCCATGTGTATTTACATGTAATGTATCATGATCACATTTACCATTGGACATGCTCTTCAATACTAAGGTAAGTTTCTTATTAAGCTCCCCTGGTCAGAGAATATTAGTCTTATCAACATTAATACTGGAGGGAATCTGGTGTTGGCACTAAACAAATCATAATACTTAAGTATTATACTTTACTTTGACAATTTTTATAACCAGATGGTATAGAAAAGAGAAGATAAACAACAAAAAAATTAAGAAGAATACATATTCCCTATCAGGGGATATTAAAAATGAGATAGGATGTTTAAAAATGAGTCACAAAAAGCACTGTGGCAGTGAAAAAATATTCTTGTAAGACAGCCTATTCTTGACAATGTCACTGACTAATAAGTGTGGCTTTAATTCATTCTCATAAGTTGTTACTCAGTCTTCATTATGTAGTCCCTTTCAGGGATGGGTTTTTCATTTAAAAGGCCAAGAAGAGTTTGAAGGTAAAAAAAAGTTGCCTCAGGGACAGTTGGTTATGTTATTAAAGATTTTGTCTTAAGTCTCTGGAAATTCATTCTCAGATCAATTCTAAATAATTCCAGAGCTGCAGGCTTACCTTCCTCCTCAGGACCACTCCAACAGTGTATGTAAATAGATTTCTACCAATCTAAGTGCATGATGCAATTCCACTATCAGAAAAGCAACTCAGGGTGGGATTTTTTAAAAAACCAAATCCAAGAGCAGCAGCTACTCTGCCAATAAACATCTGAGGTCTGTTTTCTTGAACATGGCTCAGTCAGCAATCTCTCTGTGAATTTTTTCCTTAAAATTACCTATTTCCACACAGCCTTCTGTAAACTACGAAAAGCCAAGGGCAAGTCAAACTCTTAATGAGTTTGTCTTCTTTTTCTACTAAAATACTTTAATCAGTTTGTAAACTCCTTACTACATTTCATTTTTGCTATGAATTATTAAGGGATCTGCAATTACCTATAAAAATCTGCCTCAAATACATAGAAACAGATCTCTTTTCACCAGCAGCCAATGCTTACCAAGGACGGATGATAAAAAAACATGTATCTAAGGCTATCTATGCTGTCATTTGGGTTTAATGTTAATGGCTCTCTGAAAAAAATCACCACTATTGATATTCTTTGAAAGGAAATTTAATCACAACCCGACATATACACTTACACGCATCTAATTGAATAGTTTCTTTTCCCCTGAGCCCTGCATGCCATTTTATATTTCATTTAATAGAACAGTATCCCCATTTGACCTCTGATAAAGGAAAAATGATAGTAAATAAAATTGTACTGCAATTTTAACTTACTACCACATTTGCATTCAGACCTCACAGCTTCAGGAATCAAATCCTGAATACATTTCCTCCTGACATTTTGTTTTCTCATGCAGGAGAGGTAAAAGGCCATCTGAAGATAAAATGAGCAGAAAACCAATAACATCATGTACATAGCAAAGCACTCCCTACACTTGGAAAGAAAGAAATAAACCAAAAAATCAAAACAAACAGAACAAGGAGCTACTAAAGTAACTGTTTATTCAAGTGAAGACCGTTCATCTCCATTCTGTAATGGTGGCAGAACTGAGTTGCAGATATGGCTCTTCCACCTCTGCCTACTATCTTAAGAAAGTAGCAATATGCAAAATAGTTCTTATATGAAACCATACTGGGACTTCACATTTCAAAAAGAAGAATTTGAGAGTTTTTTTCCCCCTATGCCATTCCCACATTAGGCTTCAGAATGCAGTAGTAACCCACTGCCTAAAGATAGCAAATACCACACATTTTCAGTGTGTATAGTTTGTATTCATGGCCTTCTGGAAAAACCTAAGGAAGTGTGAATTCTGGTCTGTTCATTCAGTCTCTCTTTTTGCTCGATTGCTCTCTAAATAAACTTGGTGACTTTAATTTCTAATAGAAATTTGAAAATAGAAAATCTTACTTTTATATAATACACAGAAGAGGTCAAAAACCCTGCACTAATATAGACAAAAGGTACTGTTTGAAGAAAGTGTTTTGAAAGCTTAACCTCCATTTAACTGCCCCTGCCTTGCCCTCATGATGCTCCTATGGAATCTGTTCAGTGGGAGAAATTAAGATCAGAGGGCGAGCAGACTTGAGGCATCCCCCACATCTCCAGCCAAGAGGACAGAGAGACCAGGCTTCAGTCCCATCCACCTCAGAGAGACTCTGACACCCTGCACAGATGAACATCCCTTTCTCAACATACAGTGAATCCCTCCACCAGGCCAGGTCTCACCATGTCCTCTAGCTTATGTGCTATGGTTTTCATTAAAGGGGAACAATCTAATTTTGCAGACAGCTACCAGGACTATGTGTAAAATTCTGGAACATCTTTGTCCTTGTCCTCCCTCTATCTGTAATAACTGCTTTATGTATATTAAGTTACCTAAATCTATTCAGATATGATATGTTGCTCTCCTGCTTCGGCCAGTCTAAATTCTTGATCACCAATTGATGTCATTGCCCTTCCCTCTTGTTTTGCCTTTAAAACTTGTCTGCAATCTTTAAGAACCTACAGTGCATACTGAAGACTTTTTGAATTGGTGATTTTCTAGTTGTAACTCCAGGCAGCCCAAATAAATGTTGTTTTTTAATCATTTCGTGTGTCAATTTCTCTTATGAGTTGACAAGCCTGTCTGCCTACTCCACCCTGCTTTATTACTTCTCAGAATTCCCCTGCCTTGCACACCCTCAGAGAGGAAGGAGAGCTGAAAGGTCATCCGTGGTCCCTCTCCACCTCCTGGGCCTGCTACTACCCTCACAGGGCTCAGCGGGCTACCAGGACCAGGAGTGGGGAGCAGGCTCCTTTGTTCTAAAACATCCTTCCCGTGGAGGAGGAGAGCACTTGTGTTGGTAAGGACAGTATCAACTCCTGCTGTAGAATTAGGTTTTTTTTGGTACCGGGGATCGAACTTGGGTCCTTGTGCTTGCGAGGCAAGCGGCGGAACCACTGAGCTAAATCCCCGGCCCTGTAGAATTAGTTTTTAAGACACTACTACGACTTTAATTCTTTACAAATATTTTTCTCTAGCTGTCAAAATACTTTCTTTAGACTGTATAATACTCGGTTTTCCATCTCTTTTTAAAATTAGACTCAAGATTCTTAATTTTAAAGCACACTAATCTTACTTAGAAAACACCACACATTTTGTTTTCTAGGTGGACAATTTAAGAAATGATCTGTACCATTCCAACCCACAAAAGGGACAATTCTATTTCTTCAGAGGTCCCAGCCCAGCTTGGTCTTTTGTGAAGGTTTTGACAATAACAGAGTAAAGTTAACTAAAAATAAAAATTCACCTGATTAAATTAATGAGGTAAAAGACTTTGCTGTTGAGAAAAACAGAAAGTTGTTTTCTGAACTATAGAGTATAAAATTAAACTTCTACTTGTCCAAGTAATTTGAGCTAGAGAAATACTGCTATTCTCACTAAATTTCTGTATCTGATTTTTATCTTCTAAAACCAAATCATAGCTTATTATGGCAACATTTTTACACATATCATGCTCTTAATCTTTTGTTTTAGATTTTGCTTATGCCTCTGTCTGTGCTGGAATCAGCTAGAATACAAGGTATTCTTCAGAAGCATGTTGCTAGTGCCCTTCACCGTGGCTGGTCACAGATTAACAGTTCCAACTGGGCCACTGCTAGTTATAAAGGGACAGGGTGCATCTTTCCAAGAAACCTTTAAGTATGACTTAAAGAGGCTTTAAAGAAACTGTAAACCCCATGGACCTCTCAAGACAATTCATCCCTATGATTTACTTACTCCTTTGGAATTTGAAGCATGCTATGATGTGAATGTGGGTTATCTCCCTGAAACTCACATTAAAATTAAATTCCAACATTCATTTAAGATCTCAAAAGATGGGCAGAATGGGACCTTTAAGAGGTGATTAGGGTTAATCCATTCATGCAATTAATGAGTTAACGTGAGTTAGTGCAGTATCCTAAGAGTAGGCCTACCATAAAAGGCCAGCTTGGCTCATCTCTCTACACTCCCTGTCTGTGGCTACATGACCTCCTGCTTTGACTCAGAAGCTGGCTGAGATGAAGCCCTTCAACTTTAGACCAGAGCCACAGGCCACAATAAACCTCCTGTCTTTATAACTTGCCCAGACTGTTATTGTGTTATTGGCAACAGAAAATTAAGACAAGGCAGGTTTGGATCTTCTGAATTCCCAACCCAAATGACCTTTTAAGTGGGAAGTACAATAAGCAACTATCTTACCCATTCTGTGTCCAGTGTTGAACCTGTCTTGGTAAAATACCTTCTAACCCTTGGCATCAGCACACTGAGCAATCAGACCACAACTGAGCCACTTGCTGCCTTCAGGTCAAAGGTTCCACATGGACAGAGCAGAACGAGTAGATAGGGTTTGTTTCTAGGAATCTGTAAGTTGGCAGGAGTTACTTGGAAGCAAGATGTTTTGAAGAGGATGCAATACTGACAGCTGGGAGAGATGGTGAACTAGAAGATAGGGAATAGGGCTCTGGAGGGAAATGGGAAAATCAGTCAAGATGCTTCTTACTTATTTCAAAATTTTGCCCAAAGCTAAATTTGCTCGTGGAAGAAGCATATTGTGAGTACCCTGCACATTCTTTAGCACGTGTGAGCCTTGCTGCAATGGGGATAACAAGCAGGCACGAAGGTGATGCTCCTGCACAAAGTGTATGAAAGGAGTAGGACCAATTCTTAGTCTTCCAATGAATCCTGGCTTCAGAATTCTTATAGCAAACATCTCTTTGCTTGCTTATGATTTTCTTTCTAACACTTCCAGACAAATCTTTCCAAAAAACACCTTAACTTTTAACGATAAATTTATGGAGTAATTCTGGAACAGACACACATTATCACAAACAATGTCAATGGTCTACTAAAAAACAAAACCCCGTAGATTCTTCTAGAGAATAGTAGGAAGAAACTTAATGTAGAAGACAAAGACAAAGCACTCTGGGTAAAGTGGGAAAACCCAAAAAAGAACAAATCCCTTTCATTTTATTGCAGAGCTAGCCTAGGCAAGAATTCAGTGCCAACAGCACACTTAACAAAGGAGAAAAAGTCAGTCATCCAAAAGTGTAATGGTACAGGAAGGTTCTTGTCCAAGGTTTCTGGACAAGAATTTCCTGTTGTAGGAAAGAAAATGTTTGTGCTTTGCTCCTATGTCACCAGACATTGATATGAGAAAGCACATTCTAGGATGGGCCACAGCAGACTTCACTTAAGTCAGGGAGGCCTCCTCTGGTTTTACAAGAAGAATTGATACAGAATTAATGACTGGTAACTCAGAATGGACACCATTCATAAACCATGATAAAGCCTTATAGGTACATAACAGCACCATACTAATTCCATCTCTCTCTTTTTTTTTTCTTTTGAGAGAGGGTCTTGTTATGTAGTTCAGGCTGGCCTTGAACTCACTATGTAGCCCAGGTTGGCCTTGAACTTGCAGCAATCCTCCTGCCTCAGCCTCCTGAGTGGAAAGACTATAGGCATGCACCACCATGCCCAGCTCCCGCTATCGGGAATTGAACTTAGGACTTTGCGCTTGTCAGGCAGGCGAGGCCTCCCTGAGCTACATCCCTGGCCCACGAGCTCCATTTCTTAAAGTGCATAACTTGTGACCAGGCATGTTATGGGCTGCCCTACCCCTGACTGGCTCTTATGCAGATTTCATGGCCTGTTTATATGCTGTCTAATATAGTAGCCAGCTAGGGGACATGTGAAACAGGCTCAGTATGAATTCGGACATATTACAGGTGTATTGCTACTAATCGTCTCTCAGTAAGCAAGTAGAATTTCTCTCCAAGAGGAAAAATAACAGCTATCTTTCTAATTTTATGATCAAGACATTTATAACTTAATTGCTAAATAATTTTGTTTCAAAAGGTGGGTTTACCTTGTGACAGTGGACACTTACAAATATTTGTGTTGCACTGCTCCTACACATGGAAAAGTGGTCCCTAAAATGGCACTTAGTGTGAAATTTATTAATCCAATGTTGACAAAAATATCAACAATCTGAGAAGGGAATCAGATCATTTGCTCAAAAAGAGACATGGCAAAATACTCAGCCAATACTATGCAAAAAAATACCCAACAGTAAAACTAAAAGTTTACAATTTGAAATTAATATTATGTGTTTTCAGATACGAGCTGTTTTGCATTTCTCTAATGACTATATGCAATATCATCTTTCCCTCAAATATACCAATTTCAGAAGGAATCATGTAATTGTAAATACCAACAAAAACTAGAAGTTCAGAAAAGATGCACCTTCCTTCAAGAATGTCCCAGATTTTTAAGATTTAAAATATTCTGCCCCAAGAAATTTTACTGTCTTCTTACAGTAGATATTTGTTGTTTCTCAAATTGAATTTCTCAGCCATGTGGCTGATGTGGGCCTCAACTGTCTGAAATCAAAAGCATATGCTACTCTGGGTCACAATTCAGGAGTGGGCTCTTGGCTGAATTCCAGCCTGCAGAGCCAAGGTAACTTTATTCTGTCTTTGGTTTTAGTCATGAATAATGTGGACTTTCTTTCTTTTTTCTCTCATGGACTAGAACCTGAGAACATATAGACATGGAAGTATTCTTCCATGTTTTCCTTTGCTTTGTGCTGCTATAATTGTGTCTGGGTAACTTAACCAACAGAAGTTATTTGATTCCTGGTTCTGGAGGCAGGAGCATGACCCCAGCAGCAGCAGGTGTCTTCAGGTTGTGTTACCCAATGGAAGGTGGCAGAAGAGCAAGAGAGACAGTCAAAGTGAACAGGAGACAGCCAAGTTCACTTTTATAGCAAATCTATTTTCATGACAAGGAAGCCACTGGATAAGGACGTTAATCCAGTGAGAGGACAGAACCCTCTAATTACCTCTTATTAGGCCTCACCTCCCAACACTGCTGCATTTGGAATTAAGTCTTCAACACCACAACTCTGATGGGCATACACAAACCACAGGATGCTACCTCTGGCCTCCAAAATCTGTCTGTATCCGTCACAAAACACATTTACTGCATTCCAATCCATACGCTCCTTACATGGTGTTATGTCCTGGTAAATCCATCAGGAGTGGCAAGCATTGGAGTAAAAAACGCATTTAATACATCTAACCTACCAACAGAGTGTCTTAACAATATAATATACTGTAGAGTAGTGGTTATCTACCTTCCTGACTGTGTGGCTGACTGGGAGTTCTAGCTCACTGCCCAGGATCATGAGAGTCTGATATGCAGGTCACTAACCCAGGAAAAAAGGAACAAAATTCAAAATGTAATTTCAATTACACACACGTTGCTTTTACAGTATTGTAACACGAAAAAATAATTAAGTCGAAACACTGTAAGTCCACATAAGTCATGGACTTTCGGTAGTTCCAAAAGTCTTAACTTGCTCCACTATTAACTCCCATGTCCCAAGTTTAGTCTCATTCAAATCAGACATGGGTGGGACTCCAGGCATGATGAATCCTGAGATAAATTCTCTCCGGCAGTGAACTCGTGAAATCCAACAAGAAAGCACAGTACATTTTCTTTTGCAAAAGGGAGGAACTGGCAAGAAGAAGGGAATACCTGCTCCAAAGTAAGTTCAAAAACAAACAAGGAAAATATTAAATCTTTAAACTGGAGAAAAGTCTTTAGATCCCATGTCGTGGGATCCTGGGCACACTGGGCTGTGCCCCCGAAGTGTTGCCGGGATCAGCCCAGATACAACTCTCATGGGCTGGACTCTCATGCCTGCAGCTCTCCCAGACTGGCACTGTTTGCTGATCACTTTACAGTTTGGGGATCCAGAGGGCGGCTTTGTCCCTGAGGCTTCACTAGACATTTCCTTAGTGGGAACTCTCGGCAGTGGCCTATGCTGTAACAAGTCTCTGAGTTTTGCAATTAAGGTCCAGGAAGCCATGCTCGCACAGCTATCGTACTCTACACAATGGCTCAATCAGCACTACATGGATCCTGCCAAGTTTTACAGCTCGCTTCTTCTAAGCAGAGGGCTTCATTTCAGCTGGGTTGCCTGCACCATGGCTGGGTGGTGGAGGGGTGCTGTCCCAGGGTTTGGGCTTCACATGTGGCAGTGCAGGGCAGCAAATGCTAAAAACCTGTGGGTACTGCTCTGGAAATTTTGCCCTCAAGGACTGCTTTGGCACTGTGATGCAAGGGGCCGCTTTGAAGTTCTCCAAAGTGACACTGGGGTCTCTGTCCTACTGTCCTGATGGTTCCTTCTACACATGGTGATTTCTTTAGCAAATGGTGGCTTAGTTACACCTATGGCTTACTCTGCTAAAGAAGCATTTTAATTCTTTTTTTTTTTTTTTTTTTGTAAAGGGGATCGAACTCGGGTCCTTGCGCTTGCGCAGCAGGCGGCGAAACCACTGAGCTAAATCGCCGGCCCAGCATTTTCATTCTTTATATGACCTGGAACTTTTCCAAGTCTTTCTGCTCTGCTTCCCTTTTAATTATAAACTCTATCTTTAAATAATTTCTCTCCTCTTTCATCTTACTGTATGTGGTTAAAAGTAGCTACACAGCTTCTTCAATCTTTTGGTTAAAATTTTCTTCTATTAGATAATCAAATACATCACCCTTAAATTCTACCTTCCACAAAGTCCTACGATATAGACATTTCTACCAAGATCTATGCAACTGTTTAAAAAGCAAGGCCTTGACTTCAGGTTCCAGTACCCTTGTTTCTCATTTCTGACTGAAACCTCATCAGAACAGCTTTCACTGTTTGTATTCCCAGCAGAACTGTGACCATGACTACTTAAGTACTCTCTCAGAAGTCTCAGATTTTCTCTGGTCAGTTATTTTCTTCTTCTGAGTTCTCACCAGAGGGCTCTGTGTAGCAATACAGGATTTTTCTAGCATTCCCTTCAATACCATTCCAGCTTCTATGCAGTACTTAGTGGTGAAACTGGTTCCACATTTTCAATTATTTGTTATAGAAACAGTCCCACTTCTCAGTACCTATTTTCTATCTTAGTCCCTTTTCTCTGGCTATAGCAGAGTAACTGAGATTGTGTAATTTATAAAGAGCAGAGAATTATGTGGCTAATGGTTTGGGGCTCTAGAAAGTCCATGAGCATGGCCTGGAATCTGGCGAGGGTCCTTATGCTGCATCACCCTATAGTGAAGTCACCCAGAAAGGGCAACTGTGAGCAAGAGGGCTGCCCGCACTGCCATTCCACCTGCCAACAGTGTCCTGTACTGAGGACTGTTTCTGACATGAACTTTACACAACACGTTCAAACCAGACCAGAATAGTTTATTCCAAAGCATATTTTCAAAGATACAACTACTACTCACAGCACCTAGAACCAGACACAGCCTCCACAGTGAGGTCTGCAAACTACACTGACTCTAGGGGCCAGGTCATTAACACAAATGTAGAAAACTATCAGATGTCATAAAATAGGGACTAGAGGAAGAAGACAGCTTGTCTTTCCTAATTGAATTCAATTTATAACAAAAACAAATACAACAATGTGCAAAGGGAACATGTTGACATGAGGTCTGCTGCCACATACAATTCATGTGCATCGTCTTGGCCAGTTTTCCAGCTGGTTCTGGGATGACTTTTGGAGCTAGCTATGAACCTGACCTTCAGTAACCACTCTTCACATCCCATTCATGTTTTTAGTAAGTTTGGGGTTCTACACCTTCTCCCTCCCTCTACTCAGGTCTAAGCTCAACAGAAGGATCAAGTACTCAACCTACTGCACACATTTAAATGTTGTATGAAAAATACCTTGGAATAAACAGCACCTTCACTTTCAAATCACTGTGATTTTTAAAGCCAAAGGAACAAAATGCCAAAATTTGGAGGCCAGTGATGATTCTATCAAGAGAATTTCCTTAATGATTCTGTTTCTTCAGGTGCTTCCCAACATGGCACAATCTACTGTACTTTGACTGGCATCTTGTGAGTTTTTATTTCTGGTACAAACCATTCCTCTGATAAAATCCATAAGTTTCTCATGCACCAGAAGCACGGAGATCAATGAACATATTTTTTAAATTAACTAAAGTAGAAAGAAGTTAATCTATAAAGATATGAGACTATTTCTGATTATTTCATAAAGTTGGGAATTAATTTCCTAGTGCAAACTTGTTATGTATAACCACTCTTTTGGCAGTAATATTAGATGCCAAAAAATTCTTCTAAGCATGAAACAGGCACAACTCAAAGTTACCAACTAAATCCAAAATAAAACCAGTACCCTCTTCTCTTCTCCACTAATTAATAGTCAAAGAAGAGAGAAGTGTAGCGTTAGTCAATTACAGCCCAGTCTGAGTGAAATTTTCTACTTTAAGTAAAAAACGAATCTTTTTCTAATAGGCTAACACGGAAGCCTTCCTTTTCTCTCTGTGTATTTAAACCTCGAACCTATGTATTTACCAGAATTTCAAGTTATTTACCATAAGTGAGAGTTTTGAGAATGTCTACAGCATAGTAAGAGCTGTGAATCTGGCTTGTTATTAATTGTTTGCACTCAAAGCAACTTGTGATATAAACAAACGTATAAACTTAGGAACAATTCCTGGTATCACGAACAGCATAATATTCTGCCAAAATAAGTGTTCTTCCTCACCAAGACTTGTGAAAATAAGAACCGCTCTGAAACCAAAGGAGTCTCTTGGCGATGACCTACCAAGGAGCAGGTGAGAAGACTGATCTAATGCCTTGTGGGTAAAATTCTGGCACAGGCCAGGTTAGTGCCCTCATCCTGTCCGTGCCCCTCTGAGGGCTCCCACCGAGTCCCAGGCACCACCATCTGTTCTCACCTGCCCATCAGCTCTCATGGGAGCTTCTGCCTCAGTAAAAAGAACTAATACTAAGCTTTCTCACAGAACTACCTCCTCTGTTATCTTTCATGCACAATGATAAAATTTCATTAAGACGCTCAACAGATACATTTCAAGCTCTCAGTCAATATTCTAGCATCTGGGACAGAGCTGTGAACATTTACACAAAGGGGCCAGTAGCTCTCTCCTCCCCACTTCAGGGAAGGAAGCGACCTGCTCAGGGAAGGATGCTTACAAAGCAAAGGATGCTACACAAGGACCTCCAATAGCACTCACAGGAGACCAGTTCCGGTGCTGAAATCACACCACGGTAGACTCTATATGACATCTTACATCAATTTTCATTTAAGTTTTTGATAACCAATGACTCACTTCTCAAAAAACATTACTTTTACAAAAATCTTTTTAGATGACATCTGTACAAAGTGACGTGCCGTCTATCTTCCTGGTAGATATGGGTTAAAGCAGCCTGATAGACAGTACAATGTGCTCAACATATTATGATGAGTCTGATTTTAATAAGTCCAGGGTTCTGGAATGCAATCTTCAGGCTCCTTGAGGAGATAATTTGATGAAGGCAAGATAACTCCCCAGAGCTGGGTCAACCTCACATCAGAAATTGAAAATGCTGTCTCTGGCTGGTCTACACTGTTAGAAAAAAGGCATCGAGGAAAGTCAAAAGCAGGGGCATGCAGCTAGCAGTGGCCAACTTTCCTTGGTCTTGCAGTTGCCCCCACTTCCTGGGGACAGGCTCTTTCCCCTTAGACTCCAGGGCTCAAAGTAAGTTGCTCAGTGCTGAAAGCAGGGACCTGAAGTATTGGGAAATTTAATTAGAATGTGCAAAACAAAATAGGCTATGTCTTAAATCTACCCCAGAAGTGTGATAAATAATGATTGCTTTTTGAGAATTCCCATTTCTGTTTAGTGCAATTCTTTTTTTTTTTTTTTTTTTGGTACCGGGAATCAAACTCGGGTCCTCGCGCTTGCGCAGCAGGCGGCGAACCCACTGAGCTAAATTCCCGGCCCCTGAGAATTCCCATTTCTAAGAGTGAATAAGCCTGCAACATGATGAACTGCTTAGATTTTTGTCACTATTTTTTTTTTTAGTGTTTTTTCAAGTCTTTTGTTAGTATGGTTACTACAGGAAAAAAAGGATGATGATATGGGAATGAAGGAGAGGAATGGGGAAATAAGAGACAGAGCGGCAATGAATACAATAACTATAGATAAATTGAGCACCCCCAACAGAAAAAAATATATGGCCCCTGCATTTTCTTCTAAGAGGCACACTGTAAGTGTCTGAAGGCAGTGGCTAAGAAAGAGTTGAGAGATCCTGACACTAATTTGGGAGGAAGCAGTCAAAGGAACCATTTAGAATTATATTGCTTTCAATTTGCTTTTAAATTTTCTGCTGTTTCATACCATAGCATTGATTCTTACCGCTCTTTCCTACAGCCACACTAACTAGAGTATACAAACGGGCCACCAGCCAATGTATCAATATCCTTGGGAAGGACAGTGAGTGTTAAGAAGAAAAACACACTGGTGTCACTGAACAGCAAGAATGCGTGGGGAAAGCGGACGCTTCACCTTGTCCTGTATCTCATTTCCTGTTTTTGACTCAGACTCCGGCTGGAGGAGACCCAGGGACATGACAGCAGCTGTCCAGGTTGCATATCCCTCTGTTATTCATCTTTTTTTTTCTGAACCTCACAGCAGGTGCACACTATTCTAACCAGGCAGGCTACTTGCTTTCAAGTGTGTAAATGGGCAGAAGCTGTTTGATGTTTATTTGGCACTCAAATAGAATCGCAAGCACAAGGTGTGACCAGGATCAATACCATGCTAGAGGCTCCCAAATTAGAGCCAGAGCCAGGGCCAAGGCAGGCTCCCCATGCTTACAGTACCTGCTTACAACCTTTTCCCTATGGATGAATCATAAATACGCATTTATTAATGTTTAGGTTCAACATACCTCAAACTCCAGATAGTGATCTTTGAGCTTGTATTCATCTACATCCTTGGCTTTAACTTTCTTGTCTGGGGGATAGGAGCGGTGCTCTGCCAGTTCAGTGGTAATCTGCTTCAGCTTGCTTTCATGAGATTTCAGCTGTTCCTCCTGCAGGAAATTATTGAACCATTTAGTGAGCAGAAAATAAATCAATAAGAAAAATGTACAGTGCTTTTAAAATCTGCTTATGTTGAATGACCTTAATTCATCCAAATAGTCTAATGTGCCTCTGCTCCTAACATCATTCTTCCTCATAGCACTGTTGGTGAATTCCTTCCCAGGATGGCAATCAAGGCCAGCTTCCCTAACCAGGCCCTGTTCACAATACCGAATGGCTTTCAAGCTTTATCAGGTTCCACTGGGTTGGCACCAGACACCCAAGAGAAACCCTGGCAGGCAAGTCACCAGCGGAACAGTTAAGTGCTAGCCTGATCGCCATACAACTTGGCTTCTCCAATTCATGCCCAACCATCAATGCTGCTGGTTTCTCTCTATCACAATGAATGTGTGTCTGTCTGCATAGCTTTTTCCTTTTTTGAGATGAGCAATGGTACAAGAAGTTCTCCTGTTCTTCAGTTTCACTGGCCCAAGGTATTTGGTTCAATTGAAATGTAGCCATAAACTAATTATTACTAGAATTTCAGTAACAGGCACCAACCAGGCACCAAGGGAACATGGCTGATCCTATGTCAAAAGATTTTCATTCTAGGGCCACCATTTATATACCTTAGCAATAAGCTCCTTAAAAAGATATGCTACCAAATCCTCTCACAGCACTTTAAAACATTCCTGAAACAAAGACAATGGAACTCTCTTGCCTTTGTAAATTGACTGCTTACTATTTCACATTCACATGCAAATTATCCAAATTTGTGAGCACAAATTTCATCTATACAATAAGAAATAAAAGGAGAAATGCAAGGAACTGATTAAAACAGGTAATAAATACATTTTTATACAACAGCAACATAATTTTAGAATGTAAAAATGTTACTGTAGAATGAGGAAAACAATTTTAAAAGGCTATCAGCAAATAGGGCTGGGGATTTAGCTCAGTGGTTCTGCCACATGCCGCACAAGCTCAAGGTCCTAAGTTCGATCCCCAGTACAAAAAAAACCAAGGCTATCAGCAAATGAATTACAAACACTAAATTACATACAACCATTGTAAGTTTAAAAAATTCATCCAGAAATTGTATGTCACTTATGATATCTTAAAGACTTCTACAGTAGTGCACAACTTAAAAGCCAACCAAGAAAAAAATTCCAAGTGTAAAGCCATCAAAATAGAGAAAAATAATAAAAAGTAGAGTGCATGAGTGTAATAAAAAAACAAGAGGGGTGGCAGAATGTGAATAAAAGATGACAAGATTCATTTTCAAATAACATCTACAACAAAACAAAAAATCTACAGAAATCTCAGAAAAGTACAGGTAGAGGAGAGGTGAGAAATACATTTTGAGGTGTTAGAAAGGAATCTGTACTGCTAAACCCATCCTTCGCTGAAAGTCAATGAAAATGCTTTAGGGAACTTTTATATATAATTTCTCACTCATCTGTTATTTTCCCCTAGCCAACTACAAACAATATTACAGATGGAAGTCTGTGCCCTAAATTCATATGCTGCAGCTCTAATCCCTCATGTAGTTGTACTTGAAACTGAGACCTCTAAGGAAGTACTTGAGGTTAAATGAGGTCCTAAGGAGGGAGTACTGATCTAATAGGATTAGTTGGAAGACACTAGAGATTTTTGATCTCTTGCATGCATGCACCAAAGAAAGGCCAGGTAAATTCAAGGCAAGAGGGCAGCTGTCTACAGCCCAAGCGAAGCTATCATCAGACACTGACTGTGCTGCACTCCGATATGGGACTTCCAGTCTCCAGAACCGTGAGAAAATAAATGTCTGCTGTTTATGTCACTCTTTTATAGTATTTTGTTTTGGCAGCTGCAGCTGACCAAGACATTCCAGGTCAATAGTTTTTATTTCCTTTGTGTATTTACTACAACATGTAAATTACTTAATAGAGTTTCTGGCAAAAGATGTTTGGTGACTAGAAAATTAAAAAAGAAAAGAAAAACATGATCTACTTCTTTTTTAAATAAAATATTTAGATGTTCAAAAATTATACTGAATGATATATAAAAACACTCATGTATCTATAGCCAGCTTAAGAAATGAAATATTGCAAATAAGCCGAAACTCTCTGTACATACCTATTCAGTTTATCCTTTTTCTGTGCTATTTTTATATAAAGGTATGTAACCATAAAAAGAATATGCTCTGCAGATTTTAAACTTTATATAAACATGACTTATATGCTTGAATTATTTTAACTTGGCATATGCTCTACTTTCTGCCTTTTAACTGTTGCATAGTATCTCACTACAGGTCATACTTTAATACCATTGAAGAATACTTACATTGTTTTCAGGTTTTTGTTTGGGTTTTTATTTTTGCTATTACAAATGATGTTAAAAATGAAGATTCTCATACAATATTTCTCAGTGACTATGAGTAAGAACTTTTCTACAGTAAATCACCAAGTGAAGGAATTTCCAGGTTTTAGAATATGTATTTTTAAGATGACATTCAACTGTGTGCCAAAGTGCCTGTATCTTACATTTTCACAGCAAATTTCAAATTTTCCACTGTTGTATATCCTTGTCAAAATTTGATTTCATTACATTTGTAAATTTTTGCTAATTTCATGGCTATGAAATGACAAGCCACTGGGATTTGAATTTACATTTCCCAGAATATGACCAAAGATAAAAACTTTTTTGTAAGTTCACTGAATTTTCTGTGAGCTGGCTACTGGAACAAGGAACTAAGTTTTTTACTGGGTTGTTTTGTCTTTTTATAGTAGATCTGTGTCAGTATAGTTACATTTTAAGAAAGCAAGTTTTTTGTTTGTTTGTTTTTGTAACTAAAATTATTAGGATCCAGATATATTTTTTCCAAATAAGATTAAATTCTGTGTGCTTTGGACTTTGGGAAGTCTAGGTAGTATCCTTTTAGAAGAAAGACAAAATAGGGATCCCCCACCAGTTGTCTGTGTTTTTACATTTCTTCAGGGATGCATGAACACATTCCTCAAAATGAGACAATATTAACAGAAGGGATTTCAGAGGAGGCAGAGAAATATATCTGATAACATTTAAAGAAAAGGGCATAGAGAAAGGAAATGGGAGGAACTCATGAAACCTGCTTAAACTGGGAAGTAATAATTTAAAAGTGATAGGTTTAAATAGGTAGGACTTTTGATAATATATAACAAAATTTTATCCAACAGGAAAGTTTCATATGTCCCTTGAGACTTCAATTTTTTCAGATAAGGGGCTAAAATCCAAAACATACAAGAACTTAATTTAATAGGAGGAAAACATATAACCCTGTATAAAAAGTGGGTATAAAAAGGACCCTGGTATAGTTTGACTGTGTCCCCTCCAAAATTTCTGTTGAAACTTCATCCCCACTGCAATAATATTAAGTAGTGAGGCCTTTGTGGAAATGATTAGGTCACAAGGGCTCCAATCTGAGCAATGGATTAGTGCCTTAGAGAACTGTAGAGGGAAGTGGCCTGGGCCCCTGATAACCTTTCCACCTTCAGCTGTATGAAGATGGTATTTGTCCTCCCCGAGAATGCAGCAATACTGCACCCTCTGGAAAGCAGGAACAGTGTCTTCATCAGACAGTGAACCCATCAGTGCCTTTGATTTCCAGCCTCCAGAAGAGCAAGAGGTTAATTTCTGTCCTTTATAAATTACCCAGTCTGTAATATTTTGTTATAGTAGCAGAGGTAGGTTAAAAACAGATCTGAACGGACATTTTTCAAAAGAAGGCAAACAAGTGACCAACAGATATATGAAAAAATGCATAATATCATTAATGATCAGGGAAATGCAAATTAGAACCATGAGGTCATTATCAGCTCATACCTGACTGGCCATTTTTTAAAGATATCAAGTGTTGGCAAAGGTATGAAGAAAAGAGAATCCATGTTGGTGGGAGTGTAAATGAGTGCAACCAGTAAGGAAACAATACAGTGGTTCCTTAAAAAACTAAAAATAAAATTACCATATGATCCTAGAAGCCCATTTCTACGTATACATCTAAAGAAAATGAAATTAATGTCTCAAAAAGGCATATGTACTACATAGTCACTACAACATTATTCACAATAGCTAAGATATAGATATACAGATACAGTATATATAGATATACAGCCCAAGTGATGAACAACAGATGCATTGGTAGTGGACACGGGTTAATATACACAATGAGGCATTAGACTTAAAAAAGAAGGTCATTCTCTCATATGCTGCAGCCTGTACAAACCTAGGTGACATTTTTATGTTGAGAGAAGCTAAGAATATAAAGACAAATACTGTATGACTTCACTTATATGTGGGATCTTTAAAAAAATGAAACTTATAGAGGTAGAGAGTAGTATGGTGGTTATATAGGCTGAAGGTCAGGAGGATTGGAAGATATTGCCAAAGGACCCCAAATTGCAGTTAGAATAAGTCTGAGAATTCTACTGTACATCATGGTGACTGTAGTTAATAAAAATGTATATTTCAAAACTGCTAAATTTCTGATTTCTCACCACAAAACATAAGTATGTGAGGTCACAGATGTTACTTATCTTGATTTGATCATTCCACAAAGTATACATATTTCAAAACAACCCACTGTATGCCATAAATATATACAATTAGAATTTGTCAATTGAAAATTTAAAGAGATTTATTTTCTTCTGCTTATATAGTGATTTGAGGGGAATTTCATTTTTCTTTTTTCTTAATTTTAACTTACTTTCTTCTTTCTTTCCTTCTTTTCTTTTCTTTCTTCCTTCTTTCTTTTTCAAACAAGGTCTTGCTATGTTGCCCAGGGTGGGCTTGTATTCCTAGTTTTATGTGATCCTCCTGCCTCCCAAGTAGCTGAGTTTATAGACCGTGCTTGGCTTTATTTTATTTTTGATTAGCATGTATTGATTACACATAGAATTGCAATTTCAGTGTGATGTTTCAACACATGAATGCAGTATCAAATCCATTTGCCCTTTATTCACCATCTTTTCCCCTTCCCAACCTCTAGTGATCACTATTCTATATTCAGGTTGACATTTTTTAATTCCCACATATGACAGGACATGTGATACCTGTCTTGCCATGTCTGGCTTATTTTACTTAACATACTGTCCTCCAATTCCATGGATGTTGTCAAAGACAACAGTATTTTGTTCTTCTTTATGGCTTAATAATATTCCATTGCACATTAAGCAGTACACTTTCTTTATCCATTCATACATGGATGAGTGCCTAGTTGAGTTTGAGTCTATACCTTTTTGACTGTGAACAGTGCAACCATAAACATGGACACCTGGGTATCTCTGCTATGATTGCATTTCCATTCTATATCTAGAGGTGATACAGCTGGATCATGAGATAGATCTGCTTTTAGATTTTTGATGAACTCAATTATCAAACTCTAATTTCATCACTATGAAGAACATTTTGATTAAGTGATGAGGCAGTAGGAACAAGCAATGCGGCAGTTCCAGGCCTTGTGGTTGTCAGGGTGGAGCTGCAATACAGCCCTCCCTTCCTGACAGACCTCTCCCAAATCTCCAACCCTGACTCAGCACTTCTCATGGAGAGGAGGATGGAAGAAAAGCCATGGAAAACCAAAGGAAACAATAGGGATATGCAGATGGGAGGAGAGGGGAGGGAGGAGGAGGAGCCTTGAGTGATGGCAGGATAAGGTGGAACAGCCACAATTCCCACATCAAACTTTCCTACCCCACTGGGACACAGAGGACTCTAAGGCCCCTAAAGAGAACTGGGCCCTTGTCCCTTCCCTGATCTTAAGAGGAAATGGAGACTCTCAGAGGTCACGTCCTGGCTTATGGCAGCAGGCCTTTTCACTCAACTTCTAATCATAAACTCACTTCGGAACAACCTTCCTAAAGACAAAGGGCTGTTGAAAGCGCAAACTTCAAAACACTGCATTTTGCCAGCCGTGGTGGCACATGCCTGTAATTCCAGCTCTGTGGGAGGCCGAGGTAGGAGGATTTCAAGATAGCGCCCAGTCTGGATATCTTAGTTACTTTGCAAAACTGTCTCAAAAAAGAAGGAGGGAGGGAGGCACTGGAGGACTGGGGATGTATCTCATTGGTTTCAATCCCCACTGCTGTGAGAAAAAATAAAAACACTGTATTTCTTACTGTATCATTAATGCATATTAATGTATCATTAATGTATAGTAATGCTGAACTCAAGGCTTTCAGAGCTCTTCATAAATTCCATTCTGCTACCTAACATGCCTTCTCTTTCCACAGTTCTCAAACAGGCAGATCTACAAGCCTTGGTCCAAATGCCACTCAAACTGGCATTAAGTACTTCAGATCTCACAATGCTCTCCTCCTCTGAGTTACTTCACAAGTTGGATGTCTCCACTACTTGCTTATTACAAAGCATATTCTGACCTATGTGTTAATTGTATTCCATTTACTGATTGCAAGCTCTTTGAAGCCAAAGAGGATCATTTCCCTGAAACTTTAACCCTCCAGTGTCTAACACAATGTTACTGGACAAGAAGAAGGTATCCTATTGGTCTGTAGATAGTACTTTTCTAGCATTAACACTTTAAACTCACAAAAGGAAGCGCTAAATAGTGGTGGCAAACCTATGGCACGTGTGCCCCAGCAGGCTATTTGTTATCATTGAAAGCTCTAAAGGTTCACGGTCACTCAGCTGAGATAACTGCTTATCTTTGTAATCCCCACCTATCTAACAGAGTACCTGACACATTCCTCAGTAAACAGATGCTGAATGAATGGATTATTAAAAAAAAAAAAGAGTGGAGCTGGGTGTGGAGGTACAGGCCTGTAATCCCAGCTATTCAAGAGGCTGAAGTGGGAGGTGCTAAGCAAGGCTACCTTAGCAAGACCTTGCTTAAAATTAAAAAACCAGAAAAAGAGTTGGTGGGGAGAGGTTGTTCAGCATTCCCTGTGTTGAATCCACAGTATCAAAAGAAAAAAAGTGGAAGTAAAGAATAAGGTGGTCAAGTGGCTTCCTTCCGGCTGTCTTAAAGGAGACATAATTTATAAGGTAATGACATCTCTAGGAATCAGCAATGTAATTTACCAGTGCAACTGCTGCACTTGTAGCCCTAGAAGAAAGAATATCTTCCTGGAGTCAGTTTGAGTAGGGCTATTGCTGGAAGCACCACTGGAAAGATTTTCCTTTACCATTGCATGTTTAAGACACTTTAAAGGGCATAAGCAGTGACTTCTACGTGATTCAATTACTTGTTTTACTTAACACCGAATGCAGTGACAATGAACCTTTTAGAGCTTTCAATGATTACAAACAGCCCACTGCGGCACATGTAGCATAAGTTCGCCATCACTGACCCAATGCGTATTAAACAGACTCTAAGAAATGGATAATCCATCTGTTTACTCTGGAAAAATGTGATCCCTATTTATGACAATGCCAAGGAGTCTAGACTACAATCTACTGGTAAAAGTGAGTCAGGAAACATAAGTGACACAATTGGACCACATTTTACCCAGAACTGTGAAAGATGTGTTGGCGATAGGAAAGATTCGAGTCCCAGGGGCCATGGAGCAGTGTTTTCCAAAGCAGGATGTGTGAACCCCACGTAAGATGATCCTCTGGAGAAAATTTTAAAAATCAGCACTCAGATATAATTTGTATTTTATACAGAACACTCTTGTATCTTGTACCTGTACTGAGTTTGCTTACAAGTTCTAGAGGTTTGTAATGAATCCCTTAGGCACTGGGAGATGGTTATGGCCAAACCCCAGGGGAGAGTGAGGAGTGGATACTACTGTGAAAAGAATGCACAGGATGCCCTTTTGTTTCTAATTAGTGTTCATCGTACACCTTGGATTCAAAGCAGTAATATTTAGTATTTAGTGACTATCCATTTGGTCACGCTTTTATAAGACAACGGCTGGAATTCCAGGAAGAAAACTAGATATCTATCAGGAACAGTGAATTGATGAGGTACCAGAGAAGGCATGAAGGACCTAAAGGAGGCAGAGACTGCCACAGTGTAGTGTGTCGGAAGTGTCACTTGCACTGCTTGGGGCAGTCCCCTGAGTGTGTGAGACAGATACATGTTTCCTGGTACCCACCTGGATCCAAACTGCTGGCAAGGGTGGGAAATGGGCATTTTACACACTCATTCACGTCTGAGAATGACTGCTTTGGTGGGTATTAAAGAGGTCCTGAATAGATTGGGAGGAATGAACATCAGAAAGAGGAGGCCCAGGAGGAGGCGCCCCTGCCGCCATTCCACCACTCCTAGGGCAGAGGAGGTGAGCCAATTCCAGCGCCCAGGAGGAGGCTCCCTGCTGCCATTCCACCACTCCTAGGGCAGAGGAGGTGAGCCAATCCCAGCGTTCAGTAGGAGGATCCCTGCCACCATTCCACCACTCCTAGGGCAGAGGAGGTGAATCACGTGGGCGCCAAGCCTCAAAAACAGACTTCCCAATCACCTACAGTAACCCCAAAGGGAAACAAGATGGAACAATCTGACACTCAACCACCTGGACTCCCTGAAATGGCAACAAAAGAGGATCTGGAGAATATGAAATCAGAAATAATTTCTCAGATAACAGTAGAGATTGTGCCCATAGTGCAAGACATGATTAATAAATCTAGAGAGGACACAGATAAAAAAATAGAGGAGCTGAGAAACATGATGGGATCCCAACACAGGAAAAAAATGGAATCCATAAAACAGATGCAAATAGATTTCCAGGAGATTAAAAACTACATTGAAAGTCTACACAGGAGAATGAACCAATGTGAGGACAGAATTTCAGATATAGACGATAAGATTGCAATTAGTGACCAGGAAAAGAAAAATTGCTTTAAAATTGTAATGGACCATGAGAAAGCAATCCAGCAGCTGCTAGACAATGCAAAGAAGAGTAATAAGACTGACTGGAGTCAACAAAGAAAGAGGAGAGAGTGCAGATGACATTAAAAAACTGTTCACAGAAGGGATGGTAGAAAGCTTCCCAAGCAGGAGAAAAGAACTTGACATACAGATAAGTGAGGCATATAGGGCTCTAGCTAGGCTTGATCAAAAAAAATCTACAAATAGGCATACAATAGTTAGGATTCCAGAAACCCAACAGAAGAACAAAATTCTACAAGCAGTTAGACAAAAGAAACAAATCACATACAAAGGAAAGCCCATCAGAATCACAGCAGACTTCTCAACACAAACCCTCAAGGCAAGAAGAGCTTGGTGTGATGTATTTCAAGCCCCAAAGGAAAACAGCCTTCAACCCAGATTAATGTACCCTGCAAAACTATCTTTCAAAATTTATGGAGAAATAAGATACTTTCATGATAAAGAGCACCTTAGGAACTTCATGAATACCAAACCAGCACTCCAAAAATTTTAGACAATATCCTAGGGAAAGACAATGAGGATCACAACCCAGGAAGCCCAGCATAATGAATCTGTTGGGCATGACAAATTAAACACAAAGGGGGAGATTCCAACAAAAAGAAAAAGTCATGACAAGGCTTTTAAAACTTTTTAACTTCATCTCCCTAATGAGTGTATAATTCAATCTTGTTTATTGTACTGATTAGTATTTTTCTGATTCTAGTGTTGCACACCTTTCCTTGTGCTGTACTGGCTATTTATCATCTTCTTGTGTCTACTTTTTAATTGGGTTGTCTCTTAATAAGCTGTAAGAGTCCTTTTTATATTCTGGTCATAGGCTATATGCATTGTAACTATGGTCTGTTTAAGGACTACTTTTCATTTTAACAATGTCATTTAAAGTTCTAAATTTTGATGGCATCTCATTTAACAATTTTTTTCTTTTATATATCATGTTTTCTGTATCCTAGGAAATTTTTGCCTAAATTCATAAAAATTTTCCCTTATAATTTCTTCTTAAAGTTTTATAGTGTTAGTCTTTCATATTTAGGTTCATAGATCCCTTCAAGTTATTTTTATGTATGGACATAAAGGGTTGAGGTTAATTTTTTATATATGGATACCAGGTGTTCTAGTGCCGTTTGCTGAAAATACTATCTTTTCCTCGGCTCTTGAATTGAGTTTATATTCTATAAAATGCTAATGTTAAATAATCTTTCAAAACTCAGTGGACCATATATGTGTGGTTCTATTTCTAGATTCTGTTTTATTCCAATGATCTATATGTCTTTCCTTACACCAACACTGCCTTGATTACTGTAGCTTTAGAGGAAGTTTTAAAATTAGATACTAAACATCTTCCAACACTGTTTTTGTTTTTGTTTTTCTTTTTACTTTTCTAGGTCCTTTGTACTCCTACATAACTTTTAAATTTCAATATCTAATTCTTCTTTTATAGCAAGTATACACAGACCTGAATTTTTTATATATATACCTTGTGTTTTCTAATCCTGCTAAATTCAAATGCAAGTCCTAGGGGCTCCTAGAGATTTCTTAGTATTTTCTCTGTAGATCATCATTTCATCTACATATAAAGATTTTACTTCTACCTTGCCAATCCTATCCTAGTTGTGTCATTTTATTGCCAGACTATTTTGCTTTAGGCCTATGTTTCAAAGTCTAATAGGCAGATGAAGAGTAGGCATATCTGCCCTTGTTCCCCACCTTAGGGAGAAAGCATTGTATCTTCTCCATTCATATAAGGTGTTTTTGCTGGAAGTATGGAGTACATGTCTTTAATCTGTTGAGAAGGTTCTGTTCTACTTCTAGTCTCCTGATAGCTTTTACTGTGAACAGCTGTAGAATTAAGTTCGATACATTTTCTCCAACTACTGACAGGATCATATGGCCTTTTCCTTTCCTCTGTTAAAATGATGACTTTTGGGTGTGGATCTTCCAATGCTGAACCAACACTGCCATCCCTATAACAAAACCACTTTCTACATACTGCCAGATCTGACTTCTAATAGTTTGTTTTGTTAATCGAATTTCTATGTTCATACTTTTCTCTTCTATTATCTTTATCCAGTTTTAGGATTAGCACAATGTTGATTTCTTAAAATGAGGGGAGAAGCATTCCTTCTTTTTACTGCTTTAAATGTTTGATATAATTTATCAGTTAAAATGTATATGAGCCTGTTGTTGTCATATAGGTAGGTTTTCAAGTTAGGAATATACTTTCTTTAATAGGTGTTATTCAAATTTTATATTTCCTCCAGAGTTAGTTTCATTAATTTGTCTTCCAAAGTACTTCTTAGAAGTTGTCAAATTTATTTCAAAACAGATTTTTGTAATATGCTTTCTATATCCTTTTAAATTCTGGAAAATCTGTGGTAATGTCTCCTATATCTTGATATTGTAATTTTAAAAATGTATAATTGATATTGTGTAATAGGAAGTAAAGGTCTAAAGGAGCAGGGGAAGTGGGAGGGGTAGGGAATGGAAAGAAGGGAAAAGAAAACGTATGAGAAAAGGAAAAAAATGGAAACAAGGTCTTTGCAAATAGGGAAGGGTGGAGGGGGTGAAGGGAGGGCAGGGGAATGGGAAAAAAATAAGAACCAAGCTACTCATGTAATGGTACAAGATCCCAATGATGAATGTAGCTGTATTTTATACCTAAAATGTACCAATAAACTTAATGGGGAAAAAAAAAAAGAAAGGAAAAAACTAAATTTTCAAACTCGTCTCTCCACCCACAACAGAAGAAGAAAAATGTGTTCTGGCTTCACTGCCATGAAAAACAATTTGAGAAGGAGACTCCTACACAGTGAGTTGTTCAGGAAGAACTCCACTGCACTGACAATAATCAATTTTAATAATTAAGGCTAATATGTTTTGGATAGAAGACAAGAATAAATTAAAGAAGAGCTCAGAAATGACAGGGTGATGAATGATGTGTCTTAAAAGTACCAAACAATCTTTTAATTGAACGTTTAATTTTTTTGCCAACATTATTTATCTTTTTCTCCAGCAGAGTGCTCACTTTGTTATAAATTTTATACACTGAAATACCCAAGAGGTTCTGGCCTTCGAGGGAGTCAGGGCCTGGGTGTAGGCACACTGAAAGGACAGACAGGCAGTTTCAGATCCAGAAGTACTAAGCTAGCCCAGTGATTCTCAACAAGGTGGGCTGGACTTTGATCCCAGAAGACATCTGGCAATGTTTGGAGACCTTTTGGGTGGTTACAACTGCATGTGGGGAGCAGCTGGTACCTACTAAGCAGAAGATAGGGAGATGGCTAAACATCCTACTGTTCACAGATCGCCTTCCACAACAAAGAATTATCCAGGCCCAAATGTCAATGATGCCTGAGGTGAGAACGACCAGGCTAAAGAGAACTAGTCTGGACTGAAGAAATCGGGGTGTCCTCAGACACTATGTTAGGGTCTGCTGGAGGTGGCTGAGGTCAGCACAAACATCTCCCCAAGTCTCCACTCTGAGTGAGGCTACCCTACCCCACGTAGGCTCACCAGGCTGTGTGCAAAAGAACTCCATTCCTTTTAAACCCCATTCTCCATCATATGCTTGGCTTTACACATTTGTTTCCAAACTGTCCTGTCACTTTCAGTAGTAAAATATCTTTTTTATTTTTAGTAAATGTTCAACTCCATCTGCCCTGAGGAGTAGGGGAGGTCCTTTCCTACCATTCTGCACAGTGTGGGTTCCTGAAAATGTTTTTATATTTCTACCATCAAACATAGTCAACACTCAATAAAATGAATCTAATGAATGAATGAATGAATGAATGAAAGAAAAGCCTGCCAAGATATTACCTTAGCATTAGCCAGTTAATGGAACATTAAAAGCTGTTAAAAAACAAACAAACAAACCCAGGCAAATATGACTGAAGTGTAAAGCCCAGTATTTTACATTTATATAATGTGGTCTTACACAACAAAGTTCCTCATCTGCCCTCCAAATACGCAGTACATTCAAATACTGATAAGATTACAAATTATGAATTATTAATATTACTAATATTATTCAAATATTAATAAAATTACAAATTAATATAATTACGATTTTCCAGGTTCAAAGTGCTGTCAAAATGACAAACCTGAGATAATTTTGTGGTAGTGGCAGGCAGAAGTGGGCGGCTAAACTTCTTCTGAGAGCCAATGGCTGCTGGAAATGGTGGGGCAGAAAATACGGCTGCGACACAGTTAATTTTGTTTATCCACCCTTGCATTTCCTCTGGACTCCTATGAGAAATAGAGACATTTATGTTAGCATATTTTTATATCTACATACATCATATTCTGCCCACTAAATCCCTAACAAAATTTCAGTGGGAATTATCATTCTCAATAGTGATCACTAGGACAGTGAAAGGCTCTGGAACCTATGGTCATCATAGCATAATATTGATTATCCCTCTGGAATATAGAAGAAAAAAAGAGAAATATACTTATTAGACTTCTACTTTCCATTAGGTCAAAAACTAACTAAAAATGAACTCATCTCTTCTAATAACAATTTTATTTTGGGGTCAGGGATTTAGCTCAGTGGTTTCGCTGCCTGCTGTGCAAGGACCTGAGTTCGATACCCGGTACCAAAAACAAAAAAAACAAAAAAAAACAATTTTATTTTGAAGTCCAACTGAGGAATATATCAATATAGGGAATGCAAAAGGCTATATCCAATTTGGAAAACAGTTGATAGCTTCTTTAAAAGTTAACTATAAATTTATCATACAACTCAGCAATTCTATTCCTATGTAGGTACCTTGGGAAAATAAAAGCATATAACTACACAAGCATTTGTCCATCTATATTCATGGGATCATTATTTCTGAGAAGCAAAAAAGGGGGAACAAAATCCAAATGCCCAACAACCAGTGAATGAATAAACAAATTGTGGTAAATCTAAACAGTAAGATAGTATTCAATAAAATTACGAAGTGCTGCAGCACGGAAGAACGCCCAAACCTTCATGCTAGGTGACAGAAGCCAGATACAAAAGATTACATATGATATGATTCCATTTACATGCACTGTCCAGAAAGGCAATACTTGAAGAGACAAAAATGTATGTCAGTGAATGGCGGGGGCTGGAGGTGAGACTGGGGAGTAACTGTCAAATAGACACAGGGATCTTTCTGGAATGATGGAAGTGTTCCAAAACTGGATTGTTTTGATGGTTGGGTCATTTTTAAATTCAATAAAAATCACAGAAACACATATTTAAAACAACTGAAATTTTATGGTATATAAAGTATAGCTTAGTAAGACTGTTAAGATCTATCTTAGAGGAGGTGGAAATCATCTGACGTCATGATCACATTTTTAATTTATGTCATTATATCCAGAAAGGATGGTTAACAAATATTTATGAATTCAAAAATGAGTTGTAGAAATGGCCATGAACCAGGAAAGATTATCTGCCATGTACACTGTCATAAAGAGAATATGAAAAAGTGTTAGCCAAATACAAAATCATTTCCTTTACTGATTATGCTGGAAGAAAGCCCTCTAACCTGACACCATACTAGGTATCAGCTCTTCAATATACCTCATATGTCTCTCTAGTGTGATTACTCCAATGCTGTTGTTTCAGTTCTACTTGAGGTAACTAAATTTCCTTAGGTGTTATATCACGTATTTTAGACTTAAAAATTAATGTGGAACAGAATAATATGAAAGATTCTTTATGCCTAATAGCTATAATTATGCATCTAGCTATGGTTCCCCTGCGGGAGGGAATGGAGCCCCCCATTCCCACACTGAAAAAACCCTGTTTTCTTATATCAGCTGATGCCAGCGATGTTATACTCTTCAAAGTTCCATACCCAATAGAGTACTAGATCTTGTTCCCACTTACCTTTTTGATGTCACACTGCTGATCAACAACTACACATATGCTTGTACTTACTACTTTCATTGTTAAATTTTAATTCTAGCATCAGTTGGGTCTGCTGATAGTATGAAGTTGAAGATGATTCTGAAGTCAAGCTCAAGCCATGAATGATTTAACACCGTCTGCTAGACTGACACTATGAGTGACCGCTACTGAAATTCCTGCTCTTTGAACCTCTATTTTGAAAATCTAAAGTTTCTCACTTTACAAATCCAGAATTCTTCATGTGGAATGTTCTACTTCTAATCTGTAGTCTGTCACTGGACCTCCTAAGAAACTTGGAATGTATCCCATTTCCATGTTCACAACATGATTTTACGTTTTCCTAGGACAGCCACAGACTACTAGCCGTCAGAAGGAAAGGGAAACAAGAATAAAATGGAAAATTTATATTTGTTGAACAGTGTCTACATACTAAGTGCTCTGTGCAATGCTTTATGCACTGAGCTCATTTAATCCTCACCAGAACGCTATGAGATAAACATTACCACCTACAGTAGCAGCAAGCCAAGGTTTAATGACGTTAAAAAATTATGTGCTGTGAGAAAGAGCTAGGAAATACTGATTCAAATCCATATCTGTATTACTCATTTTGTGAGAGAACATGTCTACTACAACTCTCATTTTATTCATGAGGATACTGAGTTCTAGAGATGATAAGTAGCTAATTAAAGTCACGGAGATACTAATAACACATGGTAACATGGTCCCTATGGGGATCAAACTCAGGACCTCGTGCTTTCGAGGCAGGGGGCAGAACCACTGAGCTAAATCCCCAGCCCCGTAGTCCCTATGTTTTTATGTGAGTCGCCTCAGGTAGTTATTTCTCTAATGTAACCAGTTCATCACCCTGATGCCAATTCACAAAATTTCCCATGCAGAGCCTGATTGTATTTAGCATAAAATGGTGGTAAGGGAACTAAAAACTAAAAACAAATAAGAACCAAAGTAAAAAGACATACTGGGTTTGAAAAAGCAAGACCCTCCAGTCAGCAGTTTTGAGTTTAAACACATTCGGCTTCTTTTCGTAGTCTGTGGCCTTGGACGCCAGGGCATGGTGCACACTCACAGCATTTTTCAAGTCCTCCTCCGACAGGGCCTTTTCTGGTTTATATTCGTCCTACAGAGGGATACAGAGAAAACAGAGATGAGAGGATCAGATTTCAATGTCTCTCTTTAAAACCTGCAACTAGAGGAAAATATTTTAGAGGAATCCTTGAAAGTACATGAAAAAAAGTGAATTGAATGGTGGGCAAAACTTTGCAAATTTATCAATGCCACAGAATAGCATGGTGTTTGAAACAACTGCTGAGAATGAGACAATCTAGACAAAAAAGCTAATATATAATAACTACAG
This sequence comes from Heterocephalus glaber, assembly GCF_053883595.1. Lineage (NCBI taxonomy): Eukaryota > Metazoa > Chordata > Mammalia > Rodentia > Bathyergidae > Heterocephalus > Heterocephalus glaber. Next base: position 11,453,193 of record NW_028258307.1, on the reverse strand, counting down.
CAGAAGGAGAATTATTACACACACTTTACAGCGATTTGAAATGAGGCTAGGTAAAGAGTGATCTGGTTTCTGGGTTAAATGGACAAATGGAAAACTTACAGATATCAACAGAATTATACTGCTGGTAGAAACAATGCCATTGCATTCTTTGCTCTAACATCGCAACATTTTCCTACTGCTTTTGGGGAGCAAATATTATCAAAAGAAAAAGGAACAGTAAAATGATTTCTCTAGCTCTTCTGCTCAAAAGAAGAAAATAAATTTAATAAACAAGAGAAAGCTTAGTTCCATTATAATCTTAAAAATAGGCAACATTACATAAGAAGAAAAGTCATATATATGCAATTTTGTTTTGGACATCAACTGCACAACGCATAGAGTTTAAAAAGTTCCTTTGTGTGGCATCCCTTCAAACAACAACAGTAACATAAATCTCAACTAATAGAATAATAATTAGCATTTTCATTATTTTCAGTAGCTCCTGGGTTTATTAGAATAAAAGAGGCCCAACCCCAATGTAAGTACACTACCTATATACTGCATATGCTACAAACTTGCAAGAGATGTTTTCTAGAGTTCAAGGCCCCTGCTCCCATATTTTTTAAAGAACAAGATATGATGGCATTTATCCTGCAAGGAAAACACACACGCGCATGCTCCCCTCCCCACACATACAGACACTACCTTCTCATCAGTAACAAACATCTATCTGTTCTCTTATCACAGTCTGGTCTTACAAATTTTCAGAAAAATAATTACAATCCCCCATATCTTCCCTCATTTTCACCAATACCATCTACAAATCAAGTGACTCAAATGTATCATTATCCTTAAGTTACACTGAGTGAAAAATAAACAGGCCTTTGATCTTTAATGATCACTCTTAGTGATCTTGATCTAAAATATGAAGTAAATGCCAATAGCAATATAATGATTACCCAAATGTATAGTACTAGATGACAGAGTTTCTACATTAGGATTGTAACAAGTCTTACTAAGACTCAGAGGTTATGAAAAGTGTTGCTAACAATGACAGCATTCTAGGGAGGTAGGAGGAACATAGGAGAGCAAAAAGAAAATATTAAAGTAAAACAATAGCTCTATATGTATCTGTTCTTGTATGGTTGTCATTAATGCATACAAATGTTTTGAGGTCTTTTTTTAAAAAAAATAGATTTTTTTCCCCTCAATGATTTAGTATTTCAAATTCATGAATCTCCTTCCAGGGGAATTTTTATTAGAGTAGAAATTTCAAGTAGATTTACCGTGACAACAAAATCCCTCTCTGGCCTTAGGATTTTACTATTCTAGAATCCTGCATGTCTGGCCCTTCACCCAAGGTAACAGCTTCCTTTCCAAATAGGAATCTGAAGCACATAAATAATGGGAGGGGAGATAAATGGCTAGGACCAAAGTTGCCTTAAGAGAATTTATATGCAGCCTCTATTCCATATATACTGATCTGCTAACATACTTAATATTTGAATTGGCACAGAAATTAGCCTCAACATGTATCTGCACCTGTTTTCCTGTTGTAGGTCTACAGTTTGGGCTTTTATTCAGGTCTTCCCTATTTTCCTTTGGGCTTTTTGTTGTTGTTTGAATTTCTTAATATGATTACTTGTTTTTCTTATTTCTTCTTAAGGAAAAATTGAAGACTATAATTTTTTCTGAGTATCTTTACACCATGTAACATAGTCTGGGAATAAAAACTATTTTTTTATTGCTTTCTACATAGCTATAGTTTTAATTTTTGATATTTGTAGTATCAAGGAATGTGGATTATACTTTAGTTGCTGTGTTGTATGGTGCACTTAGATTAATAAATATCTTCCTTACAACGTTGTGCTGTTCATTATTTTAAAATGTTCTTCCTTATCTTGTTTAGTGCTTAACCATGTAAGATGGGAACTTAAAAGAATCTCTTCTACAAAAAAATGCTATTTCTTTACTCCTCACATATCACAAAGACTTTTATATTAGTTTTTCCCTATATCTCTCTCCCTGTTCATCCTAAATTCTGCTTAAGTCGTTTAGTACATTTTGTTCTGCAATCTTACTAAAATTACATTACATTATTCATTGTTTTAAGAAATCTTATTTTGTATACATTATGCATACCCTGTGTCTTGCCTTATTCTTTTAATTGTGCATTCTTTTAGATTTAACTTGGTTTCATTGCTCATCTGCTTTCTCTCTTTTCATCATCTTGACATCTCCAGTCTGAGATTTTCATTATTTTGTCTTCTCTCAAGTATTTTTTCAGGGGGGGGCAATATTGCAATCCTTTTTTCATTTCACTTATAGATGGTGCTCCACAGTAATCTAGCTTCCAATTTAATGTCAGTCTGATTCTTTTCTCTTTGTACTGTTTTTTCTATTGGGAATCTCTCAAGAGTTTCTCTTTATTCTTAGAATTCGGGAATTTTTGTGACTGGTCCTAGTTCAGATTTAAGATTTTCAGCTTTGCTTGTATCCAGTGCCAACTGATAACTCTTTTATGATAATCTTTCTGTTCCACTCTGCCAAATGTATATAACACACCTAATTCGCCACAACTAGGGCATATGGGTGTCTGGAGTTAGAAACATCTGTGTTCAAATGCCCATTTTTCATACTTAATGTCTCTTGCGACCTTAAATAGATAAAACTCATTAAGATTCAGTTTCTTCTATTGCACATTAATGATAATACCTTATTCTCCAATTGTAGGCTTAAATTACTTGATATACTGTTTTGGAATTTAGTAATGTTCATAGCAGAGCTGAGGCTATAGGTCAGTGCTAGACTGCTTGCCTATCATGCACAAGGGCCTGAATTTGTTCACTAGCACTGCAAAAAAGGGAAAAAACCAGGTCCATAGCATATAATAGGCACTCAATAAATGCTTGCTGGTAAAAATACTGCTAATAATGTCTTTTATGGCATATTGGTTAACCTTATATTCTATAAAGTTAATTTGTAAATATCAAACCTTATGCTTACTTCTCCTATAAATATACATATTTTGTGACCTCATTCATCTTCTCTACTCCAATAACAGTGGCACCTTGTGTTCTCAGTTCAATTTCCCACAACCTTTTCCAGGGCCTGCTTTCATTGCTTATTGTTTTTCTTTTATAACTTTAACCATCTTTTATCTACTGGCTTCTTCTGTAGCCTAAAAATATACAAAAGGTTTTTGTTATCTTTACAAGGTAGTGGTCCTTCCTGAATATTGCTTCCTTTATTAGGTGCCACCTCTCTCCTTTCCTTCATATCTGAGTTAATAGTTCACACTAACTGTTTTTATGTATTCATTTCCAGTTGGTTCTTAAACCCAGTTAAACTAGAGTCCATTTCCACATTTTATTGAAAATGCCTTGACAAAGATCACCAATAACTTCCTAATTGCAAAACTCAAAAAAAAATTTTTTCAGTTCTTTTCACAAATATGGCACCTGAAGAAATCAGTCATTCTTCAAATTCTTTCTTGGCATCTTATTATTATTACAATATTTTCCAAGTTTCTCTATCTCTCTGGCCATTATTTGGCTAGCTCCTCTTCAGCCTGCCCTCGAAATGTTCATCCTGCAACTGGCCTAACTGGCCTTCTTACTTTCTCATTCCGTAAGTACTCCTTGGTATGGTCACAACCACACTTATGGTTTCAGCTTCTACCTACATCGTGATGTCTATCAAGTAGCTATGAGTGAATAAGAAACACAAGGCCAAATGGTAGCTATTAATTCTGAATGACTTAGACCTTATCATTTGGAGGTGGTGTAATTACACTTGCAGCATATTCTGTCTGCTAATATTTTCATTTAAAACCAAGCTTAAAAATGACATTCTTAGACTACTCTAAAATTGCACAGAATTATAACATGTAACACAGACCTAAGTACAGATCTAAGTAGAATCCCATAATAATTGGCACCTTTTGATGCGATATGAAGATGGTTTGCCCCTTAAAAACATGGAGGAATTTAAACCCCAAAGCCTTAGGCCAGTGGTATTAAGAGAGTAGAAACAAATTCAATTATAGTATTTAGACATGGCGGGGGTTTCTGGGAAGTGATTAGATTAGGCCATTAGGGTGGAGCCCTCGAGATAATAAGGAGAGGGAGAGAGAGCACACAGAGACACACACCTGTTGCTACAGGATATGATGTAGCTCAAAGGGGATTTCGCCATCTTGCTTGAACTTGTGCTTCCAGAACTATGAGCTAAAATAAACCTTTTCCTTTGTAAAGTTGCCTGCCTCAGGTACCACATTATAAAATGAAAAACTGTAATAAATCTTTAGGGAACAGTATCACTGTTTTTGAAGAGGTCTCTATTCCAAAGCAGCTTCATTACTTTATCTAAAATCAGAACAAAAACACTCCACTGGGCAGAAATGGAAGACAGCATCTATTTAGTTAGGTTTAAACTGAAGTCTAGGAATTTTAAGTCTAACAAGATTATAATTATCTCATTAATAATAAAATCATTTTATCATGTTTTTTTAAAAAGGCCAAATATAAACATTAAAGTATGCTCAGCATTCTACATTCCTACTAGACAATGAAGCGCTAAGCCCAGGGAAAAAGAAGCAAAACCCAGGGTAGAGTGGAAACATTAGGGTTGACAAATGAATAAAAGAAATAACTGTATCTTATGCAGTTCATTCTGATACCTTTGTCACTATCCAAATTGGAAGATGGTGTTTTAAATGAGGGGACTGGGAAGAAAGCAATAAGGGATAAATTATCATAATCAAATCATTTCAAATCTAAGGCTATTTGCTATGAACTAAATGTGAAACAGAAAGCAAGATAAATCCAATCAAGAAATCTTCTTGTCAGAAAATGCTCCATGACATCTAATTACTATCCATTTTCTCATACAAATGAAGGGTGAAAATGACGCCTAAAAACATGTTACTCTCCCTTGTGTTCCCTGCAATCTGCACCTTTTTATCTGGTATGATTCATTAGAGCAGCACTCTACCATCCTAATAAACATGAAGGGTACGATTTCACAATGCTATTTACTTTAAATCAGTTTAAAGCATGAAATGAAAAACTTTCTTTCCCAAGATGTTTGCTAATTGCACCTCTTGTGAAGCTGAATCATAACACCTTAACATAAAATCACCTACATATTCTCAAGTAATTAGCATCAAGTCTGAAATTCTGCGTTCTCAGGTGAATATAAAGTACAGTCTGGAAAGTGACCAAATCTGAATTAAAATTCATCAACATCAATAAAACATATTCAGATTCTGGCTTTCAAAGCATTATTTACCTCATGTCTTATTAAATAGATATGGTTACTATATGTAATTGAAACTATTCTTTGAAATGTTGAAATAGTCTTGATTTCCTCTGACAGAATATAAAATGGGGAACTAGGAACATGCTCTTGATTGAAATGATAAAGATTTTAATTTAAAAAAGACACCAGTAATTAAACTAGGGTCCCAAATTATCTATTAAATCCTGATTTTTTAAAATGGCATTTAAAGTGTTTTTCATAATTTGATGGCTATCTTAATTTTTAAATTCGAGTATTTCTGGTTATCTTTCTAAAAATAAGTCAGATTCATTCTTCTATTTTTACCAAAGAACAGGGAAACTGCTTTGCTTACACAAATCTGGAAGCTGGGTGGAAATAGCAAGTCAACTGAAAACATGTTTTCAGGCATATATTGAAAGAATCATTTAATCACAGATTTTAAAGCTGAAAGCCTGGAGTTTCATTTAATGTCATTTTCTCATATTATATAAACAAGGCTACAGTCACAAAAATATGCCCTATAATCCTGTAGAAAGAAGAGAATAAGTCAAGTCAAAGTATTCACAAATTTTCTCCAACTAAACATGTATATAGTGTTTTCCTTCTACATTACAATGATGTAGAGGTACTGGCCCACAGTAGTACTTCATTATTCCCACTGAAACCCTCTTCAGTCCACCGACAGAAAGACATAGTAGGTCTTGAAGCATTCCTTTAACAAAATCTCCGACGTCTGTGAGGTACAAGAAACTTTTCAGGAAAATCTGAGAAGTGAACTAGGATGTGGGAAACCAGGAAGTGGGGAACTATTTGTATCCATTATATGCACAAGAAGCAGTTACATAGAACACATAACCATCAACAGGTCTTGTAAAAAGATAATAGGATTCTGACTTGGTATCAGAAGAAACTTGAGTCTTAAAATTTTTAAGCAGAAAAAGTCTCAGCACTCTTCCATTTTTCAAACTGATACAAAAAATGGGAATATGATTGGTGGGAGGCTGTTTTCCTCTCCATTGGGGGCCAGGCTTCGTGAACATTTTGTTAGAGGTTGCTCTGGCATCGTTGTGACTACATATGTCTTTCCACCACTCTCTCCAGTGACACTGGATCCTAGGCCTAGGAAGGCCAAGCTAGTGTTTAACTCGTGCTTCTCTGGACAACAGTCATGACTGGTGTGGGCATACTATTTATTGAAAGGAAGAAAGTGATGGAGTGAGGGAAATAAAGGGTAGGAAAGGGGAAGAAAACATAAGGGAAGGAAGAAGGGGAGGAACAAAGGCACAGTGGAAGGGAGGGAGAAGGAAGAAGGGAGAAACATCAGTGCCAGGGATCTAAAGAAGTTTGAGTCCTGGATCTATCTCACACGTGTCTGACCAGGAAGAAGCCACAAACGACTGCATTAACTTCTCAGGTGGGGACTCTAAAGTCTGTTTGCTGGGCATTTGGACTGAAATTGTTTTAAACAGAATTCTTAGCGCTCCAGACACCAGCTATGTTTCCAGATGTGGTGTCTTTCTATGAATTTATAGTTGTTTTTAAAAAATACTATGATTATGTCCTCAGTGTTCATAATGGTCACACTTCTGTGTTGGACTGGATCGTTATCTAAATTATGACTAATGGAAACTTTGGGTGTGATCTTTATTCTCCCAAGAGAACACTAAGCTTCAAAGCTTCCTCCACTTTTCTTTTTTGGTTTTTTTTGGTATTTACCATTGTTTTGGAGAATGACGAAAGAAGGGCCAGATACAACCTTCAAAGCATCCGAGGTCATAGGTCAGAAGTTTCATTAAAGGAGATAAAAATGCTCTGAGCACTGGGCAAGCAAAAGGAGCTACAGGAGACTCAGCCAGGGATCAGCCTGCACCAGAGCTACTGAATTCAGCACAACTGCCCGAAATGGTTGCTATCGTAACTGTCTGGGAGGTAAAAATATTCTGCAGTTTCTGACCCAAGCTTACCCCTCATTCCACCTACACTTCCCACACTGCAAAAACTACCTTTCCAATTGTATTTTGATAAAACCTTAAGAGTGGCTGGAACAAGTCTCTCTTCCAAGTCGCCCAAGGAATGAAGAGAAGAATGAATCAAGGACAGAGCATGCCCAGTATAGTATGATAACAAACTGAATTTTTAGATATAAAGTGATAAAGGCAAATATATTTTGACTTGCTGTTCTCTAGATCCTAAAGATAACAGATATTACAGATTCTCCAGACCCTGGTCTGGTGAATACAATAATCAGTAGCCAAACTCCAAAATAATTCACTGCCATTCACGAAGCAGCCACCTACACCTACCATTCTCAGCCAGTCCATCGATCACCAGACGATTCTTCTTTAGGGTGGTTCAGATTTGTCACAACTAGCTATGTAACAGGAATAATTATCATACAACTTACAAAAATGATTCCCAGAATGAAGCGGAGACTGGCAGGAACAGACAGAAAGCCATGACGGAAGTGATGGGGGGACCTTTGGAGCTTATCTAAGCCCTTGGCTCGCAGATGACATATGTGCTGGTCAAAATGATAGGAAGTTAACGTCCAATTGTCAACAGTGATGGATCACCAGGATCAACAAGAATTAAATCATTTTTATCATCAGTTCACAGAAATTTCCACTTTTTAAAGCATATCTGAATCATGTTATGCTAAAATAATGTGAGGCTCCTCTGCCGTGAGCATTTTATATTTCAATAGTAATAATTAACAACCACCAGGGATACATTTTTAGGCATGAGCAACTTGGGCTCAAGGATGCTATAAGTACTAGAAAAACCAAGGCTAGCAGTATGTTCTTAGTGGTAAGAAATAACCTACCATAAATGTCATTATGCCTGATCATTTGTGGTGGCTCCACTTGGGAACAGTTTAAAGTGAGCAAACATTTAAATCAGCCCCTATGCTGGTATTTTATCTTGCAGGTTCTGCCTGAGAGAGTTCAGAGATTGGAATCAATTAAATACCCAAATGTATTCTATTTACCTGATGGTATTTTTTTTTCTAATACTCACCTGTATGCTTGGTTTAAGGATACTACCTGTTAATTTTTCATGATATAATTTTAAGAGTTTATTAGCCACTCATTGGATAAGATTGGTTTTCTTATGTACACCGTCAGTGCAAGCTCTGCAGGGAGTAGACGCTATGTTTATTTCTTGCATAGCTCCAACATGACATTTTGTAAATGATTCTGACATGACTATCTTGATACCCTGGGGGTTAGTTTTTGCTTCAAGTACCAGGAAAATGTGGCTATGCAGCATTTCATGAGGCAGCCAGAAAGCGAAATGAGGTGAATGATTGTATGTAACCTAGAGAAGTAAAACATGGGTTTGGGATAATGTCAGAAGCTGTCTAGGGGAAAGGAAAGAGACAAGGACTTATTTTACTTCAGAAAGAAATCAGTAACAGGGAAGAAAAGAAATTCAGTAGAAACGAGCCAGACACGGGGAATCTACTATTTGCAGAAATCACAGGGAGGGGGACATCAGAAAGGGGGAATGAGTTCATGGAAGGTAGTTGTCTGTATACTCCCTGCCTCGAAAACCCACCAATCTGGCTTCCACATTCAGCACCCCACTAAAACTGCTTCATTAATAACTTTCTGGTTGCTGAATTCATGAGACACTTTCCAATTCCTATCTGACCCTTTTACAAAACGGAACATTTCCAACGTCTCTTATGTCACTGGTACCACTTTCTCTTAGTTTCTTAGCTTTGGTTACATTACTCAGGTCCCTGCCCAGCCTCTTTGTAGGGCACATATGAAGTATCTGTGTGTCCTGGGTCTATTCTCCATCTCCTTCTCCCTCTCCCTCCACAAAATCTCGAAGGGACATCATTCACTCCCAAGGCTTAAACTAGCATAGTTGTTGATAATTCTGGATCTGTACTTCTAGGCTCCCTCCTTGGCTCCAGATGTGAATATATATAATTTCTTATTGGACATATCTACTTATTATTCCAAAGATATTTTGAATTCATTATCTCAAGCTGAAATCTCCAGTTAGTCCACTTTTCCTTCCCTATTATCCCTCCCTAGTTCAAGGTAATCTTGTGTATCTCTCTCTGGTCCAGTTTGTTACCAATCTGGCCTCTATTCTTCAGCCAGACTTCTCTTTCCAAACTACTGTATAAATATGGTTATATCGCTGTCCATGTGAAACACTCTCCTAACTATATCCTGCTCTGAGATAGACTCAACTCTTTACCATGGCTTTCTGGGCACTTCACAATCTGCCTTCAATACCTTTTATACTTTCCTGAGCCAGGAGCTCTCCAAATATGCAGTGGTTTGTTCCTGTCTGGATCCTCCTGTTATATAGTCAGGGTTTTGCAAGGGAATACATTTAATACAGGACACATAGTTTATAGGATTTTTATAATATTTAACCAAAAAGTCAAATGCAGAGGAGTGCAAGAGATCTCCCAATGCGCTAGAGACCTGAAGAACCCAGCCGAGGGCTGGGGTCCCAAGGCAATGTCTTGCACGAGTCCAGCTGAAGGCCTAGTGCCCACAGCAGGGTCCTCCATGAGTCTGTATCAAGGATCTGCACCGGGAAGGCCCAAAGGCCAGTGGTGGAAGCTAGAAAGTTTGTGCTGGCCTGGAGAAGAATCTCTGCCAGAAGGCTGAGGGATCTGCACGGGAGCTAGGAAGCGAGGCTAAAGATGAAGACCAGGGCTCTCATGAAGAAAACAGCAGCCATCCCCAGCGACAGTGAGGACCCGAGCTCCTCCTCCAATGAGAGAAGCTGAGTTTGTATCAGGAAAACCAGCTGCAGCGAGCTTCTCCAGGAAAATCAACAGCATGCAACCTTCCCCTCCCATTCTCCCTTTCTGCCATTGGTAACAATCCTCAGGTGGGTCTTCCACGCCAAGAACCACACTGGCTCAGTTCAGCTGGGCGTTTCCTCTTAAACTGACCATTAATTAGTCCACCACGCCCCTTATTTTATAAATTTTTTTTATTTTTTGGTACCAGGGATTGAACTCGGGAACTTGTGCTTGCAAGGCAGGCGCTGGAACCACTGAGCTAAATCCCTGGCCCACCACACCCCTTATATGACAAAATCATACTCGTCTTTTTACATGTAGGCACAGATACTATTTACTTCATGAATTTCTCCACTATTTTCTTCCTCTTTGTAATTCTCAGTAAAGTACCCTTTTATATGTATGTTTCCATACCACATGTCCCTCTGTAGCATTTATTAAATTACACTGACTTGGTCTTTTATTTGTTAACTTTCAGATAGAACAAGCTCTTTTAGGAACTATATCTTGCTCACAATCATATCTTTAGCATATAACATTCTAAAAATCTGACAGAGCCTTCACCTCACAGATGTAATCAGCATCGATTTGCTTCCTAACATGACCTTCTGTGTGAGACTGGTAGTTTGTTAGCCAAAGTTCAGTTGATAAAGGATACTTGAGCCACTTTTAGGTATTAATCTGAGAATTACGGAATATTTAAAGTATTCCTATTACCATGATTTTCATAGCTTCTGGCAATGACAAGGAGAACAACTGAAAATAGGTCTGTGGTAGAAAATTTCAAAGTTTACTTCTAGGTATAGGATATAATTAGGGACAGTCCTATATTCCAAAGAAAGAGTATCTAAAGTCAGGGAAGTGCAGTGAAAGAGAGAGTGTACCTATCTGTAGTGAAAAGTGAAGGCCCCTAGTTAGCAAAACAGACTCCATATTGCTGCTTACCCACCTGGCTGCTCTTTAGATGAACTCAGAAGGAGGAAGCTTAGAAACCTCTTCCCCTTAGAAAGTCTCTTTAGAAACAACAATTAATCAACTATTGTTTTACAAATGTTCTAATGGCAGGAAGTTCCGCTTCTGTACCTTTTGCTTGCTTTACTAGTTCTATCCCATAGGGGGGCCTAGAAACTGTTGGCCTCAAAGGTGTATAAAACATGTTTGGTCCCCGCCCCCGTCAGGGCTGGAGTCTGATGCTCGGCTCGGGTCCTGGCGGTAATAAACTCCTGTGTGGATTTAATATCGGTCTCTGGTTCTCTCTGGCTAGGTCTAACAAAAAGCAGGAGATTTAAAGGGAAAGGAGGTAAGTTACTGCACACTTGCTATGTATCACCAAAAGTTGGTGCAATCTAGTCAAGGACAGAAGCTGGGGGTACCTCTCTGCCTCAAAGAGCTTGTTCTAAACTTCTAGTCAAGCCTGGCCTACTGGTATATGCCCATAATCCCAACTACTGGAGAAGCTGAAGCAAGAGAATCAGAAGTTCAGACCAGCCTGGGCAACTCAGCAAGAGCCTGTCTCAAGAAACAAAAAGCATCTGGAGATGTAGCTCAAGGGTGAGGCACTTGCCTCACATGCACAGGGCCCTGGGTTCCTTTCCCAATACTGTAAAAACAAGTAAACAAACACAAAGAACCACTCCTCACTCCACATACCAGCTGTTAGAAGGGTTGCACAATGTAGCTTTGGTGTTTAACCAAGAATAGCCTAACGCAAAATTACCTTGGTAGCTACTCCCTTTACAATGTTTAACAGGTTAAATTCTTTTTGAATCTCAGCTTCCAAATCTAAAAAATGGGAACAATGTCTTCCTATGAAGATTTGAAGCACAAGTGCAAAACGTACCTTAAAAGCTTTATCACTCTGAAATACTCATCTCATCTTTGGCTGAATGATCTCCAAAGTAAGCTGACTGAGGAAGTCTGCCAAGCCACTTCCTATATTTGTGATATGTGATGCATTGATATGAGAATGGTATTTTTAGATGTTAGATATAAAGCAACATTCTAGAAGAATACATGAGATTTTTTGTGTTATGTTTCTTGCCATGTGGACTGGGTGTATAAGGTCTACAGCTTATTTTTTCATAGGACAGAGGATTGTAAGTCAGAGTATATCTAAATTGTCAGGGAAGAGAGAAGGGCATGTAGTTGATTTTTGGTAAAATTCTTCTACTTGGAAGCCAAGGATGCTACATGTCTATGTTTATGTATGTGGGAATAAGGAACAAAAGTCACTCAGTAGTTTTGATTACTGGTTATGTCACATCACTAACTCCAGTACATGGAGTCCTCACCTTGACTACTACCCTTTATACCAATCCCATCTCACTGTCTCTGCTCTGCACAGGAAAGAAAGGGTGGAAGGAATTACTCATCCTTCAACAAAGATAGCAGGAAAGAAAGGGGCATGCATTTAGGTGGTTGGCCTAACTCCTAATTATTTCATTTCACAGTCTTCTGTTGTAGGATTGTGAAAAGGTAGGATAAAAAGTCTGGCAGGAAAAAAAGACATAGCAAGGTTGGACTTAAAGAAAATTCTCTCACTTTTTATGTCATCAGGAAAGAAACCAGTATTTACTATTAACCTCTAAGACTCCATATGCTTTCACAGGTAATTAAGAATTCTTTATATCAATCATAGGACATTTTGGGGCTGGGGATTTAGCTCAGTGGTTTCACCGCCTGCTGTGCAAGCGGAAGGACCTGAGTTCAGTCCCCGGTACCAAAAAAAAAAAAAATCATGGGACATCATTTCTCCAATTTTAGATGAAGGAGTTGAGGCTCTAAATCAAAAATTAGCTAAGTGACAGATGGTCGTGCAGTGTGACAGAGTCCTACCTTTTCTATACATAATCTTCTGAGACACATTTTCCTAGGTGGATTAGAGGAAGTCAAAGAGAGAGACCCCAACCTACCAAAGGTCTTATGTTGGGATCCAAGAGGCTATTTTGCTGTGTACTGCATACACTAGAAACAACAAAAAGGGTTATAAATACCCAAGCAGATTACATACTTGAGATTTGTGAGATACGAATTCCTCAGCTTCCTGTGGGAGTGCCACATCCCTCTGTGGCAAGCCTTTTGTTTGGTTGAGATGGAACAGGAAAGTAGCTCAAGGGAATGGAGACTGCAGACTTGGAGCTCTTTCCAGTATAAACTGGGATGTTTCTTCTAATGATTGTTGTTTTTTTTTATTTGTCTGAATTTTGGAGGGGGGGAATCTTAATGATGAAATATCAAATGAATTATCCTGTATGTGTGAAAATCATTGTGGGCTATTTTATAGATGAGAAGCCTTGATAAGGGGCGTACAGTAATTGATGATCAACTGGTAATGGAATGAGACTCTAAATAGATTGTTATGACAGTGAGGAGGGGTTCTGTGTATGTACATGGTCTCTGTAAGTGTATGGTCAAGGGAATATGGTCTTTAAATGAATGAGTTCCTAGCCATTATGATCTCTTTAAAAGACCGATTAGATTCATTTAACCAAGGAAGCAGAGGCAGTACTATCCAGTGCACTGGCAAGCTCTGACGGGATGATAGGGATGAAGTACCCGCCCACTTGGGAAAAACAAGAGTCCAGTCAGGAGGGAAGAGCTAGCAGAAGTCTCTGAGTGGAATCTTTCATGCTGAGGAGTTTGTATGAGGAATATAGAAAAAAAAGAGAGAAAATGGATGCAGACTCTAAGCATGTTAGCAAGGGTCTTAAGATCAGAGGCAGTAGGCCCCATGATCTTTGGATCCTTACATCTGACCACACAGCTTCCATTACATATTAAACTGGTTTTGGGGTAGGAAAAAATAGGCTGTTTCTCATTACCCTTGACCCAAATACAGATGTTCCTTGACTTATGATGGGGTTATATCCCAATAAACCCACTGTCAGTTGAAAATATGAGCTGAAAATGCATCAGCTATATAATCTATAGAGCATAGCTTGGCAGCATAGTACACTGTGGAATATCAGTTTTTCACCCTCATGAGCACATGGCTGACTGAGAGTTGCAGCTCACTGTTACTGCTCTGGATATTACACTGCATATTACTATCCCTGGAAATGACCTAAATTCAAATTAGAAGGACTGTTTGTACCAAATGTGTGTTGCTTTTGCATCACTGTAAAGTAAAAAGCAAAAAACAAACTGTACAAGTAGAACCATTTTAAGTTGGGAACCATGTACAGTGTGGAATTGACTCGAGAAGGACAGGAGAACATTACCTACTTTTTTCTCAAGTACACGTGAATCCCATGAGTGCTAATATTGGTGCTTTAAGACCACAGATAAGACAGCAATGGGCCACTCTTTGGGCACTTGTGTTACCCAGAAGTTTCTGCGAGAAGAGCTGCCTACCATGAAGCTAAGTCCCTTTAGTACAATGATGGCCTCAAATTCACAGAGCTTGATAAAAACAGCTTCTTTTGTAAATGGAACAGTTTGTGGCATCATGACACCAGCTCTTTAATTTTCATATACATTCATCATTTGAAATGTAATTTTCATCATCTTTTTTATTGCTTCTATCCCTTCCCATCTATCCTGTAATATAAATGTAAATGTAATATAGATGTTTGTCATTCTTTGAAGATCTCACAATCCCCTGAATCTGGTATATTTCCCCTCACTGGAAAAAACACTTTTTCTTGCCTTGCCTGCCTGGCCAAGTCCTGCTCATCATTTAGTATCAATCCAAGGTATGTCCTTTTCTCAGGGGTGCATTCTCTGATCTTTGCAAGCATTCTTGGGCAGCCCTCATCAGTGAGATTTTTCTAATGCCTGTATTATCTTGTCCCATTGTTTTGGTGAATGCTCAAACCCCTGTTTTCCAAACTCTAAGTAGGCAGAGATGTCTTAATTATCTTTGGAAACTCAGAAGTTTGGATATATCTCATGTGTGATGAATTCCAAACATCTAGGAGAGGTTATAAAACCTTTACTGCATAACTTCCAATATCACCTTGCAATTATACAATTTATTTTTTGTGTAGCACCTGCCATCACATTCTGGAAGATTAGGCTTCCAGCAGGACTAAGGATTAATTAGTGATGGGAGACTGGTAGCTTCTATAGGGCACAACCATCACCACTACCAAGCTTCGAATACACTCTGTGACCTAGAAGTAATTCCAAGAGGAAGAAGTCTAAGTACCTACTAGTGCTGTTTCCTAAATTACTGTGAAGCAAGGGGTCTGCACAGAAGCAGGCAACACCCCGTTAACTGTATGCTGCTTAGAACTTTCAGGTGCAGATGCCCATAGAATCTTTGTATAGGTACCTTGCTTCTTTGATTTTAATTTTCCAAAACAGGAATAGATTAATTTTAAACATCAGGTAGATATACCCAGACATGACAAGATTAAACTTTTAATGACTGATGTTTTAATCTCTACCACTTGTACAATGTTTCCAAAACCAGATACTATATTCATAGTTGAGATTTTCAGCATGTGTCATATTTTTTTTCAGATATTATTTCTTGAAGCACTAATAACAATAAGTAGAGACTGATTACAAAATATAGCCTCTGTTTTGCAGGGTAACTCCTTTAAGTGAATACTTTACTTTAGTAGATCTTTATTGGCATTATTATTGATTTAAATGAAATGCCAATGTCATTGATAGATAACGCATAGCTCGTTTCCATTTTCCTACACCAATGTGTAATTTTTTAGTGCCAATTTTTCTTTCTTGATAAAAGGAATTGTTATGGCTTATATCTAGATGTCCCCCCACAGTTTCATGAGTTCATTGGTGGGGCTTTTGGAAGGTGGCTGGATAATGGGTATGTGATATGGGATTAAGGGTGTGTGATTGCTGAATTAGTCCACTGACTGGTTTAGCAGAGTTCTGGGTGTGAATAATGAGAGGGTCTCCCCCTGGGTGTGGGTAGCACCAACCAATAGGCTTGTAGCTTGGATGGAATAAAAAGAGAAAAGGATGCTCACTGCTGGCTGCTTCTTGTCTCCCATCCCAAGGACTGTTTCTTCTCTGCCATGCCCTTATGCCATCCATGCTGCCTTGCCTTGGAGCTAGCCAACTATGGACTGAAATCTCTACAAATTGTAAACTAAAATAAACCTTTCCTCCTTTAACTTGTGGGTTTCAGGCATTTTGTCCCAATAACAAGAATGTAACTAAGATATGAATTTTAAGGGGCCGGGGATTTAGCTCAGTGGTTTTGATGCTTGCTGTGCAAGCACAAGGACCTGAGTTCAATCCCTGGTACCAAAAAAAAAAAAAAAAAAAAAAGATATGAATTTTACCTGATGTTTCCCAAATGCGTATCTGGCACATGCCAGTTTTACCGTAAGTCTGCAGAAACAATCTTTCTGATGCTCTAATCCAAAGCAAAGTGATGCTGAAATTTAAGAATTTGTGAATTTGTGTCTTTATCAATATTTAGCCCTTTCAGTTCATATCTAAATGATTCAAATACTGACCAATACACTTCTGAGGAAGAGAACAAAAATCTAGAGCTAGAAAATGCTTGTGACTTGAAAATAGCATCTTTCTTTGCATTTCTTCTCTCAAATGTGGAATGCAAGAGTATTTTCCACTTCCCAAGTCCACCCTGAGACAAGGGGGCGGGAATCCTGTGGCTAGGCATTGGGATAAATTATTTTGCCAAAGACAAAGAGATTTATGCCCCTTATAGAGATTTTACAGAATATGAAACAGTGAATCAAGAGAATGGGATTTAGGCAGAGAAACAGCTGTGACATGTGAAATTTAATTTTAAAGGGTAGTTCCCTGCAGAGATGAATTTAGTTGAAAGGCCCAGTGTGGACCCAGTACACATATACATGCTGATTTGGAGGAGGTCATAAAAATGGACTGGAAATTAGAAGCTGTGCTGACTCTATAGGAAAATAAAGACAATACAAGATATTTGGCTACCTAAGAGTATGGATTATCTGAATATCAACAACTATCTCCATGGATCTGGGTAAGCACCTAAGGAAGGCTGGCTTTACAAAAGTACTTCTTTCAATCACATGATATATAGATAGCATTACTATAACATTTAAAACGCTTAACAAATAAGCTATAAATAGTCGTATCTCCATTCCAGAGCAGTTTATTATCACTATGCTGTAAGTGGGGACATCATCATCTGAGGGCTATTGTCTGATTTGGTATTGTAGGTGTTGTATCAAAGGGAAACACAAGTGTGGAGAGGCAACCATGGAAGTGTGCAAGCTAAGTAAAAACATGTGCTTGTGTAGCTAAAACAAAAGGCTCAAAGTGAACAAGATCCCTTTCTCTGGATATCCATATAATTATAATTAACATGTGGAGAAGAGATTGTGGTGATACAGATTTCACAAACTGTTGTAGGGAATATAATTTGGTATAATCTTTCTAGAACCAAAGTAGAAATATGTGTGAAGAACTGTAAACAGTTTCTAGCCTGTTACCCATGACACTCCCAGGAATCTATCTTAAAGAAATAAACAGATACACACACAAATATATGTATCACTATTTATAACTGTCAAAAACTGAAAAGGGATATGTTATGCAGTAAAGTGAAACGTTTACATTATGATAAATCTATTTAATAGAAAACATAAGAATTTAAAAATGAATTATTTCATAAACTGTATGGGCAATAATAAAACCATAATAACATAGCATTTCACAGTCCTCAGATACCAGATTGAACCCCAACTCCAATGCATCTGAAAAATTTTAATGAGAAAGTGCTTATGATAATGTGTAGAGTGAAAAGAAGAAAATGCCAAAACTATATTACAATATGAGTTGAAAATTCCAAATATATTTAAAATTTTTTCCTGATAGTGATTTTTATCAAGACAACAGAACTGGAAATCCCAGCTCACATATGCCCACACAAACACTAATTTAACAAGGATAAAAGGACCAAAACAGCTATCAGGAGAATGGCAGAATGCAGTTCAGAGAATGGCAGAATGCAGTACCCTATGAGAGCACAAAGCTGAGAAACCTACGTTGATGTAAGAAACAAGAGCAATTTCACTTTTCCCACATCGGCCCCTCCCTTAGGCTGGCACAGCTCAGCAGCAGGAGAGAACACCCTGGTCCCCAGTTTCTCCCTCAGGAGAAAGGGAAAGATGGAGCATGCCTTTAGCATTCTGCTCCTGCAATGAGTTTATTTTGGCTCACTTCAAGCACTGATGGAACTGGTACACTCTGGATGCTGGAGATTGCTCAGAACAAAGGAAAGAGGTGGGTGGCTGGCTGTAGCCTGCACAGCTTGGTACAACTGGGAGAAGGGCACTCAACTTGAGGCTTCACACTCAGGAGGCAGGGAGAGGAGCAGAGCGTGTGGCTAATGTTCCAGCTTTTCAGAGGGCTACTCAAGGGACTCTCTTATTTCTGTCTCATTTTATTCAGAGAACTGTCAGAACCAGTAAGTTTGGAAGCCTGAGGGCTGCTGTGAACAGTGGAGAGTGACATGTAGCTTGCCATGGATGGCGGAGCTCTGCACAATGGGGAGGGAGGTGCACAATTCAAGATTTCTCCCTAGGGAGGGAGCAGAGTAGACCGGGCATCTGGCATTCTAGCTTTTCAGAGGAATGTTTAAGGTAATGTGTTGGGAGCAATGCTACATAATTTTAGGGAAAAATCATTTGATTAAGCCTAGTTGTCCTGCCTACAGGCCAGCTATGGCATTTGGAGACATGATTCCATTTTGGCCTCTGGTCACAACTGAGACCTCAAGGATCCCTTGATGCTGTGATGCTCCAGGGCAAGATCACACCTGCACCTGCAGAGACATACTGGGAGGAACCCAATCTTCATCTGCATAGTTCCTCAGTGATCTAGGAATTCCGCCACTCCCCAGCCATCTGTTACATCTGTTTCTCCTGATGTACTGAATAAAAGGTGCAGCAAGCTCAGGGGCTTTTGTCTTTGCCACCCAGAGCAGCACTGATCAGGCCCAGAGCTCAACTTCTTCTCAAAGTCTCATTTTTATACCTTTCCTGTATAATAAATAAGTTAATTCACCTTATGCTGCTGTGGCTCGCAGAAGACTAGGACTCACTGCAGAGGTCCTAGTAATGTTCCCTTTCCCTGTTCCCTACAGTACCCCGTGATGACTAATAGTGATTTGTCAACTCCAATGGATTAAGAAACACCTAGCAGAAAGTTAAAGCACACTCCTGGGTGTGCCTGAGCAGGATGTGGAGGCATGGCCTCGAGTACCATATGTGGTCCCTTGCCCATTCCTCTCTAGGACTTTTTCCCTGCTCTGCTTCTAAGCTGCCATGGTCTAAGAATCTTTGTTTGCCTCGAGCTTCCATCATTTTTCTGCCTTGGAAACTGCTGACTACAGCTTGAATTCCCTAAAACTGTGAGCCAAATTCAACTTCTCCTTTGAGTTGTGAGTGTTGTATATTATGTCTCAGTAATGAACAAGCTGATTAGTACAGACTGAGATACGATTTGTCTGATTCAGGGTATTAATGGGGAGATGTTATTCACTGGATGCCTGGTAGCTGCGTACAACAAAGGAGACCTGGAGGCCTTGCCAGTGTAGTGCTAGATAACTAGCAGTACTGCAGACAAATACATGAGGGTGAAGTGATGAGTTCCTGTAAAAGAAACTGGCAGCCTCTGTGACTGAGACAGTGCATACACAGGCCTAGGGATGTCACACCCTCCCAAAGATTCAGGAGTCTCTTGCCAGGATGAATAGTGAGCCATCTCCAACTCCAAGGCAGCTCTAAACTGGGAGGGGTGACTGTTTCTTCAAATATGCAGAGTCCAAAACAAAGTTATGAGACACAAAGAAACAGAGAAATATAGTCCAAGGTAACAGAATATCTCCAGACGCTGGCCCTGAGGAAATGAAGGTATATAAATTTTCTGAC
The DNA here is from genome assembly GCF_053883595.1 of Heterocephalus glaber. Classification (NCBI taxonomy): domain Eukaryota; kingdom Metazoa; phylum Chordata; class Mammalia; order Rodentia; family Bathyergidae; genus Heterocephalus; species Heterocephalus glaber. The sequence goes on along the minus strand of NW_028258307.1, from coordinate 11,433,291 downwards.
GAAGACTTTATAATAATCACCACAGAGATGATCAACAAGCTCAAGGAAAGGATGAATAAACAAAATGAGAATATGAATGGTGTACTGGTCATTTTCCTCATTGCTGAAACACACCTGACACCCACAGTTTGAAGGAAGAGAGGTGTATGTTGGCTCATGGTTATAGTCCATGGTCCACCAGCTCTAAGAGGAAAACAGTATGGCAGAGGGTATAGTGAAGGAATGATGCTCATATCATGGTGGTCAGGAAGGAGACTGAGAATTAAGCAGCCAGAAAAGGCGATTCAACCTTCCAGATCACACCCCTGTGCTGGCCTCCTCCAACCACATCCCATCTCCTAACAGCAAGTCCCTATGTTACCCCCTGGGTCAGTCACCTTCCCATGCCTCACCTATGAGTACACGAGGTTTTTGGGTGACATGATATTCTCCATCTAAACTGACAAATGGAGAGACAGAAAAATACCAAACAGGATTTTTCGAGCTGAAGAATGTAATTAAACATTTAGGTGGAAGGTCCAGTAGGGGATCTGATCAAGTGGAAGAAATAGTAAATTGAAAACAGGTCATTTGAACTTTTCCAGAGGATCAAAGAGAAAAAAGAATGAAAGAAAATTAAGCAAGCCTAAGGAACTAGTGGGATTCTATGAAGGGGAATGGTGTATGTGACATGGAAGTTCAAGAAGAAGAGAAAAATGAGACAGAAAGATTCTTCAAAGAATGGAAGCAAAATCTATGTAAATAGGGAAGGGCAGAGGGGTGAAGGGCACACGGGTAATGGGAGAAAAATAAGAACTAAGATACATCACATTCAGGTACAAGCACCCAATGATAAATGTAAACGTATTGTATACCTAAAATGTACCAATAAATATATGATAAAAAAAGATTTTTCAAAGAAATGACAGAAAACCTTTCAAATCTGGGGCAAGAAATAGACAGACACCCAAATTCAGTAAGCCCAATGAACCCCCAACATGGATGAACACAAAGTCACACCAAGATTCACTACGATTAAAGTGAAAGAAACAGAGAAAGCTTCAGGGAAAAGCTCCAAGAGAAAAGTGATTTGTCACATACCAAAGTACTCCCCCAAGATGCTGAGTGGATTTCTCAGCAGAAACAACACAGGGCCAGAAGGGACTGTGATGATACATTTCTAATGCTTAAGGGAAAAATCCCTGCCATAAGGTTATTACAGCTGGCAAAAGTACCCTTTAAAAATGAGAAAAGTAAAGATATTCCCAGATAAACAAAAGTGAGGGCATATGTCACCACTAGACTTGCTTTACAAGAAATCACAGTTCTTCAATTTGAAACAAAAGGCTACTAACAGAAACACAAAATTATAAAGATCACAGGCAAAGGTAAACAAATATGAAAAGCATGTGATAATTTTAATACTGTAATGGTATGTAAATCACTTTTTAATTATGGTATAGAAATTAAAAGAAAAAGTGTACAAAAATACATCTATACATACATAAATGGAATACAATATAAAAAGGTGTACTTTCTTTTTTTTTGTACCAGAGATCGATCTCAGGATCTTGCACTTTCAAGGCAGACGCGGTGCCAGTGAGCTAAATCCCCAGCCCGAAAAGGTGTACATTTGGATACGAAATAACAAAGTGTGTATGTGGGAAGTGTAAAATTGTAGTTTCAGTATGTGATAGAAATTAAACTGTGTTCAGCTTAAAGCAGTGTTACAACTACAAAAGCTTCTATGTCAGCACAACAGAAACTGATAAGAAAAAAAGCTATAGAAGATATATGAAAGAAGACAGGAGGGTTGGGGTGTAGCTCAGTGGTGCAGTGCTTCCCTACTATGTGCAAGACCTGGGTTTGATACCCAGCACCCTGACCACAGCCACCCACACACACAAAAGAATAGTTAAAAGAGGAAAGGAAAACAAAAACAAAACCAACAGCAATAGGAAATACTTCTACAATTACAACAGCATGTACTTCCCTATGAATAATTACTTTAAATATATGCAGATTGAACTTCTTGATTAAAAACAATAGCAAAATAACTACATGGATTTTTTAAAGACTCAAATATCTGCTACTTTTAAGATATTTACTTTAGATTTAAAAGCAGACATAGGCAGAAAGTGAAATGATGGGAAAGATATTTCATAAAAATGGTAACCAAAAGAGAAGGTGAGCCATATTTACATCAGATAAAACAGGCTTCATATCAAAACTGTCAAAGAGTCAAAGAAAGCCCATTATGTAAGAAAATAGGATCAATTAACTAGGAAGATATACTCATTATAAATATATATGCATCCAACATTAGACTACAAAAATATATGAATCAAACATTCACGAAACTCAGTAGAAAAATTAACAAACACTATAGACTCCTGTATTCCACTTCAATAATGGATAGAACATGAGACAGAGCAGTAAGGAAACAGAGGACTTCAGTAATGCCGTAGACCAAATATACCTTGCAGATACATAGAGATCATCACAAATAACAGCAGTAGAACATACATTTTTCTTAAGTGCACATGGAACATTTTTCTCTAGGATAGATCATGTTATGTCACCAAACAAATCTAACATATTTTGGACAATTGAAATCACAGCAGTCATATTTAACAAATACAAGAGAGTGAAAATAATAGAAGGAAAAGTGGAGATTCCACAAATATATGGGAATTAAACAACATATTCTTCAACTACCAGTGGATCAAAGAAGAAATCAAAATAGAAATTGGAAAATATTAAGACAAACGAAAATGGACACTCAACATAAAAAAACTTATGTTTATAAACACACACCTACATGTCAAACAACTTGATTTTTATACCTCATGTAACTAGAAAATAAGGAACAAACTAATACCAAAGTTAGCAGGTAAGGAAAGTGAAGATTAGAGCAGAAATACATGAAGGAGAATTGAAAATATTAAAAAAAAAGTGAACTAAGAATCTGATTTTTCAAGAAAATTGATAAACTTTTAGCTAGACAGAAAAAGAACACTGAAAATCAGAAAAGAGGAGACACCGTAAATGATGCTACAGAAAGTAAAAGGGTTATAAAAATTACAATTATACACCAACAAAATGAATAACTTAGAAGAAATGCATAAATTACTAGAAAAATCAAACCTATCAGGAATGAATCATGGAGAAATAGAAAATCTGAACAGATTTGTAACTAGGAAGGAGACTGAATGAACAATGAAATCTTCTAAAGAAAAATAAGCCTAGGACCAGATGGCTTTGCCAAGGAATTCTAGAAACAGTTAAAGAATTAATGCCAACCCAGAGGAGGGAACATTTCTAAACTCATGACGATAGCATAACCCCTGATACCAAAACCAGAAAAAAAAAAAAAAGAAGAATGGCTCTTTTGTCAAAGATGAGGTGGCTGAGTGTGTCCGGAGTTGTTTCTGCATTTTCTAATCTGTTCCACTGGTCCTCAGGTATGTTTCTTTGCCAGTACCATACTGTTTTTATCAAAGTAGTTTTGTAGTACAGTTTGAAGTTGGGGGTTGTGATACCCCCTGCCATGTCTCTGTTGCCTAGAATTGCTTTTCATATTCCAGGTCTCTTCTTGTTCCAAATGAATTTTTGTATTGTTTTCTCAAGATCCGTGAAGTATGCCGCTGGAATTTCAATTGGGATTGTATTGAATCTATATAGCAGTTTTGCAAGTATGGCCATTTTCACTATGCTGATTCTTCCTACCCAGGAGCAAGGGATGTTATTCCATTTTCTGATATCCTCTTCAATATCTCTTTTCAGAGTGCTCTAGTTCTCAGAGAAGAGGTCTTTGATTTCTTTTGTTAGGTTGATTCCTAGGTATTTCAGTTTTTTGGATGCGATTGTGAAACGAACTGTTTACCCTATTTCTGTCTCAGTGAGTCTGTTGTTCGTGTAATGGAAAGATACTGATTTTTGTGTGTTGACCTTGTATCCAGCTATTTTACTGATTTTGGTTATTAAATCTAGAAGACGTTTGGTGGAGTTCTTGGGGTATTCTATATAGAGTATCGTGCCATCCGCAAATAATGACAATTTGACTTCATTTCCTATCTTTATTCCTTTTATTTCTTTCTCTTGTCTAATTCTTGTGGCTAATGTTTCCAAAACTATATTGAACAAGAGTGGTGATAGTGGACATCCTTGTCTTGTTCCTGATTTTAGTGTGAAGGATTTCAGTGTTTGACCATTTAGTATGATATTGGCTGTTGGTTTTTCATAGATGGCTTTTATCACATTGAGGTAGAGACCGTCTATTCCAATTTTTTGTAGGGTTTTGACAAAGGAGCCAAACACCCTCACTGGAGGAAAGATAGCCTCTTTAATAAATGGTGCTGGAAAAATTGGGTGTCAACTTGCCAAAGATTAAAACTAGACTTATATCTCTCACCGTGCACTAAACTAAAATCGAAATGGATGAAAGATCTAAATATTAAAACAGAAAGGCTGAACCAGCTGGAACAGAGTTTTGGTAGAACTCTTGAAAACATTGGTGTAGGAAAAGATTTTATGAACAAAACCTCAGTTGCCTATGAACTAGCACAAACAATCAACAAGTGGGATCTCTTCTTATTAAAAAGCTTCTGCACAGCAAGAAAAACCACTAGCAGTGTGGGAAGAAATTTTCACCTGCTGTTCCTCAGACAAATATCTACTATCTAGAATCTATAAAGAACTTTAAAAAATCAGACCCCGCAAATTTAAAGACCCAATCTGAAAATGAGCATCTGAAATGAACAGACATTTCTCAGACAAAGAAGTAGAAATAGCAAATAAATACAAGAAAAAATGTTCAACATCACTGGCCATTCGAGAGATCCAAATGAAACCCGTGTTGAGATTCCACCTCAGCCCGGAAAGAATGGATGCTATCATGAAATGAACCAATAACAAATGCTGGTGGGGCTGTGGGGAAAGAGGAACCCTGCTCCACTGTTGGTGGGAGTGTAGACTGGTGCAACCACTGTGGAAATCAGTATGAAGATACCTCAAAAAAACTGGGACTGGAAGTCCCATTTGACCCAGCTATTCCCCTGCTGGGGATCTTCCCCAAAGATTTAAATGAATCATACCACAGTGATATATGTGCACCCATGTTCATAGCAGCACAATTTGTAATAGCTAAAACTTGGAAGCAGCCCAATTGCCCACCAACTGGAGACCGGATAAAGAAAAATGTGTTTTTTTAATAAAATGGAGTACTATTCAGCCATAAAAAATGAGAAATTACAGACATTTATAGCTAAATGGATGCACATTGAGGCGATACTCTAAAGTGAAATAAATAGGACACACATGTGTAAATACTAAATAGTTTCTCTAGTGTGAGAAACTGAAAGTGTAAATAAGGACTAAAAGGTTATAATAGGTTATGTGAAATTGGAAGAAAATGGGCAAATGGGAAGGGGAAGTGGGAGGGGTGGGGGAAAGGAAAGTAGGGAATGCAATTAATATGAGAAAATGGAAAAATGGAAACAAAGTCTTGGTAAACAGGGAGGGATCGAAGGGGTGAAGGGAGGGCAGGGGAAGGGGGAAAAAATAAGATCCAAGATACACCATGTACAGGTACAAGCATTCAATGATAAATGTAAATGTACTGTATACCTAAAATGTATCAATAAAAGAATTTAAGGAAAAAAAATTAATAAACAAAAGTCAATTGTATTTCTATGTAGAAACAATGAACAATCCAAAAAGAAAATTAATAATCTATCTAGAACAGCAACAAAAAGTACAAAAATACTTAGGGATAAACCTGATGGAGTCAAAAGACTTAAACACTGAAAAGTACAAAACGATGCTGAAATATATTAAAGAAGACACAAGTGGAAAAACATGCTGTGTTTAGGTATTGGAAGACTTAATATTAAAAATGTCTCTACTATTCAAAAACAATCTACAGATTCAGTGCAGTCTCTGTCAATATATTAAATGCATTTTTTTCCAGAAATAGACAATATAATCCTGAATTTCATACAGGTGACAAAGAACTACAAATAGCCAAATAATCTAGAGAAAGAAAAAAAATGTTAGAGGACTCACATTACTGATTACAAGACTTATTATAAAGCTACAGAATAAAAAAAAAAAAGCATGGTACTATCTTAAAACAGAGCAATGGAAGAGAACAGAGAACCCCAGAAAATCTCGTGTATGTATGGTCATATAATCTTCAACAAGGATGTCTGTCAATGGTATACAATGGGAAAAATACCGTATCTTCAACAAATAGTGGTTAGGAAACTGTTTACACATATACAAAAGAACAAAAGTGATCCATATATTACACCACACACATGCACAAATACACATATGCACACAATGAAAAATGGATTAAAGACCTAAATATTGAAGACTTGACGCTACAAATTCCTAGAACTCTGTAACATTGAGGTTGACAATGACTTCTGGAGAGGCCACAAAAAACAGATTCAATGAAATCAAAGACAGTTGGAACTGCATTAAACTAAAAAGTTTCTACATGGAAAGAAATCAACAGTTTTCTGAAATGGTAACCTGGGAAATGGAAGAAAATATTTCCATTATACATGATAAGCATCAATACTCAGTAACAGAAGGAACAACTACACTTCAACTGCAAAGAAAACAAGCAAGCTGTTTAAAAAAGCAAAGAATGTGAATAGAAATTTCTCTAAAGACAAATGACCAACATGACTAATTACAAAAAAATACAAATGTGGCATTCTATATAAATAAATTTATGTAAATAAATTGTGATATTTCCCATCCCTGGTATAATGCCTAACACCCAGGAAGAGGATGGGGGAGACTATAAAAATTATCAAGATTTAATATGTATATCCTCAAGATGAATGTAATTATTATGTATCATGAACATATAGTACTAAAAAAATACCTACCTGACACCTGTAACTTTAAGGAGAAAGTTTTATTTTGCCTCACATTTGAGCATTCAATCCATGGCCAGCTGGTTCCAAGGAAGAAACAGCTTAGCTCATGGTGTCCAGGAAGCAAAGCAGGAGAACAGTGCCAGGGAGGAAGGGGAACCAAGACACAGTGCCCAGGATCATGCCTCCATGACCCACCCACACCTGGAAATGTGCTTTACTAATTCCTGGGGCAGCTCCCAAGCCAATCAGGTTAATGATACAGGTTAACTGTCTCAAAAATATAACACACATACTTGGACTCCATACTCATTTCCTGGCACATGCTCCTACAACCTCTGGAAACTCCAGACTGATAGAAGTGCCTTTTACATGGTGATGGGAAGACTGGTGGCAGGTGATCCCTAGACAGCTTCAGGACAAAGGCTGGTAGCCAGAAAGACCAAATCAGGATTTAGAGCCCCAAACCCCAATCCCCAACCCCCTAACTCACCAACCAGATCAATCACTCTCACATAATGAAGCCTCCATAAAAACCCAGAGGGGCTGGGTTCGTAAGAGCATTTGGAGAGCTGAACAGATGGAGGAGCCTGGAGCGAGGTGCACCTGGAGAGGGCATGAAAGCTCCATGTCCTCCTCTCATATCCTGCCCTGTGTATCTCTTCCATCTGGCATTCATCTGTATCCTTTGTAGTATCATTTCTAATAAATGGGTAAATATAGCTAAAACATGTTCCTGAATTCTGTGAGCCACTCCGAGACAGTGATGATGGGGCCATGAGCACTCCTGATTTACAGCTATTGGTCAGTGGGACAGGTGACAATCTACTACTTGTGACTGGCATCTGAAGTGGGTGACAGTCTTTTGGGACTGCAGCCCAAACTGTGGTGTCTGAAACTGTCTCAATGCCAATGTTGTCGGAATTTAGGTGACTTAGAAGACACCCAGCTGGTGTCTGCTGGAGAATCGGGGATCACAGAAGAATTCTGTATTAGGTGTGAGAGTCTGCAATGGGAAAAATAGTTTGGGCTATTCTTATTTATAATAACAATTGAAAACTATAATTAACTATCACCTCATAAATGTTAGCATGGCTATTACAAAGAAACAACAAATAACAAGTGCTGATTAAGACCTGGGGATTAGAATCTTTATGTACTCTAGTTGAGATGTCAAAGAATGCTGTGACTGGAAAATTGCACAGGGTTCTGCACGAAGCAGGAGTGTATGATTTAGCAATCAGACTTTCTGGTATTTATCTAAAATAAATAAATATTATATCATAAAGAGATAGTTGCACTCCGTGTACATTGCAGCATTATTCACAATAATCAAAGAGGTAGAAACAACCTAAATTTCCATGACGGATGGTTGGATTAAAAATTGCGGCACATACACATAAAGCCATATTACGCAGCATTAAAAAGAGAGGCTATTCTGAAATTATGCTACAACACAGATGACCTTTGAGGACATTATGTGACTTGAGATAAGCCAGTCAAGGAAGGACAAATTTTGCATGATTCTTCTTACACAAATTATCGAAGTCAGCCAAACTTATAGAAGCAAACTAGAGTGGTAGTTGCAGGGGCTGAAGAGGGTGCAATTAGAGAACTGCTATTCGGTGGGCGTAGCGCTTCCCTTATACAGTTCTCACCCAGGTCTGTTGTATAACATTATGCTTACAGTTAACAATGTTGTACCGTACATATAAAAATATAAGATGGTAGATCTCATGTTATCTTTTCTTTTTTAACCACAATTAAAAAAACAACAACAACATATTTCCTCAGACACCACTGAGGGCAGTGTTGTTATTGCCTGGCTTATCAAGTGTGCTGAAATCATGCTAGGCTGTCCTTGGAAGTGAGGTACTCTTTCCAGTCAAGAATCTAGTCAACATACAACTTTTCTATCTTTTTTTTTTTGGTACCGGGGACCGAACTTGGGTCCTTACGCTTGAGCAGCAGGCGCCGAAACCACTGAGCTAAATCCCTGGCAACAACTTTTTTATCTTAACCCACACAGAGCTAGAAAAGACTACCCCCTTCAGAGAACCAGAACCTATCACATGAACCCCCACAGATTTCCAGAGTCTGAGACTAGAAAGAAAGGATCCTGATAGGCTTAAGTAAAAATGTTTTAGGGCTCAAAAGAAAATGCACCTTTGGGTAGGACCGAAATTAAGATAGTTAAATAACATAGTGTGAAGGCTGTAACTAATCTAGTGTAAATATTTATGGAAACAGGTGTTGCTATGGGGCTGCATCTGTGCAGACCGTTTGAGGTCTAACTTACCCTCTTATGTTCAACAGTTCTAAATGAACAGTTCAAACACAGCTCATCCATTCCTCTGACCGAGTGTGCACTGTGTACACATGGGTAACTGAACAAAACCTTGTCAACACAAAATAAACACACACGATGAACCTGAGGAGTCTTGTGGGTGTTTGATGTAAATTTTTGTACAGAGGATTTTAGGGGTACTCTCATAAAGTTCTGTGGGCTTTATTTTCTATCCATTGTACTTTTACCTTTTGCAAGTAAAGAACTGTTCCCTTCAGGACAGCATAAAAGGTTTTCCATCCTCGTTTTCCTCTTGGAGCTGGAGGGAAAAAAATGTAAAGTTTTATTTGAAAGAAATCAGCATTTTAGAAAAGAGACACTAAAACATAACATGATGATCGTGTTTCAGCATTCCCATCTTATTAGCTACCAAAATGAATAATGATGAGAAGTAAAACTTTCTTGAGCTTTATGGTGTACCAGTTAGTACACTTCCTATATATTGTCTTACTTCTTCCTCATATACTCTTGCCAGGTAGGTATTATGGCTCTCTCTTTTTATAAATCTAAAGCACAGAGAAATAATCTGCTCATAGTCACACAACTAGCAAGAGGAAAAGCTGGAAACGGAAGCTAGGCAGCATAGGTCTACACTTTGCCTGCTAGTAGAGATGATTTATAGCCTAGGAAACCAAAAGAGCCTGACTGAAGCTTAAAGACTAGATTATGAGCCGACCATTCATCCTCTCTTGGCATTTCTCCTCTCCCCACATAGATGATAGCCTTAACTGCTGTCACTCCTGGGCAGATCTGTGCTGCAGATCTTGCTACAATGCAGTTTTTTGTCTAAGCTTCTTTCACTACCCTGTGAATGGCTTGAGAGCAGATAGTGCTTTTTGGAGTCCACAGAGCCTAAGGCAAGGCAGACATTAAGCACCACTACAGTTACTATCCAAATTAATTTCTTTAGAAATGTTTATGTTTTCTTGTTTAGTTTTTGGAGTATAAAGTACAATATCTCTATCTACTTAAATAAACTTTTACAAATTGTCCTAGCAAAACCATACACTGGCAAAACAGTTTTCTGCTTAGCCTTAATGCTAATAGAATTAAAACCTGTAGCTGGATAATGTTATCGCCTATGTCATTTTTCTAAACATCTTAGTCCAAATAGATAGGGAAGACCATGTGTTCATATTCCTTTTCAAATATTTTATGGTCTTTGGGACATTTAACTTGGAAATCTTATTTGTTCAGTAAGTAGATTCATATGCAAATCATTTAAATCTCATTTGACTGAACATTTGGAATTCTTAGGCTTGGAAACGAGGTGACTATCCACCTACAGAACTCCAGTGCTCCTGCCAACACCACACTGAGCTATCCACCTGGCGAGAAAGGCCTCATAACATCCGCTCTGCAGGTTTTCAGGGGAAATTAAAAAATACTATCCCTTCTGTTTCCACTAGAGGAGGTTTAAAAGCATGTACTTGAAAATAAATGATCAAAATAAGCATATCATAATCTCCTTTTTAAAGAAGACCAGAGACTGATATAAAACAGAACCACAGATCAAACAAAATAAACGTTTACTACACTGTTCATCAGATGACAAATTCTGACACTGGTTGCAGAAGAACTCAGCACACAGAAGTGGCCTGGAGCTGTGGGACCTGCCAGAGAGCAGGGTCAGAGGCACCAGGGCTCAGCGGCAGAGGCAGCAGCAGAGGAAAAGCAGACTAGCTGGTTTCTAGCCCCCTCTAGACTTTATCTCGCCTTACACCTATCCTTGCACCCAACCCTAACTCGGAAACTGCTGCCCAGTCTCTCAACGCTTCAAGACTTCCGCTGCTTTAAAATACAGGTCATCTATACAACTTAAGGCACAGCACTGGCTAAATGGTGGAAGGAACTTATGAGAAAACCTTTTTTTCTGTCTTTCTTTTAATGGGATTAAAGGCTTTCCTTGAAGCCCTACAGCTAGTTTAGTAGGATCTTGAGACCCTTTCAGTTCATAGATGTACAAATTTATTTTTCAGCTTTCAAGTGAAGTCAGTCCACGGACTCATGTAAATGCTTTGCTATTACCACACTAAGTCTACTAGAAACAGATTCTTCCAAAGAGCTCTCCAGGTGAGATGTGATCTTAAGCATCATTCTTGAGTTACTGATACTAAGTCACCCTCCACTGCATCATTACTGACCCATCTTTCACAGAACAGTAGGACTTAATCTGTCTAAATTACAATTTAGTTGTTTAAGACATGAATGAAGCTGTACACAACCCTCTCAACACGACAATTTAGAAGAAAATGCTCATCAGTATATTGCTAGTGTGCTATAATAACAGTGTTCTGAGCGTCTGACATGTGACAATCTACCTAACTCACATCATCATCCTAAGAATAAGGCACTATTATTACTTCCACTTTGTACAAAAGTGTGGTTGCAAACAAACGGAATTCAGGAAAAGGGACACTGTGCACTACAGGAGGCTGGGAGGGCACTCTAGTCATAGACTTTACTGCTCTGACTTTAAAATCCACACCCAGCATTTGTAATTTAAAGGGTCCTTAGACTATGGGTTGTGAAATGAGTAGAAATTGAGGGCACAATATATGTGTTGTTACATATCTAAAACAGGGTAAACAATCACTGCAGTTGTATAATGAACACAGGAGAGGAAGGAGGGAAAGGATTACCAATCTAAAACTCAGGGTTTCTGAACAAAAGGAGAGAAGTGGTAGGGAGTTGGCATACAGACTTATTTTAACAAATATCTAGGTATCTACTAGGAGAGGGCGTTTACCAAAATTAATTAAAATATACCATTTTTAATGTCTAGATCATGCTTTCATAGCAGTTCTTAATATGTGTATTCAAGTCCAAAGATCCCTAACTGCTTTCCTTTCTGAAAACAAAAGGGTCTTGGAATGTGTTAATTCTAATCATCTGCCATCATCTTTATGTGAAAACGGTGTCTATTAATTTAGCTTTAAAAAAATCTACTGAAATAGACATCATTTTCTTTAAAAAAATAAACTGTTATTGTTCTGTTTAAGATTTATCCTCATGTTTACTTTTATCTTTATTCATCACTTCTTTCCACACTTCAGATTGTTCTAGGGTGCCCCTTTAAATTGCTTCTTGAAGTCTATCCTTAGAAGTTTCTTTAGTCAAAGTCTTTTGCTAATAATGTAAGAAGCAGCTTAACTAGTTTATAAGAAAGGAGCTAGTAAGGCACAGAACCTAAGATATAATTTGCTGGTGAGTGTTACAAAGAACATAACACGTACACTGGGTTCAAGCTATATGTATTGCTAGGCTCAGGAATATAAAACCAAACATATACTAATAAAATAAAAAAATAAAAAGCAAACACCGGAAAAGAATAGGAGCTAAGACTCTGATCTGGAAAGCAGTTCCTTAAGTAACTGGAATGCATGGAGTAAAATGTAACCAGTTCTCTTTGAAGTCTACATTAGAAAGCCTGAGCCTAACTGGATATTTTAAACCCAAGGAGACACATGTGGTAGGTAACCACTGGACAAGTGAGCAAATTCCCTCTCTGCTTATCTATGAAAGACCTAGGCAAGGAGTCCACACTGGCAGCTCACTTTGAGGGCCTCCTCCAGACTACCCTCCTAGAGCTTTCTTTCTTATACTTCCAATAAACACTTCCCCTTTCACTGCCTTCCCTTCTGTCCATGATTTCATTCTTCAACTTCATGAGATAATGGACTCAGTCTTTATGGTGTCAGCTGTTTCAGTAACTTTGTTTTCTATTTTTGTTTATGAAAAATGGTCTTCATTTCATAAAAATATTGCAAGTTGTAGATTACTTTTCCTTACGAAGATACATTTCACTTTCCTGACTCTGCAGGAATGTCTACTCTGAAGCTAAAAGGTAGGTCTAGAGATGAGATTCTTTTAGTTTAACATGCGGTTGCTCTTTTTACTTTCTGTGTATTATTACAGATATCCTGAAGTCATTGCATCTTTGAATATTGTCTTGTCCTCCATTGTCTCCATTACCTTAACACTCCAAACACCCCATCCTGACTTCTTCCTTCCTTCCATGTGTGTCTTAACTAACTCTTCATATTCTTCACCTCTTTGTCCTTTGGAGCTCAAAGATGTGCAATTTTATCCTCAGTACATCTGGTACCCCCAGATCCAGAAATGCCTTGTAGGGTTAGAGTCCTGGCCTTAGCTTATCTCCCTAGAGTTGGGCACTCATGCCTTATTCCTGGCCTCCTTAGACTTGCCTTTGATTGTTATGGGTTAATCCAGTTATTTAAAAAGTGTTTAAAAATATCTTGTCTATTACTTTTAGATGTTTTTTAATGGGAGAGTTCAGAATCTGCAGGCCATCGTATTGTGAAAAGTACACTCTTTGGTTCCTTTTCTTTTTTTTCTAAGAATTTATTCATGAACTTTGCAATCCAGAATGAATTCATTTTGAGCAGGACACAAAAAATATTGGGGATGAGGTCAGGGAAAAATCAGAGCAAGGGAATCAGTGAGGAGGTTACTGCAAGAGCCCAGATAGGGAGAAGGGGCCAAACACAAATAGACATGTACAATGAATTAAGATTTTTTAAAAAGTGGAAGGAGAAAAGGTAATAAATTTGAGCATCTATATTGCAATGTTGTATCCACTGGGCTAGCATTATGCTCATTCAATGTGTGATCCAAAAAACATCTCTCAGGTAGGTATTGCCTGGATTCCATATTAACATCTCCATAATTAATTACATTTGCAGTCCTCAAAGGTAAGCTGCCAAGGAGGCTGTCCAACTAAAGATTTCAAAGCTATCATACAGGACAGCTAAACTGAGGAAACACATTCTGAGGAGACATCAAGGTAGGGAAGCCATCAGGTGGCAATCCTTTGGAATGCTCAGATCTGTTGTTCCTGTGAGGTGGACACTGAGACAGGAAAGTAGATGATGAGAGAGGAGTACTAATATGGGACTTCCTCTAATCTCTTAATGCTAAAGCCTTCACTGCTCATAGCTACAAATCTTAGAAGAGAAATACAACACTGTATCTTTCCTCTGTGGTGTTGCTAGTCTAGCAGTTTTGCAGAATGATAATAAAGTTAATGGCATCAATAATTATGGGACTAATAACAGTAGCAGTTAATATTTACTGAGCACATATTATTTTAGTTCCAGGACTTGACATGTACAAATTAAAGCCCACACATCTGAGGGTACCACAGTCACAATCTTCATCATAATCTGAGATTCCACCTGACATGTAGCACTTGGTTTCCCATAGCGGTAGGCATTTGTGCTCTGGTCTGTGTACAGGGAAAGCCCCTTAAACCATAATCAGGAAACAATGTTCTGGGTAACTCTGAGATCCTGAGGTGACCAAATTGTTTAAGAGCTGATTCTGCAGGACACTGACCTATCAGGAAACACCATTCTAACAGATTGAAGGAACATTTACAGTAAACAGCTTGTACAACTGTACCAGTATGCCCTCCTTGAGTCTCAGTGCTGCTTGGAAACTGCTTCCTGACAACTGTGGGTTCAAATAAAAATGAAACAAGGTAAGAAGCCTCTGAGATTGTTATTCTGCATCACACATAGACATGGACACACACACACACAAAGAAAATATATTTCTGCAAAAGAAAAACTGGCAGCTGCTCCAAAAATGACTGATATTGGAACCAGCACTGATTCTTCAATATTTCAAATCAGTTATTATTTCCTCATTTTTATTACACATTGGAAGAAATCTTTTTGGAAATATAAGTAGTGTGAATAATTTAGCTCTGTTCCTCATAAAAGAGTGAAATGCATATCTGAGAGTGAAAGGATAGGGTGTCACCTGCTTTCAAAGAGTACAATATCAAATATCCCTCAGCAATAAAATACTCAGTAATGGATATAAGCCAAAAAAGTTGTTTTTTAAACCCCAAAGCTATACGCTTTATACAAAGTTTATATTTACATGTCGTACTCACCAGTTTTAATTTTTTCTCAACTGAAATGAAAAAGGACTATATTTAAGATCCTAATGCTTCACTATTTCTATTTTATTAAAAGGAAAGTGTTTTGCCTACATCAAAATTTTGCCCTGTTTTTGACCATTCTTTATTTTTGTATTCCCCAGTCATCTACTTTTTCCTTTTCTTCAAGTTTAGCATCATTAATACATAACATTCAAAAATATAGTTTGCACATTGTTCATTTTTTTCATTTAATACACCACCAACCTGTCTTTTTCATTTGTTATCTTAAAAACATTCTCCCACTGTCCCATGTGAAAAAACAAAAATGCCTATCTACATCAATGAGAAGGAATTCTCCCTCACAGCCTAGAGAAAATCACAGCCTAAAGGCTAAAGTCCCTGCCAGGCCAGGAAACAGGCCAGGAAACATGCGGCAAGATAGTTCTAATGCAAAATACTTTCAATTGCTTTAGGTTCATAAAGAGAGTTATTCAAAATACACTGCCATTGAAAGCATTCCAGAAAAAATTCAGCAACTGGCTGAACTTGGAAACAATGATGAAGTCAGCAAAAGTTCTTCTATACTAATGCAATGAAGACACCTCTATATTAATTTGTTAAGGGCACAAGATATTTTATAATTTGCTTTATTTCCCTAGTGATGGTATCTGAAACTAAAGCAAAATTCTCAAAGTGTCTCTCCTGCAGGATGAAGCACCAGTCTCATTAGGAAGCAATCTGACATTGTACATCATGGAAGCAGGTGACAACTCATGCAGAGAGAAATCGTTTTGCAGTATATTTGCAAAAGATTTAAGTAAATCTTTAGGTGACAGACTCACAGATTATTGAGTGAAGCTTAGAGTAACCCCTAGCTTGCTTTTACTAAATAACCTCAGGCACCAAAAGAAATGCTGTACTACTCACTCTTAATTAATAGAACAGAGCTCAGGCACTTTTAGGATGCTGCTTGAAGCAATGAAGTCCAAGCTGAGTGTAACAGGTTACCGGTGGGAGATGACTCACACGGTGCCATGTAAGTAACTGATAGTATTAATTATCCATAGCTCTGCAACAGAGTGGTAGAAATAAAATAGTACTGCTACAATGATAGATTTCTAAATCATTTATTTGAAACACAAGGCCATTTACATATTTTTTTAAATTAAGTTAATTCTTATTTCTCTTTAAAATATGAAAATGTTGTCAACTCTATTTTATAAAAGGAAAGACAGGCAACCTTAAAAGAACCTGAGAACCAATCTACATTTATTGTTTTCCCAAGAAAATATTTCCTTCTTTCATCTAATGGAATAGATTATATTACTGATGGATAACAAAACAAGAAACAAAAGAGAGAACTGGAAGAATAAGCTACTCAAAATGCCCTTTGGTGAGCAGATGTTCTCCACATGGCTCTATGTCTATTAAGAAGTAATCAAAACTTTAATTCTAAAGTGAACTATAATGGTAGAAAGTATTTTGAACTGGGATCCAGGCACTTTTGGCTTTTATTTATATCTTAGCATTATTTGTCTGATTTTAGATGTTACCTAAAATTCTGGCTACAAATCTATAATTTGAATATGTTACAACGTACCATCATTACTTTATTATGTTGTTCAGGTATTCCAGACATATAAATAAGATTAGAACATACACCATACCCTTAAAGAGTTCAAGTATGGAGACAGTTACATTAGCAAAGAAAGTTAATAAAGCATAATAACCCATATAAACCACATAGCAGCATGGCACTAGCCCAAGACAGTCACAGTAGAATTTAAGGATCTATGATGAGGAGGATATTATGTAAGAGTTTAGCTTTAAACAGAGCTTTGAGGAATAAAAACAAAGCCAACATGTTTTTCTTTTGATCTTTCACCTTCTCTACATACGAATAGAAATGCAGATTCTATTATGAAAGTATCATAAAATTCCAAATTATCACTATCATTTATCAAGATTCCCTTGGACACAAGTTGACATAGTATTTTTTTTTATATTTTAAGGGAAAATAAGAGAACCCGATGTGAAATTCTGGCTTCACTGTGTGGACTCAGGGCAAGTAAGTCATTTAGTCAACTCCACTTTCTTCCTCTGGAAAATGTGAACCAGACAGTATGTACACTTCATAGAGTTATTCTAACAAATCAGATAAATTAATATGTATGAAGCCTTTAGAAGTTTCTTTAAAATTAAAAATACTGTCTGCTAAAGACAATGCATCCAATTTTCATCCTAAAATGCAAAGAAATTTTTCAGTACTTCAGTTATTCAGATTTTTTTTTTCTCTGCAAAAGTCAGTATTTTGGGACTTCCCCCTCTACATTAGTGACACATTTCTAATAGAAAGCAGTACTTAACATATAATGCCCTAATTCATTAGTGGAGGGTGAAAAGCAGCACACTAAATAACAAATTTATTGCTTCCATGTAGTCCTAAACCCTGTCACGATAACAGAGATATTAAGCACGAATGCAAACAGAAGATACAGTATATCAAAGGAGAAAAGTTGATAGAAAACATTCTACCTAAGAAATAAGCTACAAAGATATTCAAATCTAACTTATAAACAAGTACCTTTCCCCACTTATCTAGAAGGCGGTTCACTGGTGGTTACTACTAGAAGCACTGAAAGAATTTAAATGGATGGTACTAGGACTAGGAAAGAAAGCAGTTTGTAACAAGAATGTGTATCATTAGCTCAGGGTTACATGAAAAATGAGTAGGAAGCAACAAAACTGTACTTTCAATACCATTTTTTTTAAGGAAAAACAAATATGACAGCCACAGAAAAATTTTCAAATCTTGTTTAACCCTCAAGCTATCTCATCACTTCCTAGAACAGTGCTTTCTCTAATACCATCATGACTTGCCTGTGTCTTCACTTCAATCAGGCACTGTTTAATGCCATCTCATCTAGGTGTGTCTTCTACCACCCCCTGCAACACAGCACTGCATACTTCTTCCATTCTCTCCAAATCTTGACTTTTTTTAACCTGGCACTTTTTAAAAATTTATTTATTTCTGAGACAAGGTCCCACTAAGTTGATAAATTCCCCAGGCTGGGCTCAAATTGGCAATCCTCCTTCCTCAGCCTTCTGGAGTACTGGGATTAAAGGTAGGAGCCACCAGAACTTGCTGTTTTTGATACACTTTTCAGTAAATTGAGCATAGTAAACTGTTACTCAAGTTCACAAACTTCATTTATGTGAAAGTGATTAACACTGAAATTCCAAGAAAATCAAGCACATCAATGATTTCTTTTTCATAATTTTTGAACAATTTATAGAGCACTTTATAAAACTTACAAGAGGCAAGGTGCTGAAATAAAATGTAAGATTAAATCCCTGCAGTCTGAGAAGTGCTGAATCAGGCAAGTAGGCTTATCAAGATAGCAAATCAGGTTCCTTCCGCAAGCACCCAATGACCTAGGGAAGGACGGAGTCAAAGATCCTGCTGAGCATGCACCTCTACAAATAGCAATTCAAATAAGCCCTTGTAATTGTAAAAGAGCCCAAGGCTCACTGGCACCTTTAAAATGCCTCTGGGCGAAAGCTGCTGCAGGTCAAAAAAATAACTCACAGTGGCAAGGATGATCAGTCCCAGACAGGATCTGTTCTCCAGACAATGTGATGGCAGCCCCACTGCTTCCTAAACCCAGGGGCTCCAGCAGAGACTTCTGGCACTTCCTTCCGAGAGATGGGATTCATGATCCTTGTATGCTACAGGACCAGGTTGTACCTTATCACTTACACACTGGTGCCAAAAAGCAGATTTTGTAAGTGATGCCACGTATGTTCAACTCAGCTTTTCCCAACTCAGGCCAAATGTAGCTGTTTATTATTTAACTTGCAGTGATCTCAAATGCTTCCCACCTGTAGGTAAGAGGACTACCGGGATGCACCCCAGAACCACGAGGGACATCAACTCTCATGAAAGATGCTAAGTACTGCTGAAACACCAGCACCTGTGGACTAATCCAGTCATTTCAATCCCCAAGTTGTTTTCTGTAAATGGTGCTGTCTGCCCTCTGTATCCTGGGTTTCCACATCTGTGAATTCAGCCAACTGCAGATTCCAAAAACAAAACTTAAATTTGCTATGCTCTGAGCCCTGGGCTGGCTGAATCTGAGAAGGAACTGGTGCTTAGGAGCATATGGCTGTAGCCTCCAGCCATTCCCTAGAAGGCAGTCACTCCTTGTTTGGCCTTGTTTTGCTGGAGTCTCATTTCTGTATTGTGTAGTTGGGCCTGGGATGGGCTGCATCAGTACTGAAAATGTAAAATTTGAGGGGGGCCCATTTTTTATATACAGTATAACAGCTATTGACATAGCATTTGTCTTAGGCATTATAAATAATGTAGAGATGATTGAAAGTATCTGGGAATATGCTCAGAGATTATATGCAAAGACTGCATGAGTACGCTGGCAGTTCTGGAACCAATCTCTTGCAGACGTAGAAGATAAATGGACTGTAACAGCTATTAACAGAATTTTAAAAAGAGAAAATACATACAATCTTACCATAGGCATTGTTTTTGATTGATAATCATAGTACGATAAATGTTACACTTTCCCTCAGGTATCATTATTTTGCAAATTTTACATTTTTAGATTTATATTTAATTATTACTTTAAAACACTCCCTCACATTAATATTATATTTTACTAAGAAATATGTCAAATAATATGAAACACTGATTTTTTTCCAGATAACACATTACATCTGTCTAGCGTCACTCTCAGAAGTAAAAATGTAAGAGAAAATAACATCCTCCCCACACAAGTATCAAAAATCATTAGTCTAACCAGAAATAACTACCAAAAATTTGATATACAAACTTCTAATCATTCTATTATGTGTAAATTTATCACAGAAATTGTAATATACTTTTGCTTTAAAAGTTTTCTAATTATATATCACTTTTAAAAAGACTGAAAAAGGTAACATTGTTTGATCATATTTTACTTCATGCTCCTTTTACTAGGCATTGAGCTGTTTGCAAGATGATGATATTCTGCAGCTGAAGCAATGGTCGCCTCTGTAGCAGGCACCTTGCTAAGCATCCTGGCAAGCATTGGACTGGCTGCTCAAGGACCTTGTGGTAGAGCTCAAACCATTTCATTATCGACCCTCCTGCCAACAACAGCAAAGTGGAAAGAGGAGGGAAAACTTTACCCTAGTTTTAAAATAATGGCTCAGCTTTACCTTCTCTTAAAGTGCCTTCTGTCTCGAATGTTTTCTCTTTCAGAATATTTGTATCCATAATCTCTATGACCACAGATTTCATGGACTTCCTGTTGCAATTCAGTGCTGAGCTCTCAGTTGAATGACACTACTCAGGTGTAACCTGTCCCTGCCCATCTTCCCCACCAAGACCAACGCTGGCACAGATGGTGCTCAAAATATTTTTTGAGATGAATCAGTGACTTTTCTAGTTTTAAAACTTGAATTTTTAAGTCAGTACTGTGTATTGACAACATTTTTGTACATTAATTTTTTTATCATGGGGATTAATTTCTTTAGGATACTACTAGGTTCCCCTTTACCCATGCTTTCAATTTCCATGGTTTCAGTTACCCGTGATCAACAACAGTCTGAAAATATTAAATGGAAAATTCCAGAAATGAGCAATTCATAACTTTTGAATTGCATGCTACACTTAGTTGTATGAGGTAATCTGAAGCCATCCTGCTCCAACCAGGCCAGGAAGTGAATCATCCCTTTGTCCAGTTATCCATGCTGTGCATGCAGTGACTCAGCAGACCTACCCCAGATCCTTTATCTTGGTATTGTGGCAAGAATGTTCAAGTGATCCTTATTTTACTTAGTAACAAGGCACAAGGGTCGTCATGAACTTGCTTAAGAGAAGCCATAATGTGCTTCTTTAAGAAGAGGAGCAAAAGTTTATAGAAAGAAAAAGAGAATCATATGATGAAGTTGCTAAGATCTATGCTAAGAATCAATCTTTCATCTATGAAATTGGAAAAAGGAATCAGTGCTAATTTTGCTGTTGTACCTCAAGCTACAAAAGTGATAGTCATAACGGGTGACAAATGCTTAGGATGGAAAAGGGGATTAATTACAGGCCTCACTGCTGCCTACAATTTCAGGCATTTTCTGAGGATCCTGAAACATATCCCCTGTGGATAAGGAAGACAACTGTACTGTATTATTATTATTATTATTAATTTGTTGATAAAAGATTGAACCCAGGGCCTTATGGCTACTAAGCTTCTGCTCTACCACCGAGCTACATCCCTGGCTCTTGTACTATATTTTCAATTTCAAATTTTCATCAGATTTTTGAAGAAATTGATATACTGCATTAAATTATCATTGATGATTTGCAAAACTTATTTGCTTCTTTCTCTTAACTGCTAACTAAACCTGAAAGGTAAACAGAACAAGTCAAGAGCAAAAATAGAATCACTTCTGAAAAATCAGATGCAGTGAAAACTGTGCATACTTCTTTCAGAAAGAAATACGTCAGAGATTCTGCACACAGACTTTTTTGGTGCTGAAAGATTGGCAGTTTATATATTCCCCTGTTCCCTGTCAAAAGTACTGCTTCTGAGGAGAATGGTGGGTGGCCTCTTTTCACCAACTTTATTGCAGAAAAGGGTAGATTTTAAATTAAAGACACAAGCCATCGAAATGGAACTTTTGAATCTAAATCTTATTCTTTCAGGCTACATGTAGAATCGTGAAGAGGTTTACCCCGTCTGAAACTGAAATTCCACCAAACTTGACTTCCTGTGACAAATGCCTACCTGAGTCTTCCCAAGCTGCCCTTCCTGGCTGCCTTCTCAAAAACCTCATGTTGGAGCTCAGACCTCTTCACTATCGACCCTTCTGCCAACTACAGCAAAGCAGAAAGTGATAGGTCTCCCACTACCTCAGCAGCTATTATGTATAGTAGCTGCCCTCTTCCTATCGTGCCTTGCCCCCGCCCCTGTGTGACGTCATGCCAAGATGGTTGCTCCCACCAAAGAACAAACCCTTCTTCCCAGCATGCCCCTGGTCCCACCCAGAGAGTAACCTAAAACTCGCTCACCTCCTACCACCTACTGACGTCACAGGCTCCTCCATTCCCTAGTCACTTCCTCACTCAACCCCGCCTCAGCTTCTACAAACCCCACCCCAGTCTCTATAAAAGACTCTCCCTGCCCCGGCCATATTGCTTTTGTCTCTCCTTTGTTCAGAGACAGCCCTGCAGATCTATTCCCCTAATAAAGGCTTACTGTGGCCTGGTCTGGTCTTGGTCTTTGGCCCTTTTACCTGACAGAAAGCACAGGGAAAACTTCAGCCTACTTTTAAAATAACTCCTTTGCTTTGCTGTCTCTTAAAGAGTCTTTCTCTAACAGGAGGAGACAACTCTCGTGGGGGGGAGATAAAACCATTCCACTTTTATTATCTCTTAATTATAGTGTCGCTGTTCCCAATGTTATACAATAGCACAGATTTCTGCCTGCACTGCCATTCTAAACTCTATTTTCAGTAGGTGTGACTCAGAATAACATCTACTCTCTCACATTTGACATGAGGGACTAAATTTTCAAACTTTTGATGACAGCCAAGTCTGTAAATCCCTCTCCAGTGAGTGCACCTCCTTAACCTCCTCCAGGGGATACCCAGCACTCCTTGGGCTCAGAGTGTTTCAAGTGACATGGGAAATATGTGCCACCAAGAATTTTCACATCCTCAAAAAGCAGTTAATATTAGAGTATTTCAAATCAGAAACTAATCTTGGGTTGGCAAACAACTGAAGAATCTATACTAACAACACGATCACATGATCAAAATATTTAAAAATTACTACGGTGAGATGTCCATATGATGCCCTCTTCACTCCTTGCCAACTCCTCTAGTCTTTTTCTAAAAGAATCTACCTGTTAACATTTGATTTATTTTTTTCTGTTAGTTAAAGTTAATTGCATTCACATCCCAAGACAATGTGTTTCTTCCACTATGTCATAATAGGTTAGAAACATTTATTGGATTTCTGCTGCAATAGATGAGGATTTAGCAAACTTTACAACCCCATTTTATTTTCCTAACATACTTCTATCTATTTATTTATATTTATATTAATCTCCACGGTATAAGGAAGCATGTTGACATTTTTTGCATGTTTGAGGATTTTTATCCTTGCTTTATTAAGGGATTACTCACAAATACAAAAATTGTATATATTTATACACTTTGCTGTCTTACTACACACATATGCTGTGAAATAATTATTGCAATCAAGTTAATTAACATAACTTTCACCTCACACAGTTATCATTTTCCAATTTATTTTTAAATTGACAGGTAAGTGATGAGATTATTTCTGTTTCCTTGCTATAGGCAGACTCTTTTAACATCTGTCTGAAAAAGAAGCATAATGGGACTCCTTTGCTTCCCATCGACCCTGTTCTCCACTGTTAACTCTCAGTTCTTTCATGTGGACTCTTACAGGTCACGTTACACCATTTGCTCCCTGGGCACCCATGATTTAACTGTTCGCATTTCTGATCATCTTTCTAAATGTGAGCAGTGAGTACAATTCTAGCCCAGTGGGGAAGTTCTCAAATATTACACTGTAATGATGGCAGTCACAAAGCGATTTCATTACTTGATGCTAAACTTTGTGTTTTGGGTTTTCTGTTACTTTTCCCGGTCAGATTCCAAGAAAAATATGCTTATATGTTCCTAAATTTTCATCCAATCAGGTGCTCTATTAAGTTTTTAAAACTTGTCATGAAACATGTAAGACCCTATAAAGTTATTTTATTGCCAATTGTTTTCCAAAATATTTATACCAGTGATACATTATAGGGTAGAAGAGAGTTGATTTCTCTAAATCCTTGCTAATGTTTGGTATTCTTTCAAATTTTGGCTAACAGAAGTGATATGACATTTCATCATGTATTGAGCATTAAAGTATCACTGATAATTAGTGAGTTTGGGTATGTCTCCGTCTATGTATTGATCATCTGAGTTATTTTCTTCTATGAATGGCCTGTTTCAATATTTTGCCTATTTTTCTGTGATGTCTTTTTTCAATTAAGATTCACACACATGGGCCAGGGATTTAGCTCAGTGGTTCCACTGCCTGTCTTACAAGTGCAGGGTCTCAAGTTCGATCCCTGGTACAAAAAAAAAAAAAGATTCACACACACACATAGTGGTTTTAATACTTGATTAGTAATATGGACCATGTATCTTCTTGCAACCTATACACTGTCACTTAAATTTTTAAAAGAAAACTTTAAAGTGGTCTTGAGTTGGGGGTAGTACAGCTCAGTAGTACAGCAAGTTTTTGGTGTGAAATCCCCCAAATCTTTACTTTTAATGTAAATATGTATTAATATTTTCTTTAACTTTTATTTCTTAAAATTTTAAGAAATCCTCTACCCAAAGATCATAGAGTTAATTGTTCTACATTTTCTTCTAAAAATCTTTGGGTTTTATTTCTTAAACTTTTACATTTAATCCACCTGAGACATTTTTATGTTAGGACTCAGGTAAACAATAGATACACCCACACTGCACACACAGCACGTACCTCTCCGCACCATTTACAGAAGCACTCTTGTGGTCCCTAATTATCTAAATTACTTCCTATGTCATACAGCAAGTTTTCATAAATACTAGAGACTGCTGCTTTCTCCTTTCCATTGTAATGTCTTCTATTTATATCTCGTGATCTGGGAAAATGTCATCATGCCCCAAAGTACTTCTTCCTCTCAATTTTCAACATTTTATTTGATACCTTAGCTAATAGTATATTATTTAAAGCTTGATAGTGATTTATAAATTTTAAGTATACACCCATATGTAAATCCTATACTTGATCTTAGCCAAAAGCCTGAGAAGAAATTGTAAATTCTATATATTACACACATATGTAAATTCATTGGGGAACAGAGACTATGTTTAATACAGGTCTTTAAAATACATATTTATGAATTCAAAGAATTCTTAATTGATGTAGAAAATAAAAATTCATTACTTTAACCTTATATAGGCTGTAGTAGTAAAAATTACATAGGCACTTCATTACGACCTAAGTTTTCTACTAAGTATAGCATTATGTATAGTGTTCCGTATTGGCCAACTCCTCATGCATGCTGTGTTAGTCTAGGTTGCGGAGTCGGTATCTTAAATGATTCTGAAATCAGAAAAGTAGCAATTATTGTATGGGTAGGCTATTACATGGCTGTAAGGGCCTGTGGAAACTGTGGTAAACCAGAAAAAACCTAAGTAAATTAATGCTATTCAAGCTCTTAAAAGCACTATATTGATCACCAAGTAAAAGAGAAATGTTCAAACTCTACTGCTTTAGCTTGAGACTTCCAGTCATCTAAATGCCTACTACAAAGTGACACACTGCATCAAACACACAAGATAAATGGAACTTACATGTTTTCTAAGCACTTTCCACATAGAGATTGCTTTTGACAATATGCTACAATTAGTTTCAGACTGTGGTCCCCCAAGATGCTATACTACAGCCTTAGCTAAAATGTTTAAGATTAATTTCATCACCTGTGAAGTTTGGATAAAATTATCTGTTTCATAGCATAAAGACTAAATGATTTAAATACGAACTGCTTACTGGAAAGCTCTGATGCTGAGTAATCATTTAATCATGACTGATCATTTAAAACATTAATATTCTGGATATACTGTTTGCCATCACTTTCTTGGTATTTTAAAGTATTTAACAACGGATTGATAAATGTTAGGTATTCCGAAACCCCAGCAAGAACAAGCTCCCTCCCCCTTCCCCCGTCCTCCTCCCTAACTGCGAACAGAACAGGGACTTTCTGGATAACCCCTCCTAGTTAATGGCCTTTTCTGCCTCACCGGTTTCCTGACCAACAGTTCCCCTAACATAGGGACTTCCGGGAGCCTGTCACTCCATCCCACCAGATGTTCCCCTAAGATACGGACTTCCGGGAGCCTGTCACTCCATCCCCCAACCAAAACTTGTTGCTATATGCCCTAACCGCAAACACCCACCCCCACCAATGGACTATGTGCTCTCCCACATGCAAGAACCCCATATAAGCCTCCAGCTCAGCTCCTGCTGCTGCTGGTCTCTCTTTTGTGGGTCAGCCCGGCAGGCTGCAGACTGCCACCCCAATAAAGCTTGCTTGAACATTCATGTGCCCCACCTTTTCGGCGACCCTTTCAATAAAACTAAGAGTTTCTATCAAAATTTTTTACTCTAAGTGACAAAACCAAGAAGGTACATTTTTTTCCCCCAAATTTGACTTTTCAAAGCTTTCTCCTAATGTCAGATTTAATGATTCTGGTAAACATAAAACTTCTATGTGAGATACAGCACTTAACTTTTAATTATGATTTGTCTCCTGCAGGTAGAAATTTTGTAAGATGAACACATCTTTAAAAGACAAAAAAAAAAAGTAACCAAAAAACCTCCAAGGTTTAAGACACATTTATAAAAATAATTATGGATGCAATCTGAAAAAGTATTCAGCCTTGAGTGGAACAAGTGGTCCCTTCAAGACAAGATAGTCAATGTTTTATGGAAAAGTAATCTTTCTATAGGACTCTCAATCTTTACTTATTTTAAAAACTTGTGGCAACATCTGTCATTACAGAGCATGGTCATGTTTACATACATGTCCGAATGTAAAACAACTCTAGCTATATTCACACCAAACTCAAATAAAAGTCTACACGCTTGGAAAAAGTATCATCTTGCAGACTTCTCAAAATTATTTATTTCTCTTACCCATGAAAGCACCACTGCTATTTTGATTTTTTTTCTGCTAAACTGGATTTGTACTGCAAATAAAAAGTGATATATTTATTGTACATTAAATAGGAATACTTAATTTAAAATATCTCTCAGACTTGCTTATAATGACAATCTCCCAAAACAGAAAGTGAGTTCTGGAATTCTGGTACTTTTCCAAGTAGCAGCAGCAGCCTAACACTTAGAAAAGGCAGCTTAACCCAATATGACTGCAAGCAGGGGAATGAGGAAGAGAAGCTTAGGTGGGAAGGAAACAAATCCCTTTCTGGATCTCCAAGTACATATCTAAAGGCTTGCTTACATCCTGCCTAGAATTCCTTAACACAGTCAAGGCTCAGTAAATATTAGGTCTTGTGGCCTGAGGCAACTATAAAGACATTTCTTAACAAAAGGGATCGATAAAATCAGTTTAGGGTTTAGTTTCGGCACACTAAAACAACAGCTAGAAAAAATTATACATATATAACTTTTAGACTTTATTTAACAGTATCACTGGACTGTATTTCTGAAGAGGTAGAGACAAATGAGGCAAGACCACCTTACTGCTTGAATAAAGTTGCTCAGCTCCAGCAGTGAGTTTGAAGTCATGCAGAGCTGAGGACTTAAAGAGGGAGTCTGGTGAGCCTGAGGGACTAGAATTCCTAAGGAGGAGGAAAACGGGAGAAGTTTGCAAAGAGACCCAAGGTACTCCTGAGTCTTGGCCAGAACACTGACTTGAGCACCAGGGAAAGGAAATGTGCCAGCGTGGGAAAGAACCACCAACAAGTAGTGAGATGAACAATTTCAGAGTTCACACAGGGTCAGGAATAGTTTGTGGTTTCGTTAGCCAGAGTGGGCAGAGTTTATAACACACGGTGGGTGCATTGCGTAGTCTGAAGATGAGCAATGGCGCCTTCCTAATGGAACTAAGCCAGTTCCCAAGGAGAGGCTGCTCTGGATCCAAGATTACAAAAGATACAGGCAAGCACCTAAAGGATTCCATTAATCAGCAAGATCCTGACCTAAGGACTAGAAGAAAATCCAACATTTTAAAAAGAAATGCAACTAAATTTAAGGCTTACCAAATGAAAACCTTAAAATATGTGACACTGAAAGATGACTAGATATAAAAAATAAAAGGAAGTTATGGATTATAGTATTAACTAATAAATGGGAAAAAAATGAACCACTGTTTAACAGCCCTGGAAATGACACAGAGGAAGGGATTTGAAGACTTTAAAACAGGAATTAAAAATATAATAAATGTACTCAAGGACATTAAGAAAACATGAACTTGCTAAGGAGAAATGGAGGATAAAAAACAGATTCCACATATACTTCCAAAGAAATATTACATGTATGAAATGAAAATTACTATAGTAAATTCAAACTATTTTAATAATTTTTAAAAAAGAGTTGGCCCTTGGGAATAGCACCAAGACCTCTAACCCACAGGAAACAAGTCTCAGAAAGAAGGTGGGTGCTTTAAGAAATAATGGCTGAGGGCCGGGGATTTAGCTCAGTGGTTCCGGCGCCTGCCTCGCAAGCGCAAGGTCCCGAGTTCGATCCCTGGTACCAAAAAAAAAAAAAAAGAAAAAGAAATAATGGCTGAAAATCTTCCAAAATTGGAGAAAATATAAACCAGTAAATCTAAGAACCTCAAAAACAAAGCAAAACAAAAACATAACCTAATGAAAAGTATAATGAGGTACCCTATATGATACAAACTTGCTGGACACCAGAGATAAAGAACAATTCTAAAAGCTTGGAAACAGAAGAACAAAGTTAAGAATGAAAAGACTTCCGGTCTGAAATCACACAGGGCAGTGAAGAATGGAGCAACATTTCTACATTATTGAAAGTAAAAGAAAAAAGCAACTATCCCCAAATTTGAAACCCACTGGACACAAATGTATAAAATTAAGGTAAAACATGCAGACTTTCTCAGACTGATAAAACACAATAAAATGTCTCAACCACAAACATGAAGATAAATGTAAAAAGCACGTTTCTGTTTAAAGAAAAATATTACCAATATATTACTGTTAGTTTTATAATTTATACAAAATTTTAAAAAGTGACAAAGCACAAAGGCTAGGGAAAGAGAAAGAAAAACAACCAGTACAAGGATCTTAAAATATATACAACGTGGTATAATTTGAAGGTAGGCAAATAGGTAGGCAGTAAATCCTACAACCACCACTAACACAAATAAAGAGGTATAGCTAATGAATCAGTAAAGAAAAACAGGACCATAAAAGATAATCCAAATAAGGAAGAGGAAAGATGAACAGATGGAATAAATAAAAATCAAACACCAAAATGGCAGATGTAAAGTTAAGTATATCAACAATTACTGTAAGTGTAATCAGTCTACACACTGTAATTAAAAAGCAAAGATTCTAAAGCCCACCAATATACCACACAAAAGAAGACATTTTTAAAGACAAAATTATAGATTAATAAACATTGGAGAAAAATGTTCTATTGCATGCAAAATCTAAAAAGAAGCTCAAGTGGCTTTAGGAATTTTAGAATAAGTAATCTTTAAATAAAGAATGTGACTAGGTATAAAAAGAGTCCTTTCATAATGACAAAAGGGTCAATTTGCCAAGAGGACAAATACTTAGCTGGCAGGAATGCAGAACTGTAAAGGCATGTTGGAAATTTCTAGTAAACATACACTGAGCATATACCCTAACATCTTATTCCCTCACTGCTAGGCAACTTCTAAAAAGAAATAAAAACTTAGGGACACACAGATAAATAAATATATATATATATATATATATATATATATATATATATATATATATAAATGTTCAAATCAGCTTCATTTTATAGTAGTCAAAACACTAGAAACAACCCAAATGGCTAGCTGGTGAGTGGATAAACTGGGCTGTTGAAACGATAGGATGCTATGCAACTGTACAGAGGGACAAGCTACTAGTTCACACAATGCACAACATCATAGGTGACTCTGCAAAGAATCATCCCAAATAAAAGAAACTAGGCACAAAACATTATGATATTTCAAATTCCAATTATTGCAATTCTAGAAAAGGTAATAATATGGAATCCAAAGACAAAAAAAGTCCATGTCATGGGCTGGAGTTAGAGGAAAAGGAATTAACTACAAAAGGTACCACAGAACGTTTTCCAGAAATGGTAATATTATTTATCTTGATTGTGATGGTGGTTATATAACTATATGCCGTTTTTTTCAAAGCTCAAACTATACATTTTACATTGTTGAATTTTAGCTTAAGCAAATTATTATTAGAAATCATGCATTTCCCTGATATTAGAAAAGCTGAATAATCTGCCCACGCTGAAGTGATTTGGAAACCATGGGAAGTTGGGGACAGACAGGCAAAGCCTGAGGAATTAAAGAAGCTGAACCTTTTTTAGGGTCCTCTCAATACCTGCCTTGAAGAGAGGAGAAAACTCCTTCAGTGGTAAAGCAATCTATTCATGTATTTTTACATCTGTCCTGAAGCAGGAGTGGAGGGAAAACAGAGTAAGGGTGGGTTTCTTTGAAACTAGGAACTAGGCAGAACTTCTTGCTAAAAACAAAAACAAAAACCCAGCCCTAGGATACTCAGAATTGCCCTAACCAACCAGAAACTATGAAGGTAATTAACTAAGGCCTGAAAGGGTTGTATGGACAGGTTTAGTAGTGCATGCCTGTGATCTCAGCTATTTTGGAGGCTGAGGCAGGAGAGTTGCCAGTTTGACAACAACCTGGGCAATTCAGTGAGCCTCTAACTCAAAAATAAAATAAAAAGGACTAGGGATATAGCTCAGAACTTCCTGGAGTCAAAACTCTCAGTACAGCAAAGCGGAGGGGAATGTGGAAGTTTATACTGGCAGGGAAACTTCTATCTTGGCTCCCAGCTCTGTAACTACTGAATTGTTAAGCAATTCTGGGGTTTGCAGTGGAGTCTTAGGGGAAAATGGGTGCAGCAGAGCAGTTCTCTCCAGTTAGTCTTAGATGGGAGCCCGGAAAACAAGGGACAAAGAAAACTTCACCTACTGCAGAAACCAAGGAGACTCTTTGCAAATTGGCCAATGAAATCAACCACATGGGTTGGCTCTGTTGTCCTCCTCCAGCAGGACTGAGCACGGGCTTTGAAGCACTGGGAGCTGCTTTGCTTCCTTTTTGCCTGTTCTTGAGCTGGCATTTTAAACTGCGGTTACTCTGGTTTTTTGCTTCCAGAACTTTACATGCATTAGATATGGCAGGTAATTCTATATCTCTCATTTTTCTTAGAGATCAAATCTATATCCATACCTGAATGGAGAATATAGACCCAACACACCAATCTTGGCCTTGGAGACAGACACCACAGCTGGACAGGGTGTGTGGCGGAGAGTTGAGGGAGAATGAAAAACTGTACCGTGTTCAGCTAATGCGCTGTTTGGTTTCCATGCATGGAGCAGGGTGTGTATGCATGTGGGGTCAAAGGGGTGGCTATTTTTGAGGCTACAGCAACTCTCTTTCTTTGAGACCTGTATTGTATTTCTTCTCGAGGGAACTTTGGTCTTATTGCAACTAACTGGTTGCTGACAGGATTTAATCCCCTCAGTACAAATCAAAATCTTGTCTCAGAATATACTAAATTAAAAGTTAAGGAAGAATTAGAATCTTCTTTGGTGCCATAACTGAGCATGTGATCTCTAATTCCACTAATAGCCAAGAATCCAACTATGGACAAAGAGTCCCATTTGAAAGAATAAAGCTAACAGGTAAGCTGGTGTGCTGGTGCACACCTGTAATGGCAACAATTAGGAGGCTGAAGCAGCAGGATCCTGATGGGCCTGAGTTCAAGGCTAGCCTGGGCTACATAGTTGAGACCCTGTCTCCAAAAATTGACAAACCAAACCAAACAAAAAGCTATCATACCAAATTATGCAGAAAGAGATGGAATGAAGTATTTCTCCCCAGCTAGTGTCTAAGGTGCCCAGGAAATATGGGAGAGGTACGCCTAAAGAACCCGGAAAGATTAAGAAACTTGCTTAACATTGTACGTCAGTTTCCTAAGTCAGTTTCAAGGGTGCCAGCACCAGTTTTTCTTGCTGCAGCCTAACAGAATATGCTAACACCTTAGAAAGAGAGAGAGCTCAGCTATGGATAGAAACTCTGAACCTTCTCTTCACTCCATGTCTGTCTGTAGGTGGGGAGCAACACCCCAGAGGTAAAGCCTACGAGTTTTAGCATCTATGTCAATTCTCTTATCTCGTTCAACTGTGTCACATTATTATTTCACTTTCTGCAAAGACTGTTCTGCGTTAACATACTCCATTTCTCTGAGACTTCAAACACCATCATTTACAAGATAAACATGCCTCACTCTTCACAGAGAAATCTGGAGGCTACACACAGATGTCCTTCAATTTCCCGATACTAACTGCACCTTGCTCTCCTACATATCACCAGGCAAGTTTCGATTTAGAGGCTTGCTTAAACTTTAAGAATACTTCTCTAAATATATTTATACATCATATATATATATATTTAAAATTTTTTTCTTTCTTGATTTTATTTCAGAAAAATTCACTACAAACTTTGCACCTAAAGATGAGATAAATGAAACTGAAAATGACAACAAGTGATGCTTACTCTTCTTTCCATCCATATCTGCATGGATTTTCCGAGCCAAGAACCCGCTTTTGTACACAGCAGCATTTGGGTCATGAGGAATGTCCAAGAACGGGTTAGTCGTGCTCCCGATGCGGCTGATGGTCTTTGGGTGTGTTCCATTAGCCTTCTCATCAGTACCTTCTGAGGGAGATTTCTTTTTCTCTTCATCGTCTCTGAAAGGAAGAAGACACAAAGGCTGAGCCATGCATCTACCACAATATCCACTGAAAGAAACCAGAGGACAAACCTTTTTGCTTTGTCATGGCCTACCAGTCTTCATAACAACCACCATAACAGTTACCATTTATGGAGGGTCTCTTATTGCCAGCTCTTAATGATCATGATAATCTTGCAAGACTAATATCAGTATTCGATATTATAGATAAGAAAACAGTGGGTTCAAAAAATACATACCCAAGACCAAAGAGAAAAAAAAAAGACAATGAGGGTAGGATCGTCAAATTTCTAAAGCCTTTTCTCTATTTGCCTAGTATTAATAATGCTTTCATGTTTGTTTCTTTTCCAACAGCTTTTTGACAGGGATTATGATTTTTGAATTTTGTAATTTTGCAGGGTCTAGCATAGTGGTTG
Source organism: Heterocephalus glaber (assembly GCF_053883595.1). Taxonomy (NCBI): domain Eukaryota; kingdom Metazoa; phylum Chordata; class Mammalia; order Rodentia; family Bathyergidae; genus Heterocephalus; species Heterocephalus glaber. The sequence goes on along the minus strand of NW_028258307.1, from coordinate 11,400,165 downwards.
ACATATAGGAAACCTAACAAAAAATTATAGATTGAGCCCAGTGAATAACTATATCTGCCAAATAACCAGGCTAATTCCTATTATCAAAGGCCCCAGGTGAAGCTGCCAGCAGTCAAGGACGATAGAGCCATGCATAATGCTTTGGCGTTTTATATGTGCTACGTATTGCGACTACCATAAAGGTTTGGTGCGTCCTATCAGGAGAAGCCCTATTTGCCTTGCCCACTTTCCTGAGTCAGTGTTACTTCAAAAACAGCAAATTTAAATCTGAAATCATAACACACAATAAGCATAGAGGAGGCAGAAGACGGATGTTTGCATTCGGTTAGTAAAGGGGAGGGAAGTGTGGAAGAAAGCTAACAAGCTCTAATATATGGTTGGAAAACAAAACATCATAACAAAAGCATTTATTTTAGCCCAGCTACTCCAATATCCAGATTTTTTTAAAATTAAACTCTCGGTTATATTTTTATATTAAACTTCAATTATTGAATCTTTTATTAAAACTTCAAAATAACCAGAAAAATATATTGTAAATAAATCATAAAGTAAATAAATCATTAAAAATGTTTAAGCATGATAGTGGTCATACAAAAACAGCCTTTTTGCTCCATTGGTATTTTGTAAATAACTGTGAGAGGTATGAAAGTAAAACTGAACTTACTGTACAATAATTTTAAGCTTAAAAGATAGTACACTGAGTTTCCATGTGCCCAGCTTCACCTGTTAACATTTTCTGTAACTGCAATAAATTTTCTAAACTAAGAAATTGACATTAGTAAAATAATATGAATTAATCTGAGATTTTCTTTAGCATTTCCCAGCTTTTTCAAACTATTTTTCTATTTTAGAACCATATCCATGATCTCACAGTGCATTTAGTTGTCAGGTCTTCTGGTCTATAACAGTGAATCCTTCCTGGTCCTATGTGACCTGGACATTTTGAAGACCACTGGATAACTGTTTTGCAAATTATCTTCAGCTTAGGCTTGTTTTACGTTTTCTCATGACTAGATGATGGCTCCATTTTTGGGGCACAACACAGATGATGTACCCATCTTGGTGTACCAGACCTAAGTGGTATGGGTTTGCAGCGATATTAACCATGATTACTTGGTTAAAGTAACATCTGACAGGATTTTATTCTACAAATTTACTATTTTCTTTTGTAAATGTTTTGGGGAGATGTTTTGTTAAGTATGAAAGCACCTTTTTCTTCTTTTCTTTTTTACTCACTAACATTAACAATCATAAATGGATCTTTGCCTATAAAATAAAATCATTTATTTTACATTCTTCTCCAAATGTGTAAATGTGGATATTTACAACACTTTTTGGTCTTTCCCTAGCAATCACATACTTAAGTGTCTTCCATGACCATAATCTTGTCTTTCCTAGAATGGCATATCAATGGCTACTTTCATTTTACAAAATGCATTTAAAATTCATCCATATTGTCATGTGAATCAATAGTTTGTTCTCCATGATTGTGTAGCACTATTTCATTTTATGAATACACCAGTTTTTTCAGCTATACTAGTTTTTTCACCTAGTTTCTAGTTTTATATTTTTAAAATACAGAATTATTTGTGCTTGCAAACACCACCTTGACAACAATATCAAGTATAGTACAATAAATCTTTCATAGATTGGAATCAATCCATTCCAGAAAGGAGATTTCTAGCTTTCAAATAAATTATTCTATAGTTGTCAGTAAGTTTCATACTGTTATAGCCCATAGCCAACATCATAGTCAGTGGGGGAAAGTTGAAAGATTCTCTTCTAACATCAGAAACAGCTAAGAGATGTCAATACATGCTACTTCTATTCAATACAGGACTGGAAGTCCTAGTTAGAGCAATTAGAGAAGATGAAATAAAAAGGCATCCAATCCAACTAGGAAAAGAAGTAAAATTGTGTCAGTGTGCTGATGATAGGATCTTATATACAGGAAATCCTAAGGACTTCACCAAAAAACATAGACCTGATAAACTCAGTAAAATTGCAGGTTATAAAATCAACATACAAAAATCGGTAGTGTTTCTACATAGTAATAACAAACATTCTGAAAAAGAAATTAAGAAAGCAATTCCCTTTACAGTAGCATCCAAAAAATTAATCAGGAGTAAATTTAACCAAGAAGGTGAAAGATTTTTTACACTGAAAACTATGAAAGAAATTGAAGAAAACATGATCAAATGAAGTTATCCCATGTTCATGTACTGGCCAAATTAATATTATTAAAATATCAATCCTACCCAAAGGGGGCTTTGGGATTCAATACAGACCCTATCAAAATTTCAATGTTATTTAGCAGAGAAATAGAAAAATAATCCTAATATTCCCATGAATCCAGAAAAGACTCTGGATAGCCAAATCAGAGCAGAAAGAACAAAGCTGTAGGTACCATACTCCCAGATCTGAAAATACAATCATCCTTTAGTAGTAAGGGGGCAGTTGTTTCAGGACTCACCATGGACACCAAATCTGCAGGTGCAAGTTCCTCATATTAAATGGTGCAATATTTGTACATAACCTATGCACATCCTCCTGTGTACTTTACACCATCTCTACATTACTTATGTGAATGTAATGTACATTCTGTGTAAATAGCTGTTATACTGTATTGTTAGGAGGTAACGAAAAAAGTCTATACATGTCCAAAACATACACAGGTTCTTTTCAAATTTTCACTCTGAGGGGCCAGGAATTTAGCTCAGTGGTTTCACTGCCTGCTCTGTAGGTGCAAGGACTTGAGTTCGATCACCAGTACCAAAAAAAAAATGTTCACTCCGGGATTGGCTGAATCTACAGATGCCACATCTACAGATATGGAAGGCTGACTGTATACTATAAAGTTGTTGTGATCAGAACAGTAATGATAATAAAAACAGAAACACTGCGCCAGTCAACCTTGGCTCTCAACTTGATGAGATTAAGAGACCCTTGGAGAGGTGACTGGACAGTGAGAGCACTAACTTCATCAATGAGATGAATGGGCTAGTATGAAGTGGGGCCCAGTTGGAGGAAGGGGGCCATGAAGGCGTCAGTTTGGGGACTAAATGTGACTCCTTTAAGAGTTCCTTCTCATTTCTCTACTTTGCAGATACCATATGTTATGCAGGTTCCTTCTGCCACACTTTCCCACCATGATATTCCCACCTGAGAGCCAGCTGACCATGGACTGAAGCCTCTGAAACCGTGGGCCAAAATAAATCTCTCCCCTAGTTGTGTCAGGAATTTTGTCCCATTAACAGGAAGGCTAACCAATATACACAGTAATAAATGGAAAAGGATAGAAAGCCCACAAATAAATCCAAATATTTCCCCTCAATTTGTTTTTGACAAAATGCCAAAACACACAATAGAGCAAGGACAGTCTATTAAAACTGGTGATGGGAGAAGTGAATATTGACACATACAATAATTAAATTGGACCCTATTTAACAGCATACACAAAATTCAACTCAAAATGGGTAAAAACTTAAATGTAAGACCTGAAACTGTAAAAGTAGAAGAAGAAAACAGAGGAAGAAAAGCTTCCTAACATTGGTCTGTGCAATTGTTTTTTTTCATAGAGAACTCTAAAAACATAGACAACAAAAGCAAATACAGACAAATGAGATTTTATCAAAATAAAAAGCATAGAAAACATTTAAGAGTGAAGAGACAGCCCCTGAAATGGAAGAAAATATTTGAAAATGACACATCTAAAAGGGGCTTCTATCTATCTATCTATCTATGAGTAAAATAATTCCTTAGCGAGAAAATAATCTGACTTAAAAATTTGTACAGAACATTTCCCAAAAGAGATACAAATGGCTTATAGATAAGTGACAAAAATGTTCAACATCTCTGGCCATTAGAGAAATGTAAATTAAAACAACACTGAAATTTCATCTTATTTCAGAAAGAATAGCTATCATCAAAACATCAAATAATAACAAATGCTGGTGAGGCTGCAGGGGAAAAGGAACCCTTCTCTATTATTGGTAGGAATGTAAACTAGTACAGTCACTATGGAAATCAGTATGGAGATTCCTCAAAAAAAACTAAACACAGAAATTCCATTCAACCTGACTATTCCCCTTCTAGTGATCTTCCCCAAAGAGTTAAAGACATTATATTACAGTGATACATGTATACCTGTGCTTATAGCAGCACAGTTCATAACAGCTAAATCTTTGAAGCAGTTTATGCATCCATTGAACAGACAAATTGATAAAGAAAATGTAGTTATGTATACATAATGGAATGGTACTCTGCCATAAATGAGGATAAACTTCAGTCATTTGTAGGAAAACAGATGTGCCCTGAGACCATAATGTTAAGTGAAATAAGGAAGACACACAAGTTTAAATATCATGTGGCTTCTCTTGTATGAGAAACCCAAGATATAAATAAAGGGCAAAATAATTAATAGATAATAGGGCCAAGAGAGATAATCTTTTCCAAAAGGGAAGAGGACCAAGAGATGCAGGGAAGGGTGAATGGGGGGTGGATTATAAAAAAGAATTGAGATGTGTTATGAACATGCTCCAATTCCCCAGGAGAAATGTAATGACTATGTACTGTAAACATGTACTAAAATTAATAAAAACTAAGAAAAATTTAAGAGCAGAAAAAACAAAACTACACAATGTCACCTCACATCTGTTAGAATTGTTACTGTCAAAACCAAAAATCGTAAGTTTTAGCAAGGATGTGGGAAAAGGGGAACCCTCACACATTTTTGATGGGAATGTAAATGAGTACAACTGTTAAGAAAAACTGGAGACAAACTATCCACAAGCCTAAAGACAGAATTACCATACAATACAGCAATCACAATTGTGGGTGTATATCCAAAGCATTGACACTGGGCTCTTTCTGTTGAAGGTTTATCTGAGCTTTCTTATTTATTTCAGGGTTATTCCCAGTAGCCGAGATAGGAAAGTAACCACAGTGCCCATGGATGGATGGACAACTGAAGAAGACCTGGCACCTATAGTAGATCTCCCTGGTCTGCTGCTGTCCCTTCTAAGGCACAAGTTAGATCAGCTGTGGTCTAAACAACGGCTTGCATCATCACAAGAGAAAAGGTGGGTACAATACACTGAGAGATTTTGAAAGAGAAAGAGACTGTATTTACAGAACTTTTATTTCTGTATGTTGTTAAAATGGCTGTATTTTATTATTCTTTTCAATCTCTTACTGTGCCCATTTTGTAAATTAAACTTTATCACAGGTGTGTAGTACAGGAGAAAAAAGAGTACAAATATTTTTCAGTACTATCCATAGTTTCAGGCACCCACTGGGAGTATTACAATATATTCCCAGCAGAGAAGAGGGGGTTACTCTATACATGATGGGGTATTACACCGCCTTAATAAAGAAGGTCACCTGGCATTCCTGATGACATGGGTGGAATGCAAGACATTATGCTAAATATAATAAACAATGCTTAGAAGGAATAAAACTGTAAGATCTCATTTATATGTGAAATATAAAAAAGGGGATTTTATAGGAAAAAAAGAGTAAAAAAGTCATTATCAGAGGCTTGGAGAGGAAGGGGAATAGAGACAGGAAAGATGCTGATCAAAGGGTATAAAGCATTATACTGGAGTTATCTTTTAGTGATTCTTCCAGTCTAATGTAGATTAAAATATCACATTGTATTGTATGAACAAACACAATTGCTCTTTGCCAATTAAAATAAGTAAACAAAAGATTCAGTAATGTTATAAATTTAAATGAAAAATAAAAATGCCTTGCAGTGAGAAAATGAATTCCAAGTTCACATTCAAATAGTGTATAGAGGATCACTGTGTTGTAGATCAATTTTTATGTCAGTGCAACTAATTATATAAAGTATTTTTATATTAGCAACCTAAAATCTATTTATTTGAAAATGAATGCATCATCTTCCAACTTTCCTTATAAAAAGTAGGTCCTTATTTTTGCCACTTCATTGCTTTAGATGATTACACTTGATAAACATAATACATACTTTTGATATTGTTTTGATTTACCAAATATTTTTATATAAAGAAACAATTTATAAAAGGCACTTGAAATCCAAGGATATTTTGAAATAATTTTGCCTGCTTCATAAAATAAATTGAGAGCAGAAACAAGTGAATTTTGTGGTCTTTTCTTTTTCATTTTCCATAGAGTGGTATTCAACATTGATTGCACATTTATCATACTGAGAATATAGTTTCTAGTTTAAAAAAGAAAAATAGGACATAGATTAAATAAGAGTGAATGAACTGTTATTTGTTTGACATATTCATAAATCTGCACTTAGTGTTTGGGGATTATTGAGGAGTTAGTAGTTGTCAGTAGAAAAAACAGAATGATTATTTTGGAAATCAGGATACGTTTTGAACATCAAGAACCATAAAAAATACTTATTAGAATAGCCATTGTTCCCAAACTTTTCTTTTAAGCAACTTAATACATTTTTAGAGGGAATAAACAAAACTTTAGTATATGAAGTTGATAAAGCATAATTTTGTTTTGAAATATCCAATGTATAATATTCACTATAAAGCACATAATTTGAAAGGTAGAATAGTCTGTACAAACACACAACTTAGAGATCATGGATTTTATACAACTGTGGCAGTCAGCCTCAATATTCTGTTTTTGAATTTTCAATTGTTATACAGTTTTGTGGACATTCTGATTCATAAACAGAAGTAGCTGCAAGTGACAAATGCTATGTTTTTTATAACCGAATACGCAAACACTGTGTGTTCTTTAACAGTGAGAGGACAATAAAAACTCACATTGAATGCTAAGCCAGAAATCAATATCCTGATGTATAAAACCTATTAAATGTACTTAGTGTATGTAGTTTCAAGTGGAAAACAGCTTAGAACACATATTTAAAACTTAATGTAGTGTCAAAACGGTGTAGAACCCTGAATACTAAGAACACAGAATTTGAAAAGCTCTTCACTATAGAGTTGACACCATAGACAGGTCATGTTTAATACAAATATAATAATCCATTCCTGGAAATCATATATTGGGTAACAAAGGGCTTTATAAGGCTATAATATTAAGAAGGGGAAAAGATATATAAGGTATTAGATATAAACCCCAAATAATTTCCCGCAAAGTAGGTACTGTACTGGTCCAAAAGCAGACATGAAGATCAGGAGAACAGAATGCAGGGATGGTGAACCTTTTAGAGCTTTCCAATGCTAACAAATAGCCAGTTGCGGCTGCCACAAGTTCACCACCACTGGAACAAACCCAAGCACATTCAACTATCTGATCTTCGATGAGGCCAAAAATATACCCTGGAGGAAAGATAGCCACTGTAATAAACAGTGTTGGGAAAACTGGCTATCTATATGCAGAAGATTGAATCTAGGCCCATATTTTTTACCATGTACTAAGCTAATATCAAAATGTATCAAAGATCTAAAAGTTAAAACAGAAATACTTAATCTGCTGGAAAATAAATAGGTAAACTCTTAAAGTCATAGGTGTAATCAGAACTATCTCAACAGAACCCCAACTCCACAAGAAATAGTACCGAGAATCAACACATAGATCATATCAAATTAAAAACTTCTGCATTGCAAAAGAAACCACTAACAGAGTGGAGAGACAACCTACCAAATGGGAAAGATTTTTGCCAGTTATTGCTTAGACAGAGCACTTATATCTAGAATATATATATATATATAATTCAAAAAAAATACAAATGGCCAATAAATACATGGAGTAATGCTCACCACCACTGGCCATTAGAGAAATGCAAATATGAATCACACTACAATTCTACCAAATTCCAGAAAGAATGACCATTATCAAGAAATCATATAACAAAAAAAGCGGGAGAGGCTGAAGGAAAAAAATGAACACTTTTACACTGTTAGTGTTATATAGACTAGTACAATCAGTATGGAAATCAGTATGGAGATTCCTCAAAGAACTAAAAATAGAAATTCCATTTGACCCAGCTATTTTCCTTGTGGGTATCTTCCTGAAAGATGAAAGATACCACGTTACAGTGATATATTCATACTCATGTTTATAGCAGCACAGTTCATAATAGCTAAATCTTGAAAGTGGCTTCTATGTCCATCAACAGATGCACAGATAAAGAAAATGTAGTATTTATACACAAAAGAGTACTACTCTGCTATAAAGGATAATAGCAAAATGGATGCACTTTGAGGACATAATGTTAAGTGAAGTAAATCAGACACACAAGGCTAAATATCACATTGTTTTTCTTATGGGAGAAACCCAAATTATAAATGAAGAGCAAAATAGAAGATAATTGGAAGTAGGGAGACAAATCTTTTGCAAACAAGAATAATATCAAGAGATGGAGGGAGGGGAGCTAGTGAGGACAGAGAGTAGGGAAAGGGGATAGGAAAGGAAATAAGATGCATTTATGTATGTGACCAACTCCACATGAAGAATGTAAACACACACACACACATATATATATATATACATATATACACACATACACATATATAATAGCTGTTGGAAAGTAAAATACTTATAAGTAATCATGTATGATATAAAATGCTTAAAATATTGCTTATATACTACCAAATAATTATGGTTTTAAACAAATGCTTAGCATGCTACAATAAGGCTCCTCAATGTACTAGCAACATCCAGCCCAACAGAATTTTTTTAAAATGTGAGCACACTTTTCAAAATGACTACATGATTGATATTCTAATAATTGCATGTAAGTCACTGGAGACTTTCTCCACAAATTGCCTTGTTTAAAATATGGTACCGAGTGTTAGGGGGTGAAAATACAAGTTTTTTTCTATATAAACAACAGCCAAAAAAAGTTATGGCAGTATACTCTCTAATGTGTAGCTGCTGGTCATATAGGTGGGTACTGTACTGAAAAGTTGAGATTTGGCAAGTCCAAACTGAAATTAGGTTTAATTTCTAAAAAATTAGTACAAACAACATTTCAAGAATTATTTATCCTAATTATATATTGAAATCATATTCTCCATAAATAGGATCAAATATGAATTTAATAAATTTAATAAATAAATACAAATTTAATTTCACCAGTTTGTTTTTACTTTTATAATGTGGCTATTAAAAACTTTCAAATTACATATGAGTATGTGAAAGAAAGTTACATTACTTTTGGGCAGGGCTATTGTTATGTGTATTTATGACATTAGAGTGTTAAAAACCAAGTCATTCCACTAGAAAAACAACAAATGGAGAAATATGCAACAGAATACTTCATAATAAAATCCTAACAAACATATTTAATCCTCCAAAACATTCTTTTAAAAAAATTTTTAATTAATTTTATTGGTACATTTTAGGTATACAATGACATTCATCATTGCGAATTTGCAACTTTAAGTAATCTATCTTGGTTCTTGGAAGGTAAAAATCTTTCCTCCCACATGCAAGTTGGTGCCATCTAGTGGTGGCTGTCTTTTGATTATAAAGATACGAATAGCATATGGGTCTATACTGGCTGCAACTGCTAGCATGGAAAGATTTTCCCTCACTCACAGCCTACTGTATAGGGTGCCCTTCACTTTTTTTGTCAAAACATCTCCCGTTTCTGAGAACGCATACCAATTGTTACCTGAGACATGGAACTGGCAGAGAACGAGAACCAGTATCCTTACGCATGGATTCATGTTATTCCTGATTGTGTCGTCACAGGGTTGTATTTATTTATTTTTAAACAGACATTATAAATGTCACTGATGCTAGATGTGGTGGTGCAGACCTGTATTCCTAGCACTCAGGAGGCTGAGGCAGGAGGATTGTTGCAATTTCGAGGCCAGCCTGGGCTACACAGTGAATTCACAGTGAATTCATTGAGACTTTGTCTCAATCTCTCCTCCATAAATAAACAAAAGTTTTTGAAAAATAAAATAAATGTCACTGCCTTCATAAGAGGTGGGTGTTTCCACTCTGTATGGAGGGGGGAGAGATAAGTCAGTACAACATTGATAACAAAGAACCCTATAAAGAAAGTTCACTCATTCCCATAGAAAAAAGCCTTCTAGGATTTTCCTATATAATCTGAACAATTGAGGCATTTCTGAAGACGATATAACTTTGTTAAGGTAAAATGCAAGAGACACAGTAGAACTCTCTGCCTTACTTTTAAAAGAATGATATATAGTGAATATTTTAAACATATTTTTAAAAGACTATTTTCTACTAAGATTCCAATCACCTCAACAACTTGTTCCTAAGAAGTTCCCCACAACACTCTTCATAGCAATCTTTGAGTGATGAACGGCATGATTCAAAGGGAGTCTAAGTCCACACAACTTGATGCCGCTCATCTAAGAATGGGAATAGTTCTAGTGCTGACAGCAGACAACCTTTCTCCTTCTTTGCTCTTTCTAAAAGGCAAGTATAAAGCATGAATTTCTTATGTGCTATGCTACTTAGGACAGGCGGCTTTTAGACAAAAATGTAGACTAAAACTCCACTGTAATTTTATATTTCCCCAGAATTCCACAAAAAAGAGTGATTCCTAAAATTTATAAGAAGTTACCATTGTTAAGTTGATCCAATCACTGAGCAGAGTCTGAATTACCTGATTTTGCTAAGTTTCATCATGGGGATTTAGCTCTATCCAGTGTTACACAAGCACAAAACTCCAAAGTTGTTATAACAAAAGGCTCTGCTATGTGCGAATCAAATACTGAAATCAAATACAAATTTGTGTGTATGCATGTGTGTGGTACAAAGGCATGGGGCATAATAATGGAAAAGGTAACAAAAAACATTTTCCAGAATAGAAATGAAGTATTAACCTGGACACAGTGGGAAATCAACACAGAGCCTGCAACACTGGAGTTGGACAATAAAGGATAAGGTGAAATCCACCAGTTTAAAGAAGGAAAAAAAAGCATTTCTGGCATTCACAAAGAATCTTGCTGGGATCTGAATCGTGATTGCTCTGAATGTACAGACAAATTGAGAACAGACATTTTGACAATAATGCACCTGCCTATCCATGAATGTGCAATCTCCACTTATTCTGTTCTTTGACTTCTTCCATCAGAGTTTCTTAGTTTTCTCATCAAATTTTGCACAGGTTTATTAGATTGATACATGGACATTTCATTCTGGGAAGTACTAATACAAATGGTATTGTTTTTAACTTAAAATTTCACTTTTTCATTGCTGGTATACAAGAAATATGATTCACTTTCGGATATTAATCTTTTATCTTGCAATTTTGTAAGAATCACTGATTAGTTTTAGTCTCAAGAATTGTTTAGTTTTGGGGGGGTTGTCAGTTGTTTTTTATTTCTGACATAGACATGCAATTTGCAAACAAAGATATTTGTACTTTTTTCTTCCAGATCTGTACACAGTACATTTCCTTCTTATTGTATTAGCTAGGACATTCAGTATGATGTTCAAAAGCTTGTGGTAAGATGGGACATTCTTGCCTTGTTCCTGATATTAGCAGTTAAGCCTAGAGTTTCTCACTATTATGATGTTTGCTATAATTTTCCTATGGATGTTCTTAACAAGTTAAAAGCATTTTTATTTCCCATTTGCTGAAGTTTTTATTATGAATAGGTGCTGAAAAAAAAGCAATGTTTTTTCTGCATCTATTGATATGGTGGTGTGGTTTTTACTTCTTATCCTGGTTATGTGATACATGATGTTAGTTGATTTTCAAATGTTGAGTAAGTCTTGCCACTTGGAAGAAATTCCCCATAGTCATGGTATAACTCTTATATATACTGTTTCATTTGATTTGCTAATTTTGTTGAGGATCTTATCACCATGTCCATGAGAGATATTAGTCTGCAGTTTTTCTTTTAATGTCTTTTTCTAGTTTGGTTATAGCAATGGCGGCTTATTAGAATAAGTTAAGATGTGTTCCCTTTGTTTCCATATTCTGGACAGAGATTGTAAAGAACTACTAAAATTTGTTTTGTAAATGTTTGAAGGAATTCACCAAGAAAAGCATCTGGATGTGGTGCTGTTTGAAAAGGTTATTAATTACAAACTCCACTGCTTTAATAGATACAGGCCTAATTAAATTTTCTATTTATTTTTGGGTTAGTTTTGGGCAACTATCCCTTTCAGGACATTGCCCTATTTCACCTTTATCAAGTCTGTGGGGTAGAAATATTGGCAATATCGTTAGTATCCTATCAGAGTCATGGGATCTGCTGTTCTACTTCCCCTCCCCCTTTTCATAACTGAAATTATTATCTTAGGTCTTCTTTTTTTTGGTACTGAGGATCGAACTCGGGTTCTTCCGCTTACGAGGCAGGCAGCGGAACAGGTCTTCATGTTTTTATCTTAGCATAGTAAGACGTTATCAATTTTATTGATCTTTTCAAAGAACTAGTTTTTGGTTTTGTTAATTCTTTTAATTCCCTGATTTTCATTTCATTGATTTCTGCCTTAGTTTTAATTTCTTTTTCTCTTCTGCCTAATTCTGATCTTAAATAGTTCTAATTTTTCTGGTTTCCAAAGTTAGAAATTTTGATTACTGATCTGACATCTTTTTTCTTTTGTAATTAATGCTTCAAATACTGCATTCCATGAATTATGGTAAATTTCATTTTCATTTAGATAAAAATGTAAAATTCTACTTCAAGAGTTCTTCTTTCAGAAGGGAAAGGAAAAATTATGAGAAAAGAAAAAAAATGGAAATGAAATCTATGTAAACAGGGAAGGGTGGAGGGGTGAAGGTTGCACAGGTAATGGGGAAAAAAATAAGAACCAAGATACATCGTGTACAGGTACAAGCACCCAAAGATAAACGTAAATGTATTATATACCTGAAATGTACCAATAAAAGAATTTAAGGGGAAAAAAAGAGTTCTTCTTTCAGCAATGTATTGTTTATTTTTTTACCAATGTATTGTTTAAAAGCACATTATTTAATATGCAAATATTTAGGGATTTTTATAGCCATTGCTTTCTTCATTTCTAACTTAATTCCATTTATGGTCTGAGTGCACATACTGTATGCTTTTTCTTTTTAAAAATTTCTTAAAGTACATTTTATGGCCCAGAACTGTGTTATTTTTTACCAAATATTCCATGTGACCTTGAGAAGAATGTGTATTCTGTTGTCATTGGGTTAAGTCTTCCATAGATGTCAGTTATATCCAGTTGATTGACGGTGCTGTTGAATTTAACAATGTTTTCACTGACATTTTGCCTGTGGAATCTGTCAATTTCTTATAGAGAGCTTTTAAAATCTCTCAGTTAATTTTTGTCTCATATTTTGACACGAACGTTAGGTGCATACACAACTCCTTTATTTTTGTCTAATAGCCATTTTTATTCCTAATAAGTTTCCTTGCTCTGAAGTACGCTCTGCCTGAAATTAATATTGCTACTCCCATTTTCTTCTGATTAGTGTTAGCATAGTATGTCTTGCTCCATCTGTTTAAGTTTAATTTATACTGTACTTATGCTTAAAGTGGGTTTCTTTCAGCCAGGATAATTTAGTCTGTTCTGCTTTCTTCATGATAGGTAAGAAAGACACTTGGCTTGCTTATTTAAAGACCCCTCTAACACCCCCCACCCCGCCCCGTATTTATTCTACTTAGTAGAATACCTCCATCTATGGTTTGTTGACTGACATTTGAGGATAACTCTCAGCTATTTTGGCTTTGACTATTTCTTCTTTTCCTTTTTCTCTTGCTTCTGCTTTTGAAACTAAGAGCCGAAACAAATGTGTTCTCTTCTAAATTGACTTTCTTTTTTTTTCCCTTAAATTCTTTTTCGGTACATTTTAGGTAAACAATACATTTACATTTATCATTGGGTGCTTGTACCTGTACATGATGTAGCTTGGTTCTTATTTTTTTCCCCATTCCCTGTGCGCCCTTCACCCCCTCCACCCTTCCCTATTTACACAGACTTTGTTTCCATTTTTTTCCTTCTCTCATAATTTTCTTTCCCTCCTTTCCTTTTCCCTTCCCCTCCCACTACCCCTACCCCTTTGGACCTCTTCTTCCTATTTCAAATTATCAATTATTCATTTTAATCATTTCAATTCTTATTTGCACTTTCAGTTTCTCACACTAGAGAAACTATTCAGTATTTACATGTGTGTCCTATTTATTTCACTTATGAGTATGGCCCTAAATCCATTCTAGCTCTGGTAGTCCTTGATTAGATACTGAGGAAAGCATAAACACAAGAAAATATCAGGAAATCCCATGCTTCTCCATAGCAGTTGACCCTAAATGAAAGCCTATGTGATAAATCTACACTAAGTGCTACCTCAAAGCCCTGTTCGGATATATGGCACATTCCCCAAGTCTCGCCATTCAAGTCCTCCACAACAACAAAACAGAACATTTTTGTGACTAGGTAGAGGGCTAGAAAGATGATCCTACTCTTCTTTCCTCCCTGTGCAGGAAAAGAATTCATTAATTAATCACATGAATCCCCCTTTGAATGTCTCTAAAGCCAGATGAACCCTACCTTTGCCTCTGTTTCTTTGCCAGTACCAACCAAAGCAATCTCTCTCTTTTGCCTTTCTGGGTGGTACCTGGTGGGACAGGCTCCCCTCGGCTCATTTAAGTTCTGGTTTCTCAATGAGTAACCAAGATCGGTTGGTAATCTCAGCAGGACTGGTAGTTACTCAGATTCCCGTCACAATTTCTAACCGAATCCTGAAGGCAGCTTGCAGTTCAGATCAAAGAACTGCTGCTCCACTTCACTGACTCAGCACTCTACCCTGTACATACTGGGCTACAGAACATTCAGGAAGGGAATGGGGTACAAATTGGATACCAAATTTCACCTCGAATCCCCAGTTATTACTGTGATCATTGTGACATTTTCTTTATCTCAAAGTCACCCTAAACGTGGCATGTTGTTGCAGTGAAATGTCAAGGTCCAGTCAGGTGAAGGATGGAGGCTCCCTGATTCAAAAATTTTTAAAAGCAATGCATTAGCCATGAGAATGCCCAGGGTGCGCAGTAGAAAGCCAGGCTCTCTTCCAAAATACCTAAAAACCAGTATCCTTGGGGCTCTCAGTGCCATCTTAGGAGTGACCAGAAGGGACTCTTAAGTTGCAGGCAGTGTTCAAGGCAATAATGATAGCATTAAGGACCCTAGAGTGACTCAAAATCTAGCAGGAGAAACAGACACACATCATAACGGGTGATACATTTTTAATAAAATATTGTACTCTGTATCTCAACAGAGCTGTGTACAAAGAAGTACCAGAAAGGTGGAAAAACAATATTAAATGCTGAATTACAAGTACAAGGACTCTTTTTTGGATAACACAAATGGCTGATGGACTGTGGTAACTGTTAGATAACTACATTTTTTAAAAAGGTACACGCAATTGTTCCTGTAAATTGGTGAATTTCATTGTATATAAATTATTCCTCAATAAAGTTGATTGAAAAAATTAAACGTGGTGGCTGAATATAGGAGCAGAACATTATGGTGGTTATCATCCCAATATTGTGATCAGATGACTGTTGGAAAATAAAGTGAAGCACAAACTTACGAAATTACGCTGGCTTATCATGGGATTCCTGTTAAACTACATCATATTATGCCTTGAGCTAGAAGGAGTTTAAGATGCATCTGTCTTTGTCACTTACCAAAAATAAGAAATTTAAAAAATGTTAAATTTTGACATTCTGCAGAAAACACAAAATACATTTTGTTTTATAAAAATACCTTATTTTGACATAAGCATTTTCAATGTAAAAAAGAGACTATGCTTTAATAATACTAAACTCCAGGGCTGAGGATTTAGCTCAGTGGCTCTGTGCCTGCTTCACAAGTGCAAGGACCTGAGTTCGATCCCTGGTACTGGAAAAAAAAATTAAGCTCTGTAACTAGCCCTTTATACCAAGAAGAATCCTACAGATGTGAAGAAGATGTGGCTTCCTGACTGTACGATTTCCAAAGAAAGAAAACCTTAAGTGTAGATATTAAAAAAAATTTTTAAAGGTTTTGGTATCCACTGAGTTTAATCCAGATGTTACATGTTTCCAAATGATTTCTTGGGAAATTTATAGTGGGTAAACAAAAATAATTTCCTTCAGTAATATTGATCTGGCTAATTAAATTTTTCTCACGTTCTGAAAATGCATGTATTTGTGCATACATGCACAAATGCGCAATGAAATCCAAACAAATATTGTCTAAAATGTTCAAAGGACTATAGTAGTTATTGCACACATACTATAAATCATTCAGAAATTATATTCATTGTATTTCTTTTTGTATCATTCTTTTTTTTTCTTTTTTCTTTTTATTACTTTTATTGGTACATTTTAGGTCTACAATATAATAACATTCATCACTGGAAATCTGCACCTTTACATAGTCTCTCTTGGTTCTTATTTTTCCCCCTTCCCCTGCCCTCCCTTCAACCCCCCCATCCCTCCCTATTTAGAAAGACGTTACTTACATTTTTTTCATTTTCTCATATTAATTCCATTCCCTTCTTTCCTTTTCCCTACCCCTCCCACTTCCCCTTCCCCTTTTCTTCTTATTTCACATTATCTATTATACCTTTTAGTCCTTATTTACACTTTGAGTATCTTTCACTAGAGAAACTATTCGTTTTTGTTTTTTTTTTTTGGTACCGGGAATCGAACTCAGGACCTTTTGCTTGCTAGGCAGGCGGCAGAACCATTGAGCTAAATCCCCAGCCCAGAGAAAGTATTCGGTATTTACACGTTTCCTATTTATTTCACTTAAGAATATTACCTCAATGTGCATCTATTTAGTTGTAAATGTCTCTAATTTCTCATTTTTTATGGCTGAGTAGTACTCCATTTTATTTTTTAAAAACACATTTTCTTTATCCAGTCTCCAGTCAATGGGCATTTGGGCTTTAACAAGCACCAAAAGCTTAGCAATTGATATAGATGAAATAAAATTCAAAATGATCAACACATTAGGAAAAACATTTTCTTTATAACCCAGCCTCCACAACTCTTTGCACTTTAGTGACTCTAAAATTGCTTTAGGACAAGTAGGCTACTAATATTGTCACATTCCATCTGCTTACCAACCTGTGAGCTCTGCATATTCTGAAGCTGAAGAAAACATGGAGCAAAAATAATATCTATAAAGTTCATCAGTTCTGCCATCACCTTTGTCTATATTGAAGCTGTTTCCATAATAAAATCCTTAAATAGTCTAAGAATCTATCTCAGTCTCCCCCAGAGATGCCATAAAGCAGATAACTTAGCAGGTTTACTTCCTTCCTTTTTTTTGTTTTTTCAGTTTGTCCTTTCAAAGCAAGGGACAGGGTGGCAAATCCTTCCTGTTTTCTCTATGCTTGAGTTCCATCTGAGAAAAATATGGTTTTCACTGAGAAAAACAAGTACTTCCAGGTTGAAAGTTAAGTGTGAGCTATGATTCAGGTTCTTATTAAACTACATTTCACAGATCTATGAGAGTCTTCTCTAATTCTAAACCCTGAATTTTTAAAAATATCAAAATCCAGCAGATTGATCCACTTTCAATATTATTTCTAGCTAACAAAATTTTAAGTGATAACATTCTGTAGCTTAAAATCTCCAAGTTAATGGTCAATTTTTCATCACTATGGAATTTGTTTCTTTTGTTTTCTTATAGTCAACGAGCCTTCTTTGAATTTATAAACAGAACAATCAAACCAATAATATCATTTACTCAAGTACATATTGATTTACCCTTAATTTGTATAAAGAAAATCTTTCAAATTTGCAATGTTAATATTAACACTAGTGTCATTATTCTATCAAGAGTACTGCATGATGGATTACCTGTCATGTTAGTAACATAACTATGGTCCAACCAATAGGAATGACAATGAGAATATAAATTTTACTTTAAAATTTGAGGCACGGTGCATATTTAGGAAATATCTTTTAATGGTATAAGTATCCCAAATGTAAACAGGTTTTATTCTTTGTTTGTATGAAATATCTCCTTAGGATGATGTTATTAAATTTTCCATAGTGAGTTTGTCCACCACTGATTACTAATGCCAATCCACCAAACTCTTTCTCTATGCATTTAAATTTTCATCCATGAATTTATTGTGTCTGCAATCAATATCTAACTTATAGTAACTTCTCTTTAGCTTAGTTTTCTCACTAGTAAATATTTACCCATTTATAGGTGACAATTTTGAAATATAATAGGAGAATTACTTTTGCTTCAAAGTATTCACATAAATGTCTTGGTCCAAAATAACTTACATGAACAAGAAATTTTCTTTCATTCACCTACATCTACTATTTAAACTGTTCTGATTAAACATTTCACATATCTAGACTCACTAGGACATTAAGAAAACAAAGAAAGTTTTTTATATAATGCACTGCAATAAAGAGGAAATTACAATAATTTTAAGTCAAGGTATAAAAATGTTATTGTGAAGTACATTTTTATTTAGGATACAATTTTGAACCTAAAAAACATACACAAGGAATTTCAATTTCCCTTGATGCACAATTCTAATGCTGAGAAAATGAAAAATCAGGGGGAAATTACCATAAGTAAAAAATAACAAAGGAAAAGATAACCTCTTTAATAAATGGTTCTGGAAAAACTGGCTTTCCACATGCCAAAGACTAAATAAAACTAGACCCATATCTCTCACCATGCACTAAACTAAAACAGAAATAAATTGAAGATCTAAATACTACAACAGAAACACTAAATTTGCTGGAAGACAGAATAGTTAAAACTCTTCTTCGATGACACAGGAGTAAACAAAGACTTTATGAACAAATCCTCGATCCCACAGGAGACATCACAAAGAATCAACAATTGGGATCTCCTCTTATTAAGAGGCTTTTGTACAGCAAAGGAAAGCACTAATAGAGTGAAGAGACAACCCACACAGTGCTAAAACAATTTTGTCAGCCGTTCTTCAGACAAAGGTCTGAATATGTAAAGAACTCAGAAAAAGAGTCCCCCAATTTAAAGACTTCATCCAAAAATAGGCATCTGAAATGAACAGACACTTCTCAGATGAAGTAGAAATGGCAAATAAATATATGAAAAAATGTCCAACATCACTGGTCATTCAAGAGATGCAAATTAAAACAACACTGAGATTCTATCTCATTTCAGGAAGAATGACTCTTATCAAGAAATCAACCAATAACAAATGCTGGTGAGGCTGTGGGGGAAAAGGAACCCTTCTACACTATTGTTGAGAGTATAGACTGGTGCAACCACTGTGGAAATCAGTGTGGAGATTCCTCAAAAAAGTAAAACTAGAGGTTCCATTTGACCCAGCTATTCTGTCTGCAAATCTTCCTAAAAGAATTAAAAGTATAATACCACATTTACATATGCACTTCCACATTTATGGTAGCACAGTTTGTAAGAGCTAAATCTTGGAAACAGCCCAAATGCCCATGGATGGATGAATGAATAAAGATGTGGATTTTTAAAAACTACAATGGAGTACTACTCTGCCATAGAGAAGGGTAAACTTGGGACATTTCTAAATAAATGGATGCATCCTGAAACTATACTCTTAAGTGAAATAAATTGGACACATGTTTAACATTGCATTGTTTCTCTGGTGTGAGAATCTGAAGGTGTAAATAAGGACCATAATGTATAACAGATATTATGAAGTATGAAGAAAATGTTCAAATGTGAAGGGGAACTAAAAGGGGGGGAGAGAAAGAAAAGAAGGAAAAGAAAAAAAGAGAATAGAAGAAAAAAATGGAAACAAAGCTTCTGTAAATAAGGAGGGGAAGAGGGGTGCAGGAAAGGGAGGGAAATGTAAAAAAAAAAAGAATAATCAAGGTATATCATGTCCAGGTACAGATTCTATATGATGAATATTATCATTATGTATATCTAAAATGTACCAATAAAATTAATTTTTAAAAACAATAAAGAAAAAAATGAAAATGAACAAACTCACCATCTTCGCATGTCTTAAAAATCACATTATATTCAACTTATATTCATACATTAAAGATGGCATATCTAAGTCAGTCTAAGTAAAAAATAAGTAAATAAAATAAACCCTTTGGTGCAAATAAGAGTATTTGTATTTTGGAGATGACCATTTCCCTCACAGTAACCGAGTTTATAGTTTAATTATTATGTACGATTACTTAAAATAAAATTAGGATTGATACTGAGTTAAGTAAAAGATGGAAAGCAAATCAAATAATTAAAGTAAAAGAGCTCTAGAAGAATCCTTTCTTTGGAGAAAGACTAGTTTTAGAGACCAAAAGGCAAAAAAGAGTTTATAAGTAGTTATCAATTCAAATTCAGAAAGTTTTACTTCCTAATGTCATCGGATCAGTCACCGAGTGGGCAGCGATACTTTCCTGAAAAGACCCGGTGCGATTAAAGTTCATAGGAAAGAAATGATAATGCAGCCTAACAACAAACTGCTGCAATTTTAAAACCACACTTCACTTTTAAAGGTCAATGCTCCTAACTCATGATGAGAGGGACTGAAAACGTTCAGGGTGTCACTACCCCACGTAATTAGCCAGGACAATTCACTATATGAGGGCAGAAAACAAACAGTTTAATTTAGAAGCAAAGTGACAAAGGCTTTAAAATGCTCTGGCTAGAAAATGAATTGCAGGATTGTTGGGCAATATTAATTATTAAGTATTATTCCGCGTCACCGAGTTTTGAAATGCTTATTCAGAATTAAGAAGATCAAATGTGCACTGATTTAAGACCAAGGCTGCTGCAACAAAACAACAGTGCTGTAACTGTGGTAATCCAGCAGGGCATTATTTAAAACGGGCTTTATTGTGACTTAATTAATGTGAGACGGGACATATGAATTATTATTATTATTATTATCATTACTATTATTACTAATTTTTTGGAACCAGGTAAGGGAGGTTTCTTCAATTCCTGAGTGATATAAAATAACACCAATAGAGGTCAAGGGAAGGAAGAAAATATTACTTTTACTAGTAAATGAAAAAAATAAGTGAAACTTTACTATATTTTTTTCAAACAGAAAAAGGTAGAGCTGCTTGGTTCAGCTGCACTTATTTTGCTTTCTAATTTTGTTAATGTATCGTCTGAAGATCTTCATCAAGCTAAACATAAAGAACACTAAAGTAAGTTACAAGTTCCCATATCTACCTTAACTAACCTCATCCCAAGCAAAGAGAGTAACTGCTTTTTTAAAAAAATAATATACACTATAAATTAAGACCAAGGAAAATGCTTTAACGCCTTATATACATTTGCTCCTCCCAAATTCACAGCATACTAGAGTATAAAGGAATTCAACAAAGAGATGCTTTATGAATAATGAACAATTGAGAAAAGGAAGCTGGCAAAAGAAATGGTAATTGTCCTGCATGAGGAAGTCAAGACCTCCCACTAGTCAACTTGACTCGGCGCACTCTTCACTACAATTTTTACACTTTCATCTTTGTACTGTCCGGCCCTCCCTCCCCAGGCAACCCTTCATGTGTTCTCCTTAAGCACAGATCTGTACCTTATTACCTTGTTCACATTTGTATCACAGGTGCAGCACTAGGCCAGACACAGAAAAAAGCTGCTTAAGGAGTATGGAAGAGATGAATGAACGATCCATACCATCTAACTTGCCTGGGGGGAAACATCTGTAATTCTACGAGCATTTAATGAAACACATTGATATAACACTCTAAATTTGCACTGTGTCAAAGACTGGCATAAAATTAGACATGATCCTTGCTCTCTAAAGACTTTATAAAACTGTGGCTACAAGGAAGCCAGGCAACATGGAACTTCTAATGGGGGCCATAACTCATGAGGAAACAAATCTCGCTATACTAGTGTATGCCTTTGGATCTGGAGATGAACGTTTCTTCATTTTACTTTTCTTCACATATGAAATAAAGCCACTGGGCTGATTAGCATTTTTTGGCAAAAATATTCTAAGTATAGATATCTTTTAAAAAAGAAATATTAATGAAACTTTATATTTTTTAAAGAAATAAAAGTGGAGTTGTTTTGGTCAGTTGAAATAGGCATGATGTTTGTAAGAGGCAGAACTGGGTTCCCAGCCTTTTCCCCCTTTCCCCTCACTCATACCATGAGGGAGGCCCTGAGACATCTCCCTGAAGCCCTAGGTGTCCATGGAAACCAGTCAGAATTCCATGAATTAAAATTCTCCATGATTCTATATATTCAGTTTCCTCTAAGGTTTTAAAAATCTAGGGCTGGGGATATAGCTCAGTGGTTTCACCGCCTGCTGCGCAAGCACAAGGACCCAAGTTCGATCCCTGGTACCAAAAAAAGAAAAAAAAATCTACATTAAGATACTTCCCATGCAAGTACACATTACCATATAAAATCTGCAGTAGCTGCATCTTTCTGGGAACTACTTTCTAAACTAACAACTATAGGTTTATCTTTCAAGAATGCAGTTGTTTGCATACGACTAACAATCTTTCTACAGTTCTTCTCCATCCCCTCGTTTTTTTCCCTTCAGTGCTTGAGATTAAACCCAGGATTTCCCACATGCTAAGAACACACATTACCACTGAGTTACACACCCAGCCTTTTCTATAGCTTTTTATGGAGTCTTCATTACATATAGGCACTGTAATCAGCAAAGAGAGACATAAAGGCACAATTCTAGATATTCATCATTTCCTTAAAAGAGTTTATAGTTCAGTGATACCTTACTACACATTACTGTAACAGAATAGAAACTGATGGTATCATCAGATAAAGCAAAATGGATGCATAAGGGCTGTGATGATTTCTGGTTGGCAAGAAGGAAATATCCAAGGAATGGGTGTTATCTAAACTGAGCTGCAATGGATGGTAGGGGCAAGCTGGAAGCAGAGGTAACTTCAGGAACACAGGCAAAAGGCAGGACACCATGGGACAAGCACGGGGAACAGTACCTTCTGGCAGCCTGGTTGAAATGGGGACTGTGTGAAGACAATAATGGGGGATAGAATAGATTACAGGCAGAATTTTTAAAGCCTAATTATAGCAGAGGAACAGATTAAAGTACAAGAAAGAGACTGGAGTAAGAGGCACCTGACATGAAGCAACTGTTGGTGGTGTTCGGGGTCATTTCTGAAGTAGTAAGATGGTGGACGGGATGAAAGATGACATAGAAGCTAAAATCCAAGTAAGCAGGAGAATGTGGGCATCATTAACATGAATGGAAAACATACAACAAAGTCTGGAGACAAATGATGAGTGCTAAGTGTTGGAAGAAATGCCCTGCAGGAAAATGCAAATGTTGAATTGAAACTTGGGAAAATCAGATACATATATATCTTAAAAGAATTAAGATGGAAAGGATACTTGTGATTTCATCTATTTCCTTCATTGTATAGGTAAAGAAATTTAATTATGTGATAGACTATAAGAACAGTACCTTATACTTTATAGAGGATAAGAATGTAGTATGTGTATAAGCATATGAATGAGATAAAAAAAGAAAAACATAAAATAGAAACCAGGGCTTCAAAAGCTACAGCATTAGGTATCAATTGAAGGGTAATTTGCTTAATGCTTAGTGTTTTACAATATTTCACAGTGTTATCCTACTGGTTCCATGAGACTCAAGAGTTGCTTTGTCTTACAAAGGGGAAACTGAGGCCTTAAGGTTAACTTGGCCAATAACCCAGCTAGTAGAAGGCACAGCTGGAATTTAAACTCAAATCTATCTGACTCTGGGATCTGGGTTCCTGAACCGGCCGCTCTGCTGATGAGACAGAAGGGCCGTGGAAGAATGCAGTTCTAGAGTAAACTTCCCCTAATCCCTGTATGCTCAGGTAGAACCTAAAATAAAATGTTCTTGCACCAAAGTCTAGCTATGCAAAAATACACAAATAACATTTATAGAAACAAATTCAATATATTCAAGACATATGATTCACAAAGAAGGTTCTCAACATTATATTTGTTTGCTTTGTAAAATAATTTAATAAAATAATACTCAAAATATTCTCTAGTCCAGTATGAATATATTTCAAATTATTTCCTTTTCTATTTATTTTCTCTAGAGGGCAAATTTACCCTTCAACATTTTGGCAAGATTCTAAGTACATTTACAAAATTTTTCTAGGAAAAGAGGTGAGTCTAAATATATTAGTACCTTGGATTTTAGACCACCTATTCCTAATAATCTTGAGTTTTGCTTGAAATAGTACACTGTCTTTAAATGACCCTCATTATTTATGAACACATATAAGTGCAAATATTAAAGTCTTTAACTCAATTTGAAACAGTATGAATAACTGCACTTAGGGAAAACAATTTAAGTGGCACTGACATTTTAAATTCACTCTAGCATATTACATGTGAGATTCAGTCAAATGCTAAGTCATTTTCCCCGGTACGCATATGACAGAACAAGATTTATCACCCAAGTTAGGATTCTGTTAACTTGATTTCACTGCAGACTGCTGTTGGGCAACAAGGTTAAAAAAAATGAATGGTATGTATCAGTGAAAATAATAAAATTCACATGGGTTTTCTATTTAAAAAATATATTTTGACCTAATTTCTTGGTAAGTTGATTAAAAATGTAGAAAAGATTGTTCCCTAGCTATTTTTTAAATTAAAGTTTTTATTGCCGTTTTGATCAATGAAGATTTAAAAAAAATAGTATTGTTGGTTTACATAAAGTGCAATTTATCCATAACATTTCCCAAAGTATGGACCTTGAAACACTACATTTACTATCAAATAGATTCAGAAAACATGAAATTTATTCTCTATCAAAGATTTTAAATGCTCCTAGAAGGATTAGCTTTATTTAATCCATCATTTCTCAAGCATATCTATCCACAGAACCCTTTTTCTTTTTGTGGTTATTATCTGTCCATGGTCTAGGATGATTACAGAAAATAAGATTGGAAAACTTTGATCTATGATGATAGTAAGAGAATTAAAACAAGCGGTTGGTACTAAAATCATGTGTATTGGGTTCTGAAGTAAATCTAGTTTTATCAGAAGATTTTCTTTAGAATATCATTTTTAAAGGATACATTAAAAATATGATTACTTGCCTATAGGCACAGAAATGAGATTAAAATAGGAGTGGGCCAGGGATTTAGCTCAGTGGTTCTGCCGCCTACTTCATAAGTGCAAGGTTCCAAGTTTGATCTCCCATACCAAAAAAAAAAAAGGAAAGAACAGGGGTATTCTGGGTACCAAGGGGTAAAAGCATAGGATACTTAGGGTTTACTTAGGTTTTACACAAGGTAGTAAGACGCTTGATGTAAAATGTGAACTGGCAATGCATACTTAATCCTTCTTTAAAAACATGTCCAAGGCAGCAAGAAAAAAGAGAGTAGTTCATTATTAAAAGGCTGATATCCAGCATACTTACACTGCCCATTCAAGCTTCTCATTCTTGATGGAGTTATACAGAGCCTGTAAAGAGAGAAAATAATATAACATTACTTTTCATTCTATTCCATATTCTGAATTCACCCAAAAGTCTTGAAATCTGCATCTGCAATCAACATTTTTTACTCTCCAACTATCTTGACCAGATAGCCTAAAGCCTCTTGACAGGATGTTGGCTCTGAAATGAGGATACTCAGTGAAGCAAAGGAGCACAGGTTAAGCAGAGTTTCACGAAACAAAGATGTAAAAAACAATCTTTATACATAAGAGACAGCACTGTATATTACATCTCATCATAACAAAATTGGGATGTAATTAAAACTGGACTGCACATCCTACTTTTGTCATTCAAAACATGGTCTTATCATTCCATTCATTTGGACTTTGGTGGTACTCAAAACTTTTCCACTAATGGAAAAAATCCAACTGTTTTCATAGCAACTTACTGAGAGAGACACACAAAAGGGGGACCAAAGCTAAATATGGAAACACATTTCAGAATAGTTTAGAGTTTCTATGCCAATGACATAGGCAGTTTTTAAGTTGTGTTCTAATGCCAAAATCTGCTTTACACCTGTGCATTAAGATAGTGTGTATGTGTGGTGCTGGAGGGGACAGAATGCTTCTTTAGACCTTGGTAACAGTCAAGTTAGTGTGAAACAGCTTCCCTGTTCTAGCTCCAGAATCAAATTATTCCACAATAACAGCTTTCTAGGAAAATGCTTTAAATGTTGAATAAGACATTAAAATGTCAAATTCATTTCTAAGATATAAAATAATAGAAAATTATATTACATACAAGAATAACTATATGCATAATAACATGATGATGTTGTTGGAAGATTTTTCCTCAAAGAAGGACCTGGATCTATTGGAACCTGAAAGGCTTAGCAAGCATTTTATTCACTTCAAGACAGGAAAAAGGGAGCCTCGATGCCATCTGACTCTTCACCTTGCAAAGGAGGAAAGACGAGTTTCAAAAGGTGTCCAAGCAGGATAATAGGTAGAAACGCTTTGTATTCTTATCTTCTGCCTTTTAATTCAATTCCTCCAACTGTCTGCACACTAGTAATGAATTTCCTTCCAAATACAGTACAGCTCTTTGTAGGGTACAAAGTTTGTATTATTAAGGATTCAACACATGTATCCTTAGCCAGTGTCTTCACAGGGTATGTGGAAGTTCTCCAGTGTAGCTCTAATAATTGAATTACTAAATAATTATGGTAGCAAATACCAATCAGGAGATACTTTATCCTTACTAAGTATTCTCAAATAATGAGAGACTCTCACAAACCATAATAAAATAAACCGAGTCCTTTTTTTTCCCCCCATTAAATTTATTGGTATTTTAGGTATAAAATACAGTTACATTCATCATTGGGATCTTGTACCTTTACATGAGTATCTTGGTTCTTTTTTTTTTTCACCTTCCCCTGCCTTCCCTTCAATCCCTCCACCCTTCCCTATTTGCAAAGATTTTGTTTCCATTTTTTCCTTTTCTCATATTTTTTCTCTTCCCTTCTTTCCTTTCCCCTACCCCTCCCACTTCCCCTGCTCTTTTAGACCTTTTCTTCCCGTTACACAATATCAATTATACATTTTCAAAATTAAAATATCAAGACCTAGGAGACATTACCACAGATTTTACAGAATTTAAAAAGATATAGAGAGCATATTTCAAAAATCTGTTTTGAAATAAATTTGACAACTTCTAAGAAGTACTTTGGAAGACAAATTAATGAAACTAACTCTGGAGGAATTATAAAATTTGAATAACACCTATTAAAGAAAGTATATTCCTAGCTTGAAAACCTACCTATATGACAACAACAGGCTCGTATACATTTTAACTGATAAATTATATCAAACATTTAAAGCAGAAAAAAGAAGGAACATTTCTCCCCTCATTTTAGGAAATCAACACTGTGATAATCCTAAAACTGGATAAAGATAATAGAAGAAAAAAGTATGAACATAGATAGAAATTTGTTCAACAAAACAAACTATTAGAAGTCAGATCTGGCGGTATGTAGAAAGTGGTTTTATTATAGGGATGGCAGTGTTGGTTCAGCATTGGAAGATCCACCCCCAAAAGTCATCATTTTAACAGAGGAAAGGAAAAAACCATGTGATGCTGTCAGTAGTTGCAGAAAAAAGTATTGGACTAAATTCTACAGCTGTTCATGGTAAAAGCTATCAGGACACTAGAAGTAGAACAGAACCTTCTCAACAGATCAAAGACATGCACACCGTACTTCCAGCAAAAATGGCTTTTGTGACTGGAGAAGATACAATGCTTTCTCCTTAAGGTGGGGAACAAGGGCAGATATGCCTACTCTTCATGTGTCCATTAAACTTTGAAACATAGGCCCAAACCAAAATAGTCTGGCAATAAAATGACACAATTAAGATAGGATTAGCTAGGTAGAAGCAGAATCTTTATATGTAGACGAAATGATCATCTATAGAGAAAATACTGAGAAATCTCTAGGAGCCCCTAGAACTTGTATTTGAATTTAGCAGGATTAGAAAACACAAGGTATATATAAAAATTCAGGTCTGTGTATACTTGCTATAAATGAAGAATTGGATATTGAAATTTAAAAGTTATGTAGGAGTACAAAGGACCTAGAAAAGTAAAAAAAAAGAGAAAAAAAACCCCCCGTTAAACCGAGTCCTTAAGACCATGCATCCAGGTGGATATTCTTTTCAAAGAACCTAAATTTACTCCAAAAACCTTAGGTACAGTATTGCTAATGTCTCCTGAAGCTGAACACTTAAGGAAGTGCAGAGGGTCTCATGAGATTCCCGGATAAATGGCTTTTAAATGGATTTTATTACTTGTCTGAGCCATTCTGAAACCACAAGTAATAGTGGGCTGAGAAACTGCAATTGAAAAGAGACAGAGAAAAGCTCTTTATTTACTGTCACACTCTGTATTACCCAGAATAATTCCTGGTGTGGCAAGGATTTTTAAAAAATCTGTTCATAAAGTTAGATAGTTTAAAAATGATATCTAAGTATCCCAAAGTTTCCTAATATATTCAATTCTGCTCTACAACAATTGTTTTTTAAACTGTTTTGTCCTTGAGACTATTTGATTAAAGAGAAATGTTCTAAATTTTAAAAAAATTTTGTTACTCAATCAGCTAGATATCTCACAACAAAATTCTAATGATAAAATATTTTGTCAGATTCAATAGACTTGTCATATTGTAGGTCAAATCCTCACCCTGTATACATAATATAAGATAGATTTCTTATTGCAGCATGCCAACTCTAAACGGTTGGTCCTATCCCTATTATTTTCAATGCCAACATTACAAAGAAATTTGCTTGATACTTTGCAGCGTTTTGTGATGATCTTATTTTCCTTAATAAAAGAAAGATGCTTTGTAATGGCATCCAACCCTCACCTCAACTCCTCTTTTTATCTACTTAGCCCAGTCAAGGACTTAGTTCATCTGACTCCTTCTTTATTTCTTGCCCAACAGCCACTACTTTTTCTGTGTGGCCCAGATACCATGGTGTATCCTGTGGTTATCATTTCAGCTACTCTTGGTGATACTGAGACACTCTAATCCACAAATCTGAAGTCTGAAATGCTCCAAAAATCTGAAACTTTTAGGACACCAGCAGTATGCCACAATTGGAAAATTCTGCACCATAAAACACTGTTTATGCACAAAACTACTGAAAATACTGTGTATATAAGATGTATATGAAACAAATGAATTTCAGGTTTCGACTTGAGTCCCATCCCTAAGGTATCTTACCATATGTATGCGAATATTCCAAAATCTGAAAAAAATTGAAAATCTGAAACACTTCTGGTCCCAAGAATTTCAGATAAGGGATACTCAATTTGTACTTTCAACTTTTTTGTTCTATTATCTTTCTGTTATACCTGAAGAGGGACTTTTAGCTAATCTTATGTTGACTTCTCCACACTAATATTCCATAAGTGATTTAAGATTTCTCTTAGCTTCAGATGTAAAATATCTAAATTTTATTTTAATGATAAGGGGGACCTAACAGCTTAAGTAGTCGAATCATAAAGAGGTATGGATGGAATTGGCTTCACAGATTTAATAATTTTTAAATTCTGCCTCTTGACTTTCAACCCTTCTCCTTTTCCAACCTACGTATCTCCAGTTCTTGTTTTTCTAGTACACATGAAACCATCTACTATAAGCAACACCTATTTACACCCTTATGTGTCTAAACATGAGAAAACAAACAGCTCTTTCTTCTAGCTCCAGCATGACAAGTCCCAGGCAGAATGTTACTATTGTGATTTAGGTCACCTATCCTCCAGTGGACCAGTCAGTGTGCTAGGTGATGAAGTACTATGACTTGGCCCATTTCTGAAGACAAGGTTCTGGGGTATCAGTAACTGAGGGGATAACACTGACCTAGACACTGGTCTTGGGTTGTACAGCCTTCCCAAGTTATACGTGACTAATTAGGCATGACTAGAAAATATTAAACAATGGCACACAATTTCCACTGCCTGCCTCGAAAGCTCAAGGACCCAAGTTTGATCCCCGGTACCAAAAAAAAGGCACACATTAATGCTACTGGGTAGTCATCACCTCAAACTTCAGCAGAGCCTCCATTCATGAGCCTCTTTAATCTCTGGTCATCTCTAATGCATTTTACTGGTACCTATTCTGTTTTCATTATAAGGGAAGAAGTAACACAAAGGAATCTCAAAGCCTGAAGAGGCCCAAGAGCATGAATCAAATACTTCCTTATGTATCTGGGAATGATGGAGCCTACATGAATTAACTTCTCTCGAAGTCCCTCTGCTGTTTTCATTAGCCTTTACTTAGAAACATTTTCTTCTCCTTCTTTTCTCCTTTCCTCCTCATTCTCCTTCTCCTCCACCTCCTCCTTCTCCTCTTCCTCTTTTACTTTATTCTTTTCGTGCGGAAGATTGAATCCAAGGGTTTCCACGTTAAGCTTGCATTCTATCTCTGCGTTAAATTCCCAACTCTTCTTTTCATGTTTACTATTTTCTCCTCCTAAAACCAAACTTAACAGCACTCCACATGCTAAGCCTAAGCCAATGCTCTTGTGAAAAGTTAACAAGGTGTGTGCCTCTCTTAGAAAAGATTCAAATAATGCTGATCACTGTAAGAATCTATTCTTAAGAGATGAGCTTTCAAGAAGAGCCACCGTTGCTAGGACACATCTCGAAGTTCCTTTGCCAGTGGAAATGGGCTTGCTTCAGTGACCCTAACCTCACTCCACTCGGAACCAAAGGTGCATGCTATGTGGGGGCCTGAAACTGGAGGCCTAGGCTGCAGCTCAGGAAAACAAATCCTGGCATAGCTGAGTAATCTGTCCTAGTCCAATGAGGCAAGATTCGGGGGTAAACACTATCCTGGAAGGCTTTCCACTTCCCTGTCACCATGGACTAACAAGGAGAGGGATAATAGGAGAAAGGTATCACAGAAGCCCCTGGGGATTCGCACAATGAAATAATAGCAGCCTTCTGTGGAGATTAAATATGGGCCTCTAAAAGACGTCCGGCTTTGAATTCTGGAAATGCTGGAATATTATCTTACATGCAAAAAAACTTCAAAAATATGATGGAGTTAAAGAGCTTGAGATGAGAAGAGCATCTGGCTGGGCCCTAAATACACTTACGAGCATCTTTATAATAGAGCAGAGGGTGATTTAAAGAGAAAGCAACCTGAAGAGCAGCAGAGTCCAGAGCAATATAGACTGAGCCAGTACACAAGGGCAACCTCCAGAAGCTGGAAAAAGCTGGGAACAGACCCTCCTGTGACCCTTTAGGAAGTGTGTGGCCCTGGTTACACCTTCTGACCTCTAAAATGGCGAGGGAATAAAATTCTATTAATTCAGACACTGAGTCCATGGCAATCTGTTATAGAAGCCACATAAAACTAGTAACACCTGGGTATAAGTGAAAGGCAGATACCTGAACTAAGATCATATGACCACAAGTTGGTTTGCAGAAATATTTCCAGGGTCAATCCCTAATCAAATAGCATTTTATTTGGGCCAGGGATTTACCTCAGTGGTTTTGCCGCCTGCTGTGCAAGCGCAAGGACCCGAGTTCGATCCCCAGTACCAAAAAAAAAAAAAATAGCATTTTACTATAGTAGGCTCATCTATAGTATGCTGGTGCATACCAGAATTGGTCAAAGATCTTTTAAAAGTGTTGTTCATTGGGCCCGACTCCGTGTCTACTGAACCTGCTCCTGAAGAAGAATCTGCACATGAATTATTTCCGAAGCCTTCACATGTGACTCTGGTTAAAAGTCACTGCTCTGTGTGCTTACCAATCTATCTCAAAATTTCTGCAGCTCAAGCCAGGAGCTAGAGAACAAGCATTATCTACACTGATACTAACTAGGACAGAAAGCTTCTTCACTTTTGAAAATCATCATTTTTAAGAATGAGAAGGCAAAGTAAATTGGTTAAATTACAGGGATCAAGGTATTTTGGTCTAAATTTACTTTTATGTCTTTGTTCCTTACTTTTGATTGCTTCTTAAAGAAAGCAACTGTATTCAAAGCTTAGCCCACACAGGCTGTCTGGCGTTTTTCTCTATCGCAAGGCATTGTGTAGCCAGGCGTTTCTCTCCCTCCCTGTCTCCCCAGAAGCGCACTTTGCATAGCTAATGGAATTCATATGTTTTACTTAAATTATCTGTAAATTCCAAGAGTGGTGTTTTTTTTCTCTGTGGTCCTTGAATCATAACGGAAACTATAGAAGATATAACAGAATTTCCCTTTTTAGTGAAACTGACAGTGACCACAAAGGATTACGGCACCCAATATCATCGCTCCATTTTTTCAAATGCAACACAGGCTCACATCGATATTTCAAGCAAGCTGACTTACTTCTTTACGTAAGAATTAAACATGTACCACTCTGTCAGTGGTATCAGAAAAACAGCATGTTTGAAAAAGACAGGGTTTAAAAATTAATAAGAAAACTAGTTACCAGATAAATGCCAAATTTCTTAGAAAAAATTCAAAATACCTTGAGGCAGAGGTCCTCAGCTTTTATTTTCTTTTCTGTGCTGTAAAATAATATTGGAAAGCTGCCTTATCCCTCAATGGAAGAAGCTTCCCCAAAACTAGTATTTGGACGACTTTCTGGGCCCACCTTAGTTTTTATACCTTGGGATGTACTGAACTAGATTATGGGTGAAGATTATGCCTTCTTTTTCTTCCTTTTGGTGAAGAAAGGACAAAAAGCCTGAGGCCTTGACCAGGAGAGTATTAACATGTAGGTCCATTTTAGAAAAAAGTGCACAATGAAGCCACATTTCTGGAAACCGGTCCCCCTTACCTGACAGCTTTTATGAACCCACATTTAAAGAACACATTATACGGAAGGATGTATATTCATAACCCACCTGTGCACTTTAATCTCTTTGTCTCTCATCAGGGTGACACATGCCCGACCATGGTTTATGTTCTTCCACATCTACAGTCAGATGTAGATTTTGGACTACATAAACAGAGCTAAAATCGATGTCCTGAACAAATTAATTTAACCTTGTGTTGTGGTGGATCTAGTAACCCAGTCAGCAATCACAAAAATAGCTAAGCATTGTAAATGGTATCTAGAAATGCAGTCTAGAATGGACATTAGAAGTTTCATGTAAAAGCTCTTACCTTAATGAAAGGCTATCTATATAAAGTATAATTAATGTATTCAATTCATCCCATAATAAACATTTTTGAGCATATTCCAGAGGGTAGGGAGTCATTATTCTAGGTGCAGACAAGTCTGTGTTCAAGGCATGCAGAATGTGCTGCTAACCCTGACTGAACTTTGCCTAGTGGAGAATTAGTCACTTAACAAAATCTACTAATTTTTAACATTCTACCTGCAACACATGAGAGAAATTTTCACATATGTTATCTAACATATGATAGTATGTTTTATATATATTTCAGAAAAAAAATTAGTAAAAAAAAACAATATTTATTCGGGCTAAGGATTTAGCTCAGTGGCACTGTGCCTGCCTCACAAGTGCAAGGTCCTGCCTGAGTTCAATCTTCAGTACAAAAAAAAAAAGGAAAAAAGAAGAAACCAGAGAAAATAGATCTAAATATTTGTGTAGTATGCTAAATATTTGCAGTTTCAAAACATTTGTATAGTATATGTAAACTGACAGTCAACGGTTTAAATTCTCCTTGAACACATCATTGATTCTTTATAATCTGCCTTCTCCAACTGCGTATATGGCATATGTACCTTGCTTAATTCATCTTTATTTTATTCCACTCTTATACAATGACCGCAACAGATATTCTACCATAACATATGCTAATATATCAAGGGGAAGTATTTTTATAAATATTAGATTCTAAGTAGAATGCCATTTTTCTTAGTATAGTATATAGTATACTGTAAGTATTGATACAATATAGTATATTTTATAACTACTAGAAGACTATAATTCATGTTTGTAATATGAATGTATAACTGTTTTAACACTTCTAAGTCTTCTCTTAAAACTATTCATTTATTCATTCATATATTCAGTCAATAAATATTTACTAAACCCTACTACCTGCTAGACATTATTAATCTAGGTCCTAGGGTTCCAATGCTTAACAACACAAAGAACTTAGATAATGCAGGTGGGAACAGACAATAAAGGAATCAAAAAACAGATGAAGAAATAACAATAATGCTGTCATTTTTCTGGTAGGCTACCAGAGGTGATAACATGATTAAAATAAGGTAAAGTAAGAGTAGCTTTAGACTTGGGAATGTAGCTTAGGAGCAGAGTGCTTGCCTAGCATGTATAAGGCCCTGGGTTTGATTCTCAGTATGAAGCTGGGAGGCGCTTAGATAGGATGGTTAGAGAAAGCCTTCTGCAAAAAAAATGTAAGCAGGTGTGAGGAGGAGCAGCCTTGCGAAGGTAAGGGGGAGAGGCAAGCAGCTCCTGGTGTGCCTGAGGCTGAGTGCCCTGAGAGATAAGAAGGCTGGTGTGGCAGAGCGGGGGCCCAGCACGTGGAGGAGCATGGCCGCTCCAGGTGTTGTGTGCCACAGGGCGACAGGTGAGTGCTCACGCAGGCCTTTCTAACCTAAAACGGGGAGGGGTTTCTCTGTGGAGAATAGACTGAAAAAGAGCACAGGGAATCGAGGAGCCAGATTGGCAGTTCTGGATGAGATATAAGGTGCCTGGATGGGTGTCATAGCAGTGGGAGAATGGTGGTGGCAGAATGGGGATGTGTCAAGCTATCTTCCTAAATTATGGGAAAAGGGTGGCCTGCTTTTGTAAATCTCAAACATAACTGAAAAACTGAGTGAGATAAATGACTTTGATAGTAGCACCAGAGAAACAATGTTATCCTCCAAAATTTAAGGTCATTTAGCTAAAGTCAAGGTGTGTATGTTAAGATATTAAAGAAAAAAGATGCAAAGCAATGCCTAGAGCATCTTTCCATTTTGTAGGGGAAAAGTGAGTGCGTAGGTATATGTGTATTCCGTAAAGCCCGAAAACTTGGGGAAAGTTTATGTACTTATATTCCTAGTAAAATACGATCATCCATACATGACTGAAATATTGACTTCCACCGCACTCATTAGCATACCCAACTATTCTGTGAAGTGTGTAAGCACCATGCATCCCAGATTCATTGTGTTCATAGTCATTTCCCGATTTTGTTTTTAATTTTTACACCCTGAGCCTCTAAAATTGTTACTTATTTGCTAAAAATTGTCTAGATTTGGATAGTGATAGGTCTCCCACCACCTCAGCAGCTATTATGTACAGTAGCTGCCCTCTTCTTATTGTGCCTTGCCCCCTCCCCTGTGTGACGTCATGCCAAGATGGTTGCTCCCACCAAAGAACAAACCCTTCTTCCCAGCATGCCCCTGGTCCCACCTAGAGAGTAATCTAATACTCACTCACCTCCTACCACTTAGTGATGTCACCGGCTCCTCCACTCCCTGATCACTACCTCACTCAACCCCACCTCAGCCCCTACAAACCCCACTCCAGTCTCTATAAAAGACTCTCCCTGCCCCAG
Organism: Heterocephalus glaber; assembly: GCF_053883595.1. Taxonomy (NCBI): domain Eukaryota; kingdom Metazoa; phylum Chordata; class Mammalia; order Rodentia; family Bathyergidae; genus Heterocephalus; species Heterocephalus glaber. The sequence continues at coordinate 11,364,823 of NW_028258307.1, read as the reverse complement.
CCATATTGCTTTTGTCTCTCCTTTGTTCAGAGACAGCCCGGCAGATCTGTTCCCCTAATAAAGGCTTGTTGTGGCCTGGTCTGGTCTTGGTCTTTGGCCCTTTTACCTGACAGATAGCTAATCCAAAAATCCAAACTTTAAAAAATATAACCATAACCTATATTTTCAAAGAAGATTCTGGATTATACTTGTTATAATTGTTAAAATCCTCCATTGATAAAATATTTATTTATTTATTTCATTTATTTATGTTTTGGGAGACAGCATCTCACTAGTTGCTCAGGTTGGCTTTGAACTAGTAGAGATCTGCAGTGATCCTCCTGCCTCAACTTCCTCAGTGCTGGGATTATAGGTGTGCACCTCCATGCCTGCCTAATGACTTAATTGTTGACAAGTAGCAGATGGGTGCCATAAGAAAGGACACTTTACAATCTGAGAACATAAGGGAAACATAAATTTCAAATGACTTTTTAAATGACATGCAGCACATAAATACCTGAGAAAATGATGAATATTACTTAATGATTATGAGCATGATGATGATAAAGTTAATGTGCACAGTCAAAAAACTATTTGTTAAATAACAAGCCAGGTCTTCTTTAATAAATGGCTTATATATTGAAAAAATCCCTAGAGGGCTCTGACATTTAGAAAGAACACCAGGCCTGGCATTTGTTCCCTGTCATTTTCATGTATTAGACAAAGCAATGAAGACAAATCAAATGGAAATAGATTTTATCCAAAACAACCAATAGAGCCAAATTAAATAATCTAATCTAGTAGAGGCTAGGCTTTCAGATTTTATAAACAGGAAAAATTTCAAGTGACATCTCAGGGAACTACACAGAATTGTCAGTTTTCCATTTTGCTGAGAGGAAATAAATGTTTTTTTAAAAAAACAGTAACTACTATCTTTGTCATCCCATCAAAATAAGAAGCATGGGCAATCTCAGAATTTAAAAAAAGTGCTTTTCAAGAAAGGGCCAGTCTTTCACTAACATTTCACTACAGATTAAAACCTCTGACAGCAACTAGCAACAGAACACAGTCTAGTCCCCAAAACTACTAGCGCACAAAGTCCTGGAAAAAAATATACCTCTAATTTTTAAAAGATATCTACTAACTAGTGTTTGCTAAACACAAAGTAAATTATTCAAGTCTCATATTTACCTATACATGCTGTTTATTCTTCTTCCTATTTAAAAGATATACAAGGTAGTGCATATACGGAGTACACTCAAAAAACGTTTTCAACAGGAGAATAAAAACTTGGGTCCATATTACAATACTACATTTACTGAGACATCATTAGATTAATATGAGTTACCTTTGGCCTCTATGATTACCACAGGTGCTCAAAGTGTGACCATTAACTTCCAGACATTTACTAGTACTGAGAACTGCTAAAGTGTGTACATGTTTTTTTGGGTAGGCTCTGTGTGTGAATCATTTACAAAATTAAAATTACAAAAAAGGCATATAATGAAAATAACAATCTCTACATTTCACCTCCGATTCTTGCTAGGCAGAGATAACATCTTTCAACTCCTTTTTGACTTTTCTAATTTCAGTATTACTGATTTACAATTGTACAACTGAAAAAGAGAGCATTTCTCTCACAGATGTGCACACGCACACACGCACGCACTGCTAATCTACTCTTCTCGTTTTCTTTCCTCACAATATTTCTATTAAAATCATACTACAATCTGGAGGTTCATCAATTTTTATTGCCTTCATGATGGCTACTATATAATGGATGGCTGGGTTACCTGCTGCACTACCAACATTTCCCTTTTGATAAAAGTTTTGGATTCCTTAGAATTAATTATTACATCATTTTGCTGTTTACTTCGTTTTCTATGAACCTACTTCTAATTCACTTCCACACTCTCCCACACAACTATGACTCTTCTCTCCACGGAACCCCACACGCCAGGATTCTATTAGTGATCTTGGAATCCTCTGTTCTCCCACTCCCATCTCAACTGCCCGGTTTCTACCTCCCGCAGAGCTGCATTAGGGAGACTTCCTGTTCCTGTCACCTAGACCTGTCCCACTGTCTCCATCTGCCATAAAGAAGGCTAAACTTGAGACGCTTTTAGGGATGTGGATGTAGCTCGAGAGAATAATCTTAAGTGAAATAAATCAAACAAGTTTAATTATCACATTGTTTTTCTTGCGTGAGAACCTCAAAGTATAAATAAGGAGCAAAATGGAGGACAGACATTAGGAAGTACGAAGAACTTGTTCAAACGGGAAGGGATATGAGAGATGAGGGGCAGGTGGGTGGAAGGAACAGAAAGGAAAAGGATTTAAAGAAAAAAGTGAAGGGAAAATAATGAAAACAGAGCTTTTTAAATGAGAGGAAGAAGGGTTGGACAAAAAAGAAGAGTGAAGACGTGATGTATGTGCTAATCCCCCAAGATGAATGTGATCACTATGTACTGCAAACATGTACCAATACAAAACGAATTTTAAAAATAAAAGCAAATCCTGTGGCGGCCAGAAAAACCAATTTCCTGATTACTGGATACCATGTCTTTTATTTCTTCAAGTAAGTCAGAAAAAGTGGAGGAAGAGAGAAGGAAGAGACTTCCTTTGTGAAATGGTCATATTTTTCAATTAGTCCTGCTTTTTCAACATAGGAATCTCACTGAAGGCCCTATTGAGCCTGATCTCCTAAGTCCAAAGCCTCTGGTTAAATTCAACATAGAAAAGGAATAGAAAATGGCAGTGGTGGGGAGTGTCACTGGGATACCCAAAGGAAGGCAGGGCATCTACAGGGTCCAGTTACTAATTTAGAGGCCTGAAGGGATCCTTTGTTCTGACCCGGCCTCAGAAGCAGCCAATGCTCCCATTCCCAGGCCTTTCCTGATGTCCAGGTCTGCAGGCACCTGCATGTCAGCTTTCTCTGGAACGCTCACAATAGGTAACAAGCCAGTCTGAATTCCATCTCCCAAATTTTGTGGGCATCCTCTTATTTGCTGTATCTTCAAAGATCCACTATCATTTTCGGGGAATTTTTGTTGGCATAAAGATATATAAAAGCTTTATTGTTCCCTTAAACTCTAATTTTAAGAGTTTTTGCTATACATGACCACCATTTAATCATTATCTAAGAGATCAGAGCAGGAGGTTGATGAGGTATGCAAAAGACCCCTTAAGACACTGTCCAATCATAGTAAGAGTATTCTGGAGAGCCTTCTATTTTACCTGCTTTTAAGAAAGTGTACTGAGGAAGAGAAGTACTATAAATCAGCACGAATTGGCCAGTATATTATTTGTTTCTCACAGTGATAGCAAAGACCTCCCAAAATACTTTCTCATACATGCATAACAGTTAGGTCTAGTTAGGTAAGACCCCAACCCTTCCGGCTTACTTATGTTGGGAGACCTTAGCAGAAAACTGTAATAGAAAGCTCAAAAGGAATAAATTCCCTTGTCATGAAATGCTGGGGCTCCAGGACCTAGAGAAGGTCTTACCGCTTACTGTAAATACTGTGGCATTCTGCAGCAGATTTCCGAGCTGTAGAGCTGAAGCTGATTCCAGTAAACTGCCACCTGAATGCAAGGAGATTTGACTGTCTGGGATAGCTAAATAATCTTATTTGCCATACTGAAATCAAACAAGCACTTGGGTCACTAGATCTGAATCTAGCAGTAGTAAGTCTACTGTAGGCTACAACCAATAGCGTGTCATAGGGACAGCCAGGCTGGGAATAGAGGGTCTCAGCCAGTAGTGCTTTCATAAAAGTTTTGACATAAAACATTCCAAGGAATCTACCCAGAAAAACAAATTTCAGGGATAGTAAACAAGTATAGTAAATGTTATACCATCAGAACATGGTAGAAGTTTTTAAATTTTATTCTCAAATTTTTTTGTTGGCATACGGTTGATACACATAATAAATCTATTCATCATGGGAAATACCCATGTCACATCTTGATCCTTTCTGCTTCTCCTTCCACTTTCATGTCCTTCCATCCCCAGATCTCCTCCCCATTTTTTCAAAGAACTAACTCTTTGATCCATAGATTCTCTGTGTTGCTTTTTAGTCTCAGTGTTATTAATTTCTACTCTAATCTTTGTAATTTCTTTCCATTAGCTTTGGATTTGAATTGTTCTTGTCTTTCTAGGACCCTGAGATGCATTGTTAGATTACTTATTTGGGATCACTGTGTCCTTTTTACGTATGCATTTACAGTTATAAACTTCTCTCTTAAATACTTTCATTGAATCCCTTAGGTTTTAGTATGTTGTGCTTCTATTTGTCATTTGATTCTAGGAACTTTTTAAAAATTTTCTTCCCTGATTTCTTCTGTGATTCATTGATTATTTAATATTGTATTATTTAATCGCCATGTATTTACATAGTTTCTAAGGCTTCTTTTGCTGTTGATTTCTAGCCTCTTTCCATTATGATCTGATAGTATGCAGGGGATTCTTTCAAATTTTTTTATTTATTTAAGCATACTTTATGCCCCACAGGGATGGCAAACCTTTTATTAGAGTTTTCAGTGATAACAGTAAGCTGAGCCATAGGTTCACCACTACTGGGCCTAACATGTGCCCTATTTTGGAAAAAAGTTCCAATTGCTGTTGAGAAAAATGTGCATTCTGTATATAAAACACTCTGTGGATATCTGTTATATCCATTGTTCAGTGGTGTGGTTTAACTGATTTTTTTATTGATTTTTTTTTTTGGTCTGGTTGACCTGTCTAATTGTGACAGTAAAGTACTGAAATCACCCACTATGATTGCATTAGTGCCTATCTGTCCTTTCAAATCCAGTAGTTTTTGTTTGATGAAGTTGGGTGCACTGACATTTGGTGCCTAGATATTTACAACTGTTATCTCTTCTTGTTGAACTGTTCCCTTTACTAGCATGTAGTGGCCATCTTTGTCTCTTCTGATCACTTTTGGCTTGAAGTCTGCCGTCTGAAAATAAGATAGCTATCTACTTTCGCTTGTTTAGGGGCTCTAGTTCACTGGAGTATTATTTCAATTTCATTGACTGGCTCTTTAAAAACTAATGAAACATGATCTGCTTGGATGATAAGGCAAAACTCAAAAATCTTAATTAATATTAAAGATGGAATAGCAACCTCATGATAAATTACTGAGGAGGAAGCCATTTTGCTCAGCTACTCATAGTTTCTGTATCATTACAAATGAGTATATAAAAAACATTTTCTAAAAAGCTTCCATTAAAATCTACAGTGAAAATAATCTGTGAACTTTAAACCAGAGATGACCTAAAAACATGTTGTATTAAATGAAGCCATTATCTGGAAAACATAAAATAAATCATCATCATGTAGTTTCCTACTACCCTCCCTGATCTTCAACAATGACTACTTTTAAAATACAAGTAGTTTTTTTTGCCTCTTAATTTCTACCAATATTTCTTAGATTTTTCTTTTTCCCCTTCTCTTGATTCTGATGAGGGTATTAACACTAGCTTAGCAAGTATGAGAGCCTGAACCATTATTTTCTTTAAAGGTTCAAATATTCCATTGAAATTCTGGACATCCTCACATGCATGCAGAGTTTACAGTAAGGGCAGCAGAGCAAGCATTGGGAGTTATTTTAGAAACCCTCAAACTAAACACAATACAATACCACTTGTACTTTACAAAAGTGAAAATGGGGTGTGATGGTAGAGATCTGCTTTAATTATATTCAAGGGTTAGCAAGTGTTACCCCATCAGAAGCATGGTTGTTCAACATTTCCTCCTAAATAATCATTTCTATAGCCTTTTTAAAAATGGTGTTGGCTGGGGATTTAGCTCAGTGGTTTCACCGCCTGCTGCGCAAGCGCAAGGACCCGAGTTCGATCCCCGGTACCAAAAAAAATGTTGTTAACTTATATGAAAGTATATATAGAATATGATAAGTTCACAGAAACAACCTGGGGTGGGGGGAGATGTAAGAATTGAGCCCAAACAACTCAACTACACAAACCAGGACACTTTGCTAGCTTTGGCAACTCAAAAATAAAACCAAAGGTAGAAAGGGAAAGCTTTAATTTTGAGCCAAGTCTGATTCAAGTCTATTGATAACGACATAGTTTCAAGAACTAATTTTCCGAAGGAGCCAGGTCTCTCTTAAGATCTTCCCCAGGGTAACAATCACATTAAGACATCAGGATGTGTTAGTCTGGCACAATCATTCCAGTAGGAAAAGCAAAACTTCCTGGAATACAAGGAGCATGGTGTAAAGAGAGTAGAGCCAATTTAAGAAAACAGAGCTCTGGAAATAAATTTGTCTTTATCTTTGTTCCACCAGCTTTACTTTGTAAACAATATCTCCTCCCTGATTCTCCTGGATGCCAGGTTATAACTAGTGCCCAAAGGTATTTTTGATATACTGACCCAAAAGTTTAAGACTACTGTCACTCTGAAAGGATTCTGCTAACAAATGAATTTATGAGATTAAAAGATGTTCAGCTTTAATTTCAAAATTTAAAAATATATAAATACATTTGTAAGAGAAAGTTGAACTGATTAAATATTTTCTCCATATTACATGAGAAATAATTTTTAAATAGGCAGATATGAATGACCCATTTGACCGGAATTCTCCTTCCCAGGCTTAGTCTAAAGAACAAAAATGATCTAGGAAAGAATGACAATATTCTGAAAACCTCCCACTAAAATTTCAGGTTGCACAGGGGCATTGTAAAGATTTCTTCAGGTTCTTTTGTGCATTGATTTGACTCACAGAGGGAAAAGTGATTAGCATTTACCTAACAATGCTAAAGAAATAGCAAGCAAAGCTTTTGCAGAATAGAGAGAATAGAGTTGATGGTGCCTTTCAACATTATTTCAACATGTTTTACAAAGCAATGAATTAGGCTCTCCCAAAGCAGTGTTTTCCAGCAAAGTACTTCCATTTTTCTTTCTAAGGTGTGTGGTTAACATCTCTTAGTTCAAGAAATTTATTCCAAATCCATATAAAACTCACTTTCCTTGAATCTAAATTGGTCTTTAGTTTTCTTTAATAGAGGATGTAACCCTACTAACCTCCCCAAGATTATGAAAATTAAAACTGCTGAAAAGAATGATCACTTTATAGTCCCTGTGATTTATGGATGAGTCGCAAGGAGTAGTAACTTGTCTAGGTGAACATTTCTACTTCATAAGCAAAACCAGGTTGGCCCTGGGTGGCATCCTGGCCCAGTAAGTAGACAGCCAATGTTCCCACTACGTACTGTATAAAGTACCAACAGGTTTATTAAGTTTCTAAAATTTCACTATCACATAAACCGATTTATTTGGTATGTTATTAAACAGCTTTAAATGGTTCATTTGAGTCCACCGCATCATAACTAGAAGTTCTTTGTTTAATCTCTAGCCTCATGCTATTCCTCCAAAGAATGTCTCAGGGATTCAACTAGGCATCTTATTTTCACCCTCAACAACAAAGAAACAAAAATCGGGCCAGGGATTTAGTTCAGTGGTGCCAGCCACCTGCCTCGCAAGCGGAAGGTCCTGAGTTAAATGCCAGTACAAAAAAAAAAAAGAAGCAAAAATGTCAGGTTGAGATTTCTTCCTAAGTCCCTGGCAATATATGGAGAAGAAAAAAAAGAAAGAAAGAAAAGAAAGAAACATAGTAACAACATGCACTTTTACAGATTTGTGTTTTAAGCCTTACTGAAGTTAAAAACTAAGCAATACCAAAATATTTTTCAAAATATTTTCTCAAAAATTTTTGAGATATAATTCACCGAAAAACGTGGATATGTTTGGCAGAACTGAGGCTTAAATCAATGCGTTTTGGGCTGAGGATGTAGCTCAGTTGTAGAGGTCTTGTTTAGTATACTTGAAGCCCTGGACTCCATCCTCAGTTTTGGAAAAATAAAGAAAAAAGTCAATATGCTCTTCTACTGTGCATCCTTAATTCTGGAGTATCCTACTCTTAAGACATTAATGCCAAAGTGTTATTTCTCTCAAAGGCAAAGCAACCAGCTGGGCCTGACAGCAGGAAGGTCTGCACTGCCCCCTCCTGGCCAGGAGGCTCACTGATAACTCTTCCAATAGCAGATACTGAATGATAAACGGCAGAAGTCAACGTCAGACATAACACACTTTCATAATGAATGCTAGTCTCCACAAAATGCATAAATATTCTTCCAAAATACATGAATATTTGTGTCCTGTGCATTTCATTTGCTTCAGAATTGGATATAAGCAATGTTATCTAGAAAAGGACAAAGCCACAGGGTCTCCAGAGGAAAGAGTAGGAGTTAAAGCCCTTTGAAGGGAAAAAAGAAGAGACCACGTGGAAAAGCAAATTTTAAAGACAATATCATATAGAATCTGGGTTTTAGGGGGTTAAATAATACTCTTCAGACTATGTTAATATAAGCCACAAAAGATTAGAAAACTCAATTTTCTTCATTAAAGTGATTAGATCAAGGAAAACATTTAGGATATTCCACTAAAATTAAAGGCAAGGAATAGCTAATCTTTTCAGGCATTAACACTTACGTCAAATGAAGAATAAAAATGAATAAACAAGATAAAAAGTGAAGACAAGTGAATCCATATTTAAATAACCATTTTGGGTTTAATGGCTAACAAAGTAGAAAAAAATGAATAAAGTTTTCGTGGAATACATAACATATTATAATTCCAACTTTCTAAAAAAGTAGAAAAGATTATTACACCTATTCTTCAAAGATAGAGTTCTAGAGACAGAAAACTAAATCCCACAAGAATATCGTGAGTTAATGGAACCTTATCATTTTTTTAATGGAAGAAATGGTAGTCTGAGGGGTGAGGAAGTAAAATTCTTCTAGACATCTTGTACGTTTCAGTGAAGAATCAGAAAATTAAAAAGTATTATTTACATGATTAGCAAGAAGAAACACTAACTTGACTTTCAATACCAAAAAGTACTACTAGATATAAGTAGGGTGAATGAGAATTCCGATTATTAACATTTGAAGTAAAATGTGTACACTGTGCATAAGAGTGTGGCTTGTCACGTATTTACAGCTATCTGTAATACAATTCAGTTCACTAATTTAGGATACAAGCCTATATGTTATTCAGTTTACTTCATTTAGAAAATAAAAATGGCTAGTAAATGATTACATTCAATCTACCAAATTTCCTATTGTAATGATTTTCCTATCAGCTACTTCTAGTATTTTTCATTTTAACCAGGTGAGCTCACTGGACACTACCTTCTTATATTTCATTTTAAAGACTACATAATTCTAAAAGAGTATCTACTGTAAGCAATTAGAAGTTTGGATAGATTACTGAATACACACCACAGAATTTAAGAGACTATATATGCCTCAAAAAAATAATAATTAAAAAAACTGATTATAATCTCCAATGTATCATGTGGTGGCGTCTTGAGTACAGTTCTACCAGGAGCCTTTTTCACTACCAACTCCTTACAAGGTTTGCAACATTTACAAAAAATCTGGTTGGCCTTCTCTTGCATACTTCTCTTAAGTCAAATTAGAGTACCTGGACAGTGTGACAAACATAGAAGGAAGCAGAGAATCCGGGCAAGCTTCAGCATGACATTATATACATTAATTTTGGCCAAATTCACTCACATTAAAAATGTCTGAATTATCATCAGACATCAGTCCCAGGTGGTGGGACTGCAACAGCATTCATGCTGACAACCTTTTATTTCCCATGGCCTTTGATGGCATGTCATGGCTTTAATGTATAGTGAGCCATATGAAACAAAATCTAGGGATGTTAATTAGTGCTCTTTGTAGGAGCCAATTTTATAGCCATGTTGAGAGTCACATGCATACCCAGACATATTTATTTATCTGTCCTAAACCTTTAAGTCTAACCCAGCAGGAGACCACAATCACCACACCCCAGGAGGTCTCAACAGTTTCAGCAGCAACTAGTACACTCTCTTCCAGGTTACATTAAAAGACTGAAGACACATATTTCTTCCTAATCCTACAGGTTAAAAAGAACAACAACTTAAGAGAAAAAGCCCCATCTAAAAACTTACTGGAACCAAACAATTTACTAATGATTGACAGGGTGAGACTTCACTATGTCATAATCCAAGGGGGTGGATAAAAAATGAACGTATTCCTTAAAGTCACACTAAGGTATTTTACCACCCCTCCCCCGCCATATTTTTGAGGGGAAGCTGTTATTACCAAAGCCTTTCCATAATGTAATGTCACAGAAGTAGCCTGGGAGGGAACGGGAGAAGAAGGCAGTGTTAGGAAGTGGGAGGGTGAAAGCCAGGTGTCACTCGCTGTGGGTTTGGACAGAACCTATGAGAAGGTGGGAAGGAGCCTGAGATCCACCTCCTGAAGCTTTTTCTGCACATTTTTAAGCTTATGAGTTTGTTATAATCAGCCACATCTCCAGCCCTAGAGTTCTGTGATCCTATGATTCTATTATTCCATTTTTAAACCTGTGGAGTGGGAGTGTTTCTGAGTAGCCTGCTCACACAGATGGTGGTGGGAAGAATCTCAAGAATATGTTGCATGTAGTAAATGCCCACTTCACTACGTAATCACTCCCTTCACATTCCATATGAACAAAGATTTTATTATCTCAAAGACAGGGGCAAAAACACAAGTGGTTGATGGCAGCACAGCATCAATACATATATGTGTAAAGAACACAAAAGACCTTTCTCCTAATTACACACACCTCAGGCTAGACCTGAACAAGGACGTCGCGTAATAGGACCAGGGCACCACTGTTCCACACATTGAGGGACAGGGAGAGACTGGAGAAGAGAAGGCAAATGGAACTCACTCAAAGATAAAATCATACACAACATCTCTATATTCCTGATGTTCTAAAAATACACTGTACTGAAAACTCATTTGTCAAAGCAATTTCTGAGGCTAAAAACAAGATCAAGGAGCCAACCAGCAGTTTCCCACAGTCTTCTCAGTTAGAACACTGCTTCAAGCCTTCTCTCCCACAAACAGCTGACCCACACCACAGTAACCTTTCTATCTGAAGTTCAGGTACCAACCCTCACGCCTGATCTCAACTGATTCTCTAGAGCCATTTTATACTCCCTGCTACTTTCTCATTCTGTTACCGCACATTAGGCACCAGCAGAGACTATCAAATTCTGTGATCCCACCATACAACTGTCAATATCGTGTAACATGGCATTTCTTTACCTTGGTCTCCTTAGCAGAAAACTCCGAGGAGTTGGAAATTTTCATAGACTTTGACCTGTGGGACTGTCGCCGGATAGAATCCTCCCGGGAGTATTTCACAGAACCCGAGGTCCTCACCCGTACCTTGCTGGCACTCTGGACACTATTCACACCAATCATTTTGCAGGTCCACTAGGGAAGGGGTTTGGAGAAATAAAAAGGCACTTTCCACCCGTTCCAAGGCTCTAACGCTGAAGGAAGTCTGCCGGGTTGTGCCTGAGCAGCTCCTGAGCGCTGTGATCTGTCTTAGCTTCAGAAGCACCAGGCTGCCTCCCCCAGCATCTTCAACTACCCTGTTTGCAGCGAGTCTGATTGTTCCAAGCACAGCTCACGTCACTGGCTGCAAAGAGGAAAAAAATTGCAATCCCACCCCTGCTACTCGTCTCTCTTCTCCACACACACACACACACACACACACACCATATTCACACACTGGAACAAATGGCAATTGGCCAGGCAAGCAATTCATTAACATTCCAAATAGCAACATCGTTTCTCTTGTGATATCATGCAGTAAGCTCATTAATGTCAACAGCAAAATACAGATACCACAAATAAAAGTCTCAAGTAATCTGCAAGGCACCATGTGGGGTAGAAATAGGGCTAAATTTCCAAAAGGGGGTAAAATCTCTGATGGGTGTCAAAGGCTCATTCAATTACAGGGTAGTGAAAGGATGGTACCACAAAGCCATCTCAGTGATAATAATTTTCCTTTCTTTCCTATTTATGGCCGCACACTGTTTAACAGCAATTCAAATTGCACTGCTATTCTGAAGAATTAAATGTTTCTTATGACCTTAGACTACTACAGCCAGATTTTTAAACAGGAATTGCCTGCTTGCATAGCAAGTGCAGAAGAAAGATGTTAGCTACTTTCTTAACATACTGAAAAGTTAAAAAAATAATTGGGGATAGCACATGGTAACTTTAAACATAGCTCAGAGTGAAATCAATAAAGCCAACTGAGATCAATAAGGAGCAAGCACCTTTTCTGAAAGCTATAAATGCTCTATGAGTGTACACAGCGACATGAAACCTTCTGAGTAAGAATTACAAATCTGGCCATTGTTAGGAAACAAGACAGTTTTAGTTCCTGCCACGTGAAGCTTTTGAACATGATAAGATTGCAATGCTTGACTTATCTGGCATCCCAGACAGAGATGATCAGCCACATGATCCTTTTAGGTAAAGGAGAGTTTTGTGTTAATATAGATGACACAAAGGATTTGCAAAAAACATGCTGAGAAGAAAGTACTGCCTCTTCAGTGGCACCATGCCTGCCTCCCAAGGGCAAGGTCCTGAGTTTGATCCCCAGTACCAAAAGAAAAACAGGAAAGTACTGCCTCAACCCATAGCACCCCTGCAATCTGAACTTTCACCTGATGACTCAGGGTTGCACAGTTTGTATCCTAGATAGCCAAGAAGGGATGTTCCTAAGCACTGTCTAAGGCACTCAGGTTGCTTTCATCCCTGACAACAGATCCAGTAAAGGTGATGCTTGTGCTATGCGGTTTGTTTCACCTCAAAACAGGACTTTCTCCCGCCCTCCTTTAGCCCTCTTTCAATTTCCATCTCTTCTCTGAAGCATTCAGACAAAGACAGTGACTAATTTTGGTAGAATTTTGATTAAACTAATAATACATAAAAGATTTTGGAAGATCTTGGGGCTCTCTCCTGGCTATTGAGATTGCATGGAGTTCAGAGTCCCCGAGGCACATTTTCTCTCTTCTCAAGTAACTGAAGCTACTAAATGTGTGTCATTTAAAATTAAAACAACAAAACCCAAAAACCATTGGATCTCAGTGTGACTTTATACTTTACAGCGCATGTTTCAAAGACATAAAAAGTGGTGTACAATGAAACTGATAGTTGAGAATATACAGGATTCTAACTGAAGCATATGATGATTATATAGGCAAAAAATGTTTAACCAAAGTAAACCTGAGGTAAAACCATAAAGGAATTGGCAGCTGACCTAAGGTAAAAATTCACAAAGTACTGTGTAAAGCACAAGAGAGCATATCTCAGTGTAGTTCTAAATAAAGAGCATGGGTTTAAAAGAAACACATCCTTTTCAAACTTCCCAGTCACCATAAAGAAGAATTAGAATATGTCTACTAATGCACTTAATTTTCTTTTCTCCATCAAAATGGACAAATAAAAAAAGAATAAAAGCCACGAGTACTCATATAAATAAGAATCTGATATCTAACTTCATTTCTAAGAGGTTTGGCAGAAATGTACTACTGTTTACCTAATGACTGCCAAATTGGCATTACCTCTGGACTATCATTCTTAATAACCACTTTCATCTCTTCAAACCCAGAACTTTACAGAAGTAACTTGGTGTCTTATTTTGAATCTTAACTTGACAATTGCGTGTGGTAGACTGAGGTGACATTACAGTCCCCCTGCACAGATGAGAACACTGTGACCAAGTCAGGACTCAAATTTCCGCCCCATGCTATACAACATGGTACAGCTGTTTATGCTGCCCTTTCCTTTTTACACCTGTCATGAGCCTTTTTGTAAGTCAGAAAAAAAAAAGCTTTGCCCTGCCCCTGCCCTCTGTATTTTAGAACACAGATCTCTATAAGGACAGAGTGAAGAGAATCACTGTAATGCCCCTGGCAGTGTGATGATCAACTGCAGATGATGCCTACAATACCCTTCTGAGAGGCCGGCAGGACTCCTAGGGCCCTTGAGGGTCTGCCCTCATCCTCCTGACCTAAACCTAATCCCAGAAAGTCCCAGTTCTACTGTCTCCTCCAGGCAGGCTCTGCTTTTCATTCCAGGCTAGCGCATTGGACCATAGTTTCCGCTCAGCCCGAGCACAGGTCACAAGCTTTGGTCCTTGCTGAAGCTTTCTTAAGTGACCCCTCACTTGCTGTTCTCTTGCCTGGACCTCTATAGCTTCCACGCTGATCTCCCAGGTAAGTGGTATCCTATCCTTCAGTTGTCAGCTGCAATGTTACCTTTTCAAAGGCACTCTTTTTTTCTGGCCATTTCCCCTAAAACAGGCCCCGCCCTCCATCTTAGTCATCTCCACTTTAATCTTGTCTTTCCTCCTCTTCAGGACACTCCCTGTTGTCTAAAATTGTCTGCATCCCAGAGCTCAAATCAGTCAGTACCTGGTGGAGGGCAGGAGCTCAGCAACTACCTTTAGGAATAAACAAACTTCTTAAATGTAAAGTAAATCTTCTCTGTCACATTTCAGTCATTAAACTTTCTTTTAAACAGTATTTTGCAGATTTGTTTGCTGAGAAATGGATACATTAAGTAACAATGACTTTTGTTTTTAACTAACCAAAGAGCAGGCAATGAAATTTACATATCCTTCCCATGCTGGTTTCTCAGCCCCTCTGCCCAGAAATAAAGCTAGTGCTGGTTTTATACACATCCTTTCAGAGCAAATTCATCTATATACAACATGTGTGTGTGTCCATTTTCTTCTTATGGGAAATAAATGGAGGTTATGTATTGGGCATAAAGTACGTACTTATTATTTTTCCTTATTAACTTTCTCCTATGATTTTGATTTAATATGGGGGTCACCTTGCATCTTATAGACAATAAATGGAAGGTATATATTCTTGCTGTGTTGGGCTCCCGACCCCTTTGTCACCAAGATCACTCTACATTACCACACATCTAACCCTACTTCACTCTCGCCTGTGTGAATAAGGATGTGGAAGTATTACATTTCATGAGGATCATACTGTTGGACAGTTAGGTTGCAGTCTTTTGCTATGATAGATAATGGCATTGTGAATATTCCTACTGTTATGGCTCATGTCTAAATATCCCCCTAAAGCCTCAGGCCCTCATACGTGGGGCTTTTCAGAGGTGGCTGGATCTAGAATATGTGATGCTGGGATTAAATGTGTGATACTGGGATCAAAGGTGTATGATTACTAAATCAGTCCGCTGACTGGTTTGCACAGTTCTGAGAGTAGATAATGGGAAGATCCTCCCTGGACAGAATATAAGGGACAGAAAGAAGGCTGCTGTGGTCATTTGCTGCTTGCTGCTGGGGTCACATATTTTGGGCCTATCCTGCCCCAGCTTGCTCTGCGATCTTGACCATTTCTAGACATTTGCCAGGCTGTGCAGGGAGCGTGCTTCCTATAAAACAAATTCAGGCCTCCTAGAGAGCAGCAGCTGTTTTAAACACACAAAATAACTTTCCATAAAAGATTCAGCAATAAACAAAGGTGACTCTCATATTAAATCAAAGTTGGAGAAGAAATTCAACAAGGCAATCTAATTAACTCTTATGCTGGAACTTGATATTTCACCTTCTGGTGCTTTCTCTGATTGAGGACACTATTTGTTACACAAGCCCTAAAAAACGCTTCTACAAAAAAAGCCCTCTAAAAGGCTTCTAAAAAGGGTCCTATCTAATGATCAATAGAAAAACTGTCCTAACACTTGTACGGAGAATTCCAGAAAGGTGAATTCAACTTAATACATCTTGATTGTGTGCCTACTAGGAACCAGGTACAGGGAATATACAACACTCACACATTCTGCTCCCTAACTTCGAGGGACTCATATTCAATTGAGGGTGGAGCAAAGAGAAAATTCTGTTGCCATGATTCTAATGGTGAATACCTTCAGGGTATTAGTAGAATGACTTGCAGACCCCAAATGAGAGAGATAGGAGACCAACAAAGGTATCTAGGCAGATGCTTGCTTTTCTTAAAAAAAAAGTCACAGAACTATTAGTAAAAACAAACAGGCTGGGGATTTAGCTCAGTGGTTTCATCACCTGCTGCACAAGCGCAAGGACCTGAGTTCGATCCCGAGTACAAAAAAAACAACCTAATAATTCATTTATGGACTCTGGAGAGAAGACAAGCAGGAATAAATTATAAACACCAATTATCCAGAGGTCTACAACAGTTGGAAAGGAGAGAGAGGCATGAAGTGTCACCTTTAAGGTTTTTTTGTTTGGTTTTCTGTTCTAGTTTTTCCAAGAACAGGATGGTGGTCGTAGCATTCACCTAATTTAGAAGAGTCTCATGGCTTTCCCCTGGCTCATCAGATTATATGTGCTTGTACTGAAATAGAGTAAAGTGACAGGATGCTGATCTGGGAGGCAGGGGACAGGCGCTCACAGAGATTTTACAGCCATGACTGTCACATGGCCCAAAACAGTCAAGAGGCTGCTGCTGCTGTCACAAAGGTGCTGAGGAGGTATAATTCTTTTTAGGCTTCCAATCTGGACTTAGAGCCAAAAGAAGACTCAGAAATAACCTTAAATCTCTTTGGTTTGTAGATGAAGATTCCTGAAATATAGAAACATAAAGTAACTTGGCCAGGATTTAGGTTACGTTTCCTTAGCTCCTTATACAGAAGTCCACCCCTCCACACACACACACTCACACACATTGATTTTTGAAAGCTAAACATTCCATGAACACACACCTTTCCAGACTCCATTAAGGCTTGAAATGGTTACCCTAAAATGGAATATTCAATGCTAGGAGGGTGATTCCAGAAATGAAATAGAGCTGGTCACTCATATAATGACATGCAATAACAGAAAGGAGACTTGAAAAATCAACTCTACCTCTAGCTCATGGACTAGTCTTAGAGTCTAGAAAAACATGTCCCAGCTTCTTGTCCTTGTAGGGGCAGAAGGAAGGTATGTATCCTTCCATACAGCAACGTGATTGAAAAACTGGCTGTCCTTGTAGAGAACAGTATCAAACACTGTTGGTGAAAATACATGTACACAAAACAATATTGCATTAATAAACAGATATGAATTTATTTTGTGCTTTACTTTTCCCTCTCACCCTCCAGGCTAACCCAGCTGATGTGTCTCTCGTCTAGGACTCACTGTGAATCCCAACAGATGGTGGCCACCTATCTTCTTCCAGCACTCTATGCCCTAGATAAGTGATGGCAAACCTTTTAGAGACTAAGTGTGCAAACTGCATCCCCAAATCCGCTTATTTATAGCAAAGTGCCAACACTGCAATTAAACCTGAATACTGAGGTTTTAGTTTCAAAAAAAAAAAACCCATGGCGACATGGCTCTTGTGCCAACAGAGAGGGCTCTGTGTGCTTGCCTCAGAACGGGTGTCATAGGCTCACCATCATGGGTCTAGATCAAGATCCTGACCCTCAGGGCTTAGTCACATGAGGGAAGATGTAGGCTCCCCTGTAACAGACATCTCCGCTAGAGTCTGCACTGAACCTCTGCTGCCACATGCTACCGCTATACCACTGTAATGGATAAACCACCTCTACTTGCCTACATGGGCCTCAGACAACTTCTCTCAGAATAAACACTCAGCCTACTGAGCCTGGCTACTTGTGCTCTCTTACTCCTTTCACTTCAATCCCAGCTGACTACACACATATCACCTATAAATACCTTCAGCCATCTTGGACAGAAAAATGCAAAGGTATGTCCATCAGTGTGGCTGTGGATTGCCTTTGTTCACGATGCATCATCTAGATTGCAAACCAAATCATCTTTAATGGGTGATCACCAGTTATCATACCTGGCAGGTGGAAGTCAAATACCCTATGACCTGTTCAGCCTACGAAGATGTATTGTCTCACTCTAGCAGCCCTCAATCTTGCCTTGTAGCATCACATGCTTTTAGTTCCATATGTTCCTCAAATATACAAAGCAATAGGATGGGGGAAAACCTTTAAATAGAACCATCTTACATTTAAAATTAAATAACAGTCTTGGAGGGGGGCACACTTTAAGTGTGAAATAGTTTCAGGACTGGATAAAAGAAACCTCATGAACCAAACCATCATTTTGAGGTGTTTCAGACCACAGCATACATTAGGTTTGCTGGAAGACTATATGTGTGTGTTCATACATGCACCTCTGCAAAAATGAAATAGCTGCAGGGATCTCAGGTCTTTTCAAACTACCACATGGCAAAGAAACACGGAACCATGTCTACTAGGCCTTCTGCAGGGAGAGAGAAGGCAACCCGTCCTGTGAAACAGAAGCACTATAAATTCTTCATTCTGTTCTGCAAGAAGGTACTCTTCATTCTAACCCAAAACAAATACAAAATGCAAATACAGAAATGGTATTTCAAAGCCACAAAAGCTGTTCTTCCAGGTGAGTAAGCCAATAATTTTATATGGGATTGTAAATGCTGAGGAAATAGTCCATTCCAGAAGCTAATCCAATAAATCCATCCGTAATTTTCTCTTTATACCACCATGTGTCAATCCATCCAACATTCTCTAAGTGCCTAATGTATGTCAGGCACAGCATCTTCAGGAAAGAAAATGATTAGCAATCCTTGCCCTTATTGGGCTCCACATCAAGGACACATTATTTTCTAACTAAAAAATAATGTCAATCAAAGTACATAACCCTGCTTACATTTTCCTCCCTAAAGGTTTACTTGCAGAGAGAGAGCACCACTTTTTGATGTATCATTTTTATTTCTCAGAAAGTCCTTCTAAGACCACCAAAATTTCATTCTTCATCTCTCTAATTAGTTGCTTAATAGTTTAGGTCATTTACTTATTAGTTTCTATCAGTCAATAACTTCAAGCTAAGTTTTATTTCACAAAAACAGTTACCATTTGATGCTGTGTAAAAGTGTAAGCTCTATAGCATAAATGACAAAGCATCTGTTTAATTCTATTCAACATTTTGAGTTTCCTCATTTACTACGTCAGACACTAGAAATAAAATACGCAAAAACAAGACGGAATCCTGTTTCCGCTGAGCTTACACTGATATAGATATTAATCAAATAATCATTAATTAACAAATAATCAAATGCTCCCACAAACAAATGTAACACAGCAACTGTGCCAACACTATGGGGAAGAAGCACCCAGTACTCTAAGTGGGTTCTAACCTGTCCTGCCTTAAGGAAGTCTCGGAAGACTCCCCAAGGAAATTAGGAAATGATGCTTGAGATGGGATCTGAAGGATAAACAGGGGGTAAAAGGAGGACCAAAAGATGAAAAGTGTGTAGGAGTGACAGATTTGAGAACAGTGAAACTCAAAGAGGGAAGTGGGTGTGGAATATGAGCTTTATTAAAATAATGAGAAGATCCCAAAGGCTCTCGGGAAAGCAGTAACAGAATCTGACTGAAATTCTGGGGGCAGTGTTAATTCTTCTTCCTTCCTATGAACTGATATGGATTTCAGTGCTACATAAGTGTTCTCTTACTCCTTTCACTTCAATCCAGTTGACTGAGCAAGTATCACCCATAAACGCCTTCAGCCATTGCGGACAGAAAAGTGAAAAGGTATGTCCAGCAGTGTGGCTGGGGATTGCCTTTGTTCACCAGAATCATCTAGAATGGATCATCTAGAATGCAAACCAAATCATCTTTAATGGATGATCACCAGTTATCATACCTGGGAGGTAGAAGTCAAATACCCTACAACCCATGAAGATGTATTGTCTCACTCTAGCAGCCCTCAATCTTGCCTTGTAGCATCACATGCTTTTAGTTCCATCTGTTCCTCAATATACAAAGCAACAAAATGGGGAAAACCTTTAAATAGAACCATCTTACATTTAAAATAAGTAACCGTCTTGGGGGGGTACACTGTAAGTGTGAAATAGTTCAGGCCTGGATTAAAAAAACAAAAAACCAAAACCTGTATCATTTCCCCCTATATCATTTGAACCAAACCAATCATGTTAAGTTCCTAAATGTACTAAAATGTTGCTGCTTATACATAATACAAACTCAAGTGGTTCAACAGGGATCTACACTAATGTCCGCTTCACATGATCATTAACACCACTATCATGAGAAATGTACCAAGGTCTAGCTTAGCAACATGACAAGTAGTAGGTGTAACTTATTAGCAGTAGCAGCTGTTACTTGTCACCAAGGAGCTACAAAAATCGTTACTCTGTGGGTCTATATTCCCATTTTTGGTTTTCACTTTCAAAACCACAAAAAGCCAGGACTGGGGATTTAACTCAGTGGCTCCCAACTGCCTCACAAATGCAAGGTCCTGAGTTCAATCCCCAGTACTGGAAATGAGAAAAAGAAAAACAAGAAAGAAAAAGCACAATAAGAGAAAGAGGCTATATTGTATAGATGTTATCTGAACACTTTAATCAATAAGGGTCTCTCAGTAATTTTAATCAAAACATAAAGAACTGAATGAAGACAGCTGAGGAAAAATTTAAGCTTCAATTTTAATACCAAAGCTGTGCTCTGGGACTTTAGAGGTTCATTTCCAGGAGTAGAAGGTCCAGGCAGGAGTTTAGATTGGCATTAGTTCAGCCTCAAGTAAACTCCTGAAGGCCACCCAGGCACAGGGTAAATAAACTTGTCAAACTGAGCCATATTTCAGAATTTAGAGGATATAGGGCTATTTCAAACATATTTCCTCCTACCTGCTGGTTGTGTGGCTACTCTTCTCCCTCCCTTCCCCAGATGAGTCCCAAACATCTGTAGGATTTCCACTGAAGCACACCAGCTAGAAATACGCAATCTTAAAACCACCAAACAAAGCCAATAAATTTACTCTTTAATATTCTCCTCCCAAATTTCAGTTGGGCAAGACCATAACTGTGGCTTTTACAAGGTTAATAACATATATGGCAGCAGTAATGTGCAAAGCTTATGAGCCAAATAGACTCACTCTCACATCTTGGCTTCATCATTGACTTGTCACTGACTAAAGAAAGTTCCTTAAATTCGCTAAATTTCACTAAAAAACAAGGGGAAACATGCTGCACTGGATATTTGTTGACTTCAGACCACTCAACAAAAAAGATTTCCTACTGCAGCAGAAACTCCATGTGTGCCCCTTCCTGGTAAGCTGGCAGCAAAAGTGTGAACCATGTGGGCTGAACATGGACATTTGATGCTCCCAGGAGTGACATGAGACTCAGAGTCAATAGCAAAGCACCTCTGCTGCAGCTGTGGTAGCAGATGCAAGGTTCAACACACATGGTTCCCATGAAAGGAACCCGGCGTTTTTCTCTGATGTCTGCCTCCCTTGGTCTCAGTCTATTTTCCTATTAGGATTCTCAAAACAGCCGCTCCATCCATGTGAACTACTTGGTGACCTGATGACTTTCCAATGGATTCCTTTTCCTTTTACCCTTCAGTTATCAAAGATGATTCTCCTCCTCCCCCTTCTTCCTCTTCCTTCTCCCTCCTTCCCCTCCTCCTTCCTCTTCCTCTGTCCTTCTCCTTCTTTTTCACCTCCTTCTTCTTTTTAATAGCAAGAATTGTGGCTACTAGAAATGATATTATGAGATAGTAGAGAGAAAGCAAATATGAAGCACTTAGCAAAGCATCAGGTAAGCCAGACATCTGTGGCAGTACCTAGTAGTGCCAGACCATGCAAAAAATATGTACAAACCAGTAGTCTTATATATTCTTAGACATATAAATGGACTTAGATGTCTGGATGGCTACTCTGCAATATTTTTTTAAAGGACTTAAAAGGTATACACCATCTGACTTAACAAATCTACTTTGGGCACTATTTTAAGGACTAAGATGTCACAAGGTGTATATAAAAGAGTATATTCATTGTTTAACAGTTTATACTTTAAAATTTTGAAACAAGAACAAAAATTAGGATCTGAAGATACTGCCCAAGTTTTATAAAACGATAAAGTTACTGCAATACCTCCAGTCAAAGCTTTATGTCAGTAACAGATTAGGATGATACTGGCACTTATGCAAGCCTAAGTCACCAACTAGCAAATAATCATCAATAAAGCTTTCCTGTTTCCTGTGCCTTAAAAACCTACTATCTCTGCCCACAACCCTTGGCCTTCCAGCTCACCCTCATCTGCTGTCGCCACAACACTGCTCACCAAGCTGCCAGGAAAATGTTCTACAAAACTTAAACAGTAAGGTCACTTCTCTAGATGAAAGCTTCTCTTGCTTCTTTTTTAGATAAATAAAATGGTTTTCAAGTAGCAGTGCTCAATCACGGGATCTCTCAAGCTGTCCAAGTATGTGGAGGAAAATTCTAGCATCTAAAAGAAAAATAACACCCTTGATATTAAAAAATACCTAGTATAACACTTGTACATGAGAAGAAACCAATAAATAGAAAGGATGGGGGGGGCGGTAAATGAAATGAAGACAAATAACACTGAAGAGGGATGTGAGTTAGGTTGTGCAATTTTCACATTCTCCAAGGATAAAACTGCCCCTAGGAAGACTAAAGATCTCTAGAAGAAGGAAAAAGGGAAAACTCTGCTTTACAAAGAAGAGCAATAACAGCAGGCTGGTGGAAGCTAACATTACAGTGGTATGGAGATCACACCCGGGCTGGTAAGGTGATGGTAGACAATCTAAATTAAATCTTAATCTCTCTTAGAGAAAGCTGCAGATACAGTAATAGTTATTGATACCTGACAACCCCCAACGAGCCCCACAGACTACAATATGCACCTGGGAAATAAAAGGAAACCAGCATTTTTCATGCCTCCTGTCATTTGTTATAAATACACCTAGGTAATATATCAAATAAAGTCACCACTAGGCATCCAAGGGGGCTTAGTTCTAGGACCTCCTTTGGATATCAAAATCCATGGATACTCAAGTCCCTTACTTATAAAATGGCGTAGCATTTGTATATCATCTACACATAGCCACCCATATACTTTAAATTCTTATCTAGATTATGTATAAAATATAATGAAAATGGCATGTAAATAGTAAATAGTTTTTATACTGTATTGTGTAGAGAATAATGACAAGAAGAAAGTCTGCACACATTCAGCACAAAATCAATTTTTTTCGAGTACTTTCTGTGGTTGATTGAATCCATGATGTAGAAACTGGATATGGAAAACTGACTGTACTTTAGAAACAAACTACTAGACTTCTTCCATGTATTTTAGAAGACCCCTAAGGGATTTCCTAGAACTATGGATAACTTTGTCATTTTTTAAGACAGCACTGTTATTATGTAATAACTGACATATATGAAATAACACAGGCTCATGTAAGATACTACTAATAAAAAAAAGTCATTCAATACCCCTCACAGTGTGAAGTAGAACATGATCAGCATGATTAAAACTTCGTGGGGTCCAATCACAGCTGCTTTGTTCTTCCTCAGTAAACACATTCTGGAAAACAATTTGGCATTATCTTGAGAGTGGAATTTGTCTACCTTATGACCTTGTAGCTCTGTTCCCAGGACTACACCCTAAAAAACACTAATACATATGTTCCTGGAAATGAGCTAAAAATGTACTTGTTTATGATCAGAAAGAGCAAGAAACAACTGGAATGGCTGAGGATAAAAATGGTGGCAACATCATTCAACCAGGACAGAAAACTCGCTCCTTTGTAAAGCCCTTTGTCACAGGAAGGAGAGGTGATCAAAATCCCCGGGCAGCCTAGATGCCCCTTCAGAACTGCAGGACACAGGCAGCCTCACCTGTCAGCTCATTCTGAGAATGGCTCTGAGACAAAGAAAGCTGTCTGACCCAAATGTCCTGCCTGGTGGGACAGATGACCTGTATCCCAGGATGAGTCAGTGTTTGTCTAACTCTGTCACTTCACTTCAACACAATTCCTGAGTGGCCATCTCTGTGTGCAAGGCCCACAGAGCCCTCTGGTAAGACTGCATCATAGTCCAGTTCTCCTGCTCAGGCCTGCTTTGTCCTCACTCTACCCTGTCTCACTCAGTCTGTGTCCCATGGAATTCCATATAGGCCAGAAGCTGCACTTACATTATTTCATTGGATCCTTATGATACATCTTATTAGACAGACATTATTAGTTCCACTTAAACAGTTAAAAATCAGTGAGACGTTTCACTTTTTTTTGGATTAACTCGAGAAGCTGACTATATTTCACACACAGAGAATATCTCAATTTGGGTTTCAATCAGCCAGGTATCAAGTGGCTACAGGGTTAGATAACATCAGTAAAGAGGAAAGAGCAGAAAATAAAGGGCCAAGAATGAGACTGGAGAATTTCTGGGACTTCCACCATCCACTTCCTCTCTAGCCAACAAAAGTACTTGACAAGTGATAAGACTCCTAAGAATTTCCTCAAATGTGGTCTTCTAGATACTGTACTTAATAAGAGCAGCGTGCAGAACACCATGGAGAGCTATTTCTTTTATTTATAATATTGAGATCTGAGGTCTATGACTGAATAAAACATTTGTTTGCTATTTACCAGAAGTAGACTTGGAAATATTTTATAGAGTAAAAGAATTTCCAATTATTAAAAATACTAAATCTGGGCCAGGGATTTAGCTCAGTGGTTCCGTCACTTGCCTCGCAAGTGCAAGGACCTGAGTTCGATCCCTGGTACCAAAAAGAAAAAAACAACTAAATTTAAAGAGCAGCACAATAAATAAAGCTCTAAGAAAGCTTGACTGAGGTACTGCTATCTATTTTAAAATCACCTTAAGTGCCAAAGCTCTGCTTGGGATTTCAGTGACTTCTGTGAAAACATCTCTCAACTTTTGGGTTCTGGGAAAATGTGTGTCAATTTTTCAGAAGCCCTGGACTCCTCATCTGTGAAGTGAGTGTTGGACAAGATAGCCTCTATAGTTCCCTCCAGCCTCAATATTTTGTGACTACATGGCGCTGTCTGATGCAGCACATTGCTTCCTGAAAAGCAACCAAAGATCCACCCCATTATTGTTTTGGTTTTCTCTGAGATGTTTACACACCATTCATTTTTTCTGGTAAATTGAATACTGCCCTCCCCTACAGACATCCATGTCCTAATCTCTAGATTAGAGGAGATGTTTATGTTATTTTATGAATATGTTATCTCTCATGGCAAAGGGGACTTTGCAAATGGATTCAGTTCAGGATTCTGAAGTGCAGAGTTTTCCCTGGGTTGTCTTAGTGAGTACAGGGGAATCACAGGTTTCCCAGAAGACAGAGATAGGAGAGTCGGAGGCAGAGGGGATGCAATGTAGAGCAGAAGTTAGGAGAGATTTGAAACTCTCTTGCTGCCAGGTCTGAAAACTGAGAAAGGGGCCATGAGCCAAGGAATACAGATGGTCCTGGAAATCAGAAAAGGAAATCAAACAGATTCTTCCCTAGAGTGTCCAGAAAGAATATAGCCCTACCAACCCATTTTGGACTTCTGATTCTCAAAACTATATGCTAATGATTTTGTGTTGCTTTACGTCAGAAACCTGTGATAATTTGATACAACAGCAATAGAAAATTAACACACCTATATTTCACACCAATATCATTAAAACCAGTAGGTCCACGTAGTTCCTTTTTTTTTTTGCTTAAATTCGTTTATTGGTACATTTTAGGTATACAATATGTTTACATTTATCCTTGGGTGCTTGTACCTGTACATGATGTATCTTGGTTCTTATTTTTTCCCCATTCCCTGTGTGCCCTTCACCCCCTCCACCCTTTCCTATTTACATAGACTTTGTTTCCATTTTTTTCTTTTCTCTTAATTTTTCCTTTCCCTTCTTTCCTTTCCCCTTCCCCTCCCACTTCCCCTACCCCTTTGGACCTTTTCTTCCTATTTCAAATTATCAGTTATTCATTTTAATCGTTTGGGTATCTTCCATGTGGCTTCTTTATGAGAAGCAAGTATAATGACTTAAAACTAATTTTCTTATTTTATTAGGATCGGTGGGTTTTACATTAGTTCTTATACAACAAAATAATAACAAATGAGATGAGTTTCAACCAAAATAGCATTAGCACTTTCTTGAGAATGCAGAAATATTGACATGTGAAATTATTATTAATGAAAGATAGTGAGTCCATGTTAATATCACAGCAACTGAAGACCCAAAGAAACACTGCTCAACCAGGCTGAGAAAAATGGATGAAAAGGTTAGTTAATGGTATAGAGGGACACTTTTTGGTCAACCAAAATCCCTACTTCTTCATAGTGTAGAGATTTTTGTGGGAACATCCAGAGAGTGTTTAACAGCATCACTTGCAGCTAGATTCCAGGCCAAGAGTTTGTTTGTTCGTTTGTGTGTTTGTTTTAAAGAACCGGTGTTTTTCCTCCACATCCTCTCTTCTTTAGCCAGACACAGAAAAATTAAGAAGTTTATGAAGCTACAGAATGAAAGGTGGCTGTCATGTTTCTGAACAGAAGACAAAAATCTGCTCTCTAGAGTATCTGCCTTGGACAACTGTGTAAGTAAGAAGTAAACCTCTACTGTGTTTAACTCATTATACACTTGATAATTATTTACTATGCAATTTACCTACCAAAGTTGACACAATAAGGTAACAATAAGGAAACAGAACCCAATATTTTGATGTTGAGTCTATTTCCAACGTAACAATTTTTCTCCATGTGATGAAGGTTGTAGATTTATATTTAATGAATGGACTAGTCTCCTGTTTCCAGAGCTAAATACCCCATATGAAGAAGTGTTTCTTTGGAAAACTTTTTTCTACCATGTCTGTAATTCCTAGAAAAGTTTGCTGGTATCATAAAGGACTGTTGCACAATATATGAAAATAAGAGAAAAAAATGTAACAATTCAAATGATTAATCACAAACTTCTGGATAAGCATAACAGGATAGGGTGGATGTGTGATAAGATTGGTAAAATGAATAATAGGTGGAGAATTTTATTTATTTCCATTATTCAAACCAAAGTTCACTCCATAATCCACATTATGCAAATTATAAGGATGCCCTCAAACAAAAATCAAACTACATATTCTGCTCTTATTTCTTCCTTTCTTAACTAAACCCACTGGAAAACGGTTAACATTTTGAAATTATTCTCAAGTACAAAATTTTTCCCCAAGGCAGGTAATTAACAATAAAATTCCTGGAAATATTTGATAATGTAAGGTTTATTCATTACAAGGGCATATAATAGACTCTTTCTCTCAAACCTTGTATCATTTTCCTAGGCTAAGAATTAGAAAAATAGGACCTGAAATTAGCAACTATTTGGGGAGGGGGGGGTTGTCACATTAACATTAAAAAATATGTCTTTTAAAATAGAAGGCCAGAGAATAATGCAGCAAACTTTCCCTGTTTCTTTTTGAAAATAGATTTCTTAATCACTTAATTACATAAATATAATTTAAAGGGTACATAAAGTCCAAGAATTTATTATGTAGGCTGTTAAAAATATAAATATACAGATTCTCATGAATGAATCACCATATATATATTTATTAATAATTGGAAAAATGTACTTTCTAGAATATAGTGTTTTTTTCTAGATCAAGTTCTGAAATACATAAAACACCACTAAGTGTGAGTATTGGTTAAAGGTCAAATCCTCTACCTATTTCCACACACACTTCTGATACACTTCTAATAACCCAAAAACTATGTTTGAGGATGTGAGCGATTTGCTTTAGGAGATAAGAATAAGTAGAAACATAACTCATTCATTTAGCAAGTCTTCTGCAGACCTATAGGAAGGATGAACAGCTTCTAAGCAGCTGTTTAGGGCACCATAATTTTGTCATTGATTTATTATAATTTCATCACCAGTTATCTATTTACACATTTATCTGTACTCTGGGAAATAAAGATCTAAATTTTTTTTTCATTTCATAAAGCAAGAATGTTTAAAGGCTCTTTTATCAATCAAAATCTACATCATGTACCAGTACAAATTCCTTATGATTAATGTTGTCTTTATGTATATCTAAAATGTACCAATAAATGTTTTGTTTCAAAAACAAAAATGAAAAATAAAAGTTATATACTTACTGATAAAAAAACCAAAGACAGGTCAGATACATAAAGCAGTACATAAAGACAGTTTAGTTTTTATTAAAGAAAAAATGAATCCATGGGGTTAAATAATTATCCAAGGCTTTCAAACAAAGGCAAAACAGAAAAAGAGGTGAAATGTAGTCTAGATCTCTAGACTCCAAGATATCACATATTCACGATACCATAGCAAACTCAACACCTAGAATACTATACTCTCCTTTTCTTCGGTCTTTGCCTTCGTTGAGTCTTCTCTTTTTTCCCTTCTGTCCAGGTGTAAGGAAACAACAGAATAGAAAAGGCGCTGGAATGGAATTCAGAATGTCTGAGTAAGGGTGGAGTGAGGTCGCTACGTTGCTGCTCCACTCTAGAAAAGTCACTTTATTTCTCCTGGCCTCAGTTTACTCATCTGTACACAAGTTAGGATCTCTAAACTCCTTGGAAATTTAAAGTTCTATGGTTTAATTGAACAATATTTTATCTTAAATACTACAGCTGAATATATACATATGTTTTTGGGGGGGTCAAAGGAATGATATATATATATATATATATATATATTTGAGCTGGCATAAACAATTTCATTAACAAAACAAGTTTTATTCAGCTTGCTACAAATCTGTAGGAAATTTATTAGTATGTTTGTAATCTATACATTCATTGTGGGAGGTTGGTACATATTGATACTGCATCTTAATCCTTCTTACTGACCCTTTCTCTTCTAATAAGTCCCTATGTAAAGACTGCACAATTAAAAACCTGTCATGTATCAGGAACCCTCTTACACAAGGCAAAAGAGTCATATTTATCAACAAAATAGTTGATTGTTTATACAGTAGTATACATAGTTCAATTAACCCAAATATAAAAGTAGAATCTCATCATGTAACTGAATTTCTTAATTTGAAAAAAAAATAGTGCTTCCCTATAATACACAACTAATAACTCCAAAGTGTTTTTTTTTGTTTGTTTGTTTGTTTGTTTTACCAAATGCACTGAGTTTACTTGGTAATGTTTGGAATTTGACTTTGGGTAGATATTTGTTTTAAAATAGAATTATTCATCAACTGTGAGAGTTCCACAACTGTACAGCCATCAGCTTCCTCATGGGTATAAAAACTTACAAAGTAGAGAGTCATGGACAATACTTCATCTTAGCCTTTTCAACCCAATTTTTATAATACCAGGAAAAGGTCATTGTGTGAAAATTCTATATTCACAGGACCATTTACAGCTTTTGGGACTTTTTGCCTACAAATTATGTGAAAATTATGTGACATGATGTGAAAGAACTAAAAACATAAACAGAAACCCCCTAAGATTACATTACTTTTAACATGTTCCTTCTCTGGGCAGAATGCCTCTCAAGAAGGGCCAGGTCAACCTCAAATACTCTGAGTGACATTTACTGCTGCCAGGTATTTCACCGATGAGTCCTCCATCTGTAAAGGAAGGCTGAATGATCAATCTGTAACTAATAGTTCTTTTGCACGTTTAAAATCATCTTGAAGTAGATGCAATTATAACTCAGATTCACATTTTTCCTGATAACTTCAAAGCACAATTAAGTCATACTGCACCAATACACTATTGTGATTAAGAATGAGAGGGTGGGGCTGGGGATTTAGCTCAGTGGTTCCACCGCTGGCCTCGCAAGCCAAAGGTCCCTAGTTTGATCCCCGGTACCAAAACCAAAAAACAAAAAAATGAAAGGGTGGGGTGTGCCACTGACCATCTGGGGAACTTGGGCTACTTACTCAGACTAAGCTTCGGTCTTCAATTCTATAAAATGGGGAAATTTCACGTCTGAGTATGAGTGTTCTGGGGGTTACAAGAAAATCATGTAAAATGTTATTTTATTACAAAAATATCTGTACCTCAAGTGACACTCTTTATTTACAAAGGGCACTTTCTGGGGTTGTGGACTCCATCCAAGGGCCAGTTTCATGATCTCCTGAATGTCTTTCAGGAGACATTCTGATGTTGTCTTCAATTCTGTGTTTTAGCGGGACAAAGGCTGTCAGGAATCCTAACAGGATGGACTCTTTATTTGCCAGTGTCGAAGGCTGGATGAAGGGTTCTTTAATTCTTTGGTACTGGAAATGCACTACCTCTAGTGCCTGAACTTTCTCACCTCTTTCCTTGTTATGGGGTCCAAGCTCCTAGGGGACGCATACTGCAGGAAGCAAGGCAAAGGTTTCATTCAAGGGCATTCTGTGGCTGTACAATAGAGTGAAGCTCAGGGACCAAAATAAAGGCCAGTGAAGCTCAGAGCTGAACAGGCAAACAAACTCAGCCAACCCAGCTCAGGAAGGGCCTACTTAGAATTATAAAGTTGTTCTTCCCTCTGAGGTACTTAGAGGTGGTGATAAAGCACTTTCATGAGGTTGAAATCAAAACTTCCCTTCAATTCTTCATTAGCAACAAACAAGTTGGACTTTGAGGGGATCAAGCATTTAGTTTTCAAGGAAAAGTTTAGAACAAATTTCCAATGACACAACTAAAAGTAGCATTTGTATTGATGTAAACAATCACCCACAGAATATGGTCCTCCATATAAAAAATTCCCTTGGAAATATGATTCTTAGTTAAAACAGCTAAGATGCAAGTGACATCCACAGAAGACTGGGTGATTGTAGTACAATGGATGCTGTTTCTAAGAAGACAGTTTCTGACCTTTACCTTTCTTTATATAAAGTAAAGTAACATGAACATGTTTCTAATGAGAATATATATAACATTAAGTCTGAAAGTTAATAAGCAAACCTGGCATTTGAAAACTATATAAATAGAAATGAATGTAGCTGAATCTCAAAACTGTCATTTTCAGTATTTGTCTTGACATATATTGACAGTAGGTTTCACATCATCCAAAGTGCCTTTAACCTTTGAAATACTGCCACATCACCAATTAGGTCCTAAAACTACGACACTGATTTCAAACAACCAGCTGATTCATTTAAAAAAAAGGGAACTTCCTGGCAGATAAGATTTTTAAAAAGATGCCAAAAGATGAAAAGCAAGAATCAAAGCAAAGCATAATGTACCAAAATGCTGCTTCTCAGTTGAAAAAAGATAAATTTCTGTCTCTCTTCAAACATTAATACTTCTAAGATCATTTAGCAACTAACAGGTAAGAAAAATGGCCCCAATTCATATTTAACACTTGTTACTTCCACTGAAATACAGCTCTACTTTATGATACTTTTTTTTCTTCTTACAGGATTCCAAATAGAGAATTTCTCTTAAGAAAGGGCCTACCCTAGAATGATGAACTTCAACATAGGAACCCTAAACAAGGTAATCATAATGGAAAAGAAAACAAGGTAATCATAATGGTTTCTGCTCTTTGGATGAGTGTCCATCTCAGTCTCATCAAGTTACTGATGTACCTACCTCTCAGCTAGTCCTGCTGCTTCCACATTCTTTTCCTTCTACACCATTCTACTTTCATACAATACCTACTCACACTGATCTTGCCCTGCTTAAGATTCAACAGCTGAGAGTTAAAAAATAACATAGGTAAAATTAAAAGACAAACCAGAAAAAAATGTAAGAAGCACATATGACCTCTACAAACTATGTGCTAAATAAACCTTTCCTCCTTAACTTTAGTTGGGTATTTTTTCTCAGTAATGTGAAAAGTAACTAACACAGACTTGGGTAGCACAGAAGTGGGATCATTGCTGTGACTGCACCTGACCATGTAGATGGTTTAGGAGCCTCTGAACTGGCTTGTGGGAATGTGAACAGTTAGGAAAGGTTTGGAAATGCTGGCTGAAAAACTAGAGCTGGAATACCTTAGGCTGTACTTGATGGGAGATTCTAGGCAGAGCTCAGAAGACCAGAATGCTGATAGAAATCCCGCTGGTAAAGACCAGGCTCAAGAGGTTTCTGTTGGAAGAAGGACTGCACTGGCTGCTGGAGTCCAGACAATGTGTTATACCTTAGCAGAAGGTTTGTCTGCATCTTGCTTATGTCCAGAGACTGCCTGAGACTAAGATTAAGGGTGGTGGGCTAATTGATCTTGAAAAAAAATTTCAAGGCACTCTAATGTTGGGGCAGTGGCATGGCTACTGTTGGGGATTTTTAGCCACATTTTTGTTGAGAATCAAGAGCAAAGAGCCTAGAAAAATGATTCAAAACACTGTGAGTTAAGTTGTGACCTACAAAAATGGAATAGAGGAGAACTTGGTTACAGAAAAAACTAGCAAGGAAAAGCCAAGTATTTCAGAAGAAGACAACAGAAAAAATGGCCTCAGGACATCACAAGAACCAGCAGGACTCCAGCCTTTGTGGCATGAGAGTTACAAAGGTGAAAGAATTTGCTTTGAGAAGAGAGCCACAGAAGACCATGTTCCAGAATGGCAACTGCTTAGAGAATTTGTTTGTTCAGATTGGATTCAGAGTGCTCAGTGATACAGGCACTCAATCTCTACATCCAAAGGAGAAGGAAGTCTGGCTACTGCTCCACCTGGTAGCAGACCTTGGCATCATCCATGCAGTGCTAGTTTTAGGTGTATGCAGAATGCAAGAGTTGTGACCCCCACCAGCACACAGGAGGTGAGCCGCTCCCACCGCACAAGAGGAGGCTTCTTGGCTGCCATATCACCCCCGCCAGCACACAGGGGGTGAGCCACATGGGTGCCAGCAGCATCCTCCCTGCCCAATCGAAATGAGAAGACACATAAACAAGTCTCAAAACCAGACTTCCAGATCACCTACAGCAACCTCAAAGGGAAATGAGATGGAACACTCTGATACTCAATCACCTGGCCTCCCTGAATTGGGAACAAAAGAGGAACTGGAAAAAATGAAATCAGAAATAATTTCTCAGACAATAGCAGAGATTGTGCTTGTAGTGCAAGACACAATTAATAAATCTAGAGAGGAGCTCAGGAACATGATGAAATCTCAACATAAGAAACAAATGGAATCCATAAAACAGATGTAAACAGATTTGCAGAAGATTAAAAACTCCATTGAAAGTCTATGCAGCAGAACGAACAAATGTGAGGTCAAAATTTCAGATATAGAAGATAAGATTGCAATAAGTGACCAGGGAAAGAAAAATTGCTTTAAAATTCTAAGGGACCACAAGAAATCAAGCCAGCAGCTGCTAGACGATGCAAAGAAGAATAATGTAAGACTGATTGGAGTCAATGAAGAAACAGGAGAGAGTGCAGATGACATTAAAAAAAAAAAAAACTGTTCACAGAAGTGATGGCAGAAAACTTCCCAAGCAGGGGAAAAGAACTTGACTTAGCCTTGATCAAAAAAAAATCTACACATAGGCATATAATTAAGATTCCAGAAACTCAACAGAAGAACAAAGTTCTACAAGTAGTTAGAGAAAAGAAACAAATCACATACAAAGGAAAGCCCATCAGAATCACAGCAGACTTCTCAATGCAAATCCTCAAGGCAAGAAGAGCTTGGAGTGATGTATGTCAAGCCCTAAAAGAAAACAGCCTCCAACCCAGATTGATGTACCTTGCAAAATTATCTTGCAAAATTGATGAAGAAATAAGATACTTTCTTGACAAAGGGCACCTTAGGAACTTCATGAATACCAAACCACCACTCCAAAAATTTTAGACAATATCCTAGGAAAAGACAACAAGGATCACAACCCCAGGAAGCCCAGCAGAATGAATCCATTGGGCATGACAAGAAATTAAATGCAGAGGGGCAGAATCCAACAAAAAGAAAAAGTCATGACAATGAGAAGTCAATATGTATGAATTCTAACCATCAATGTTAATGGTCTCAATTGACCAATCAAAAGAAATAGCCCGGCAGAATGGGTCAAGAAGCAAGATCCAACAATATGCTGCATACAAGAAACATACTTCATTTAAAAAGAAACTCATAGTCTGAAAGTTAAAGGGTGGAAAACAATACTCCATGTGACAGGAACCTGAAAAAAACCAGGAGCAGCTATCCTCTTTGTAGATCAAGTGGATTTCAAATGAAAATCTGAAACACTCTGGTCCCAAGAATTTCAGATAAGGGATACTCAACTTGTATGTACAAATCTATTGTGAACATGTGTTTTCATTCCTTTCAAGAAAAAACTTAAGAACAGGACTGTTGGTTCTTAACAGTAATACAAGAAATTTCTATATTGTTTTCCAAAATGGTTTTATCATTTTACATTTACATTAGCAGTATTAGAAAGTTCTAACTGGTTCACACCTAAGCTGGCATTTGTTCTTTTAAAATTTTTAACTTCATCTCCCTAATGAGTGTATAATTCAATCTTGTTATTGTACTGATTAGTATTTTTCTGATTCTAGTGTTGCACACCTTTCCTTGTGCTGTACTGGCTATTTATCATCTTCTTGTGTCTACTTTTTAATTGGGTTGTCTATTAATAAGGTTGTCTATTAATAAGTAAGAGTTCTTTATATATTCTGGTCATAGGTTATATGCATTATAAATATGGTCTATTTAAGGACTACTTTTCATTTTCTTAATGATGTCATTTAAAGTTCTAAATTTTGATGGAATCTCATTTATGATTTTCTTTTATACCTCATTTTATTATATCCTAGGAAATTCTTGCCTACCCTAAATTCATAAACATTTTCCCTTATAATTTCTTCTTAAAGTTTTATAGTGTTAGTCTTTCATGTTTAGGTTCATATATCCTTTAAGTTATTTTTATGTATGGAAATAAAGGGTTGAGGTTAATTTTGTATATATGGACACAGGGTGTTCTAGTGCCATTTGCTGAAAACGCTATCTTTTCCTCTGCTCTTGAATTGAATTTATGTTCTATACAATGTTAATGTTAAATAATCTTTCAAAACTCAGTGGACCATATATGTGTGGTTCTATTTCTAGATTCTGTTTTAGTCCAATGATTTATATGTCTTTCCTTACACCAACACTGCCTTGATTACTGTAGCTTTAGAGAAAGTCTTAAATTAGGTACTAAATGTCTTCCAACACTCTTTTTGTTTCTTCTTCTTTTTACTTTTCTAGGTCCTTTGTACTCCTACATAACTTTTAAATTTCAATATCCAATTCTTCATTTATAGCGAGTATACATAGACCTGAATTTTTATATGTACTTTGTGTTTTCTAATCCTGCTAAATTCAAATACAAGTTCTAGGGGCTCCTAGAGATTTCTCAGTATTTTCTCTGTAGATGATCATTTCATCTACATATAAAGATTTTGCTTCTACCTTGCCAATCCTATCCTAATTGTGTCATTTTATTGCCAGACTATCTTGGTTTGGGCCTATGTTTCAAAGTTTAATGGACAGATGAAGAGAAAGCATATCTGCCCTTGTTCCCCTCCTTAAGGAGAAAGCATTGTATCTTCTCCAGTCACAAAAGCCATTTTTGCTGGAAGTACGGTGTACATGTCTTTGATCTGTTGAGAAGGTTCTGTTCTACTTCTAGTGTCCTGATAGCTTTTACCATGAACAGCTGTAGAATTTAGTCCAATACTTTTTTCTGCAACTACTGACAGGATCATATGGTTTTTTCCTTTCCTCTGTTAAAATGATGACTTTTGGGGGTGGATCTTCCAATGCTGAACCAACACTGCCATCCCTATAATAAAACCACTTTCTACATACCGCCAGATCTGACTTCTAAGAGTTTGTTTTGTTAATCAAATTTCTATCTATGTTCATACTTTTTTCTTCTATTATCTTTATCCAGTTTTAGGATTAGCACAATGCTGATTTCCTAAAATGAGGGGAGAAATGTTCCTTCTTTTTTCTGCTTTAAATGTTTGATATGATTTATCAGATAAAATGTATATGAGCCTGTTGTTGTCATATAGGTAGGTTTTCAAGATAGGAATATACTTTCTTTAATAGGTGCTATTCAAATTTTGTATTTCCTCCAGAGTCAGTTTCATTAATTTGTCTTCCAAGGTACTTCTTAGAAGTTATCAAATTTATTTCAAGAAAGATTTTTATAATATGCTTTCTATATCCTTTTAAATTCTGTAAAATCTGTGGTAATGTCTCCTAGATCTTGATACTGTAATTTTGAAAATGTATAATTGATATTGTGTAATAGGAAGTAAAGGTCTAAAGGAGCAGGGGAAGTGGGAGGAGTAGGGGAAAGGAAAGAAGGGAAAAGAAAAAAGTATGAGAAAAGGAAAAAATGGAAACAAAGTCTTTGCCAATAGGGAAGGGTGGAGGGGGTGAAGGGAGGGCAGGGGAATGGGGGAAAAGTAAGAACCAAGAGGCTCATGTAAAGGTGCAAGATCCCAGTGAGGACTGTAACTGTACTGTGTACCTAAAATGGACCAGTAAACTATGGGGGGAGAAAAGAGTTGTGGGGTAAGGAAGGCTTCCACCCAGATTTCAGGAAAAGGCCAGGCAGGGTGCCCCTGAGAGGGCAGTGTCTGAAGCTGTGAGTGTGAAGCTGAAGATGTAATGGAGACCTCAGAAGTTGGAGAAGCCTGGAACGTGAGTCATCTGACAAAAATTGCAAGGAGGAAGCAGAGCTGAACCAAGAGAAAAAGCCATGAGAAGTATAACCACTGGAAGTGCTGTGGGGCAGAGCCACTCAAACCCTTTGGAGTTCATATCTTGCCATAGATTGCCTCAGATGCTGCACATGGAACTATAACACTTAATGTTTTCCGTGCTAAATTTTGGACTTGTTTGGGTCCCATTCCTTTGTATCCCCTTATTGGTACCTTTTGGAATGGTAATGTCTATCTTGTGCCATTGCATGTTGGAAGGGTTTAACTTTCTTTTCATTTGTACAGGGGCTCACAACTAAGGTTGCCTTAAATCTCAGGGGAGATATTGAATTTGGACTTTTCAGCAATGCTGAAACTATCAGGATTTTAGCAATTCTTAGAGATGGAATAAATGCCTTTTTCATAAAGGAATATACATGGGGGGGACAGGGTTGGAATGATACGGTTCATGTCTAGACTTCCCCCCAAAAAACCTCATGCAGTCATAGTTTGGGTTTTGAATCTGAAGACTGTGACATTGGGATTAAAAGTGTGTGGTTATGAAATTAGTCCACTGATTGGTTTGGCACCACCCTAATCCTGGTAGCCTAGGTAGAGTATGAAAGGGACAGAAAGAAGCTGCTAAAGTCCCTTGCTTTCTTTGCTACCTTCTGCCCACCATGAACTGTTTCTCCTCTGTGATGCCTGTCTGCCATGTCACCCTGCCTTGGAGCCAGCTGACTATGGACTGAAACCTCTACAAACGGTGAGCTACATAAACTTTTCCTCCCTTAACTTTGGGCATCAGGTATTTTGTCTCAGCAACAAGAAAAGTAACTATGCCATTAGTATTGGACACTTTTTTTTCTCTTTTTTGCTTTCTATATTTCCTAATTTTTCTGTTATAGTATACAATTCTATAAACACACTGTAGTTCAAAAGAAAAAAAGGGCAGTTCAACAAAATAAAAGGAGCTGACTCAAGCTAGACTTAATACATTATAATATGTAAAGAAACGCTCATTATCAGTTGTCTCTTAGTCAGAGAGCAGCAAATGAGTTATACAAAAGAGCAACAGCAGCACCTACTCATGCACAATCAAGGGCAGAAACAGCCTTAGCTAGTGGCCTTTGACACATTTTTAGGTCCAACTGGCAATTTCCCAACAGAGATAGATACAGAATCTGTAACTAAGGAGCTCCAAGGTTTGTGGTCCACTGGCAAACTCCACCCCTTTGGAAATGGCTATGTGAAGCTATTTTAGCTCAATGACATTAGTCAATCAATTCCTTTACTTCTCCATCCCGATGCCGTACCATTTAAGTAACCTTCTGAGTATTATGTGGTTTTGTAGTACTTTTACTTATCAGGAAAGAATATGCTGGTTAAATCACCTTAGATAAAATTTATCTAAATTAATAATTGGAATTTAATTTCTTTTTTAGAAAGGCAGGAAGTAATCTACAGAGATTATTAACAATGGAGTCTTAAATTCTTATTCAAGAATTCAGAATTTTCCATAATTTTATTAGATTCAATCTGATCTCAACTACTCTCCATTTTTAACTCCCAAATCCAAAGATGCTTACTCCTTTTCACATGCTATCCCATACACATTTACACCTCCTATACTTATTGCCTCATCTTGCTGTTTCTTCCCCATATTTCTCTCTGCTTATCCAAATCATACTCATCCTTCAAAAAACACCTTGAAGTTCACTCTCCTCTCTTTTGCAGAAAGCTATCTTTCAACTCAATGCAACAGCATCACACTTTTGTACTGCTCTGCTCAAATGCCAAGCATGAGGTTTTTATCCCTGCAAACGCCTTGAAATCTTCTCCTATATTCCCCACAGCACAAAGTGAGTTGCAGATCCCCAGAAAATATTTGTGGAATTCATTTCTGATCAAATTAATCTGGCAGTTTCAAGGCAGGGTTTATCCTGCTTATCTTGGCAGACTCGAGATGTGGGATTTATGGTTGGCAGTCCCACAGCAAACACACTACTGCCAGGCAGAGTTCTGAGCACATTTCATGAATTATCTCATAAAAACAAAAAGTCCACGACTAAGAGATGGATATTATCATCACTGCCATGTTCCAGATGAGACAGCAAAGCTCAGATGATTAATAACATCCCTGAGGTCAGAAATGGTACTGCTGGGATTCAGAGTCCATGTTTATGGCTCCTGATCATTTCAGCTCATTTATAATAATATAAGACTCATCAGAACTGTAACAAGATTTGTAATACTCCCCTCCAAGAGCACAGTATGAGATTGCAAAGTCTGAGATGGGAAGTAGGGGCCCCAAAGAGACATGCTTGAAAGATGACAAATAGATATTAATGTGTGTTCTGTGGCAGGCAGGTCACAGTGACCACGGTATCACATGAAAATTTTGGTCCAGAGTTGAACTGCTAAGAATGACAGAGGAGAAGTTAGGCATTGCCACCTACATTTACTTTCTCTGGTATCGTCCCAGGAAACAAATGACCGTGCTTCTACAGAAATATTAACCAATCATATATTTATTTACAATCCTGGCACTTGCCTGCCTGGCACTGGAGCTGGTGTGAAAGGGGGAAAAAGACATAGTAATCATGTATAATTTAGTTTTAATGGGGCTCACTTTCATCCTCAAATTTACTGGTTTTTCTTCCTTTATACATACAGCAAGGAGAAAATAAAAAAGTGAGAGGAAAACTTTTTTCTTAAACTTATGACTAGTGTTAATGATAACAGTTTCTCAAAGCTTTAGTGAAAAGCCTAAAAAAAGAGACTGTGGTAGAGAATCTAGCATGAGCTGAGTTCACAGGGGTGGATCTACTGCTATCTCCCCATATTGCTTCTATGTGAATGCAGAACATATGAGCAATAAACCTAGGGTTTCAAACAGAATAATAAGGTAAAGCTCTCCATAGGCACATTCCTAACGTTCAATCTTAGCAACTCCTCTAGGTAGAGCCACAACTAATGAGACATAGGCCACGCCATTGTCTCTCCATGTTTGTCAAAATAATTTCACCCCATCCTTCATCATCACCTATATATACATGGGATAAAACTCTTAGGGTGTAATACCTTTCCTATGTGAAGTACATTCTACTTTCTAGTCCATTTTAATGAAAGAAATGCCAGTCACCAAGTACTAGGTTAATTTAATGATCCAATAATGGGTCACAATGTGTGATCTGAACAGCACTGTTTAGAAAAAGTAGATTAACAATCACTTTTACAATATATTCATGTATGTAATAGTTGCTTATTGTCCATTTATAAATTCTAACACTCTAAGGGAACACAAGAGTTTGCTATTTTTTGAATTGTCTTAATTCAGATTGTTCAAGAAAGTGCCTTATAAACTCAAAATTACTTGGCTTCTAAATTGACAGCAATTTTCAATGCATTTTATTACCAGATACCAGAAGGCTTTAGAATTAACCTCATGTGCTAAATATAACAGACTTTTTTAAAAAAAAAAAGAAAGACCACTTGAAAGTTCTTCCCAAATACAAGTATTAATGTGCTACCTGGATTCTTAACAATCTCTAGCAAGACAGCAATCCACATCCATGGCAAATACCACTTACTAATTATCTTGCTTCTTTAATAAACCCTAGGCGGTTCTTCAATTTCTTCCTATCCTAGTCCTCCAAACAGCTACGAAAAACCTGGACTTGGCACATAAGTTCATCCAACAAGTACCTACTAAGCCTCTAATATGTGCAAGGCACATATTAAAAATGCAACGCATCTACCCTCGTAGAACATATATTTTAATCAGGGAGGTGGCCAATGAGTAAGCAAACACATTAATCATTCCAAGTTGCTTCAAGTGTTATTAAGATCATAAAGCAAGGAAACAGGACAGAGCAGAATGGCAGATGTTGGAAAGGAAAAGTTGGTAAGGGAAGGTAAATATGGCACAAGTATTGATCAAGATGCAAGCAAAGAGATCACAATACTTAGCTGGCTCAAGAACATGATCTACTTGTTACTAAACAGTTTACAAATTACTGAAACAGCTGAAGAATAGGTCAATGCTGAACTAGGCTTGCATTCTTATAGTTCACATTCACTTTACACACATCACAGGTTGGGCTGGGGATTTAGCTCAGTGGTTCCAGGGCCTGCCTGGCAAGTGCAAGGTCCCGAGTTCGATCCCCAGTACAAAAAGAAAAACAACCCACATATCATAGGTTGTGTCTGGTGGACCAGAACCGTAGCAGCAAGAAAGTAGGGAGATAAGGTGTCTATGTCCAGCCTAAACAGGGGAATAGATGCCTCCATGAAACACAGCATTTGAGCAGGCCCCCAATTAATGAGGTAGATCCAATGACAGGAAGACATAGAAATAATTGCAAGGCTGAGTAGCAGTGAGTTGTATTCACTCATCAACCAGAAGAAGGCCAGTGAGGCTTTAGGCTGCTGGGAGGGTGTGAGAACCAGATCCATGTGAGCCTTGTGGACCTTGGTAAAGAGTCTGAATGATGTTTCTTAAGAGTGGTAGGAAGTTATGGGATGAAAGGATTTAAGCAGGGGAATAACATCTGAACATCGACTCACTTGGGCGGGATGGGACAGGGGCTCGAACTCGGATCCTTGCACTTGCGGAGCAGGCTGCAGCACCACTGAGCTAAATCCCCAGCCCCTTGATCCAGTTTTAACAGATCACTTTAGTAAAAACTATTCTCCAAGCCTGATCTATGTCAGTAGTTTAAAAACACACAATTTTTTAAAAATCTGAGTTGATCTTATATAGAATAATAGGTTTTCAAAGGCAAAAGAAAGCCTGAAAGACAATATTTTTCAATGTATATCTATCACAGACACAAAAGGATGTAGCTGATCAAGGATGGGCCTTTAAAAAAAATCAGACTCCTAAACTTTAAAAACTTTTTTAATTTTTATTTTTATTAGTACATGATGTTTGTGGTATATAGTGATTCATGAGGGGTTGGTACATGTACAGGATACATATTACTTCTCTTTATGTTCCCTCCCTTCAACTTTTGGTCCCCTTTCAAGTTGCAAAACTTGAGGTTTTATACACAGGAAAAAATGTTGCTAATTAGGGGAAAAATAGGCATTGAAATCAGGTTGTTTTAAAGGGGTCTCAGCATCAAGGAAAGCGTTTTTTTCCCCCTTCTCCAACATACAATTAAAAGATTAAAGCAATTAAAAACCAATACAAGGTGAAATTTTTTAAAAGTCATCAAAGTAAACTGTTCATTTAAATTATTTTTCAGATAGTAATCATTTCCTGCTAACATTCCATTTGCAATGGACCTACTTTTGTAAGGTATGGAGACATTTAAAAAGAAAATGTCAATCTGAAAAGTGTTGCAGAATGGGAGAAGAAGTGGCCCTAAGCCCATGCCTAGTTTAGCAGCTGCTGTGTTTCTACAAGGAGAACCTATGAGTGGCTGGAGGTCACCCTTATAATCGAGAAACGAATGTCCTAATCTGCTTGTCTTTTTACACTGGTGGTTCCAGCTTTTGAGCCTAAACATATTTTGCTTGTATTTTCAAAGGGAATTAAGAACAAGAATCAATTTTAAACACATTTGCTGTATTTTGTATTTTATGTATTTGTACATTAAATTTAATTTCTTTTACCTTCTCCAAAGCAACCACAATCTTGGCCTTGATGAAGAGTTACAATAAAAGCACTTGAGTCAATTCCTGCCATATTTACTGAGCCCGAAAGATTTTTAAAAATATATTATTACCTTTGTTTTCTGTCCATACAGCCTGCCTGCCTTACGATTTTTCACCACATAAACTAAATCCGAGCTAAAAATTCTCTTTTCGTACAAACTTTCAGCTACTCTAGCTTCTTTACATGCATTAAATTAG
Organism: Heterocephalus glaber; assembly: GCF_053883595.1. Classification (NCBI taxonomy): domain Eukaryota; kingdom Metazoa; phylum Chordata; class Mammalia; order Rodentia; family Bathyergidae; genus Heterocephalus; species Heterocephalus glaber. The sequence continues at coordinate 11,322,674 of NW_028258307.1, read as the reverse complement.
CTGAAGTGAGACCCAGTAGATTTAAAAAAATACAAATAAAATGTCCCATGGGTATAGAGTAAATGCCAAAGATGGCTCCAAAGGATTCATGGTAGCCAGCCTCCCAGATGGCACTCAGTAAGGTCCACCTCTGGGATTCACAGGCTGGTGTCTGTCTCCCTTCCCACGTTTAAGGGCTGAACATCCTTTCTTCAGGTACATTCCCTAGAGAGCAGATTTGCTCCCTCCTGTGAGCCTATGAGGCACCTTCCACAGTGAGCTGATTTGGCTGCATCTTACCCCCTGCTGCTACAGCTACCAAAACCCCACTCCTCCATTTCCTAAGGCAGCACCCTTAGGAAGTTACAAGATATGGAACAATCTTTTACCTTCACATTCTTTTATTTTACCCACATTCACACATCTAAAATCACAGAGCAGTATTTACCAATTTTCTCCATGCTACATTACATGTTCAGATTAAGTTTTTTCCCCATTAAGAATTATAAGAGATTTCTAACTTAATTGTGTGTGTGTGTGTGTGTGTGTGTGTGTGTGTGTTCTTAAGAAGGGAAAGGGCAGGACAAAGAAGCCATTTAGCTTTACACATAAAAAGGAACTACAAATATGCAAAAACTTACCTCTGAGCTATAGGAATAGTGAGGCACTTTTAAAATTTTAAAGAGTTTCTAAATGCTTAATACACTTTATAATCAGAACAACATTAACAGGAAGCAAATATGATTATCATGTGTATTATGCATTAGCTACTCTGCAGCATAAGCTCTAAGACCTGAAATGTCATACAATCTGAAGTAAAAGCCCTAAGAACTTTTAGAAGATGACATATGGTATGAGAAAAACAGGAAATGATGAGAAGAATGAAGGAAGTCAGGGGAATTTTCTAATGCAGGAATAAAATGAGTTTGAAAATAAAGGGGTTTGGTGCAAAAAGAACTAAAATGGGAAGATCAGGTCTTAAAAAAGCAAGTAAGGAGAGCAGAGTTTAGCAGAAAGACCTAGACAATGTGCAAACACAGACATCACAGAGCTTCAGACTCCACACCTGATTGCTGCAAATATCTGAGAAGCTGTCAAGCAGCTGATGGGGAGATCGTGTGAGAATAAAAGACTAAAGAATGTAAGTGGTAACAGTCTTCCTAGATCAGGAGATTGAAACTGAAAGGAAAGAGCCAAGGCAGTGGTTGAAAATGAGGTGGCTGCGATTTCTGATGGTCCAGCCGCCTCTTCAGAAGCTCTCTGCTCTGCTGCCTGACAAAGAAGTTTCTAGAAGGCACCTTGGGAGGAAGACACAAGGACATTCTGCTGTCACAGTAGAATGTTTGATGTGCAACCTATATAAAGTTCCTCCTAACCAGATTGCATTGTTTTTAATTTTTATTAGCGCATGTCTGCATTACATAATGATTACATTCATTGTGGGAGCTGGTGCATGCAAAGGACACATCTTAATTCTTTTTTTGGTAGCAAGGATCGAACTCGGGTCCTTGCGCTTGCACAGCAGGCACCGGAACCACTGAGCTAAATCCCCAGCCCGCCATCTTAATTCTTTTTACTTCACCTTCCCCTCACCTTCCTGTTCTCCTCTGCCCCTCCTCCATCTCTCTGTCCCCTTCCCATTTACAAAAGATCTATCTCCTTGCTTCCTAATATCTACCTTTTATTTTGCTCTTTAATTTATTTATACCCTAAGTATCTCATATCAGAGAAACCACACAATATTTAAGTTTGTGTGTCTGATTTATTTCACTTAACATTATGGCCTCAGGGTGCACTTGTTTCCCTACAAATGACTCAGATTTATTCTTCTTAACAGCAGAGTACTACTCCATTGTGTGGCTTTCACTAATTTATGAAACTTTATTGAAAACTGAGTTTCTGGCTTCAACAAACTACAAAATACAGACTTTATTTCATGTATTCTAGGACTCAAGAGAAAAAGAAATTTTCTCAAGCCATACGTTCAACATCGGCAGAAGCAACAAGACACTCAAATGCATATTCTTTATTATGTGCTGCTATATATTTTCTTTTAAAACAACATTCACATTTTTACAAAACTTAAAATATATATAACAGAACCTCACTTTGACAAGAAAGCCCTGTAGTCCAAATATTTTTAGCTGAATCTTGGTTTAATATCCTCACTAATTGCCTACTCTATACTTGTAGGCCAAGGAAGTTATTAACCAAGATAATAGCATCTATCTCTGGACACCTCCAACTTTGGAAATGTCTGCCTTGCTTGTCCTAGGTCATTTTTTAATTCTAAAATTACCCACATTTACTATTTCAAGGTTAGTTTCATGTTGACCAAATCATTCTCTTTTTTTGGTGGTACAAGGGATCGAACTCAGGACCTTGTGCTTGCAAGGCAGCATGGTACCACTGAGCTAAATCCCTGGCCCCCAACCAAATCAGTCTTTAGGGGATGTAGCATACATATTTGTAGCAAAATTCAGTGTTTCATATTTTGCCGTTTCAAAGATTTTTGAAATAAAAGGTAAGAAAGTGTTTTGTATGCTATGAATTATGTACTGAACAAGGATTGAATACAAATCATGCCTCCTCTGTCAGTGATAAAAGTATCTCGTTGAAACAAAGAAAAGTAAGTGTATTTAAGTTTTCTTGCCCTCAATGTCCAACACTGTACAACAGAAGCACCTACGCAACTGGGACTGCCCCACTATGATCCACCTCACTAAGGATCACCCCCATACTCAATATACAATGGACTCATAAGAACAGAGAAAATCTGTACAGATACTGAAAGAAGAGGAATAGATTGGAAAATTTAAAATAAACACAAAGCTTCTGCTTTGGATACAAAAACATAACCATATTTTGTTGAATTGGGCATTAAAGTACACTTGCACATTCCAAATATTCCTAACAACATGAACTACAAGATATTTACTGAGATACACATTTGGCACAATTGCATTCTGTGTGCCTCTGAAACCTTCTCTTTGGGATGACAATGCATTTTAATAAATAACTGGAAAAACAGAATGTTATTAAGTAATGAACAAACAATGTGAGAATTTTTTTAAAACCTTCAAACTCTGTCCATATCCTCAAACTACCTGCAATTATATATGTTTACAGCAATTAATAATTGGCAAGAATTAGATCTTCAGTGCGATACAAATATAAAATATATGCACAAAATGATGAAAAAGTGAAATGAAAGTGAAAGATTCTCAAAGATGTATATACTGACTTTGGCAGTAAAATTAAAAGCAAAAGCCAGTCTTTGGTACAAAAGCCTCCTTCCCCGCCTGAACACCCCCACAGGGCTCTGCAGATGGCACACAATACCCAGTCGCAGGGGTGTAGATGCACTCACTCGGTGCATTTTAAACACACACATAATTACAGCACCCAGTCACCAAGAAAATAAAACATAGTTAAAAGGTCACTGTCAAAAATAGTGACGTTACTTGTGGTGCTATTCTAAAGGTTTTCAATTTTTCCAATTCTATATCACTATCATTTGGGAAAACTAAAATAATCTAGTGTTTTTTGAAAATAAAGCATGAAGATAGAAATATTCATCCTGAGAAGAGTGCTTCATCAGCATTGTGGATAGGCGTTTAAATCACATTCTGCTGGGTTTCTTCGCAGCAGAGTACACCATCCATATCCCACTGGGAACAAAAGCCCTCTCACCCAAGAGCCCCAGTGAGTCATGTCATTGCCATCTGTCCTGAAGACACCCCCTCAAAGCTCTCAGTTCTATCTAGCTGGCAAAACAAGGTATATGCAATTTCTGATACAGTCTTATAAAATAATAGTTTCTCTTTAAGCTCAATTATTCTCGAACAAAATCTACCTAAGTTGCAGTAGGAGACTCAAACAGGTATAGGAAAGGCACTGATGATGTTTAAGATTCCTTTTGAGATGTGCTTATAAACCTCTATCACAGTGAATTATCTGTGCCTTAGGTTAAAATACTTGAGCCACTTGAAACTAAGGGTCACTGTTTCTCTTCAGGGTTATGTAGCGAACAACTCAGAAGAAATTTGACATTTAGTAAGACAATAACAGAATGTCTCATTTTAAACATAAAGAAGTTGTACAAGGTTAAGTGGCATACTCAAGGCCAAGGGAGACCTGGTCTTTAACTCCTTCTCAAGGAATAACTCTGTATAAATAGATGATCATTCTGGAAAGTGTGCCCGCCCTATCTTTATCCAGAGCAAGAAGGTGGAATTTAATTTAACAGGATAACTACTTACTAAGTGATACCCTAGACAAAGACTGATCACAATAAAATCCAGCCCATTGACAAACACTCAGTATTTAATCTGTTGATGTTCAAAATATGTTGCAATTAAAAGATAGCTTTTTAAAAAGTCTAGACATCAACCAAAGGCTGCACACATATTTTTCACAATGAAGGGACCACCATTTGAAGTAGGTCACAAATAGTAACACCGTGTAATTTAAAGTGTGATGACTAACAACATATTTTAAAACGGAAGCCAATTTATTGTTACAATTTCTAAACTAGTGCAGACACAGAGACTGGTTGGGGGTGCTTTTTAACAGTATAAGTTATATTTCAACTTCCCTTTCTCCCATATGAAGTATTGAACTTAAATGTCTACTAGAACAGTGGGTGGCAGATCAAAGAACATTTTAAAAATTTTAACTTTACTACCCACAAGGATGTGGGAGTAATATGTCAGTGGGACTAAAATGTATGTGACAAAGTCTTAGAGATTCCCTAACTCGACAAGGAGCAGGATGTTCCCTCTTTTAAAGAAGCAACCCTCACCCTACCTTTGCTTGGTCTGCTTTTTAGAGCAGACAAATTCAATAAATGAGTTAAATCAGAATCTAAAAATGTACATCTCCTTATAATGTTCTCTTTCCAGCACAGTCAAAAACCCTAATCCCAGTTGATAACCTGAGATTTTTCTTACCTATTTAGCCTTGTAAAATGTTTCCCATAAACTGGTAATATAACATCCATACTACGAATAAACTTCCCTTTAAAAAATGAATACATATTAACTTTCCCTTCATTTCCTTTCTCTTAAATGTTTTCAAATTTAATCCAGACATCAACCTCATTTCCAGAAGCCTAAACTCAAGGAGGAAGAAGAAGCAACTGTGGATGGGTCAAGAAAAGCAAAATGACCTCAACCTCCAGGCCTCTCTCCCATAGCCTCTGTCCAGTCTCCAAGATACTGTCCACTTCCCCTGACCATTGCTACAGCATCTCAGGAACTGTCACTTCTGGGCACTCTGAAGCAGGTCTGCCATCTCCACTGCCATCCACTAAAACCATGCTCTCTGTCTATTTCCCAAATCCTGCTGTCCTCTAGCCCTTTCCTCTTCACCACTGACATCCCTTCCCTCGTCTACACCCCAGTGATCCTGTAAGGCCCATCCAAATTCCGTCACTCCACAGAGCTCTCCAGGAGTACTACATAGCTATCAAACTCTCATCTTCTGAAGTAGTCAGCATTTATTATGTGAACCTCAAAATGAGCACCAATTATAGAGCGCCTTTTGCTAATTGTTCCCCCATTTAGACAGTAAGATTGAGAATATGCACCACAACTCATACTTGTAAAATATCTGCCATTGTACACATGCAAATGGACAAGTAGGTGCTTGAGGAAAAAAATCATGCTCCGCTGAATTAACACAATGAAATTCTAGCCTCTCAGGAGTGATCCACAGTTTTTCCTCCTTTGACTGTCCAGGGACCTGGGAGCAAGTGAAAGATACATGGCTATAAATGACACGGGTCCTCCAGCTTCTTTGAAAAGACCAGATATAATCATCATTGTGACTGTTGTTGATATTCATCTTTAAAAAAAGCTAAGTGCCATAAGTTACACTGAGGCATGAGCTGCCAGGCAAACTCATCAAATGCCTTTGTGCATATATGGATTTCATTATCCAGTGCACTTTCTCATTTTACAGAAAGCATTACAAAGATCCTCAGTAGCTATTTTAATGCAATCCAAGTTAGTTCCATAGGCAGTTCTCCACTGAAGATTGGTTAAATGCTCGGCACCAAGCAACATGCTGAAAGACAGTGACAGAGTTCCCTTTCTATTTTAAGGAAAGGAACGAAAAAAACCTGTCCCTTCTGCATCTCCAATGCCATCTCTCCCAGAACTGCACACCCAGTAACAGCTCAAGAGTTCCCAGGGCACTGAACTGTTTACAGAATAATGAAGTTGGTAAGCACAAACATAGCAAAGTACAGTGGCCTTTTATAAATGATCACATGAAAGCCAAGTACATAAAAGTAAATTATTATATTTTAGCAGCACACTTTTTTCTTCTGACTTGACTTTCAAGAGAAGAGTTGGTTCTCCCACACACTGTCACTGAGGAACCATTTATTGATTTGAAATCTCATGTTCTCTGATGCAGAAATTAATTTGATCGGCAACTTATATACACATCAGAATAGCTAGGGAGGCTTCTTGTGGCCACAGCAATGATATGCTATTTAATATATATGAATGCAATGAGACCTGTATACTTACATGTATACGCCTACATGCAAAGAAAGTATTCTTCTGAGAGTTTATGATAATAGGCACAAAAAGAATAGCAACACTAAAAAGAAGAAAAAACATGAACCCAGAATGTGAATTCTATAGAAGCAGCTGAGGACAAAAAAATTATGTTGAACAGAAATCTTGGCGCTGGGACAAATAGAGGGGAATATGCCTGTTACCAAGCCTGTTATAGCGGACTATTAACAGAAGGAAAATATGTCACAAACATATTGGATAAACAAACGAAAGAGTAGTAATAGAAAAGCTAGAAATCTTTTTATAATTCTTTCCACTGGTGAGGTGGCAGTTAATGTGGGTAATAGTTAATGTGAGAAAGGTAAATATTGCTCAATTCATGTTTTTAGAAAAATAAGCATATGATGAATGAATAAAATAAAGAATGACAAGGTAAGCCCCTGGGTACGAGGGGAAATACATGGGAAAAGAACAATCCTAAATACATAAACCTCCTGGGAGATCTGGAATGGGCAGGTGGACTTAGCAAAATAACCAGCTCAGGAATAAGAAAAAAATAAAACTGATGTAAAAAGAGTATGAGAGAATAAAAGATAAAGCAAACGAATTCTCTCATGCTGGATATCATTGAGCAAATCTATTATCCTACTTCTTTTCTGACAAATAACTTTCCATTAAGCTTTCAGAACAGCAAATGTGTTGTTATTTCTTGGCTCCAAATGATGATATTTTCTTTGTAACCCATAGCTGTAATAAGTCTCTACTCCAACCCAACCCAATTCTAACCATCCTTTAAGATTTAACTTAACACAATCTCCAAGAACTCTTTCTTCTTTCGGGGATTTAGAAAACAGTAACTATTCTTTTCTTTTGCAGTTGCTTTTGAGATGACAGGCTACAAATAGACAAAGGACAGAAATATATTAGAAGAGGAAATGTAAGTAGGATCAGAGCATAGAAGAATCTAATATTACAGATATCCTTGCCTGGGGTCAAAGAATGATGAAAACCATAATCACACATTGTCCTAAGGGGGTAAAAATCTTTTATTCTTCCATCAAGTAGGCTAACTTTTGATTTCTGGAATCACTGGTACAATCACACTGGCATTCTTTTCTACCTCCCTCCTACCTTATGTTCTATATTCCCCTCCTTTGACAGATTGGGCATCTAGTGTATAATCATTTAGAGTATATCTCAAGGTAAAAGCCAGCCAGGGAGAAGTAGAAGTACAAGATCTATTAAAAGGGACTTTTTCTTTCTCTCCTTTCCCTCCCTCCATCCCTCCTCCTTCCCTCCCTCCCTTTATCTTTAATGAATTCCTCCAGCATTAACCCTGTGGGATGGAATGGATAGCACCTGAGGTTACTGCCTAAGAACACAGCCACAACTCCAAAGAAAATATAATGCTGAGTAACTCCCTAAGAAATAACTTATAAAAGAGTGGAAGAGGGAAGCAAAATTAGTGGCACCAACAGCAATGACGCAAAGCAAAAGAAAAAAGAAAGAAATGCCAAGCTGTAGCCAGGCAATGCAATGTAAAACCATTGCTTCATGTCCCGCCTACTTCCACACCCACTGAGAGTGCTGTTCTTGGGGATGAAAAAACAGCTTGAGGTAGCAACAGAAGAATCCATGCCAAGCCATGCTTATCTCCGAGCCAAGACACTAACCTCACTGTTCATGGCTATTAAGGAAAAACAAAAGACAAAGACAACAGGAGAAACCATAGTTTCCCTTCACCCCTTCTTGTCCACCACTTCCCTAAATCCAAAAGGGTGCTTCTGGGCCAAATCTGTTTAAAAATCACATGAATTACTGGCCTCTATTTCTTTCATGCATTTCTTGGAGACCAGCCTACATTGACATCGATGAGCTAGTGAGATATTGCCAAGTAATAAGCAGTCAGAGACATTAAGTTACTGAACTTTAATAAAATGACAGATTAGAATTTAAAGACAAAGAAATGCCTTTTAAAATTCCACACTCAGAAAAGGAACAGAGCTAGTTAAGAGATCCACTGTAATTTCCTGATTTGATTTCTCTTATCTCTTTACTTTGGTATCAATTGCTACATAGCTGAATATAATCATTACATTACTCTATCGGGCCATTGATATAAAATTTAAATAAACTACAGGATCACCTGCTACCTAGATCTAGACCCAAACCCCTATCCATTCCCTTGAGTTCAATTCATACATGTCACAGAAGATTTCTACACATTCACCTGCAATTTTATCATCTCATCTGGTGTCTACTAAAATATAAACTCCATGACATCAGAGACCTCATCTCTTCTACTACATCTTTGCAATCCAGGCAACATGTTTAATAAGCATTAACTTAAATGAACCTAAGTCTGATGAAACCTCAGATTCAACTTATGCAAAGTATCTTCATTCCAATCAAACAAAACTATGGCCCTGGTTTTCTTGGGCTCCAACCTTCCATCTGGGCTCTTAAGTTCATAGTCTTTCTCCTTCGTTTCCTCTACCTAGATGGTTCACCATTAGGAAATTTTCTTAAGCAAATACATTGTTGAATTAAAAAAGAAAAGAATTCAAATGCATACAAATCCCACAAAAAGATGTTTCCTCTTCTCATCTATTCCTCTCTGCCACCACCCCATCCGAGCTAGCTGTCATTACCCATATCTTGGCAACCCTGTCTATGTTGGTCTTTTTATTTTCAGTGCCTGTATATCAACTACAGTATACTATGTATAGTATGTTATACTTGTACTTACCCCATTTTATGCATTTAGTTCATTAGAAAGCATATTCTGTTAGAACAAGGATTTTTTTCATGGTTGTATATTCAGTAACTCGAATAATGCTAGAAACATATAAGGTCTTCAAAATTCATTTATTTATTTGCCGGATAAATAAACAAAATTAATAGAAAAACAGAAGGAAGGGAAATGGGAGCATAAGTATGTTAAACTTCCTCCATGAATGAGTTTATCGTTGAAGATTAAATGTTCAAATTAAGCCTCTACTTTTTCTTTTGCCCAGTACTGAGATTGAACGCAGAACCTCCACACTGAGTTACAACCCCAGTCCTTTTATTCATTTTTTATTTTGAGACAGGATCTCACTAAATCATTACACTGCCACACTGAGATGAAATGCATGTATCACCCTGCCAGGCTAAACCCATACTTCCTTTATTCATTTCTTCACTCATTTCTCCCTTCTCTAATTTTACATGGTACTTCTGCACCATACAATTTAACACTTAGATACTCATTCCACGGATTCAGTTATCAGTCGAGAGCCTCACGTGTGCCAAACTCTGTGTTAGGTACTGGTTATACACTAATGAACACAATAGCCTGGTATTTGCCTTTGCTAAACTTACATAGAGTCTAGAATAAACATTAGATAGAACATTTAAATGCTCAGATGCTATAGCTACAGATAAGAGCACATTTATTTGGACTTCAACAACAGGAAAGGGGATGTCTAAGGGAAAACTTGAAGGGTATGAGTTAGCCAGATCAAAAGGAGGGAGTAGTGTTCAAGGCACCAGGAACAGCATGGATTGAAGACTTAGAAGCGAAAGAGTAGAAAGTGCTTAGGCACTGAAGTTGAATGGGTCAGGAGCATAAGGTGCACAGGAAAGAAATGAAGTTGTAGGAGTTGGCAAAAACCACACCTTGAAGGGCCACGAGACAATATCAAGAAGGAACTAAAAATATGCAGTACTCGAAGAAATGCATATATTAATTAGCTTGACTCAGCCATTCCACAACATATACATATTTTTTAAAGCTTGACATGATATATTTATAATTTTTATGTTAATTAAAGATAAATAATTTCATGAAAATGAATATGAAAGAGAAGCTGGGAAGGGGTAAAGGAAAGGTTGGAGTCTTATATGTCAGTTTCAGTCCGGAGAATAAATTCCTTGTGGGAAAAGCAGAGGCCTGGTCCTCTACTTTCTCTATTTCCAAAATGCCTATTCAAAAATAACTGCTGATTAATAACTTTATGATTCGTCTTGCCCCTATCCAAAGAAAAAAGAAAGAAAAACTTCAAAATTAACACAAAAAGTAATAAACAGTTTTAAATGCAAGAGATTTAATTAATTACATGAAATTAAATCTACAATAAGTTTTATTTTCCCCTTTGAGCCTTTGAACTTCCTCTGACAATCAGCAAAGACTTCTAAATTTGACTCCACTCAGAACTTAAAAACTATACAATCTCACAATGACCATCTATTCTGTAAAAGCTTAATCAATGGACTACACAAACAGATCAAACTAGTTCTGACTTCCCTTTTTCTTTCAAACCAAATTAACTAACTCTTATATCCTCAACTATTCCCAGCATTAGCCAACATTCAATATCAAGTTCTAGACAAAGATCATGCCCTCTGTAAGGCTGTCTCATCTTGTATCATTTCAAAATGAAAAGGGTTGATTCTAGACTTACATAATACTCCTAAGAATACAACATCACACTGACAAAATAGTGTGCAATAAAAAGAAATGAATGAAGTTCATAGTTACCGAAACAAAAATAAATTAGAAATACAAATTTCTAAGTAAGGTATAGATTTTTACCAAATTTTTAGTAATTGTGTACTAAGAAAAGTAATGCACTCTGTACCTCATGTATTACCTATAAACATGTTTTTTCTCTAAACAATTCCCTTCACTCTGGGCCAGGAATGAAACAAGATCACTATGAAAAACTATAAGCGCCATTCTGAGGAAAAATCTTTCATATCCCTTGTTTCTATCCTGCTGCATAAGAGAAAGTAATAAATTCCCATGCTAAGACTTTCTACTGAGGAAGTTCACAATTCAGCTTTTCTTAGTAATGCTACTACAATGTGTTAAACAACATTTTCACTCAGTAAAAACTCCGGTAATTAATTTCATCCATTTATTTCCTCTTTCATTAAAATAGCAAAGCCTAATTTCAGAGAGGCTAGAAAAGCAAGAATCATAAAGCATAAAAGCTTCCTCATTTAAGCAATATGGGGATCATACTGCATAATAGCTTTTGATTTTCAAAAGTATGAAATACATTAACTAAAGTATTGCTTTTTTTTCTAACTAGAAGTAACATGTGTATTTTCCCCAATGTAGCAGTTCTTTAAAGATGTTCCTAATATGAAATGCTACTTTGAAACACCTCTAAAAACCTGCATTCATTCTATCACCACAACACAACAAAATGAAGACATGACATGCTAGGGATGATGGTCCTATGGCATAATCATCAACCCATCACCAATTCTCATCTGTTAATATGTCTCTTTTTCCAGTAGACATACGACAAATGTTCTCTAACATAAAGAAGCATTCACCCCCTAATATAACTAAAAAGTTATCTAGCCTTCATCTGTGTGCAGAAAATGCAAAGACTTTATATGAAAAATTATTTTTAAAACCTTACATATATGAATGTTAAGACAATTATGCAAATATCTGAACTAGCAATATGATCTTTAACAAAGCCTTTCAGTATCTTTGAAGAAAGATACACAGTATCACTGGCTACATCTACTAACTTCTCATACATTCACTGAAAAACCATTTACTGATCACCTTCTGTGTGCCAGATCCTGTGCTCTGCAGAATTTTTACTAATTACTACCAGCATTTTGGCTTTACCCATTAAAATATCAGAAACAGCTAATGCCCCAGCAGTAACAACCAAGTATGTCTCCAGATGCTGCCTAATGTCCTGTGGAAACCACTGCCTCAAAGATCAGGAGTGTGTGGCCACCATTTCCTGAAACTTAAAATATAATTTACAGACAAGACAGTGCACTGGAAATATATGAAAACACTATAGAAATACATAGATAACCAGCAGTAATATTTGCAAGATGAAAAGCAAAAAGAAAGTCACATGTACCTAGGTAAGGCTGAAAATAATATTTATTTTTAAATGAAGCTAAATAATGAGAACTTCTAAAAGACACTGGGAAACAGAGAGACAGACCTTTTGCAAATGGAAAGGGTACCAAAAGATAAGAGAGGGATGAGAGGGAAAAGAGGCATAAAAAGAATTAAGATGTGTTATGCATATATATCAACTCTCTACAATTAATGCAATCATTATGTACTGTAAATACAGATTAATAAAAATTTAAATAAATGAATATTTGTTGAATTCAAACTTCAAGAGTTTTCTCATAAACACTATTCCTGTTCTCTAGAAAATGCACCCCCCATACTCAAAAATTCACCCTCCCACCACTCCAAAAAAAAAAAGTCCACCAAAATATTTATTCTAACTATTGATGACTGAACTCAGACTGAACTTATGGAGTGATAGTAAATAAGTAATGACTGAAAGCATGGGAAATAGCAAATAAGACATTCAATGAGATTCATAACACCCTCTCTGTCAAGAAAAGCAACTTGGATCCTCTGAACTCTTCCTCTTTTATCCATTTGATACCTAAAATTTACTGCCTTTAGATCAAACATGACCTTAGTTGTTTTTAGTCAACTGTATGGGACAGTTTGAGGAAAGGAACTGGTAGGCAGAAAGACAACAGAATAAAAAACAATAAATACTACCTTGACATTTTGCTTATAGAAATTGCTTATAGTAGCTCATACAAGAACCTCAGAACAAGCATTCATTCTAGGCAGGAAATTAAAAGTTGTACTTTTAAAAATGGTCCCAGATCCTTCCAGAAAGTTTAAAATAAAACTAAATAACTACTTTCTAGGTTTTCCTGTGAACACTTATAATGTGAACATAAGATTTACATTGCAAGCTCACCCTGGATTGTATTGGTCCTTGCTGTTTTCTTTTTAAAACTCAGATCCTTCTGTGTTATTCTTTGTCCATCAATAAGTAGAATGTATAAACTATTCAAAAAGTCTTGAGAGGCCAGTTTAACAAGGTGGCAGGAAATGTTCTTTAGAAAAACTAAGTGATCTTTTTACTTTTCTTTTTTAAAAGAGGAGTAATTTTGGGGGCTGTAAGAAATCAGTGCCTCAGTGCCTGTGCCAGCAGATACAACTGCTCCAAGTGAGGACAGATGTAAAGATGGTAAAAAAAAAAAAAATGCCCCTAACTGGTAGGTGAGAAGCAGCTGGTATGTTTAGCAGATTTGTACTACAACATGCAAAATACTGATCAGCTGGCAGGTCCCTGAGCAGTGTAGGCCCTTAGAAGTGCTTGGACAAAGAGCAAACAGATGTGTGAGAAGGAAGATTAGGAAGATATAAATCCTATCTCAGTAATCTATTACTCTGTCACAAGCTACCACAAAAGTCAGTGGCTTAAAATAATGACTTTATTTGTTGTGTGCATGTGCAAACTGGGGCAGAACTCAGTGAGGACAGCTTGAGTTGGCTTCATATGACTGGCTGGGCCCTCCTGGGGCTGCAGAATCCAAGACACTCAAGCCCCATGCCTGGGCAGGGTGTGAGCTGCAAGCCAGATCACCTCAGTGCTCCTATGTGTGGCCTTTCTCTCCAGCAGGATAACTTGGACTTCCTTCCTCGTCTTGACTCAGAACCTGCCAGGTCTCTGAAGGATTAAAAAAATTAGCACAGCATTATTTCTGCCACATTCTGTCACACAAGTCAGCCCAGACTTCAAGGGGAATGGAAACAGATCCCGTCCCTTGGATAGAGCAGCCAGTGACACAGGGTGGGAAGAACAGCAGGGGGCCATCTTTACCACAATCCCCACTACTGGAGGCCAAAATAATATTGAGGAAGTGAGAAGCAAGAAAGCAAAGGATGACCAACAAATGCCTTTTCTTGATAATATATCCATTTCTTGCTCTTGACTCTTCAGTCAATAAAGGATAAAAAAGTAAGAACAGAATGGAAGACAGGGTGCAGATTATCACTGCAAATGTGATTAGGAGGGAGAATAAACATGCCAGATTTTGGTAAACATGCACTTTACACAAAATGGTACATTACAAGGACTTGTTACCAGGTAAAGAATATAGAAATTTTTAGAGAAAAAAATGGAAAGTCCTTTTAAAAAATGAGCTCTACTTTTCTGGATCATAATTTTCTAAGTTTGATGTTTCTAATATATCTTTCTAGAAGAAATAAACATTGGAACAGCCACAGTTGAAAAATGGAAGTGATAAATGAAGATAGTGACTTTGCAGATCCTGTGGACAGCCAGTCTCCTCTCCCCTACACCTCAGTGCAGTGCTGCAGAATTCCATCCCCATCTTAACATCCCTATGCTTTGGGAATAGAAAACAGAGGTATTTCGCACGCTTGACCTTTGCCAAAAAAAAAAAAAAAAATGGTTGGCAGATGGGTTTACACCGAAAAGTGGAAATATAATGAGATTATTTTGAGTGCCCAAGGAACAAGCGTAGTTGAGCCTGGACAAAGAAGCTTTTCATTAGCGTCATGTCACAGTGGCGTCTACATCATTCCACATTCATCATTCCTCTACTGTCTCCTTAATAGAAACCAGTAAAAGGTAATATTTTTCTCGCAGCTATAGAGGTTAATCCCCAACTAAATTTTAATACCATTTTATCCCAGCAGTATCTGCAATTTAGTAGGAAAGTTTTGAAGCCCACAGATCATTTAGAGCAAAAAAATGAGGAAATGAAAATTTAATTATGGGAAAATGAGAAAGAGGAAAGAAAAAGAGCACAGAAACCCTTCAAATCAGACCACACAGCAGGCCAAAACCATACAGCAGAGGAACTGAGAGGCTATGCTTTTTATGCTGCCATTTAAATACAGAGCCCTAAAGCTAAGTTACCACTTACGATAGCTACAGGTATTAAAGTCCCTATATACAAGGTACTGGAAAAATAATTTCAGTTACAGTTACTTACGGGTCTGGGTAACTCTGTGCTCCATGTAAAAGACTAAAGTAGAAAGATCACTAAATTTGGAGCAGAAAAGCCAGACGTGGATCTTGGCTCTGACTCTGTAGAGCCCAAGTTCCTTTATCTATAAAAATAGGGATAAAAATATTTTCAAAGAGTAGTTTTATAAAGGTTCAATAAAATAGTTTATGTGCCTGAAAAGGAGTATTGATATAAATTGTATGTGATCTTTTATAAGCATTAAGGTTCTACGTAAAAGTCTATTTTTTTTAAATCATAGGAAAATGTACAGAATCTATAGTCAGAAGGTCATTTTTCTACGTCATATTCTGGTACTTACTGGGAAGACAACTGCGGCATCTTTTCTCTTCCTGAAATCTAGGTTCTTAACTGATTCACTAAACAAACCTGACTGAGCTCCTTCTAGGTACTAACATGAAATATGGTAAATCAAGTCCTTTCCCCCCGGGGTCTAATACCTCCTAAGGAGACAGAAAGAAACCAAGGCATGGTGTTGAGTGGTACCTCTTAAATGAGGTGATTGTGTTATAACGTCTCTCAAAGTCTCCTCTAGATTTCAGTCCAGTGTATGAATCTATGCCTGTAAATATGAACATCGACCAAACAGAAGATCCAAATTTCTCATTCTGATGTCTTTTAAGGTGTTAAATCACTCTTTCTACAGCTAAAATCAAAAGCTTCCAGAGAACAGCAATGCCATTACAAAGGCTTTCTGTACTACAAAAGCAACAGTCCTCATCTGAGATGAGAACTTAAAATTCTGTTGCTAAAGGGAAAACTGTGCTGTTAAAGGGAAAATCAGACCTACACATCAAAGAGTGTGCTCTTCTTTATATTCCTGAACCCAGTAATTTGGAGGGTGATATTGCCATGTACACACAGGACCACCCAAGCCTTACAGATGTGGTCAGAAGTGATGGCTGCAATGCTTACAAAATCCTTTAGGGTGAAACACTGAGCTTGCAAATGGAATGCACATGAACCCAAGGAGATTCACAGTGGACAGAAATGCCTTATTCACAACCTCTACACTTTACGGTTTTTATTAGTTCTATAAAGATACCTGAAGCTAAAGTCATCAGATGGAAGGGGGCCCCGCAAGCATCGGTTTTCTCTAAAATGTTCTATTCTTCTGTAGCATGATTTGTACAGGCGACCTCCAGCATAGAAGCCTTAAACAAAAAGCTGGAGCTTTCAGTAATGAATTACACAAGGACTAAGAAACAATATAGAATATAATCAATAGAAATTTCTTAGGATGGTTAAACTGTGAAAACACAGGGGTCACTGAATATAAACAAGTTTTATTTACATATTTTTCGTGATATATATAGTCAGAAAATTTCGGTTTTGAGTTCAATGAAGAAACACTCTTCTGAATAAGAGAATCATGTTTTTAAAAATCTATTGGGCAAATTTAACAAAGACTGCTTAGCAGAATTCATTAAAAATCTACTATAAAGAATGAGTAAAGATAATTTATAATTACCATTATCAACTGTTTTATGGAAAGAACTTCTGAAGTTTCTTGAAGCCGCATATTGTTAAGTTTCAGCTTATCAATAATAAACTTTACATTATCCACACACCTTCTGCAACTCCCAACTTATAACAGACCTCAGGAGTCACAGAGTTCCTGGGAGCTCTAGATTCTAGAATTCTGCAGGATTCCATCCAGATACTCTCTCTCCTGATTTTCAGATGAATGAGTGAAGAGACTAAATTCTTTTATTTTTTTTACTACACACAATAAAAAGAATTAGCTTCATGTGTAAATTCAAGCAAGGGTATTTATGATTTAGAATCAAATAAACAAAAAATTCTTCATCTAATTAAAAATAAGGCTAAAAGACTGAAGATTTTATTTGGATATACTACATTAAAAGTATTGGTATAAATATATTATTATTAATTTACATAGAATCACAAGAATTTGGAGTTAGCAAGGTATTTACAAATCAACACTAATTTACAGATGAGAAAACCTCTACTGAAAGGCTAAGGGCACCAAGCTCTGGAATAAGACACCCTATATCATCAACAAACATTCTAGCTCTGTCACTCAATGTGCCAAGATATTCACTTGCTCTGCTCCATTTATTCCTTCTGCTTATCTATTAAATAAAGATAATAATGATACTTAATAGATACCATTGCAAAACTCAAATGTGTTAATATAAATACTAGAATGATGTGGCTGGAAAGAATTGAAATGCTGGGAATTTCATCTTCTACTGTGTTTATGGGTAGACATATCTGTAGACCAGTAAGGGCCAATAAGCAATGTTTACTAAACTAGAGTCTTTCATTAACTCTACCTCAATCAACGTTTAAGAGGA